>NC_072447.2:107927500-108552500 GCF_028878055.3 Symphalangus syndactylus | reverse complement strand
TACATTGGGGTGTTAAGGAGCCAGCAGTCAGGGTGAGAGGAGCTCATTCAGGATCCTAGCCAGTAAGATCCCTAGGCAAATAATCAAGTAGACAATACATTTAAAATAAAAAACAAACCTCCTCCTGTCCTGTTGGCTTACTCGTTTCATCATCTTTCTATACCTAGGGTCTCGCTCTGTCACCCAGACTGGAGTGCAGTGGCACATACAACCAATTTGACCCAACTTCCCTCTAATACCCAGTGCTTTTATGTATCAAGTTCTGTACCTCCCACCCTACCAAAACTTACTCCCTTGCGTACCTACCATTTTTTCAGTACTCTCTCTGCTGAGGATGGTTGGTGCTCCAGTCTGATTAATGCCTAACTAGTATGACTAACCTTTCCTGGGTTACATCACCCTTCACCAGAAACTTTAAGAAGACTCCCGAGAATTGGAAACTTAACACACCATAGTAGATCAATGGATTTTTTTTTTTCTGGATGGGGGATGGGCTCTTGGTATTCATCAAAGAGGGCTGCTTTTTTGGCCAATCATACCAGTGTGTTTTATGGTTTTAAAAGTGATCTTAGAGGAGTTCAGGAAAGTAAGAGTAAAGAATCCAAAAAGGAGTAAGATGCCAAGAAAATGAGGAAGGAACCAGTGAACTTTTAGAAAAGATTGGGTGAGACCTCATGGTCGAGCACCTTGTTTCTCAAAGTGTTTTCCATGGACCAGCAGCACTTGTGACCTTGTTAGAAATGCAGTCTCAGGCCCCACCTCCAGACCTACTGTTCCAGAATCTGCACTTTAACAAGATCCCCAGGTAACTTTGTATGCACATTAACAGTTGAGAAGGCTTTTCAAGAAAATCTTTCAATTCTGCCTAGCCCAGGAAAGGAAAAGAAGCAGTGAGCGTAATTATCCCAATTGCTAATAATGAAATCTTGTCATATGATAAGCACCTGAGAATAAGGCCAGGGTCATATCTGTTTAGGGCAATTAGACCCAATCTATTTCATGACCAAGGATGATCAAATTATGTTTAGTGCCCCTACCTACAGATGGCCTTTTTGGCAAAAATGCCCTAGGTTACATGAAATAATTACTGCTTCTGAAGAAATACATCAATTCCCATGGCCCACTAGAGTAGAGTTAGTATATCATCTTCCTAATGATATTAAGAACAGAACTTTACATAGTTTGTCAAATCTTGGGCACTTGGTATATTCTCATGATTAATGGTGAGAAGAGCTGGTAACCATTTAGTAAGGCCAAATTTTTTAAAAATGTTATCAATTGGGATAAATAGCTTTGCAAAAAAAAAAGTAACTAAAAAGTATGCTGAACTTTATTCTCTCTGCACAAGGTAAATCTCAAGTAGCCTCTTAGGATAGGAAGGGGAGAGACCAGACTACAAACAGTTATTCTGTGTCTACTGCATGCCAGGTACCATACATACTTGATTTTATATCATCCATGTTCCTAGACGAGGCTGATGGTCAAAATTACTGGTTTAGCATCTTGTTAAAGACTCCTAGGACAATGCCGCAGATCTGTTAAATCAGAATCTCAAGGCGTGGACTTCCACAGGTGGGGAACAATTTTCTAAGCAAAACTCAAAATCCATAAACCAAAAAGAAAAAGATTGATACTTTTTACTATGTACAAATTTCTGCAAAGAAAAAACACCATATACAAAGTCAAAAGGCAAACTATAAATTGGGAGGAAAATTGAAATTCCTTAAAGGGAAAATTATAAATATATAAAGGGCTCTTACAAATCAATTGGGGAAAAAATCAACCCAATAGAAAAATAGGCAAATGACATGAATAGATACTACATGTTTAAACAATGCAAATGGGCATACATAAATTGAGCAGTAACTGCAACCTAGACCATAATGGCAAAGAATAAATCTTTGATAGCATACAATGTAGGAAAGCATGTGAAGAAATAGACACTCTCATTCAGTTATCCAGAATGTCAACTAGTGCAACCACACTGGAGAGCAAAGTGACAACATCTATTAAAATTATAGATATATACATACTCATATATACAAAGGTATTTCTAGGTGAATACTCAAGAAACTGACAATAATGGTTGTTTGTTGGAAGGGGAGGTGATTGACAATGTGGGGGTGAGAGGCCAATTTATGTTTCATTATGTATTATGTGGGACATTAGATTATTGTTTCTAGTTCTTCACACCATAACTATTAAAAAATTGTACATTTACACTCTTTAACTTGAGACTTTGAATACCTCCCACTCCACTAGAGTTGACCAAAGAAGTATTAGCAGACTTGATGTTAGCAGCTTGGCCTCTTGTGCTTTTGCCATCCACCAATAGTCCTGGGTAGCTCCGGGTCCAAGGAGAATGATGAGATATGTGGTGCACATCTGAAAGCAACCCATAGCTTTAGGCCAAGCCCAAATGAGCTCAGTTAAACTCCAATGGACTTACAGACCTGTGAGCAAATGGGCATACATAAATATTTATTGTTATGTGCCACTTATACCTTGTGTTGGGAGGAGGGGGTTGTTACAAAGCATTACTGCACAAATTACTAAGACAATTCACTTTACACTTAGAAATATTCACTATGCGCATCTATTACTATCCATTTCACAAATGCTTGCTTTGATCAAAAAGCAACTTAGTTATCTATCATTAGGACATTGATTAAATGAGCTATGAAACATCCATATGATGAAGTGCTACGCAGCTTGAAAAATAAATGAGGAAACTCTATGTACTGATATAGAAGTACCTGCAAGGTGTAGTGTTAAAGGAGAAGCTCAGGTTGCAGAACAACATGCATAGGATGCTTCTATTTGTGGAAAAAAAAGTTGAGGAGAAGAATAATATGTATTTGGTTGGAAAAATATGCATGAAATTTATCATATTATTTACCTGTGGGGAGAGGGCTGTACTAGGTAGAGATAGAAGGGAGATATTTCACTGAGTACATTTTATACTTTCATTTTTCTTCTCTCAAACCATGTAAGTACATTTCCTCTTCAAAAATAATTAAAATTAATTTTAAAATACAATTTAGCTGGGTGTGGTGGCTCACGCCCAAAATCCCAGTCCTTTGGGAGGCTCAGGTGGATCACCTGAGGCCAGGAGTTTGAGACCAACCTGGGCAACCTAGTGAGACCCAGTCTCTACAAAAAATTAAAAAAATAGCTGGGCATGGTGGCTCACACCTTTAGTCCCAGCTACTTGAGAGGCTGAGGCAGGATGATTGCTAGAGGCCTAGAAGTTCAAGGCTGCAGTGAGCTATGATTGCACCACTGCAATCCAACCCGGGTGACAGAGCAAGACCATCAAATAAATAAATAAATAAAAACAAAATACAATTTGTTCATTTTTACATAAGTTCCTCAGGTGCTGCATGAACATACAAGAAACTGCAACTTCAGCAAAGTCTCAGGATACAAAATCAATGTGCAAAAATCACAAGCATTCTTATACACCAATAACAGACAAACAGAGAGCCAAATCATGAGTGAATTCCCATTCACAATTGCTTCAAAGAGAATAAAATACCTAGGAATCCAACTTACAAGAGACGTGAAGGACCTCTTCAAGGAGAACTACAAACCACTGCTCAGTGAAATAAAAGAGGATACAAACAAATGGAAGAGCATTCCATGCTCATGGGTAGGAAGAATCAATATCGTGAAAGTGGCCATACTCCCCCAAGGTAATTTATAGATTCAATGCCATCCCCATCAAGCTACCAATGTCCTTCTTCACAGAACTGGAAAAAACTACTTTAAAGTTCATATGGAACCAAAAAAGAGCCCGCATCACCAAGTCAATCCTAAGCCAAAAGAACAAAGCTGTAGGTATCACGCTACCTGACTTCAAACTATACTACAAGGCTACAGTAACCAAAACACCATGGTACTGGTACCACAACAGAGATATAGATCAATGGAACAGAACAGAGCCCTCAGAAATAATGCCACATGTCTACAACCATCTGATCTTTGACAAACCTGACAAAAACAAGAAATGGGGAAATGACTCCCTATTTAATAAATGGTGCTGGGAAAACTGGCTAGCCATATGTAGAAAGCTGAAACTGGATCCCTTCCTTACACCTTATACAAAAATTAATTCAAGATGGATTAAAGACTTACATGTTAGACCTAAAACCATAAAAACCCTAGAAGAAAACCTAGGCATTACCATTCAGGAGATAGGCATGGGCAAGGACTTCATGTCTAAAACACTAAAAGCAATGGCAACAAAAGCCAAAATTGACAAATGGGATCTAATTAAACTAAAGAGCTTCTGCACAGCAAAAGAAACTACCATCAGAGTGAACAGGCAACCTACAAAATGGGAGAAAATTTTTGCAACCTACTCATCTGACAAAGGGCTAATATCCAGAATCTACCATGAACTCCAACAAATTTACAAGAAAAAAACAAACAACCCCATCAAAAAGTGGGCAAAGGACATGAACAGACACTTCTCAAAAGAAGACATTTATGCAGCCAAAAGACACATGAAAAAATGCTCATCATCACTGGCCATCAGAGAAATGCAAATCAAAACCACAATGAGATACCATCTCACACCAGTTAGAATGGCCATCATTAAAAAGTCAGGAAACAGCAGGTGCTGGAGAGGATGTGGAGAAATAGGAACACTTTTACACTGTTGGTGGGACTATAAACTAGTTCAACCATTGTGGAAGTCAGTGTGACGATTCCTCAGGGATCTAGAACTAGAAATACCATTTGACCCAGCCATCCCATTACTGGTTATATACCCAAAGGACTATAAATCGTGCTGCTATAAAGACACATGCACACCTATGTTTATTGTGGCACTATTCACAATAGCAAAGACTTGGAACCAACCCAAATGTCCAACGACGTTAGACTGGATTAAGAAAATGTGGCACATATACACCATGGAATACTATGCAGCCATAAAAATGATGAGTTTATGTCCTTTGTAGGGACATGGATGAAACTGGAAACCATCATTCTCAGTAAACTATCGCAAGGACAAAAAACCAAACACCGCATGTTCTCACTCAGAGGTTGGAATTGAACAATGAGAACACATGGACACAGGAAGGGGAATATCACACACCGGGGCCTGTTGTGGGGTGGGGGGAGGGGAGGGATAGCATTGGGAGATATACCTAATGTTAAATGACGAGTTAATGGGTGCAGCACACCAACATGGCCCATGTATACATACGTAACTAACCTGCACATTGTGCACATGTACCCTAAAACTTAAAGTATAATAATAAAAACAGAAAAGAAAAAAAGAAACTGACAACAGTGGTTGTTTCTTGTAAGAGGGACCAGGGAGTTTGCTATCTGGACTGGGAGGCAAATTCAAGTTTCATTAAATACTTGTGGATTCCAATTATCAACCAGGTTTGGGAATCACAGATTGAATCTTCACAACAACATTGCCAGGTAAATTATTTCATCTCTTTTTGGTAGTTGAGGAAACTAGAAGTTAGAATGATTAAGTAACTTGTTTATGGTCTTGTCTGTTTTATTTCCAAGCCTATGGTTTTTCCACTATAGCATACTACCTACCCACTGGAGTACACAGACTAATATATATACATCAGCAATGAAAATTGACATAGAGAAGTTCAAATTTTCAATTTAGGCCTCCTTTTTTTCTACTTTCATTCTCCTATTTCCCTAGGGCCAAAATGAAAGAAGCAAAAATGTGAGTTTATGTGTGCATATGTGTGTGTGTGTGTAAAGTTGGATTTACATCTGCCATTTTACTTTTTGCTTTCTATATGTCTCATGTCTTTTTCTCCCACTATTCCGTCTTTACTGCTTTCTTTTGCATTAAGTAATGGTTTCTGTGCAACATTTTAATTCATTTTATGAGTTCTTCATTATATTTTTGAAATATTTCTTACTGGTTGCTCTAGGGCTTGCCAAATACATCTTAACTTATGTGAATCTATTTCAGATTTATATTTACATAATTCCAGTGATATATAGAAATGCTAATCCTATATAGCTCTGTTCCCTCTTCTCCATTTTTGTGTTATTGTCATGCATATTACGTCTATGTTACAAACCCAATAATGCATTGTTATAATTATTACTGTATATAATTTTATGTCTTCTAAAGAAGCTGAGAGAAGAAAGGAAATATATATGTTGTATAGTTTGTATTATTAACCTTATTTACCATTTCTGAATCTCTTCATTTGTTCTTGTGGATTTGAATTACCATCTGGTGCCATTTTCTTTAATACAACATTGCTCCTACCCACTTCATTTGTGTTATTGCAAAGTATGTTACATTTCTATATGTTATAAGGCAACAACAGTGACTTTATACCATTGCTTTTTAAATCAGTAAAGAGAACAAAGGAAAATATTTTTATATTGTCTTTCAAAATTACATAATTACCTTTGTTTTTTCATGTGGATTCACATTAGAGTCAGTCCTCCACAACCATGGGTTTGACATCTGTGGATTCAACCAAACACAGATTTAAAATATTTGAGGAGGGCGGGCACTGTGGCTTATGCTTGTAATTCCAACAATTTGGGAGGCTGAAGTGGGTGGATCACCTGAGGTCAGGGGTTCAAGACCAGCCTGGCCAACATGGTGAATCCCCATCTCTGCTAAAAATACAAAATTAGCCGGACCTGGTGGCATGCACCTGTAATCTCAGCAACTTGGGAGGTTGAGGCAGGAGAATCACTTGAACCTGGGAGGTGGAGGTTGCAGTGAGCCGAAATTGCACCACTGCACTCCAGCCTGGGCAAAAAGAGTGAAACTGTCTCAGAAAATAATAATAATAATAATTCGAGGAAAAAAAAACAGAATTCCACTAAGTTCCAAAAAGCAAAATTTGAATTTGCCATGCACTGAGTACTACATCGAATCCTTGTGAATGAAGTGAGGTGCAGATATTGTATTAGTTATTACTATAGGAATAATGTAGAGATGATTTAAAGTATACAGGAGGATGTGGGTAGGTTACATGCAAACATTACATCATTTCATATTGGAAACTTGAGCATCCACAAATTTTGGCATCCTCAGGGAATCCCGGAACCAATCCTCCACAGACACCATGGCACAACTCTATATTGTGTGGTCACCTGCTTTCATACTAAAGAATCTCAATTAGTATTTTTCATAAAGTGGCTCTTCTTGCAACAAACTCATTATTAGTTCATCCTGGAATGTTTTCTTTTTGCCTTCATTTTTGAAAGACTGTTTTGTTGAATATGTGATTCCTGATTGATAGGGTTTTTTGTTTTCCTTTCTACACTTTAAATATGTCATCCTGCTGCCTCTGGCCTCCATTGTTTCTGATGAAAAATCAGCTTTTATCTTATTGAGATTCCTTTACTTATTGAAGCATAGTTTATTTATTTAAACATATTTATTTTGGCTTTTCTGAAGCCTTCTCTGTTAAATATAACAACTTCACCATCTACCAGGCAGTTTCTGCTGCCTGAGGTGTTATTTTTCCTGTATATGGGTAACACTTTTCGGTTTTTTCTTTTTTGCATATCTTGTAATTTTTGTGGAAACCTGGACATTTTAGGCAATCCATTGTTGTAACTCTAGATATTGATTCCCTTCTCCATTCTCTGAGGCTTGTCTTTGTTTTTACTTGCTTATTTGTTTTGTGACTTAGCTAGGCTATTTTAATGAAAGCTATTTTTCTCATAGTGTGTAGATTTTGGTGTCATTCTTCAGAGGATACCACCTTGGGCATATAGTCAGTCATCCTGGAATGACTGTAATTTTAGCAGGGCTCTCTTAGTCTCTTTCCCTAATCTCTCTGTTAGGCTGTGTGCCTTAGTATCACACCCAGCTGTTATGCTCCACTAATTGGGGCTGATTTCTCTATTGTTTTCAACATTGCTCCACAGCCTAATCCAGCTAAATTTGAGCAGGACTAGTTTTTGAGCCAGTCTTTTGAGATTTGTTCTGACCCCAAGAGGGCTCTTTTTAGCTGTGTCTTTCCTTACTTTTCCCTAGTGAACTAGCTATGCTGTGGTTCTGCTTGCTGTTCTTAATTAAAAGGAGCTACTGGCCTCCTATTTGTTAACTACGAAAATCTGCATTGTTTTACTAAAGAGGCTTTTAGGCTTGAACTTCTTCACACTCTGCTTCAATAAAGTCTTTTGGGAAAGACTTTTGGGAAAGCTTCAGAAATGTCTGTTCTTATGGACTGTCTCTCCATGTGAGCAAAATCTCTGAGCCATACTCCAAGCACTGGGCAGGAGTGTTAGCTTCTGATCTTCTCAGCTTGTCTCTCCCAGCATGGAACCTCTGCCCTACAAGTGAGCTAGAGCAAGGGTAGCTGCATCTCCAGTATTCTAATTCTCCTATGCCTTGTGTAGAGTTTCTACCCTATGAATCAATGTGGGCTGGATGAAGGAAAGGCTCCCTCCATTCTCAGCCACACACCAGGAATTCAGCATCTTCAACTCCAAATTGGATCAGATAAGAAATGCTGGTGTCTTGCCCCTCCCAGTAAATTACCATATCCCTGGATTTGGAGCTGAGGAGAGAGGGAGTCCTGATTTCTTGGCCACATCCACCTGGAGTAAAGCTTCTATCAAGCTGAGCTGGGGAGGGGTGAAAGAGAAAGTGGATCACGAATCGAGTGCCAAAGATTCTAACTGCTCTTACTGAGTTTTAGATTTTTTTAAATATATATTTCTTGCTGTATGCCCTTAGGACAATTTTCAGATTTTATTTATTTATTTATTTTTGGTTTTAGTTTTCATTAGTTATGCTTGCTTCACTAGGGAGCGGGTCTGTGGAGCTCCTTATGCTACCATCCCAGAAGTAGAACTCTTAAATGAGCTTTTAAAGTTAAGTCCTTGTGAAAGGGGCATGGATAACTGATATGGTTTGGCTCTGTGTCCCCACCAAAATCTCATCTTGAATTGTAATCCTCACGTGTCAAGGGAGGGACCTGTAATCCCCACGTGTTGAAGGAGGGAAGTAATTGGATTAAGGGGGCGGTTTCCTCCATGCTGTTCTCATGATAGTGAGTGAGTTCTTAGAGATCCGAAGGTTTTAAAAGTGGCAGTTTCCCTTGTGCGTTCTCTCTCTTCTGCCACCATGTAAGATGTGCCTTGCTTCCCCTCTGCCTTGCACCATGATTGTAAGCTTCCTGAGACCTCCCCAGCCATGTGGAACTGTGAGTCAATTAAACCTCTTTCCTTTATAAATTACCCAGTCTCAGGTATTTCTTCATAGCAGCATGAAAGTGGACTAATACAATAACAATACAAGAGCTGTCCTTGGGAAGTGAATATTTACCAGAAGCAAGAAGAAAACTCATGGGTCATCACAGCACAGGTGAAAATTCAGTAAGTTCACTTTGAACAGAAGAAATTGTTGTGGGGATTCACAGGAAGGAAAGGCAATGTTGGGAGAAATCAGAGAAGGCTTCGTGAAAGAGGTGACATCTGAGGGCGGCAAAGTAGCAAAGCTTCATGCAGAATATGCTAGAGTAGAAGTCAGAAAATCTGAGAAATTTTTCTGTTGTTGTTTTTAAAATCCTGGTTCTGCTATTCATCTGTTCCTTGTTTGCTACCTCTCTTTTTCTCTCCCATTGTCTTGAGAGGAGAGGGTGATGAATATTGTCACCTGACAAGGATATGGTGCAGAATAATAAAGAAGTGCCTGCAAAGTGTTTAGACTGCCTTGGAGATAAATACCAACTAGCTACTATTATAGTATCATTAATAAGCTAAAAATAATAATCAGACACATTTAGTGAAAATGCTGGGTATAAAATACAATATTTTACAGAAGAAAGTATGGATTTGGATCTTGATATTTTTCATTCACCTCTTCCTAGTATTGCCACTCCATCATGAATCACTGCAGACATCCCTTCTCAGGTCCTCTGAGTCAGTCTCCTTATGTGACATCCAGGACTCAAATTTGTTTCTCTTTTTCTTGTCATGGTCACAAGCTGCAGACACAACAGTGATCCTACAAATTCATTACAAATCAACAGAACCATTACCAATTTTGAATCTTTCTTAATCTTTCAATTACAAAGCATCGATAAGCCTAACTTTCTCTTTCATGCACCAAAACTTCAGAAAAGAATTCTAATACCTTTTCAGCAATTTAGAACCTCTGCCACTTTACATCGTCTTTTACTTCTCTTGTCAGGATTATGGCATAAAATGTTATGCTTTAAATTATTTATCATGTCACTTCTTAGAGTCTTCTCTTTTTTTAGCTGAATTAAGAGATTAGGAACATTGGAATAAAATAACCCATGGACTTTGAAATGTATAGTAAGGTAAAGTTATATTTAATAATACCTTTGATTTATATTTTAATTTTAAATGTACAGATAAATGGTATCATTAAACATAATTTAACTTTTTATAATAAATCGATGGTACCCTAATTATTATGTTACAAAGTAAAGACACATAAATTATTCATACACATCTACTGCAAATTGAATTTTTAAAACAAGCTTTATTTCCCATATTCTGGTCTCAGCCACTAGTGGAAAATAGTCCATTTCACAGCCACTGCTAATATGACACAGTTGGCAGTCTTTACTCCAAATAGGCTTAAGAGTGAATGAAAAGAGAAATATCAATGTTGTAGAATATAGATCAGATGAGAACATACTTCCAGCGAAATTGAGCATTTATACAATGATAGAATAAGAAATCAGTTCTCAATGTTGCCATTGGTTAAAAGAGAATTTAGACATCCAAATATTTTCTAATTTATTTTGGGGGTTTCACTGATTTTATGGGATTTGTTTATCAAACTCACTATTTGATAGTATCCCATTAAGGAACTGCCTCTCCCTACCTGTGTGTTCCAATTCTACAAGGCACTTTGCTCCCGTCCCCCTAAGATCCTCAGTGAGCATGAAAACTCTCACTTTATACTGAGTTAGGTGTGAAGAATGGGCAAGGGCGAGGGCCAGGAATCAGTGGAGTGAATGAAACTCTGGATTTATCTCCTTGCAAGGTCACAGTTTTGCCTCTGGTCTTTTCCTAGGTTGGTGCAGAAATACAGAGACAGGATGAAGGACCTATTTAGCCCCTCTCTGAAGTACTAGCTGTCATGCCACAGAGGCCCTTCCACTTGCATCAGTACCAAAGTAAGGAGATATTTACCAAAATTGTCAATTTGATTCTGCTCCTACTTCCTTTTGGTACCCACCTTTTGAGAACTCAGGCCTCCCTCTGGCTGCCCAAAGGTTCCCACTTATTCATCTCACTTAGGCTCTCTCTTTCCTACCAGCAAACCACACTTCAAACCTTTCCCCCCTCTCTTCTAACCCTTCAAACTTGATGTTCCTTTTGCTCCAGCCACTTGGATCTTTGCTCTCTGTTTGCAATGGGTTGTCATGTGTATAGCAGCACTGCCTTTGAATGTTAACAGAGGTCCTTGCTTTATCCCCAAGAAGAGCTCATGAATGTACAGCTCTGTGGCAGGCAGGGAAATCATTTTGGAGAGTTTTGCCCCTTTAATCACATCCCCCACAGTGTTGGATTACCTAAAGGTACACGAGCACCACTTAAGGCACCAACAAATCAGCTGTCCTCCACCTGATCTCTTACCAAGAGGAACACTTCTGACAGATATTGGTGTTTGATAAATAAAGGAAAAAATCATTTATTTCATTATATGGGAGAAAATTAGAGAACTTTAAAACTTTCATTCACTTGTTTTAAGGTTTGATGTTTTTATGGTAGGGGGAGAGGAGGAATAACCTTAGTGCTTAGCACCTCTAAAGGTCTCATTGCTACCCCAAGACTGGGCAAAAGATGGTGAACTGTTAAAGCCATTGCCACAGCCCTTACCCCTTTGTAAGGTTAAGCACAGAGCTAGGATGCAGGAGACGAATGTAAGCTATAATGTGTGGGACCCAGTGCAGGCAAAAGAATAGTATCTCTAGCCTTTTCAAAAAATTGACAAATAATAATTATATGTATTTATGAGGTACAATGTGATGTTTTAATATATGCATACATCGTAGGATGACTAAAGGAAGCAAATTAACATATCTATTACCTCACATCTTATAATAGTTGCAAGTCCTTTAACTCCCCTATGAGGGACTGGAATGCCTCTACTTTGGTTCTGGGCTACACACCAAAGCCTTAATGCCAAGCCTAAGTGATAAGTCCAACTGTGAAGGAGAAGATTCCTTTGGTGACACTAGCTCTGACTCTTCCCCACAGGTGTCTGTTCCCACCAAAGCCTGCTATCCCTAAGTGCTACCCTGAAGCTCATCAGCCAAGCAAGTTGAAACTTCTCCTTTCTGTGTTTGAATCCCTCCTTACCCCTTTCTCTCCTCAAAACCCATTAAAATAAGAACCAATTTGGTAAGTTAATTTCTAATAACGATTTCTTTTAGTAGTAAGTTAATTACGAAATAATAATTAGTTCTGGCAGGGACTAATTATTACAGAAATTATACAACCCTGGAATTCAGATAAATTTGGATTCAACTCCTAGCATCACCAATACAAATTAAGCTATTTGACCTTGAGCAAAGTCACTAGCTGTACTGTGCCTCAGTTTCTCATCTATAAAGTGGGCATAACAATCATACCTATTCCATTTGAGAATGTTTTGAGAATTGTTTTGAGAATTAAATAATAGAACACATGAAAAGCACATAACATAGTGTTTAGTGGATACTCAATAAGTGTTAGTCTGTTTTCCCCTTAATGAGAAAACCTGTGCATATTTTTACAGTGAAATTATAACCCAATACTTTGGCTTTTAATTCAAACAAGGAAATGTTGATGGACCCTCTACTATGTGGCAGGTAATTTTCCAGATTCTGGAGATTAGCAATGAGCAAAATAGACAAATTTCTACACTCTCATAGGGCTTGTATTCTGGTGGGGAGAGATAGACCATCAACAACAAACAGATACGCATATGTCAGATGTTGATAAGTGATATGAATAGAAATAAAGCAGTGACAAGGGGATAGGTTGAGTCATGTAAGCATGGAGAGTTGTAATTTTTTAAGACCTTATTTTTCATGGCAGTTTTAGGTTCACAACAAAATTGAGAGGACAGTAGAAAAATAACCCATGTACCTCCTGCTTGCCCACATGCATAGCCTCCCCCATTATCAAGATGCCCCATAAGAGAGATGTATTTGTTCCAACTGATGACCTTACATTGATACATCATTATGACCTCAGAATGCATGGTTTACATTAGGGCTCACTCTTGGAACTGTACATTCCATGGGTTTGGACAAATGTATGATGACATGTTTTTGCCATTATAGTATCATACAGAGTATTTCGCTGCCCTAAAATCCTCTATGCTGTACCCATTCATCCTTATCTCTCCCTAATCCTGGCAACCAATGATCCTTTTAATATTTCCATAGGTTTACCTTTTCGAGAATGTCATATACAATCATTCCTTGGTATCCAAGCAGGACTGGTTCCATGAACCCCACCCCCAGGATACCAAAATCCATGGATGCTTAAGCCCCTTATATAAAATGGTACAGTATATTATTTCCATATAACCTACACACAACTTCCCATATAGTTTAAATTATCTAGATTACTTATAATAGCTAATACAATGTAAATACTATGTAAATAGTTGTTATACTGTATTGATTTTACATTTGTGTTATTTTTATTGTTGTATTGTTCTTTTTATTGTTTTATTTTTCTGAATATTTCCATCCATAGTTGGTTGAATCAAGAGATGCTAAGCCTGTGGATATCGAGGGCTTACTGTAGTTGGAATCATGCAGTATGTAGCCTTTTCAGATTGGCTCCCTTCATTTAGTAATACGCACTTAAGGTTTCTCCCTGTCCTTTCATGGCTTGACAGCTCATTTCTTTTTAGCACTGAATAATATGCCATCATGTGGATGTACCAAACTTTATCTCTTTACCTACTGAAGGACATCTTGGTTTCTTCCAAGTTATAGAAATCATGAATATAGCTTCTATAACCATCTGTGTGCAGGTTTTTGTGCGGACATAGGTTTTCAGTTCCTTTGCGTAAATACCAAGGAGTGCAATTACTGAATTGTATGGTAAAAGTATGTTTAATTTTCTCCCAAAGTGGCTGTACCATTTTGCATTCCTACAAGCAATGAATGAGAGTTGCTGTTTTTCCATATTCTTGTCAGCATTTGGTGTTGTCAGTGTTCTGGATTTTGGCCATTCTAATAGGTAGTGTAGTAGTAGCATCTCATTACTATTTTAATTTGACTTACTCTGATGATGTATGATGTGGCACATCTTTTCATGTTTATTCACCATCTGTATGTCTTCTTTGGTGGCATGTCTATTAAGGTCTTTGGCCCATAAGATTTGCAATTTTAAATACGGAAATCAATGTAGGCTTCACCATTAAGGCATGAATTAACAAAAGACCAATAGGAAGAGATGGAATGATACATATGGATATCTCAGGAAAGAACATCCCAGGCAGAGAAGACAGCAAATGCAAAGGCTCTCAGGTGGGAGTGTATCTGATGTATAAAAACAAGGAAGCCAGTGTGGCCAGAACTGTGTTAGTGAGGGGCACAGAAATAGAATCTCAGAGAGGCAAGGGGAAGAGTCAGATCATAAAGGACCTTGTGGGTCATAAAAAGTACTTGGCCCTTACTCTGAATGATATGAGAAGCCATTGGCGAGTTTTAAGCAGAGCAGTGACATGATCTGACATACATTTTTAAAGCCACTCAGTGGCTGTGTTGACATAGACAGTAAAGGGAGAAAGGGCAGGAGCAGCAATCCAACTAGGAGGTAGTGGTAGCTGAGACTAGAGTGGTAGCAGTGGAGATGGAGAGAAGTAGGTAGGTTATGATGTATTTATCCATGTCAAATCATGATAAATGCTAAGGAGGGTATGACACTAGCATAAAAGTCTGTCGAGTTAGGGTTGGGGTAGGATTGTCAGGGAAGTCTGGTGCTCATAAAACCTCACGTTGCAGGAAAGGAGGACAATATTGTAAAAAACACATAGAAAAGCTGTTTTATTTGGTGAAGAAAATCCTTGTAGGTCTTTGTGATCCACCTAGGTCAGTTGTGCTCAACCGTATTTGTGGATTGTAACCTCTTGTAGATATTTTTTAAATGAAATAAAACAAAAACAGAAAACATCAATTCCCTGGACCACAGTCCAGACTGATTAATTTTGAATCTATGAGGTTTGGGGTGTGGGTATTAGGATTTTTTTTTACTGCTCCCCATGTAATCCTAAAGTATATCCAAGGTTGAGTATCACTGACCTAAATACATGTCTGGCCCTGACACTCAACTTTAGAAAGAGCTCTAGATGGGAGTTAGCTCCTGAGAGTACTAATAGTTTAGTTGAGTCCATTGCCTTGATTATTGACACATAACCTGATAATCTTCCCATAATTCAGGGACTTCCAAATCCCTCCCAAATTGTTGCCACCCTTTCCTAGTTAACTCCTTCCCTTCCAATTAAATTTGCTTTCCCATAGCCATCCAATTGCAAACCTTCATTGAAACTGCCCATGTTAACAATCTCTCTTGCTGCTCTAACCTATTCCATGTATAAAGGCTGCTTCCTCTAGGAAGTTTTGGTCACTTAATGCACACTAGCACAATGTTCCGCTAGCCCTATCTACAAACATCCAGGCTTAAAACTTAAAATACAGCTCATATGTGCTGTACTAGTTTGAAATCAGTCTTCAGCAATGGTTCCCAACACTGGCTGCACATTAGCATCCTGAGGGAAGCTTTAAAAAGAAGATATCCAGGCTTAAGCCTTATTCCAGACCAATTATAAATTAGAATAAGTGATGAGAGTGCTGAGAGGTCAACATTTTTTAAAAGATCCCCAGCTTTCACTAATGTACAGCTATAGTTGAGATTCACTGTTCTACATCTATTCTTTTAACATCAGTCTTCTAAATTTACACAGGTTTTCTTCTTTTTTAAAAAATTATACTTTAAGTTCTGGGGCACATGTGCAGAATGTGCAGGATTGTTACATAGGTACACATGTACCATGGTGGTTTGCTGCACCCATCAGCCCGTCAACTACAATAGGTATTTCTCTTCATGCTGTCCCTCCCCTAGGCCCACATCCTCTGACAGGCCCCGGTGTGTGATGTTCCCCTCCCTGTGTCCATGTCTTCTCATTGTTCAACTCCCTCTTATGAGTGAGAACATGTGGTGTTTGGTTTTCTGTTCTTGTGTTAGTTTGCTGAGAATTATGGTTTCCAGCTTCATCCATGTCCCTGCAAAGGACATGAACTCATCCTTTTTCATGGCTGCACAGTATTCCATGGTGTATATATGCCACATTTTCTTTTCCCAGTCTATGGTTGATTGGCATTTGGGTTGGTTCCAAGTCTTTGCTATTGTGAACAGTGCTGCAATAAACATATGTGTGCATGTGTCTTTATATTAGAATGATTTATAATCTTTTGGGTATATACTCGGTAATGGGATTGCTGGGTCAAATGGTATTTCTAGTTCTAGATCCTTGAGGAATCACCACACAGTCTTCCACAATGGTCGAACTAATTTACACGCCCACCAACAGTGTAAAAGCGTTCCTATTTCTCCACATCTTCTCTAGCATCTGTTGTTTCCTGACTTTTTAATGATCACCATTCTAACTCATGTGAGATGGTATCTCATTGTGGTTTTGATTTGCATTTCTCTAATGACCACTGAAGAAGTCAAATCCCTGAATAGACCAATAATAAGTTCTGAAGTTGAGGCAGCAATTAATAGCCTACCAACCAAAAAAAGTCCAGGGCCAGATAGATTCACAGCGGAATTCTACCAGAGGTACAAAGAGGAGCTGGTACCATTCCTTCTGAAACTATTCCAAATAGAAAAAGAGGGAATCCTCCCTAACTCATTTTATGAGGCCAGCATCATCCTGATACCAAAACCTGGCAGAGGCACAATAAAAAAAGAAAATTTCAGGCCAATATCACTGATGAATATCAATGCAAAAATCCTCAATAAAATACTGGCAAACCGAATCCAGCAGCACATCAAAAAGCTCATCTACCACGATCAAGTCGGCTTCATCCCTGGGATGCAAGTCTGGTTCAACATATGCAAATTAATAAACGTAATCCATCACATAAACAGAACCAATGACAAAAACCACATGATTATCTCAATAGATGCAGAAAAGGCCTTCGCCAAAATTCAACACCCCTTCATGCTAAAAACTCTCAATAAATGAGGTATTGATGGAATGTATCTCAAAATAATAAGAGCTATTTATGACAAACCCACAGCCAATACCATACTGAATGGGCAAAAGATGAAAGCATTCTCTTTGAAAACCGGAACAAGACAAGGATACCCTCTCTCACCACTCCTATTCAACATAGTATTGGAAGTTCCGGCCAGGGCAATCAGGCAAGAGAAAGAAATAAAGAGTTTTCAAATAGGAAAAGAGGAAGTCAAATTGGCTCTGTTTGCAGATGACATGATTGTATATTTAGAAAACCCCATCGTCTCAACCCAAAAAATCTCCTTAAGCTGATAAGCAACTTCAGCAAAGTCTCAGGATACAAAATCAATGTGCAAAAATCACAAGTATTTGTATACACCAATAACAGACAAACAGAGAGCCAAATCATGAGTGAACTCCCATTCACAATTGCTACAAAGAGAATAAAATACCTAGGAATACAACTTAGAAGCGATGTGAAGATTTTCTTTTTTAAAAATTTACTTTCATGGATTTATATAGAGAATAAGATGAAAATCTCATATTACAAAAAATGGCCATACTGCCCAAGGTAATTTATAGATTCAATGCCATCCCCATCAAGCTACCAATGACTTTCTTCACAGAATTGGAAAAAACCACTTTACAGTTCATATGGAACCAAAAAAGAGCCCGCATCACCAAGTCAATCCTAAGCCAAAAGAACAAGGCTGGAGGCATCACGCTACCTGACTTCAAACTATACTACAAGGCTACAGTAACCAAAACAGCATGGCACTGGTACCAAAACAGACATATAGACCAATGGAACAGAACAGAGACCTCAGAAATAATGCCACATATCTACAACCATCTGATCTTTGACAAACCTGACAAAAACAAGAAATGGGGAAACGATTCCCTATTTAATAAATGGTGCTGGGAAAACTGGCTAGCCATATGTAGAAAGCCGAAACTGGATCCCTTCCTTACACCTTATACAAAAATTAATTCAAGATGGATTTAAGGCTTAAATGTTGGACCTAAAACCATAGAAACCCTAGAAGAAAACCTAGGCAATACCATTCAGGACATAGGCATGGGCAAGGACTTCATGTATAAAACACCAAAAGCAATGGCAACAAAAGCCAAAATTGACAAATGGGATCCAATTAAACTAAAGAGCTTCTGCACAGCAAAAGAAACTACCATCAGAGTGAACAGGCAACCTGAAAAATGGGAGAAAATTTTTGCAATCTACCCATCTGACAAAGGGCTAGTATCCAGAATCTACAATGAACTCAAACAAATTTACAAGAGAAAAACAACCCCATCAACAAGTGGACGAAGGATATGAACAGACACTTCTCAAAAGAAGACATTTATGCAGCCAAAAGACACATGCAAAAATGCTCATCATCACTGGCCATCAGAGAAATGCAAATCAAAACCACAATGAGATACCGTCTCACACCAGTTAGAATGGCCATCATTAAAAAGTCAGGAAACAACAGATGCTGGAGAGGATGTGGAGAAATAGGAACACTTTTACACTGTTGGTGGGACTGTAAACTAGTTCAACCATTGTGGAAGTCAGTGTGGCAATTCCTCAGGGATCTAGAACTAGAAATACCATTTGACCCAGCCATCCCATTACTGGGTATATACCCAAAGGTTTATAAATCATGCTGCTATAAAGACACATACACACGTATGTTTATTGTGGCACTATTCACAATAGCAAAGACTTGGAACTAACCCAAATGTCCAACAATGATAGACTGGATTAAGAAAATGTGGCACATATAAACCATGGAATACTATGCAGCCATAAAAAATGATGAGTTCATGTCCTTTGTAGGGACATGGCTGAAGCTGGAAACCATCATTCTCAGCAAACTATTGCAAGGACAAAAAAACCAAACACTGCATGTTCTCACTCATAGGTGGGAATTGAACAATGAGAACACATGGACACAGGAAGGGGAACATCACACACTGGGGCCTGTTTGTGGGGTGGGGGGAGGGGGGAGGGGGGAGGGATATCATTAGGAGATATACCTAATGTTAAATAACAAGTTACTGGGTGCAGCACTCCAACATGGCCCATGTATACATATGTAACTAACCTGCACGTTGTGCGCATGTACCCTAAAACTTAAAGTATAATAAAAAAAATTTTCCAATAACAACAATAACAAAAAAAGAATTAGTAAGTTAATATACATAGGATATTTAGAATGGTGCCTATCACATAAAAAAAAGAAATAATAACCCTAACAATACTAACAAATAGTGCTGTATCAAGGGTGGGGCAGTGGAGTAACTGCCCTGGGTACAGATACTAAAGGGTATACTTTCTGTAGAGAACCTAAATAATAAAGCTGACTAAAAGTTGGTTTGCTTTTTATTATCACTGTGTGTCAGCATTTCTAAACAATGCTAATGATAAAATCTCTCCACAAGGCAGACTTATCTCATTCCCCTCCCCTCTTAGTATGCCTCTGCTAACAAATAGTCACTTTCATAACCAGGTGGGGGAAGTATCATTACTGTCGACTGGTTTCAACCATGATTCCGCAACAGATAGATCAAGAAAGACATCTTTCCATAAGGAATTTTCCAATGTTTTACAAAGCAATTTAGTGGAGAGAAGGCATTGTTTAACTATACTAGCTTTGCATAATAAGTTTCCCCTTTTTTTGCAAGGGATTAGTGATGTTGGAATAACAGTCCTTGGCAGATGATGAAATGTAAGATACATACACCCTACTTTATACAATCGAGGTAGTAGATACAGTGAAATGACACATGGCATCCATTCCTACGTCCTTATAGTGTGCCTGCCTATAATACAGTTACTAGAACACTAAAAAATCGAGGATTCCAGACACAAGTTAGAAAAATATAAGTGAGGTAGAGATATCTTGCCACTTTGGCCATTGCTAGTCGCCAAAAGCAAGATTTGGAAACCTTGGGTTTTGCTGCAGCAACATTCCAATGTCTAGTCACTATTGTGACTGTTGAGTGTTGAGAGATAGTTATAGGAATGGTAGTGAATTCCTTATTTCTAGATTTTAGATGTGGTCTTCAAGTCAACTTTAAAATTCCAGTGGTGGCCTCCTCACTGCTGTCACTCATCACCTTCCTAAATGTAGCAGAGTTAGCAGTAATCCTGATGGACTAGTTTGACAGTGTTGATTAGAGAGTCCTTTCTTGAAGCCTAGCCTAGAGTGCACTTTTGTAGCCAAGAATTTTGTAAGAACCTAGTTCCCTACATCAAACCAATTCTGCTTAAAATAGCTGGAATGGATCTGTTTCATGTAAATAAAGGCTAACTGAGGCAGTATTTGGTATCATTCAACAAATATTTATTAAGAAAATATTACAGTGAACAAGACAAGTAAAAATCCCTACCCTACATAGAGCTTATGTTATAATGGAAGATAGAGACAATAAAAATAAATATAATTTTTAGACAAATGATGTGTTATAAGTTGATATTCCTATTAAAGTAAAATACGAGGCATAAGGTGTTCCAGGATCTGGAACATGATGAAATTTTATTTTATTTTATTTTTTGAGATGGAGTCTTGCATGTCGCCCAGGCTGGAGTGCGGTGGTGCAATCTCGGCTCACTGCAACTTCCGCCTCCTGGGTTCAAGCAATTCTCCTGCCTCAGCCTCCCAAGTAGCTGGGATTACAGGCACCCCACCACCACACCTAGCTTTTTTTTTTTTTTTTGTATTTTTAGTAGAGACAGGGTTTCGTCCTGTTGGCCAGGCTAGTCTCAAACTCCTGACCTCAGGTGATCCGCCCACCTCAGCCTCCCAAATTGCCAGGATTATAGGCATGATCCACTGTGCCCAGCCTATGGTAAAATTTTAAATGAAGTAGCCATAATATTCTTTTAAGAGGGTAGCATTTTTTTTATTTCAAATATAAGTGAGGTCATGTGGCATTTGTCTTTGTGTGTCTGGCTTATTTCACTTGTAATTTGTTATTTTACTTTTTCCTTAAAAAGTCTAACTTATAGAAGTAAAAAGTAGAATGGTACTTATCACAGGCTGGGGTTATAAGGTGAGAAGAAGGGAGTGGAGAATGGGGAGATGTTGACCAAAGGGTACAAAGTTTTAATTAGACAGGAGGAATAAGTTTTCCAGAACTATTGCACAGGATTATTAACAATAATCAATAATGTGTTGTACATTTCAAGTGCTAAAAAAAATTTTAAATGTTTCCACTACAAAAATGTAAGTATATGAGGTGATGCATGTTAATTAGCTTGATATAATCATCCCACAATGCAAACATATGAAAACAATACATTGTACTTCATAAATATACACAATTTTTAAAAATTTAAATTAGGGTGACATTTGACAGAAGACTTAATGGTGGTGAGCATACATGCAAACTGATCAAGTGTCCATTCTAATTAGTTGATGCCTGTGATGTATGAATTGTGAAAATTATTGAATGTTACATCTAGAAATTGAGACACTTTGGGGAATTCATAAGAATATGAATACTCTGAATCTCCAAATTCTACTGAATTTCCTTTGACAGCAGCAGCAGAAGACTCTTCTCATAAGATCAGGTAGGTGGTTCTACCTTGCTGAAATACCTGATAGTGCTATCAACCTTCAAAGTCTGACTTGGAGGAGGAGGATTACATGTAAAATGGGTACCAAGTTTCTTTTAATTTTCATCAGCATTAACTTGAGAAATATGCATATGAATGGGTTCTTAAAAAGACTAGAAAAGGACGAATATTATTTTATTAGATGTGTAAAAATGGGTACACCTAAAATAATCTCTGGATTTAATGCACTATTTCAGACAGCTGAAAGTGATTTAGTAAGACCAGTCCAGGGTAAAGGCTCAGTAATATTCCTACACTTTGAGGTGGAACCCTAGAGAATTGCACCTAGGATTCATGGGATGAACTGGAAGTATAACAGCTTTCACAAAGATTGCAGCTCAGCAGAGTCACTTTGGTGACCCAGAAAATTTCAATCCTAATACTGGATTATGATGATCTCAGATCGCTAGTGTTCCCAGGTGCCTGGAAGAAGCAACAGAAAATACTCCAGAAAGGAAAGTAACATTACCTCAAGTTTCACATTATTTCTCTTTTTTTTTAATTTTTTTCTTGAGACAGAGTCTCACTCTGTCACCCAGGCTGGAGTGCAGTGGCATAATCTCGGCTCACTGCAACCTCCACCTCCAGTGTTCAAGCTATTCTCCTGCTTCAGCCTCCCAAGTATCTGGGATTATAGGTGTGTGCCACCACACCCAGCTTATTTTTGTATTTTTAGTGGAGACGGGGTTTTGCCATGTTGGCCAGGCTGATCTCACTCCTGGCCTCAAGTGGTCCACCCACCTTGGCCTTCTAACGTGCTGGGATTACAGGCATGAGCCAACGCACTCAGCCACATTTCTTTAAAAAAAAAAAAAGTTTTAAGATAGTATCTGGGATGCATGAAAGTTGGTCCAAATAAGGCGA
The DNA here is from genome assembly GCF_028878055.3 of Symphalangus syndactylus. NCBI lineage: Eukaryota > Metazoa > Chordata > Mammalia > Primates > Hylobatidae > Symphalangus > Symphalangus syndactylus. The sequence continues at coordinate 108,529,806 of NC_072447.2, read as the reverse complement.
CTTGAACAAGAAACAGAAGCAACAACAAAGCATAGAAATAGAACTACAAGACTCCAGATGTCAAAATTTTTAGACATCGATTTAAAAATAACTATATTTACAAGTTTCTGGGAGATAAGGGAAAGGATTAAAAATTTAAACTGAGAACACAGACATGAGAACTCAGATTTTTAAAATATAAATTATAAAGCTAAAAAAAGTAATAATTGAGAATAAAAATTAGTGGTTGGATTAAACAAAGATTAGATACAGTAGAAGAATTAGTGAACTGAAATATATTTCAGAAGAACATACCTAGAAGAAAGCATGGAGATACAAAAGTGTGGTAAAATAAAAGGGAGGGGACCAATTCTGCTTCTGAATACATACCAAACAGAAAAGCATGTACGTGTGCATCAAGAGACATACATAATAATATTCACTGAAGCTTTGTAACAGCCCTGCTATGGCCTGATTGTTTGTGTCCCTTAAAAATCATATGTTGAAATTGAATCCCTGATGTGTTTCTATTAAGAGGTGGAGACTTTGGGAAGTAACTAGGTCATGAAGGCAGAGCCCTCATGAATGGGATTAGTACCTGTAGTAGTTCCTTTTTGCTGCTATAACAAAATACCACAAACTGGGTAATTCAAAAAGAACAGAAATATATTTCTCACAGTTCTGAAGGCTGGAAAGTCCAAGATCATGGCACTAGCATCTGGTATCTGGTGAGAGCCTTCTTGCTGTGTCCTCACATAGTGGAAGACAGAAAGGAAAGCAGAAGAAATGTCATGTCCCCACATGGCAGAAGAACAAGAAAGGGTGAGCCCATTCCCACAGTCCCTTTGTATAGTGGTATTAATTCACTTATGAAGGTGGAGCCTTCGTGACCTAAACATCTGCCATGAGGCCCCACCTCCCAACACCGTTGCATTAGGAATTACATTTCAACACGAGTTTTAGAGGGGACAAAGACATACCAACCACAGCAGTGCCCTTATAAAAGAAGCCTAAGGGAGCTTTTTTGCCCTTCCACCATGTGAGGACACAGCTAGAAGGCACCATCTCTGAAGCAGAGAGCAGGCCCTCACCAGACACTGTTGTCTACTGGAAACTTGATCTTGGACTTCCCAGCCTTCAGAACTGTAAGCAATACATTTCTTTTGTTTACAAATTACCCAGCCTAAAGTAATTTGCTATAGCAAATTGTGAAATAACACAAGCAACAACTAACAAAACTAGCCCTGATCAAACTAACCCACTTTCAACAGAACGGATACTTTGTAGTATATTCATAGAATTAACACTATACATCAATAAAAATGCACAATTTGTATAAATCTCAAAACTATAATAATGAGAAAAAGAAGCCAAATAAAATATACACCCAATTTAATATATACTACCAGTATGCTTCTATTTAAACAAAATTCCAAAACAAGTCAAATTTCATTATGTGATTAGGAATGCTTGTTATAGTAGAAAATTAATAAATAAATATATGGAGATGCTTACTATAAAATATAGAAAAACAGTTGCATTTTGGCAGAAGGAAGAGGTATTTGACAGCAAAATATCATGCACAAGATTTCTGGGGTACAAACAATGCTCCATTTTGTCATCTGCATGGTTTTTCTACAAAATTCACTTTATAATAGCTCACTAAGCTGTACATTTGTTTTATGTACTTTTCTAAGTGTATATTATATTTCCCCAAAAAAAGAGTTTAAAATAAAGCATTACAGTGCCTATCTTCTGTAGTTTGGAGAGGAAGGTAGGGGATCCACCATTGAAATAGACTCCCTGACTTCAATGAGAATGATGGTATCAAAGAGTGGCGGATACTAAGTGGCAGCACTAAACTACCAGAAGCAAGGTAAGCATGCTTACTATAATAAGCAACAGAGCTAGAGTATTATTCAGAATGGCTTGACATGCACAGAACATAGGTAGTAGCTAATTATTAATCAGGCTCTTGGACTAAATTAGATGAGCAACCCCATCAGGTCATACTGGATCTATATAAAATGATGGGTTTTTTTAGCCATTCATAGCCTGAGTCAATCCACAGAAAAGGAGCCCCTTCTGGAAGAATCCTGTAATACCACCACAAATGTACACTGTACATCTTTCTTCTTGGCTTTACCAAAATGAACCTGTAGTCATTTATCATGATAGCTGTATACGGAAGAAGGAGAAATACCTATAACCTTTAGGAAACATTGGACATTGGCTTTGAGTTATACTAATTCCTGGGTATCTGGAAAGCCACTTCGGTCTACCAGTAAATACAGAGGTTTAAAGGAGTAAGGTAATGAAGTGGAATTCTAGCCATCTCTCTGTTACTGAAGTAGGTCTATCAACCCATCCTGTGGTTATTTCCCCATTTCCCAAATGCATACATTGGAATTATCACCGGGCAACTGACAGAAACCCCTCATTTACTCCCTAACCTTTAAAGCAAGGGCTATTATAGGAAGAAGTGCAAAGTGAAAGCCTGTGGAACTTCCCTCTCTACAAAATAGTAAACCAAAAGTAATGTAGTATTCCTGGGAGAAGCACAGAGTGTAGTGACATCATCAAAGATATGTGCAGGGATTGTGATTCCTATCACATACCATTTAAGTGGCCTATTTTGCCTTTACTGAAGAGTCAGGTCTTAGAGACTGACAGTGAATTATCTTCACTTTAATCAGTGAGAAACTCCAAGTTGCAGCTGCTGTTCTAGATGTAGTCTCTTAAAGAAAGTGGTGCAAGTCAACACTGTCCCCAGCACCTGGTATGCAGTTACCAATCTGGCAAATGCTTTTTTAACCCTGTACCACGAAGCAAGAAAGACCAGAAGCAATTTAACCTGTCAGGAACTGCTTTTAAATATTCACTATTTTATTTCAGGGATACATCAATATTTTGTCATAATTTAGTACACCAAGACTCTGATCATCCCACAGGACATGATGCTAGTCTATAATATTGATAACATCATGCTGATAGAACATGACAAGCAATAATTCCAGAGGTCTTGTTGAGCAGGAGGTACAACCAGTGAAACCAGGGGCCTACCTCAGTGAAGTTTCTGGAGACCAGTAATATACTGAAATATTATCCCTCTCCAATGAGAAAGACAAGTTTTTGCATCTCACAGTACCCACCACTAATAAAGAAGTACATTTTGGGGGACTTCCTTGAGATTGGGTGACAACATATATCACACTTGAATGAGCTGGTTTGACCCATTTAATAAGTAATTCATAATTCTGCCAACTTTGAGTGAGGCACAGAACATTAGAATGTTTTGCAGTATGATGAGGCAACAGAGCAAGCAGTTCAGTCACTTGGATCTTATGGACAAAACAATCAATGGAAATGTAAAAATACCTAGTCCTGAATAAAATGAAAACACTATGTAACAAAACTTCTAAGATGTAATAAAAGCAGTATTTTGAAGGAAATTTATAGCCTTAAATACCCAAAATAAAGAGGAAGCAAGCCCAAAAAGTTACGTGTCTATCTTAAGGAGTTATTAAAACAACAACCCCAAGAGAATAAGCCCAAAGAAAGTAGAAAGAAAAAGATAATAAATATAAGACTGAAAACTAATGAAATAGAAAACAAAGATATAAAAACAATAGGTGTTTCTTTGGGAAAAAAAGTGACAAATATTTGGCAAGATGAATAAAGAGAGAAAAGAGAGAAGATGCAAACAATGTTTTAATGGAAAGGAAGGCATAACCACGCAGAACAGTGTTTTAAAAGATAATAAAACAATGTCATTAACACCAAAAACCGACGTTTTTGAAAACTTTGGAGAAATAGACAAATTGCTAGAAAAATGTAACTTACAAGAATATAAAAAGAAATTTTAAAATCTTGAATCATCCTATAACTATCTTAAAATTCAAGGCAGTGGTTAAAATCTTCCTGCCGAGGAAATAGTAAGTCAAGACTGTCTTATAGTTGAGTTCTACCAAGCTTTCAAGAAAGAGATAATCTCAATTTTATACAAACACTTTCAGATAAAAGAAAAAGAAGCAATACCACACAACCTATTCTGTAAGGCAAGTATACTTTGACATCAGAACAAATAAATTATGAGACATGAAGATTACAGGTTATTTTAACTCATGAATTTAGATGTAAAACAGCTAACAAAATATTAATGAATCAAACCCAAAAGAGTATATGAAAGACAATATATCATAACCAAATGGAATGTATTCTAGGTATACAAGGATGGTTTATTATTAGAAAATCCATAAATGTACCTTACCATATTTACAGATTAATACAGATAATCGAAAGATCATTTCAATAGATAAGTCTTTCATCAAACTTAAAACCCATTTATGATTTTAAAAACTCTTCTTCAATTAGAAATGAAAAAGGATAGTTCTTAACCTGACTAAAAGCATCTATAAAATAATCCAAAAGTTAACATTATCTTAAATGAGCAAACATTGGAAGCATTCTCTTTGAAATCAGGAATGACACAAGGAAAAAAATTATTACCACTTTTGTTCATAATTGTACATGAAGTCCTATACGGTATAATGAGGCAATCGGAGATATAAGGATTGGAAAGGAAGAAACAAAATTGTGATTATTTACAGATTATTTGTAGATGATGTAATTTCTATAGAAAACCCAAAGAGTAAACCTTCACATTATTAGACACAACAAGGGAATTTAGCAAGGTAGCTGCATATAAGATTAATATAGAAGATTCATTTATGTTTCTATTCATCAGCAGCAAGCCATTAAAACTATATTTAAAGAGAAAACACAATTCTTACAGTGTTAGAAATCTCAAGTATTTGGGAATACAGTTAATAAAAGATGCACAGACATCTTCAGGGAAAATTATAAAATGTTATTAAGATATATATTTTAAAGACATAAATCAAATGTGCTCCATTATTGCACAGTAAGCCTTAATATCTTAAAGATGTTAGTTTCCCCCAAATTGATCTAGAAATAAAATCAAGGCAATTTCAATTTCTATTCCAACAGTATTTTCACATGGCTTGATGATTACAAAATTTATATGGAAGACAAACAGGCCAATACTGGCCAGAACGCAACTGAAGATGGAGAGCAAGTTTGGGGTATTTGCCTGCTCCAAATTAGGAATTATTATAAAGTTATAATATTAAACAGTATATTATTGGAGCAGGAAGATTAAATGATGAATGAAATAGAAGATACCAGAAACAGACTCACCCATGATATAAGATAGAGAGATGGCACACCTACTCAGTAGGGAAAGTAGGGATGGTTCAATAAATGAAACTGGTAAAATAATTAGCATATGGAAAAAGGTGATTTAGGCCCCTGACTCATATGATATCGAAAAACCAACTTCAGATAGATTAAGGATTTAACAGTCAAAAATAAAACATTACAATTCTATATAGAAAACATAGGTGAAAATATTTTAGTCAATGAAGTAGGGAAATATTTAACAAGACACTAAAAGATTATTTTTTAATTGGCACATTGTAATTGTACAAACTTATGGAGTACAATTTGATGTTTTGATACAATATTTGTGTTGTATGATGATCCAACCAGGGTAGTTAGTGTATCCATCACCTCATGCATTTATCTTTTTTCCCTTGGTGAGAACATTCAAAAGCCTCCCTTCTACGTAGTTTGTGATATACAATATTTTACTGTTAACCATGCTCACCCTACTGTGCAATGGAACACCATAATTCATTTATCCTATCTAATTGCAACTTTATACCCATTGACTCACCTCTCCTCATCCTGCCCTTCCCAGTCTACTACCCAGCATCGGTTAACCACTGTTTTACTTTCTGCTTCTATGATATCATTATTGTTGTAATTTTACATTCCACATGTCAGTGAGATCACATGGTATTTGTCTTTGTCTGGCTTATTTCACTTAACATGATTTCCTCCAGGTTCATTTATGTGGTCAAAAATAACAGGATTTCATTGTTTTTTATAGATGAATAGTATCCCATGTACATGAACCTCATTTTTTAATTTATTCATCAGTTGTTGGACACATAGGTTGATTCTTTATCTTGGCTATTGTGAATAGAGCTGCAATAACCATGGGAGTGCAGATATCTTTTCAACATACTGATTTCATTTCCTTTGAATATATACCCAGTAGTGGGAGTAATCAATCGTATAGTGGTTCTATTTTCAATTTTTGAGGAACCTCCATACTGTTTTCCATAATGGTTGTATTAGTTTATAATCCCACAAACAGTGTGTAAGTGTTCCCTTTTCTCCAAATCCTGGCCAACATTTCTTTTGTAGATTTGATAGTAGCCATTATAACTGAAGTGAGGTGGTATTTCATTGTGGTCTTGGTTTGCATTTCCCAATAATTCGTGATATTGACAATTTATCCATATACCTGTTGGCCTTTGGTATGTTTTCTTTTGAGAAATGTCTATTAAGTTCTTCTGGTCATTTTTTATTCAGGTTATTTGTCTTTGTGCTATTGAGTTGTTTAAGTTCCTTATATATTCTTGATATAAACCCCTTGTCAGATACAGTTTGCAAATATTTTCTCCCATTTTGTAGATTGTTGTTGCCTTTTAGTGTGATGTAATCCCATTTGTCTATTTTTGCTTTTGTTGCCTGTATTTTTGAAATCTTATTTAATACATTTTTGCTCATCCCAATGTCATGAAGTATTTCCTCTGGTTTCTTTTATTAGTTTCACAGTTTTCAGTTTTACATTTAAGCCCATAATCTATTTTGAGTGGATTTTTAAGGTAGAGGGGTCTAGTTTTGTCCTTCTGCATATGGATATTCAGTATTCCCAATACCTCTTACTGAAGAGACTGTTCTTTCCCCCAGTGAATATTCTTGTTGCCTTTGCCAAAAACCAGTTGGCAGTAAATATGTGAAATTATTTCTGGACTTTTGATTCAGTTCCATTGGTCTAGGTGTCTGTTTTCATGCCAATAACATGCCCTTTTGATTATAAAAGCTTTGTAGTATAGTTTGAAACCAGGTAGTGTGATGCCTCCTGCTTTCTTCTTTTGTTCAAGATTCCTTTGACTACTCAGAGCCCTTTGTAGTGCCATATACATTTTAGGATTATTTTTCTATTTCTGTGAAGATTGTCAATGGTATTTTGATAGGGATTGCATCAAATCTATAGATCACCTTAGGTAGTATGGCCATTTTTTATATATCAGTTCTTCGAACCATGTACATGGGTTATCTTTGCATTTATTTCTCTTGCCTTCAATTTCTTTGATCAATGTTTTATGATTTTCAGTATAGAGATCTTTGACCTCCTTGGTTAAGTTTATTCCTAGGTATCTCATTATTTCTGTAGTATTAATATTTATAAATGGAATTGCTTTCTTGACTTTGTTTTCTGATAATCTACTATTACTGTATAAAATGCTGCCATTTTGTACATTGATTTGTATCCTGCAACCTTACTGAATTTATAAGTTCTCATAATTTTTAGGTGGAGTCTTCAGAATTTTCTATTAATATATATAAAATCATGTCATGGGCAAGCAGGGACAATTTGATATCTTCTTTTCCAATTTGAATGTCTTTTATTTCTTTCTCTTCTTAAATTTGTTATGACTTGTTTTGTGTCCTAAGACATGGTCTATCCTGGAGAATGTTTCACGTACAATTGAGAAAAATGTGTATTCTGCAGTTATTGATGGAATGGCCCATAAATGTCTGTTAGGTGTATTCAGTCTATGGTGCAGTTTAGGTCCAATTTTTTTAATTGATTTTCTGTCTAGATGATCTGTCCACTGTTGAAAGTGGGGTGTTGAAGTCCCCAACTATTATCATATTGCAGTCTATCTCTCCCTTTAGGTCTAATAACATTTTCTTTATATGTCTGGATACTCCAGTGTTAGGTGCTTATATATTTATAATTGTTATATGCTCTTGTTGAAATGATCCCTTTAATTTTATATGATGACTTTTGTCTCTTTCTACAGTTATTGACATTAAGTCAACACAGTTATTTGACAAAAGTATGATTACTCCTGCTCGTTTTTTGTTTGCATTTGTAAGGAATATCTTCGTCCCTCCCTTCACTTTCAGCCTGTGTATCTTTACATGAGCGAGTCTCCTGTAGGAAGGAAATAGTTGGGTCTTGTTTTTGTTTTGTTTTGTTTTGCTTTTTTATCCATTCAGCCACTTTGTATGTTTTAATTGGAAATTTTACTCTAATTACATTCAAGGTTATTATTGATAAGGGGTTATTCCTGACATTTTGTTAACTGTTTTCTGGTTGTTTTATAGATCCTTTGGTCCTTTCTTACTCTCTTGTTTACCTCTGTGGTTTGGTGGTTTTCTTTGGTACTAAACCTTGTTTCCTTTATCTTTCTCATTTGTGAAATGGCTATAATTCCAGTATTTGTGGTTTGGGGTAGTGGTGCTACAGGCACTTCTGTTAACATAGTAGAATGACAATGACAGTGGGGGCTGCTGGCCCCCAGGATAGGATGCACTCTAGCAGTGGGTCTGGTTTCAAGACGGTTTTATGCAGTAGCAATTTAGGTCATGAGGATAGAGGGTGCTAAAGGATAGCTCCTATTCTAAGGCAATGCAGCTGCACAAAATCCCAGATACTCTCCAAACTAGATTTGGGGCCTGTGAGAACTGGGGGAGTCTCCTGTAGCAAGGATTGCTGGTATTTGATGTAGCAATGGGGACAAATGGGGATCTCTAGCTTACATTTTCCTTGTAAAAATAAGACTCTGACTCTAAGCCAATCCCAGTGGGGAGACCACGTGGCAGAGGAAAGATGCCTTGCTCACCTCTCTGTGGTGTTATCCTGGGCTTCCATGCTCCACAAGGGTTTTGCTACTCCCTTAGTACTCTCCACCATATTTTCTCAGTCACTCCAGTTGAAATACAGTTTTTTATTTATTGTTTTGGTCACTTTTGGCGAGGGGGAGGATGAAGTAACCATAGTCAGCCATCTTTCCCTGATAATTTAGACAATATTTTGATGCATTAAAAAACATCTTAAAGAAAGTAAGAAAGATAAGGTACATTATGGAATGCCAGGTGGAGAATACACACAACCAAGAAAGAATTAGTAAAGAAATTCTTTTTATTTCTTTTTTATTTTTTTAGTAGTGAATTCAAACTTTATTTTAAATTTTTAAAATTTCTTTATTTTTATTTATTTTTAATTGACAAATAATAATTATACATATTCATGGGGTCCATAGTGATCTTTCAGTATGTATGATCTATAGTAAAGAGATCAGAGTAATGCTATACAACCATAAGAGAAGCACAAACAACCCAGTTAAAAAAAAAGTGAACAAGAGATATTTAGCAGAAGAGGAGACACACGGGGCCAAAAAAATGTATGAAGAGAGTTTAATATCAATGGTGGTTGTGAAAAATGCAAATCAATAGTGCAATGAGATACCAATTCATACATATTACACTAACAAAAAATTTAAAAGTCTGACAAACCTAACGTTAGAGATGATGTATATTCACCATATAACTTACACATTGAGTCTGAAAGTAATAATTTCTGCAATCACTTTGAAAAACAGTTTAACATTACCCCCTAAAGTTGAAGGTTTATATAGCCTATGGCTTGCAATTCCACTCCAAGGCATATGCCCAAATAAACGCTTACATATATAAAACTGGAAATACGTACAAGAATGTTTATAGCAGTACTGCTAACAACATAAAAAGCTTGGAAACAACCCTAAATCCCATTAATGGGAGAGAGGATTAATAAACTGTTGTATAAATACAAATATAAACCAGACTCTAGTATAAACCAGTTTAAATGAATGAACTATTACCAACACACAGCAATATGCATGATGAGAATATTGAATAACAATATTCAAAATGAGAATTTCAATAGGTACCCATATTTTCTCCCTTGCTTACACACATACATACACAAATATACACATATCTTTCCTTTTCCCCAACTATCTTATGCAAAATATGTTGGTAGTAATTAAGTTTATAATAGTTTTTAAGTTACAGTATATCAAGGTAGGATTATGACAAAACCATAAAATGAATGAGTATCAAGCAAAGATGGATTTGGTGACTACTGAGACCCTGGATATCCCCTTTTTGGGAAGATGTCCACAGTTTTGTTTATACCAGAAAGAGTTGCATTCTGTTAGGCATCACCATATGGTCATTGCTATTTTTGTTTGGAAGCTTAAGGATAGAAAGACAAATATGTACAATCTTTAGTAGCAAAAGAGCTTGTAAGTCTGGTGAATTCCATTCAGCACTCTCTCTTGCCTCCCATTAGCGTGGCTTCCTGTGCTGCCAAGCCTCAAAAAATAACATCTGCCTCCCTTACAGTTATGTTTCTGGATGCAAATTAGGTTTCACCAATTAGATGTACTTTCATGAGATTTAGAAGGTAGAAGGTGATTTGAGAATAATTTCCTGGCTGCTTTGTTGTTGCTAACAAACAAAGTCTTGAAAATGTTGGGTTTTCTGCACCACTAGCTTAGCTGGTATTGAGAGGCAGTTTTACTGGTGATGGGGGTGAACTCGGCCATGGATGCCCTGACAACTGCTTTATGGGGTGAAGTTGTAGCTGCAGTAATGGTGGCTTCTGATTCCTCAAGTACAGCCATGGCTGTGTGTCCTTGAACTCAAGTGGAAGGGTTCCCAATTCCCTGCCTTCCTGATGTAAGCAGCCTAGTTCTACAGTATTATTCTGTGATTCATTTCTGGAGGCCGAGATCAGAGTTAATTCCTCTAAGTCCTGCCAATATTTTTTGGAGATCCGCAGTCCTATATTAAATGCCTATAAAGGTGGAGCGGTTTTTGTTTCTTACAACTGAATCCTGACCGATAGAGATATGCTCTTGAGAAATAATGTCTATAAGCAATCCATACTTGCTTATTAAAGAACATAGTATAAAATAATATTGTTTGATTTTGATCAAATTTCAGGAGATGTTTGGCTTACAAAATGTTAACTTGAAATTTCTCAATGCCCATCTTATCTATCAGGCTTTTAATTATACATGCAAACGTGTTTTCATAAAATAAATAACCACATGACAAAGAAAAAATCCTGCTCCAAATGTTTATGGATTTGTAAATTACCACTGTCATTTAAACTAAGCCTTTAAAATACAAGTTTTTTCACTAAAATAAATTGAATTAAACTTAGTCTAATGTCAGTTCATATTTATTCAGGGCTTATTCTGGACTAAGCAGGGTTCCATCGTCCTTTCTTTTTTTTTCTCCTCACCCACAGATCTTTGTTCCCCAGAAAATAGCCTCATTGTTTCCCAAAGACAGACTAATGTGGGATTATTTTAATGGGTAAAGCACAGACAGGTGTGTTTTCAGCCTAACAAGGTGCGGTCTTCTGTGGATTTGGGTTCATTTATAGGCCTACTTATGTTACCATTAGAATTATCAGAAACAATATAGAGAAAGAAAATTCAGGATTCAATAAACTCATACCTGTATATTGACAGAAGGAAATACACTTTGTCTCCATAGGGACTGTGTTATAATGGGTTCATATAATGCTAATGCAATTAAACACTCAAATTTCTAAAAACACACACCTTGATGACAAACAAAATTTTTTAAAATTTCAAATCTTTCTACATCTCTCCATTTCTGCCACTAACACCTGTTTACAAGCTTCTATCATCTTGCATCTTGATTTCTATTGCAGCATCTGAATTGGTGTCCCTATTCCACTCTTCTCTTCTAATCTACTCTTTTCACAGTATCCAGGTTGATCTTTTATTAAGGGTTAAATAAAAACATACTCCTACACCTCTTGAAAATCTTTCATTCCTTGGCCCGGCACGGTGGCTCACGCCTGTAATCCCAGCACTTTGGGAGGCCGAGGCGGGCGGATCACGAGGTCAGGAGATCGAGACTATCCTGGCTAACACGGTGAAACCCTGTCTCTACTAAAAATACAAAAAATTAGCCGGGCCTGGTGGCAGGCGCCTGTAGTCCCAGCTACTCGAGAGGCTGAGGCAGGAGAATGGTGTGAACCTGGGAGGCGGAGCTTGCAGTGAGCTGAGATAGTGCCACTGCACTCCAGCCTGGGTGAAAGAGCGAGACTCCGTCTCAAAAAAAAAAAAGAAAAAGAAAAAAAAAAGAAAATCTTTCATTCCTAGTCTCCACACTTAAGGGGAAAAAAATCTCAAGTCTTTACCATAGCTCTCATAATCCTGGATGGTCAGGCACCTGCTAACATGCTAGCCTTACTCTGTCACTACTTTGCCACCTCAGTTTCTCCATTCTGGACTTACATTTACTTCCATGAATACCCAGATCCTTTTTTGCCACAATGCCATCTCACTTGCAATTTTCACTGCTTGGAATACTCTCTCTTCCACCTTCACATTATTGGCTCCCTTTTCATCCTTCAGGATCTGACATGTCACTTCCTTTAAAAGGCTTATTCTTCTTCATATGACTCTGTGCTTTTCCTTCATAGCCTATATCACAGTTGCATTTATATACTTGTTTGAATTTACTTCTTGATTATTTATCTCTCCCACTAGTCTCTGAGCTCCGTGATGGTAAGGATGGAGGATTCTGATTCCCTTGCAGAGTGGCATCAGTACAGCAGAATGGGGAGCTAATCTTCCATCTCCTGCCTTAAGGAAGCAGGCAGATCTCTGGTTCACCTGACTGGTGATATTGGGAAGCTAAGCAAGAATCTGATCTTCCATATCCTATACAGGGGAAGCAGGCTATGCTCTGATTCTCCTGTCAGGGTACTGTCATCAGGGTCCAGTGGAGAGCTGAGCCTTTACCTACTCCCAACATCAATGAAACTGAATGAGATGGTGCAAATTGGGACTATTAACACTCTTCTCTCCCCTATCTCTGGTGCCAGGAAAGCCCACAAGTTGCAGAAATAATGAGACAGTGTGAAGCAGGGCTAGTTGGCATTCCACTTACCACTTCTCCTGGTGTCAGAAGAAACCAGTGGGGAGCTGAACCTCAACACCTACATGGCATTAATGAAACTGAATTAGGCCGTGTTATGCAGAGCTAGTTGAAATCCCACTTCCGCTTCTGCCTTCGCTGGTATTAGTAGGGCCCAGTGGGAGGTGTTATTCTGCCCCCAGTGCTGCATCAACAAAGCATCCTGAGTCCCTCAGCATTGGGGGACAGCAGGGAACAACAGAGAGGTGATCTTATACCCCCACCTGGAGGGAATGAGGTGGTGTGAATCAGTGTCCCACTTTCACTGCAAAGTGTCAGCAGGGAAAAGCAGGGAACTGATCTTTCACCCAAGTCATCTGCAATAAGGCAGTGTGATTTGGCAATCTACATTCACCAGGTGGTATCAGTGAGGCCAAGTGGGAAACTGAATATACACACCCAGTCAACTCCATGTTAAACCTCAAAATGGAATGCCTGCAAAAAATAAATAAATAAATAGTATCCAGAGTCCCATAATATGCAAAATCTCCAGGATGAAATAGAAAATAATGCATCGTACAAAATACCAAGAAAATTATAACATGAATGAGAAAATACAATCAACAGATGCCAACATCAAAATAAATCAGGTATGGGAAATACCTGAAAAGGATTTTAAAGCAAGTATTGCAAAAACGATTGAAGAAGCAATTACAAATCATGTGAAGCAAATGAAAAAAAATAGAATATCTCAGCAAATAAATGGAAGTTATAAAAAAGCAAATGAATATTACAGAAATGAAAAATACAATAACTGAAATTAAAAACACACTGATGGGCTCAAAAGTAGAGTGACAAAGACAGAGGATAGAATCAGTGAACTTGGGGACAGACCAATAGAATTTCCCCAATCTAAACAAAAAAGGGAAAATTGAATTTTAAAAAATGATCATTTGGGGTGATTTCTGGGACAAAAACAATGAGCTAATGTTCGTTTCATTGTGGTTCCAGAAGCAGAAGAGTGAGAGAGTAGGATTGAAAACATATTTTTACATGAACAGACACTTCTCAAAAGAAGACATTTATGCAGCCAAAAACCACATGAAGAAATGCTCATCATCACTGGCCATCAGAGAAATGCAAATCAAAACCACAGTGAGATACCATCTCACACCAGTTAGAATGGCCATCATTAAAAAATCAGGAAACAACAGGTGCTGGAGAGGATGTGGAGAAATAGGAACACTTTTACACTGTTGGTGGGACTGTAAACTAGTTCAACCATTGTGGAAGTCAGTGTGGCGATTCCTCAGGGATCTAGAACTAGAAATACCATTTGACCCAGCCATCCCATTACTGGGTATATACCCAAAGGTCTATAAATCATGCTGCTATAAAGACACATGCACACGTATGTTTATTGCGGCAGTATTCACAATAGCAAAGAGTTGGAACCAACCCAAATGTCCAACAACGATAGACTGGATTAAGAAAATGTGGCACATATACACCATGGAATACTATGCAGCCATAAAAAATGATGAGTTCGTGTCCTTTGTAGGGACATGGATGAAACTGGAAAACATCATTCTCAGTAAACTATCGCAAGGACAAAAAACCAAACACCGCATGTTCTCACTCATAGGTGGGAATTGAACAATGAGAACTCATGGACACAGGAAGGGGAACATCACGCTCCGGGGACTGTTGTGGGGTGGGGGGAGGGGGGAGGGACAGCATTAGGAGATACACCTAATGCTAAATGACGAGTTAATGGGTGCAGGAAATCAACATGGCACATGGATACATATGTAACAAGCCTGCACATTGTGCACATGTACCCTAAAACCCTAAAGTATAATAAAAAAAAAAAAAAATGCCCAGTTGGTGTGCACCACCAACTAAAGCAAAGAGAGGAAAAGTTGTGGAATGCACCAGCAGGAAGTCGTCAGCATTTCACCATGTGAAACATCCATGCTTTGAGGTTGAAGGGAAAGATCTTTTCCAATATTATCTAAATGAGGCACTTTTGTGATGTACTGTGCAGCAAAGAAGACTGAAATGGTCTCTTTTTCAATGATCACACCATGCACCCAATCCCCCCAACCCCCCACCCCCCACACACACACACGCTCCACGAGTTTTCAGTAAAAATGTAAAATGAATTAGGCTGTCTTCGGTCTTACCTAACCTTTCTATACACTCACAACTCTTCCCATTTAGCACCCTCTAGCACCCACTGCTTGCCTCTCAGTTCTCTCATGCTGCCTCCCCTAAGGTAAGTCCCCTCTAGGAAGCACCCACCCTAGATACTGAAACTGTTCCCTCCCTGTGTCCTTAAGCACATCACATGCTTTCCTCCCTCTATTCCATTTTACCAGAACCCTGCTCCCTATTCGAGCTAAGCTGACTATTTGGATCAAGATGTTGATACCTGATAATGACTTAATGCGTTCCTTCAGTCAGATTGTTAATTGTGCCTTAAACAACAGCAGATCTTTTCTCAGCGAAGTGAGAAGGGAAGAAGGCACATTATGACAGGGTCCACAAAATGGGGGAATAATGAACAGCCAACCTATTATTTTCAAAGCACTAAGGAGGAGATAGACTGAGCAGACGAATGCCTAGGCACAACTAACAGAGAAGATGATTCTCAAATCATCAAAAGGCACCAATGGTGATGGGAAACTACCATTTCTAGGTAACCGTGGGCCAAGCCCCATATTTAAAACAATAGCTTATTCAATTATCACAAAAAATCCTATGAGGCAGATGTTAGTTTCACCTTCACATAACAATAGAACTGAAACACAGTGAGGTTGATTTCCTCAAGATTCCAAAGCTAGTAAATGGTTCAGCCAGGATTTGAACCCGGACTCCCTAACTCCAGAGTCTCCACTCTTAACCATTACATTTCAATATCTTTTATCCAGATAAACTGAATGAAAATTCAAGAGTAGTTTCTTTCCAAGTTTGAATTCTGTGCTTCATTAAAAAATAATAGTGTATATTCCAGGAAGTACACATTTGCCTCTAAAGCCATTAACCTATTCATCAACATACAAAGTAGTAAAGCTAACAGCACTGCTGTGAGCCATCAGATAGCCATGAAAAAACTTTGGCTTATAAATCATAAAAACCTCTCCTTGGGGTGTCTATGTATAGGATTGTATATGTACACACACACATGCATGCATGCCTGTGTGCAAACACTTAAGCATGTATGCACAGTACAGCTTGTACAATTTGACATGTAGGTGATCCAGGATGTGACTGGGGACCCCTGTGGCTATCCATCTCTGAAATGGTCCCTAGTAGTCTCTGCCTCCAATGTTGACACTCCTATGAAGTCCCCTTCCACAGTATGTAAGGGTTGGTCTTCTGAGCAATAGAATCCGGAAAAAGTGATGCTGTTACTGATGACATTAGGTTATAAAAGATATTTTGGCTTCTGTCTTGGGATCTCTGTCTTTCCCTCTCTCTCTAGATTAAGCCAGTTGCCATGTTGTGAGCAGCTCTATAGAAAAGTCCACATGGTGAGGAACTAATGGCTCCCGCTAACAGCTTTGTGAGTGAGCTTGGAAGTAGATCCCTTAACCCCAATCAAGCTTTCAAGCCCAGGCTGACGGCATAAATGAAACCTCATGAGGGATCCAGAGCCAGAATAATCCAACCAAATAGCTTCTGAATTCCTGACCCTAAGATATTGTGAGATAATAAATGTTTATTGTTTTAAGCTGCTACATCTTGAGGAAATGTGCTGTGCAGTAATAGATAAGTAACACCACTTCCAAAATATCACCTGCCTTAGAATATCTTCCTACAGTGCCTACAATTCTTAAAGTAGATAGTTAATTCTTGAAGACACTGATGACTCACAAATGTTTTGGGATGCTTGTTTATTTGGAGCAGGGCTGAATATGGTACATGGAGTTATTATTGGCCATTAATACCTTCACACACACACACACACACACATATATATATATGCTTTGCCTTATTTGAAGTCTTCATTTTAACTTCTTGGTTATAAAAGTAATCTTTGTTCATTGTAAAAAATTTGGAAAATACAATACCAATTCCAAAGTAGCCACTATTCATTAAAATTAATAAGAGCCAAAGAGCAGATAAGCAGCTGATGAGATCAAAAGGAGGAATGAAAACTGAAAAGCAATTTTTCTGAATTAGTAGTTTTGTCTAAGACAGTGATTTTAAATATACCAAATTCAACACTTCTTTTTTCCTACAAATATTTGTAATGTTCACTTTAACATTTCAAAATGAAATTCATAGATAATAACTTTTTATATGCCTAATTTGTAAAAAACTAGCATGATGCCATAACTGTAATAAAAAAGAGAAAGGGACAGCTATTAAAAATAAAATGATATGTAAATGCTTTGATACGACTACCCTAGGAGACATAATGAAGAGGTCAGATGTCTTCTGTGCATGTGACAGATGTACATGGAGATGGATTTGGGAGTGATGGTGTTTTAAACACTACAAGCACTATGCCAACCAGAAGACAATGTAGTGACATGTTTAAAACACTGAAAGAAATAAGCCATCAACCCATATATCCATACCTGAGAAAATTACTTTCAAAAATTAAGGAGAAATAAAGACATGTCCGGACAAAAGCTGAGAGAATTCATTGCTAAAAGACCTGCAGTATAAGAAATGTTCAAGAAGTTCTTCAGGCAAAAGGAATATGATACCAGACAAATAGTTGAATTTATGTGAAGAAATGATAAGTACAAGAAATGGTAAAATGTGAAGATAAATACCAAGAAAAACATTGTTATCAATAACATGATTTTACAAAATGGTGATTGCAACTTAAGATTGTGACCTTGAGCAAGTTATTTAACTTCTCTGTGTCTCAGTTTCTTCATCTGCAAAATGGGAATAGAAATAGTATGTACCATTTTGGGTGTAGTGAGGATTAAATAAATTAATATATGGAACATGATTATAAAAGTGGTTGGCATTACTGGCCATCAGAGAAATGCAAATCAAAACCACAATGAGATACCATCTCACACCAGTTAGAATGGTCATCATTCAAAAGTCAGGAAACAACAGGTGCTGGAGAGGATGTGGAGAAATAGGAACACTTTTACACTGTTGGTGGGACTGTAAACTAGTTCAACCATTGTGGAAGTCAGTGTGGCGATTCCTCAGGGATCTAGAACTAGAAATACCATTTGACCCAGCCATCCCATTACTGGGTATATACCCAAAGGACTATAAATCATGCTGCTATAAAGACACATGCACACGTATTTTATTGCAGCACTATTCACAATAGCAAAGACTTGGAACCAACCCAAATGTCCAACAACGATAGACCGGATTAAGAAAATGTGGCACATATACACCATGGAATACTATGCAGCCATAGAAAATGATGAGCTCATGTCCTTTGTAGGGACATGGATGAAACTGGAAATCATCATTCTCAGTAAACTATTGCAAGGACAAAAAACCAAACACTGCATGTTCTCACTCATAGGTGGGAATTGAACAATGAAAACACATGGACACAGGAAGGGGAACATCACACTCCAGGGACTGTTGTGGGGTGGGGGGAGGGGAGGGATAGCATTAGGAGATATGCCTAATGCTAAATGATGAGTTAATGGGTGCAGCACACCAACATGGCACATGGATGCATATGTAACAAACCTGCACATTGTGCACATGTACCTTAAAACTTAAAGTACAATAATAAAAAAATAAAAAATAAAATAAAATAAAATACTGCCATTTGCCATTTGCCTGGTAGATGTCTATCACATGCTAGGCAGTATGATTTTCTTAGAATTGCCAATGGCCTCTGTCCTACTTACTTGCATGTACTGTGTTGATTTATGAATGTTGAAGGAAATAAATTTACTTTGTAAAATGCAAAAAAAAAGAAAAAAATGCTAGGCATGATGGTTCATGCCTGTATTTCATCCACTTAAGGAGGATGAAGCAGGAGGAACACTTGGGGCCAGGAGTTTGAGACCAGCCTGGGCAACACAGTGAGACCCCGTCTCTACAAAAAAAAATTAAAAATAGCCAGGCATGGTGGTACGCACCTACAGTCCCAGCTACTCAGGAGGCTGAGGCAGCATGGTTGCTTGAGCCCAGGAGTTTGAGGCTATAATGAGCTGATTGCCCCATTTCACTCCAGCCTCAGTGAAAGAGTGAGAGACTCCATCTCCAAAATCCTGTTTCATTACTAGAAAATTCAGCATATGTTAAAACTGTGTGAGACATACTTTGTGTTTACAAATAAAACAGACTTAAATTCTAGGCTCAGATAATTTTTAAAGATGTCATACATGTACCTGAACATCTTGAATGACATTCACATCTTGTGGGATGTAAATAGGACAATTTGTCATTGTACAGGAATGTCCTCCTCATTGCAAGACACCTCACATTGCTGACTCTTCCTCTTACATGATCCAACCTTCAACATTTTAATAATTGAAAATACTCCCAATATTCCAACCCCGCCCCCGCTACAGCCAATATAATTCTATTGTGAAAGCCAATTCAGGAGCTGGCCTGGGTACCATTTACCTAGGACAGTTTCATTGCATTCCAAATGTAATTCTGTCTCAACCCAGGTTAACATACTATCTTTGTTACTTATTAGCCATGTGACCTTGTACTAGTCTCTAAATCTCTTATGTGCCTTGGTTTCTCATTTGTAAACATACTAATAATAGTTCCTACCTCACAATGTTATGATGATTAAATGAGATAATATATGTACAGCATTTAGCAAAGTACCTAGCACATAATAAATAATAGTAGTAGTTGTTGTTAACATTCTTGTATGCTATTAGAAGAAAGGGATTATCCCTTGTGGCAGTGACCACTAGTGCCATGTATTCCCTTACATTTCACAGCCTCTTTTGCAGTTAAGCTGAGGCCTTGTGACTAGTTCTGGTCAATAAAATATGAGCAGAAGAGATACATCATTTAGGGGGTGAGGAAAATAAGAGCTACCTCCATGTCTTTCTTTCCCACACTGGTCTTGCATGAGAAAGAAATAAGCCTCTGAACACTGCTTCCTTCTTTAACAGATGAGAAAATTAAAGTACAAAGAATGTAAGACCGAACTGGCTTTGATTTGCAGTGACTTTCAATCTCAAGTATACTGCGTAATAGGCCCTTGATATAAACAAAGGTTATGTTTCCAAATCTCCGAATTCACCATTGTATGCAATTTCCCTCACAAAACTGTATCTATTAAGTAGAGAACAATAGAACCCTGGTTTGAGTTTTGTTTGTTTGTTTGTTTGTTTGTTTGTTTTTTGAGACAGAGTCTCTCCCTGTCGCCCAGACTGGAGTGCAGTGGTGTGATCTTGGCTCACTGCAACCTCCACCTCCCGGGTTAAAGCAATTCTCCTGCCTCAGCCTCCTGAGTAGCTGGGACTACAGGCATGTGCCACCACACCCAGCTAATTTTTGTATTTTTAGTAGAGGTGGGGTTTCACCATGTTGATCAAGCTGGTCTTCAACTCCTGATCTCAGGTGATCCACCTGCCTCAGCCTCTCAAAGTGCTGGGATTACAGGTGTGAGCCACCACGCCCAGCCACCAATAGAACCCTATTGAGATGAAGGTGATAAGAGGTCAGTTAGGCTCACTTGCTAGCTGGACGACTCTACTCTACTCCAGGCTCAAATGGGAAATTCAGTTTCATGTCTTAGTAAAATGACAAACTTGTCCACCATGGACCTGAAATGTTATTCTTAAGGAATCAAGACAACAAATGAAAAAGTCATGTAGGTTGAGAATCTAACATGCACAAGTCACAGAATGTTAGAGAAGGTGTGGGTATTAGAGGTCATATCTAATGTCTATACTTTACACATAAAGAAATAGGCTAATAAGGGAAAACCTACTGTCCCCAAGATGATTAAGCTAGATATTAGTAGTCCTGGGATAATAACCCAGGTCACCTACCTCCTAAATCAGTAATCTTTCCACTAATGTCCACTACATCTGACACATGACAATCTATATATACATAGCTTTGTTTCCCGTATCTTTGGTATAGGCCTAAGGAGTTATTTAAGAGGTTGAATAATAATGAGCTGGGGAAAAGGCTTAGATTTCACTGAAATATCAGAAAAGCTAGTTAAGAGTGTGCAAATCTAGAAAAAGAACATTAACATACCAAATCCCTATCCAGAATCCCTTAGAATCATTCATCACCACAATACATTTGTGCTCTTTGTGAAGAAAATGCATTTGGAGTTATTTTTCCTAAGCATGAATTGCACAGAAGCACCTCCCCTTGTTCCCAATCATTTCTGAAGTGACTGCCTGGCAGTGCAGATATAGCATAGGGCTAGAGTTAGGAGTACAGCCTGTTAATGTATTGTGGAAGTACTAGCTGGTTTGTAGAAGGAATGGTCTTACTTGCGTCTTTCCTTCCTTAGCCTTGGGCCTGACCAACTGACCAAGCCAACTTTATCCTGTGGTCTCTAGAACCTGCAGGAACCAGGGGCTTCCATTCATCCCCATGGAGCTTGTATCTCCCACTAAATATCTGTGCGGCCACTTCAACTTATCCATCTTTACTCTCAAGAACATGAATGAAGGGAAAACATCATCAGAATAGAATGTGACTTGATCGCAAATTCCCTTTCTGTAGAAAGGCTCCTAGCTTGCTACTTCCAGTCCTATTGCCAGAATATAAACTTGTAAATCTCAGCACAAGAATGTGAAGGCCATATAGGCCCAGCTACCCTGTGCAGGCCTTGGGAGCAACGTTTGTCCCGTGTTACACACCTGACAATCCCAGGGGCTGGGATGATAGCATTCAATGGTGGGGAGGCTCCATTTATAAAAAGGACTTTTTTTTTAAAGTATATTCTGTTAACTCCTGTATAATTTACATCTAGAAATGGAATCTTTTCTTTCTTTGGTGGGAGGGGGTGGTGGTAGGCAGAAAGGCCCTAGTGAATGTAACTGCCAGAATACCAACATTATGCAGGATGCTGACAAGGCAAAATGTAGTGCATACCCAAGTGGATTTTATCGGGTTCTCCCATTGTCAGTCGTTTAGGGAAATCATTAGTGAATTCCTTCAAGACCCCAAAATGTATATCATCTGGATCTGCTGATTGGTTTATATTTCAAGTTTGTTCCCCTGCCTGCATTTTTATCAATAGCTATTGCTCAGACTTCTATTACTGTCTAGATGTTTCTATTTTTTTCTGTTATTTCTAAGAATGACTTTAATTATATATCTACACACACACATATACACATATATACATATGTGGTTGTGTGTTGTAATTGTGCATATGTATGCACACGCATGTCAGGTATATGTATAGTATCTGTAGTCATTTCTGGGTGAATTTCTATTTAAATATCTGATCTCCCTCAAGCACAAATACCCTAAATAAGAACTTTACCATTAAGTCATTATTTCTACATTGTGATGCCCCTATTTTCCTGTTTAAATCAACACCCACTTTACTGTCCCAGCTGCCTCAAAGTTTAGAGAGAATGAAGTTTGGGGATAGAAAATGCTTTAAGGCTGGTTCTCAGACTTCAACATACATCAGAATCCCCTGAAGGGGTAATTAAATCACAGATTGTTGAGCCCACCTCAGTTTCTGAGGATTTCTACCCTCAGAAGCAAGGGTGGATGCTTCTGTGCAATGACATGGTTGGAAAAAATAACTCTAAATGCATTTTCTTCACAGAGAGTACAAATGTATTGTGGTAATGAACGATTCTGTACATACAGTGGGAGCGGAGTGCTGAGAGTCTGCCTGTCTAACAAATTCCCAAGTGAGGCTGATGCTACTGGTCCAGGCACCACACTTGAGAGCCACTGTTGATATGAACCTGCCTGCCTGACTGGCTCTGACTCTAGAGTTCCAAAAAGGCTCCCAGGGCACAGAGCCAGAGAGAAAAAGGAGAATCTGTATGTGTGCACCCATCTGAAGAAAAGGACTGTATATTTTCCTCCAATCCCTTTTCTACAACTAAGCAAGTCTGCACAGGATGGGGTAACTCACACATATGATAAGAAATAAGAGGGATAAATATGACAGATAGTATATGAGTTAGCCTGTCCATGTTTGTTAAACACTGATTTTTTTTTTTTTTTTTGAGACAGAGTTTTGCTTTTGTCGCCTAGGCTGGAGTGCAGTGGCGTGATCTCGGCTCACTGCAACCTCTGCCTCCTAAGTTCAAGTGATTGTCCTGCCTCAGCCTCCCGAGTAGCTGGGATTACAGGTGCCCACCAACACGCCTGGCTATTTTTTTTTTTTATTTTTAGTAGAGACGGGTTTCACCATGTTGCTCAGAGTGGTCTTGAACTCCTGACCTCAGGTGATCCACCTGCCTCAGCCTCCCAAAGTGCTGGGATTGCAGGCATGAGCCACGGCATCCAGCCAACACTGATCTTTAGACTGTGAGAGATGGAATTCATTTACCACTTCACTTCTGGCCTAGGCAAGCTTAGTGGTACAGGTCTCAAACTTTTGTAAAAAAAAAAAAAAAATCATATTGCAAAGCCCCTTACTAGATGTACTTCATGAGAATCTCAGGGCACTGGCCCAGGTATTCACATTATATGAAGTTATTCTGATGCGTGTGGTATAAGACCAAACATTGAAAAGCCCTGTTCTGATGACAAAAAGGCAAAACATGTAGGAAATAAGCCAGAATAATGCTTATAGGAAAATCTAGAGGCAAGTGTCACCTTGTATGGCGAAGGCAGCATACTCAGGCCTAGCAAACTAATGGAGTGGTCAGAGTGAAATATGGTTCTGCAAATGGCATTTTAGGATTTTTGGAAACATATCTAGTACACAAATATTTGTTTAGTAAGGAAACTATCTCCAGCACTGAATAAGGCACTGAAAAATGTCTGAGTTATGAAATGCTTTTATGTAAAAATTTACCCATTTTCTTTGAAGCACTCATATTAACTAAATGCATCCTCAATAATACCTCCATGAACCCACCCTTCGCCATTTGACAGATGAATAAACGGAAACCTAGAGACTGCTTTGACCCAGGTCACACAACAAATTAAGCGACTGAGATAAAATTAGGACTCAGGTTTCAGTACTCTGTCCAGAGACCATTACATTGTGCCAGGTTCAAGTCACAGAAAGATATAGCTGAAAAGTACGTTTCATAGTCCACCAGGTTGGCATCATTTTGGGTGCCACACCATGTTTTTCTGCTGATAGCTCATAAAACGTGGTGCTAGTTAACAGGAACCAGAATAAGCAAGCAGATTGCTTCCTCCACTTAGGTGTGTTTTGCCTTCTTGGCTATTCTGCAAAATTCTCCAAGACTGAAGCTGTAGAAGCCAGGTAGGGAGGGAAGAGAGGAGAGATTTCACTCAGACCCATTACTCTTTGCATTATCATTGTTTCAGCAACACAACAGAAGAGTCAGCTCTGCTATAAGCTTTTATGAAGAGTTATTTTGGGAAAATTAGCATAATCTGGTGTTCCTTTACCATCTGCAAACTGCATTTACCTGAAGCGGCTGTCCCTAATTATTAGACACCCTCGTGTATCTGGTAAGGCCCCATCTGTCTATACAGTGAATAGTTTTTGCTAAATGAAAAATCAGGGAGAAAAAGTAGACTAGTCAGGGCCATGTTTAAAGAGCCAGGACACAGTTGCCCTGTTTTTAGTTGGAATGTGCAGCACTCTCCAAATTTAGATACCATGACACAGAACTGATCTCAAAGACCACTGGACCACAGGAATTGGAGGGCCCAGAGGCACTAACCAGAGGAATAGACTTGTATAAATATCAGATGTTGTCTGAAGCCTCTAAATCTAACTGAATCCCTCCTATCCTTCTAATCAGGCCAAACAGCATATATTTCATCCTCACCTCCTGTCCTGATCCCTAAACCTCACTAGGTTTGAAAAAGAACTCCCATTATCGTATTTCCTACATAATTACTGGGGGAAGGTAGACATTTTGGAATGGGTTTTTATTGATTTGCTTTTCACGTAATCTATTAGCATTCCAACTTGTCAGAATACTTGTTGTTCTGTAGCATTTGGGTGGAGGGGGAGCTATAAATAAATAGATCTGTGAGAGTATAGTCCGCTGTCAGCATGGCTTGCAAGCCATCCCATTATAAAAACACACTCTAGAATTTGTCTTATTACCTTCTGCATTCAGTAGCTGGCCTCTGCCCAAGGTTAGACTGGAATGCCTTAGGTACTTGACATTTCACCTTCCATTTCTTTCAGTTCTTGTTTGTTTTTCCTCTACTGCACGGAGCGGGAGAGATGAGCCTCACTTCACAGGATCCAGAGACAATTTAATGAAAATAAGGGTGCTGGATGCAAGCAAACAAGAAAGAAAAATGCAGGCGCTGTTTTTTGCCTTTTGTAAAATAGTGCTCAGTACATCAAAGATAGAAGCAAAACAGTATATAAGTAACAAACTTTCATCAGAGCCCAGTCTTTGAAAACCAATTGTTCCTTCACCTTTCAAGATACACAGGTCATTACAGATGAAATCAATATAGTTTTCTCCTTTCCTGACATGCTCCAAACTTCTCCCTGGGCATACAGTTATTTGCAAAGCAATATCAAACACATCCTCCACTTATATTCCCCCATGTATTTCCATGGAATAGCACTGTGCAACTATCGTGCCCAGACTCCATGCAGTCTACAGCCTCCAGTTTGCTTTGATTTTCAGCAAAAATCACAGTGGTCTTCTCTAATTGCTGTGGTACCAGGACTCAGGGTGGGTTTTATGGGAGGAGATATTTGCTGTAGATCTTCCTGGGAAGTCTTCAGATGAACTCTCGATTTCTGAGGGAAAGCCACTCTGTATAGTCTCCTCTTCTTTCCTTTTCCCACTTCTAGTTTGTCCTTTCTATGCTCCAGACAGACTGAGTTTTTGAAAGAAGATTTTAAAAAAGAGAGAGAAATCCCCTTTTCCTGCTTTCTCCCAAGCAGGACATGACAATTGTGACTTGCACAACCTCTCCTACATTTCTCCCAAAAGAAATGAATCTGTGTTGACATGCCAACATTAGATGCTGAGATAGTAACCCAGATGCAGAGTCTAGCTCATTTGTTTAATGGGTGCACCATTGTTGCAAGCAATAAAAATAAATAGCTATCACTTACTGATTAGTTAGAAAGAAATTAGATAGAACATGTAAAGTGCTTAGCAACAGTAAGTAATCAATAATTTAACGGTATTAATTGCTATTAATGCCTGTATTTTTCAGTTTTGGAATGTGAAGTATCAAGGAGTTAAACAACTTCCCAAGATGACAGAGATAGTGCGTAGTGATATTGAGACTTAAAACCAGATATGGATGACTTCAAAGCTTATGCTTTTAATCACTATATTTTACTGGCACTCATAGTCAGATCAACTCTGACAAGAGGTAAACAATCATCTAAAAGAAAACATACACAGAAAAGTATTACTATACACTTCTCTATTGCCTTTTAGGGGGTTAACTTACATCCTAGTTTGCGTGAGGTAGCCATTTGGGGAGGAGGTAGAGGTGGATGGCAGAGAGATTAGCATTTATGACAGAGGGAGAAGAAATGAACAGAGAAAGGACAATATTTGCTTCTTATATGTAAAATAGGATCATGCAGTAGGGCAACAGCTTTACAAGTCAGGCTAGTGTCTTAAAGCAATGTCGACAGTGTAACTGATAATTTTTTTATTACTGCATGAATGTCTCTACTCTTATACTTCTTGCTAGGGATGACATACACACACACACACACATAAATTACATTCAATTCTATGTAAAAAAAATTACCTGTATATATCCAAATTCTTCAATCTCTTCCTTTAGTAAAATCAAGGGCTGTTTTGAGGTTCGATCTCAAAGAGAACCCCAGAAATATTATCCATTTCCCTGTGACAGCTAGGCCAACTATATGGTAGAAGTGGGATACAATCTAGAGGAGGTAGAAGAACATTGTACCTTTCCAGCCTTGGGGAACTGTGGGAGGAAAAAGGGAGAGAGAATGCTAGAAAAGAGAGATAAGTCTATAGGGAGAAGCACAGTAAGATAAGGGTAACACTACTCCCGACTTGAAACTATGGGAAGAGGCTATCTCACAGATTTCCCTATAACTTCCAGTGTAGGGCCAACTACATGAAAGTGTCCTTGGTGAGGCAGAGGGATCCCTGAAATTTAGCTTTCCCCAACTGCCCTTAGTTTTCATAAGGAATGGACATTGAGGTAAAGGCCATTAAGTCTGTCATGAGAACCACTGTGGCAAAGAAATGAGCCCACTACAGATACTGGCCAGTGGGCTAATGGAAGATCTGGCAGAGACCTAGAATTTATAATGAGAACGAGAGGAAGCAGAGGCAACCAGGCCGCATTTCCAGGCTCTGACCAAACCAAGAAAGAGGAACCCAATCACTATTGATGAAATTGTAAACTTCAGCTATAAATGCAAATAGAGCAAGCAGCAAATAGGAGACAAGGGACATCAGCCAGCCACCAGAGTAGCCAGAGGGCAATATAGAGGCTACAAAGATCCAATAATTCCCATCATGGCTGCATGGTTTGGCTCTGTGTCCCCACTCAAATCTCATCTTGAGTTGTAATCTCCATGTGTTGAAGGAGGGAACTGGTGGGAGGTGACTGGATCATGGGAGTGGTTTTCCCCATGCTGTTCTTATGATAGTGAGGGAGTTCTCACTAGATCTGGTTGTTTGATAAGTGTCTGGCACTTCCCCCTTTGTTCTCTTTCCTGCCACCTTGTGAAGAAGGTACTTGGTTCTCTTTTGCCTTCTGCCATGATTGTAAGTTTCCTGAGGCCTCCCCAGCCATGCAGAACTGTGAGTCAATTAAACCTCTTTTCTTTATGAATTACCCAGTCTTGGGAAGTTTTTTACAGCAGTGTGAGAATGGACTAATACACCTCCCCAGAAGTCAAACATGTCAGCACCATGCTTCCTGTACAGCCTGCAGAACTGTGAGTCAGTTAAACCTCTTTCCTTTATAAATTATCCAGTCTGTGGTATTTCTTTATAGCAGTATGAAAACAGACTAATAAAATCCCCTAACACTAAAAGTTTCCACAAGCCTTCTCCCCATATACTCAGACAACAGTTCATAACAAGAAGCAGAAGATGTTTATCTGAGATAGTATTTTTTCCGAGAAAAACTGAAAACTATCTAAAGGGATCATTAAAACTAGAGGATGGCCAAGTATGACCTATGGGCCAAATCTGCCATGTGTTTTCGTAAATAAAGTTTTATTAGAACTTAGTCACTCCAGGTCACTTACATACTCTCTTATGGACACTTTAGCTCTCAGAGTTGAGAACAATCAGCCCTCCATATCTCCATACCTCCATATATGTGAATCCATATCCACAAGCATGGATTCAACCAACTCTGGATAGAAAATAATCAGGGAAGAAAATCCACAAAGTAACTAAAAGCAAAACTTATATTTGCTGTGCACTGAGTACTACATTGAATCCACAGAAACAATGTGATGTTTAGACACAGCATTAGGTATTATAAGTAATCTAGAGATAACTTAAAATACTCGGGAGGATGTGCATAGTTTATGTGCAAATTCTGCACCAATTTATATCCGATTCTTGAGCATCTGTGAGTTTTGGTATCCAAGGGTGGGGGTCGGGGGAGGTCTGGAACCAATTCCCTTTGGGTACTGAGGGATGACTATACTTGCAATAGAAACCATATGGCTCACAAAAGCTAAAATATTTACTATTCAGTTCTCTACAAAAAAGTTTGATAATTTTTGGTTTAAAGTACCAAATCAGACTAAGTTTTAAACCTAATTGGATATTTAAGATTTTGGTACCCACCCACCTCTCTGGGCTCAAGAGAAAGGTCAGATTAGGTGAAGATTCATTTGTAAAATTTGATTTCCTTTGCACAGCCAAGTTGTACTGTGCATTGCATCTGCAATCCTGCTACAATCATTTGAGATGATAACAATAATAACCCATTCTAATTATATAGTGTTTTGGAGCTTATAAAGTGCATTTACATCCATTGGCTTATCTAATCTTCACAAAAACCCTGTGAGAAAGGTGTCATTAGCCCCCATTTTGTAGACAAGAACCTAGCTGAATCTTGGTGAGGTTAAGTGACTTACTGAAGGCCACACATCTAGTAACTGAGAAAGCCAGAATGTGAGCTCAGATGTTCTGATTACATATCTACTCTATTTCCTACCCTACCACAGCCAAACTACTAGGAGTATCAATTCCAATTTAACCAAAGTAGAAAAAACATGGATACCAAACCAATACCTTCTAAGGAGTTTGCTGTTTTACTTATTTGCTCTACAATGAATTGGACAGCTTTCCATCTGCTATACTTAAAGTCATTTTCCAAAGGAGTAGGTAGGATAGCATCATTGTTAAAGAGTGCATACAGGCACTGGAATCAGATTGACCTGGGTTAGACTAGCTCTGCCACTTCCCAGGTTTAAGATTCATGATTTTGAAAAAATTACTTAACTTTTCTGGGCTTCAATTTCCACAGTGTTAAAATAGAGAAGTTTTTTGAGCATTAAATGAGGTGATGCATGTGAGGTACTTAATATAGGACATGGGATGTGGTTAGCATAAAATAAATAACAACTCAAGAAGACTGTTAATGCCATTGGCACAGCTACTCTGGAAAAGAGTATGATGAAGTCCTACAAAATTAAATATGCCACTACCATGAAACTAATAATATGCACACCTAGATATTTATCCCAGAGAACTGAATACTTACATTGACCTAGAAACCTGTACATGAATGTTTATAGCAGCAATCTCAAAAGATTATATAATGTATGGTACCATTTACATAACATTCTTGAAATGAAAAAAATTATAGAAATGGAGGAAAGATTTGTGGTTGCCAGGAGCTAGGGAGAGGGAAGTCACAGGGGTGGCTGCGGCTACAAAAAGGTAGCAAAACCATCCTTGTGGTGATGGAACTGTTCTGTAACTTGATTTTGGTGGTGTAAACATGAATCTACACACGTAATAAAATTACACAAAACTAGGCCGGGTGTGTTGGGTTACGCCTGTAATCCCAGCACTTTGGGTGGCCGAGGAGGGCAGATCATTTGAAGTCAGGAGTTCGAGACCAGCCTGACTGACATGGTGAAACCCCGCCTCTACTAAAAAAAATACAAAAATTAGCCAGGCGTGGTGGTGGGCACCTGTAATCCCAGCTACTCAGGAGGCTGAGGCAGGAGAATTGCTTAAACCCAGAAGGCAGAGGTTGCAGTGAGCCAAGATTGTGCCATTGCACTCCAGCCTGGGCAACAGAGTGAGACTCTGTCTCAAAAAAATAATTAAAAAAGGAAAAACATAGACCATATTAGGTGGCAAGTGTGTTTCTTCTACCATCCCTTACAAACATGTAGAGCCCTGAAGCAGTTCCCATACAGGTGACTATAATCATATGTACATGAAAAAATGAAGAAAACATTATCCAGGAACCTTAGACTCTTCAAGTGAAGTAATTTATTTTAATAAAAATAACTGTCAGGTCAATTTCCTGGTTGTAACATCTTATTATAGTTATGGAATATGTTACTATTAGGGGAAACTGGGTGAAGGGTACAGGGACTTCTTGGGTACTTTTATGGCAATATTCTGTGATATGCCTATAAATATTTCAAAACAAAAGCATTTTTAAAAAGGGAAAATGATGTCATGGTTCTGAGTTCTTCATATTTCATATTCATTACCTCTTAAAACTGTAAAAATTTGATTCCTTTCTTTCAAACCAACACTTTGGAATATTAGGGAAAAGAGTCTCAGAGCTGAATGGGACCTTGGAAGCTATCTAAATTAGCTGATATGGACATCTCTTGCACAATATCCCTAACATACTATTATTTGGTTTGAATAGCTCTATTGACAGGAAATGCACTCCACAACAAAGGATCCCTATGCAGTTAGAGGCAGATCTAATGTTTTAAAATTTTTTCTTATACTGACCTAAAATCTGCCTTTATACAATTTTGACCCATGGTTCATATTTTTCCCTACTCCTCATTCTCAAGGAAGTAAAACATTTTTGGTAGACTCTTACTATATTAAAATTGATCATTCTTTCTCCATGTGGACAAGGAAATAAGACAGGAAGTTGATAACCTTTCTCTTTCATCTCTAGAAGTAGTTAACTGCTATAATTTCCTGCAAAAACATTGGACTAATAATCAGCGTAATTTAAAAAATTCAACAGCATATCGTGATAATAATAGGAAATGACAAGACTGTACCTTGGATTTACATAACACCTTTTCTTTGAATGCCAGCTAATAACAAGGATCATATTAGTGCCTCTCCTGTTTTAGAAGCAAGGAGGTTTTTGTAAACACCTTGTCTTTGTTTTAACTTGTGTCATTTGGATAGGCAATTTTTAAAGTTGTGGTCTTTAATAGCCATTGGATTATAAAAAGCTAAGGGGAAAAAAACGATGGCTCAGAACACCATCCAGGTGTAAGGAATTAACAGTTCTTTGGATTTGCTGAGAATTTACATGTGAAATCCTCATTAATGCTAATGTGAGCTCTGGAACTGTAAATCTTTCATATCAAGGAAAAAACCATGCAATCTAGTGGACTTCAATTCACCTATTCCATTAACTCTCTGAGATTCCTAACCAATTGATTTCCCTTTTGCTCACTGCCCCGTACCCCTACCCTACTGCCCCCACAATGGTAAAAACGTGTTTTTAATTATGAAAATCAATGCAACTCTCTTTCTCCTCGACCAAACTCCAAATGGGAACTACAAGTATGATATGACCCTTAAAAATCTTCTCTTTCAGACAAATCCTCTGCTCTCTCTGTCTCCCAAGTGACAACAAGGGCCTCTGGCCCCTCAGGCACTAAGTGCTCATAAAAATCCCTTCTTAGTAATTATTGTTATAATTTCCCATTTGGTAGGTGGCAATATTGTTCATCTATACTAAGAGGTCACATCCTGTGTCTTCCTCCTAACAGCTCACAGAATGTTGCTGACACTGCTTCAAAATATAAACTTCTGTCCTTGGTTGCTGGTGCAATGGTGGGGATGGGAGAGTTTTCTAGATTGTGGGTTTTGAGTAATATATGTGGCAGTGGGTCATGGATGAAAAAGTGGGAGCTGGGATAAGGAGGGCAGAGGTAAATCTGAGACGGGGCAAAGGGAATTGGCAGAAGAGTGAGGTAGTCCTGGGGTAGGACCTGGTACCCAGGGACAAAGGTGAACGCTAGTGTAAGCATTCCAGAATTCGGGTAAAGTTGGGGAGCGAGAGACCAAAGGTCAGAGCAAAGCAGCAAGTCAGAGCCAACTAGGTAAGCTGGAGTCAGGGTGCAAAGGCAACATGAGGCACAGAGTTCAGGGAGTCAGAAGTCCAGTAAGTAGATTAACACCAGGAAGTCATGGACATCAGGGTCAAAGCAAGGTGGAAATACGAAAATTCAAGCCAATAGGCAGACCCCAAGAGGACTACAGGCAGAGAAAAAGGGAGGGGCCAAGGGAACAGCAATGAAAATGACCTGGACAACTGAGCCATTCTGCTTTGCCCTATGCATAGGGTTTCTGTGACTCTAGTGAAGCCAGAAACCAATTCTTGAATAGTCAATGCTTACCTTACCACATAACTGAGAGTGTGTGAATGACACATATACCAACATCTAGCAGAAAGATCCTGACTTGAATATAAACAGATGCACTGGAGGGAAATCCAAGGAGGCACAGATAATCCTGCAATGTGAAGGGCAGATGCCATATTCTATTATCCTGGATTCTACGGGGCACGAAGATAGTTGAATTATTTTTTAACTCAACAAGTCCATATCATTTAAAGATTTCTGAAGTGGCTATTATTGGTGAAGAAGCCATGTTGCTATAAAATCATATTGAGCAACCAAAAATAGATGTGAGGTGGGAAGGCAACATTACAATTTCCGGGGGTGGTATACATACCTGTATTAGTCTGTTTTCACACTGCGGTAAAGATCTACCTGAGACTAGGCAATTTATGAAGAAAAGACATTTAATTGACTCACAGCTCTGCAGGCTTAACAGGAAGCATGACTGGGAGGCCTCAGGAAACTCACAATCATGGCAGAAGGCGAAGTGAAAGCAAGCACATCTACCATGGAGGAGCAGGAGAGAGAAAGAGCAAGCAGGAAAGTGCAACACACTTTTAAACCATCAGATCTGGTGAGAACTTACTCACTATCATAAGACCAGCATGCAGGAAATCCACTCCCATGATCCAATCACTTCCCACCGGGTCCCTCACTCAACACTGGGAATTACAATTCAACATGAGATTTGGGTGGTGACACCAAGCCAAACTGTATCAATACACAGGTCCCAGTCCTGGTGGCCGTTGGTGGATATGTGCATGTGCATGTTTTCATTTATGCTACCATCATAATTGCTCACTAGTTTTATTTATTTATTTATTTATTTTAATCCAAATTCCCATCCCTTAGCCCTATAGCCAAGAATGTTAACATGTTACTATGAATCTTTTTAAAATGTGTTTTTTTCAATATGTGTACTGTCATGTATAGGTTTTTGTTCCATTTATATTGAGATATATGCAGTAAAATGCACAGATCTTAAGGTATCAGTTCTAGGAGCTAAACTGTGAGATTCTGAACACACCCTCAATTTGAGTCCAGAAAAAGAAGAGATTAATGTGAACCAGAGAAGTCCAAAATAGTTTTCCTGGAGAATTTAGAACTCTGATAACCCAAAGATACATAGTCACAAAAAAGACAATAGATATAAAGTAATGAGGAGTTTAGGACAAGAGATCTCTCAGTGTGACTTTTTCCTATTTACTAATCTTCAATCACTCAATAATTAAATATTTATTCACTACATACTGTATTCCAAATTCTGTGAATATAGTGAAGGAGAACATGGACATATTCCCTGTTTTTATGTACCTTAAGGTCGAGTGAGCAGGACAAATATTAATTAGTCAAATAAATATGGATGGCACACAGCAGGAGAAGTACAGAAGACGGAGCACAGAACAGCGGGTATCTGAATAGTCTAAGGTCTCAGGGAAGGCTTTCTTGAAGAAAGGACACCAGAGCTTCCATCTGTGGAACAGGAGTTAATTAAGCAACTAACTCCAACTCAATTAAGTTAATCAATTAAAGGGGAAGGGAAGGAAGAACCATTTCAGATAGGAGTATCAACATATGCAAAGGCCCTGAGCCCAGATAGGTGGAAGTAAGGCAGAGCTGAGTATATGTAAGAAAGCCAGTGCATTTAGACAAAAGAGAGTGACGGGGACACTTTGTTGAGATGAAGCTTTCAGTGAGGACTTCCCTGATTACACCACTTAAAATCACAACCTTATACTGCATCCCTTCTTTTTGCCCTCCACACTCTCCAACCTTCTTCATCCTGTTCTCTGTTCCTCTCTCCAAGACTGATCACTTGAGCTACATCAATAAGCTCCTTTCATCCTTCTAGTTTCCTGTTATGTTTGGCTAGCAGAGAAGACCAGGAGGAGATCTGAAATAGGAAAGAGAGTCAGCGTATTTATTCATCCAACTACGTCCCAACAGGGCCATCTAGGGCTGTCTGAGTCCTGTGGTCTAAGGTCCCAGTGTTTGTCAGAAGCTTTTCCATACAATCCTCAATCTCTCCTCATTCTGG
The DNA here is from genome assembly GCF_028878055.3 of Symphalangus syndactylus. Taxonomy (NCBI): domain Eukaryota; kingdom Metazoa; phylum Chordata; class Mammalia; order Primates; family Hylobatidae; genus Symphalangus; species Symphalangus syndactylus. Next base: position 108,495,250 of record NC_072447.2, on the reverse strand, counting down.
TGACTTCACTTTCCTCTTGATCCTTCAAGTCCTAGGTAACTGAATCCTGCTATACACTATATATTTTACCTTTTTGTTTCATCAGTTTTCTGCTTCTTTCAACCAGAATGTCAAATCCATCACAGCAGAGATCTTTCGCTGTTTTGCTCCCCTTACGAAGGCTAAGGATTTAATATGTATTTACTGAATGATCGAATGCATGCATGAATGTAGGCGTAAGCAGGAACCATACCATGCAAGGTCTTGCAAGCAAGAGTTGAAGGTTTCTATTTTATTTATGTGAAAGGAGAAGCCATTTAAGAAGAATTTTATGCAACGGAGTCAGGAAATGATTTAAGTTTTAAGATCACTGTGAGTGGCAATCGGGTGGGCACAAAATAGAATTTAAGAGGCCAGGTAAGTGGTCCTTACAATAGTGCAAGTGAGAGCCTAGAATAAGGTGGTGGGGGTGGTAATGGTAGAGAAGAGGAGATTCTTCCTGGAGCATTCTCAAACTATAGATCATAAATGGAACTTGTTCATTAGTCACAGTTGGATTGGTTTGTCTGGGAATGTTCTCAGTACCTCAAGCAATGATCTCAGCAGGATTCGCCCAGCATTGTCATGTTCTAGATGTATTTGCTGGATTTTAGCCATTCAGACCATGTGGATAATTTTTTTAAATCCCCATTTGGAATCCTACTAGAAATGGAATTTTCACAAGGGCATAAAACCCTACATTCATTATACTCAAAACTGAGATGTCAACACATCTGAAGAGCTTCTGAATAATGTGACTTTAAAATAAGAACCTTAGCATTTAAAAATAAAACAATATAATACAGAAGCCATTAATCCAAATGGTAATCTACTGTCTATGCTGTGGAGCCAAAAGATTAGTCTTTTTTTTTCCTCTCCAGAAAATGCTCTACGATTCCATTAGCAGATAACATGCTTCAAAAAAGTGATTTCACATGTAGACAAATTCCAGTTCAGTAGCAAGCAATTGCATATCAATGTTTCTGAAATGGAATTAAAGTTTTAAAAATGATAGGAGTCCTTCCGTTGTCAGGGTAGGTATTTAGAACATTTTTACCCAAGAGCTCCTTCAATATATTATCTATCACAGAAAAAAATAGAATTTGTCCTCATCTATTATGCCAGGCAGGTTCAAAGGGCTTTTAGGAGACAACAAAGACTCCTAAAGTCCTTATTCCTTATGGATTACATTATTTTAGCATCTATAATTCCTAGATGTTTGGCATTTTGAAATAGTGATATTATACCATGTTATTTAATGGGTCTTTAGAGTAGTTGGAAGACACCACCCCAGCACAGGCTTACTAACTAAATACTAGGTTTTTGTTAGGATCCTACAGATGATGTCAAACCCAAATAAGGTTCAGACAATCTACAAGTGGAGTTAAGTAAGATCTATGGGATAAATGTTACTTTGGGGAATTAAGGTTTAAAGCACCAATGCCATAATAAGAGGGTTAAAAGGAGCCAGGAAGGGATGGGGGTTAAGAATCTCACATGAAACAATCACGGTATCACTAAAGCCTAAATAATACTTCACAAGTGCTTGAATGAGAACTCTTCCCAATACATGCCAAGGATTCTATTTGACCAGACCAAAGTGAAATGAGCAGAATATGGACAATGTGTATTTTTCATAACTCTAAAAACTTCAATATTTTTATTGTGGGATTATGTTCCATTTCCTTTTTAAAAAAATATTGATTCTTTTATAATGGGCCAAGTATGGTGGCTCATGCCCATAATCCTGGTGCCTTGGGAGGCTAAGTGGGGAGGATCACTTGAGCCCCAGGAATTTGAGACCAGCCTGGGCAGCATACTGAGACCTTGAAGAAAAAACTAGAAAAATAAATAAATAAAATAAAATATTGATTATTCTATGAAATGATAATTTAAGCCAATGGTAGGTGAGTTTTGGTTTTTTAATGTCCTTACTTGGCAAGAAAAAATGATGGCAACTCTATGCATTGGCTAGGGTACAGGGAATTTTACTAATTAGCAAAATCTAAATTTGGTGACCAGTGACCTATGTGATTTTTAAGATCAACAGATACTGAATGATCTACATCAAGGACAAATATCACACTCTCCTTCCTTTGAGCTCTCCTAGCATGTTACCTGGACAAGTACAACAGCACTAACAACCTTTGTCCACCTTCTTTCTTTCATTAATGGGAAGTAAAGGAAGAAATAAGCGCTCTTCTTGCCTCTTCCAGTGTGACACTGCATTTGATCTTGCCTCTGTGTTGGCCTTGAAAACAACCCAAAACTCCCCACCACAGAAGTGACAGTTTTATATCTATTCAGGGTGAATGTAAAGTGGCTGCCTGTGCACCCAGCCAAACTAATTACAAAGCCACTCATTCCACTTTAGCCTAGGTGGTTAGAAAGTGTTTCTTTATATTGAACCCAAATATTCCATCTTGTAATTTTGATCTATTGGTCTTAGCTCTATACACCGGGGCAACATAAATTAAAGTTCATCCTTCAGAGGACAGCTGGCATGTCTACCTCACTCAAAGTATGTTTTTACCTTCAACTGCCATCGTTGTTTCTCAGGACAAAATTTTTCAGCCTCTCTGAATTCTGAAATGAGTCTTCTTCAAGGAAGACTTCCGAAAACACTCTTCATGCCCAGCTCTCAACTCAGGTGTAGTATGACCAGTTCTTAGTCATCCGTTGCCTCCTTTAATAGGAACATTTGCTTGAATTTGCTTTTACTATTATATTTTTCTGAATGTATGATGTATATTGAGCTCATGATATAGGTACATCTGGAATCACTGGAAAAATCTATTCATTTTTTATTATTTTGGGAAACACTATATACATTCATGGCACTAAGCATGACACTATGGGCATAGAGAGGGTATGTGAATATTGAAAACATACATCTTGCATTCAAATAGCCTCCAAAATAATTCAGAAATGAGAAACACTCAAAAGCATAACAATAGAGCTAACATTTACATAATACTATGGGCCAAGTATGTGCTTATCATTTAAACATTTTAACTGTTTTCTACCTCACACTCCTACAAGGGAGGTGCTATTATTATCATCTCCCTGTCATAGATGAGAAAAGTGAGATATGAATAGGTTAAGTAAATTGCCTCAAATTATATCAGTAATACACAGCAGAGCTAGCACCAAACCCTAACAGTCTGACTCCAGAGTTAGAGCTATTAACCACTAAGCTGTAATGCAAAATACATGCATATATAGCATAGCATTAAAGTTAGAACTCTACACTTAAATGCCAAGAAATGCAAGTAACATTCACGGCTACTGTGGGCTGTGAGTGCAGAGAGGGTTGCAGTTGTAGTTGTGTTTGAAGGGGTAGATGCTCAGAGAAGTCTTCTAAGAATAAATGAGTCTTGTGCCAAACCTTAAATGAAAAAGAACAGAGTTGATTGTCATACTTGCTATTCTTAACCTTAGCCATTTTAATACAGAAAAGACCTTAATAAGATTTGAAACAATTATCCCATGATAAGATTTTCTGGTTCTGGGCCTCATATATAAATTTGAAGCAATGCTGGCACATGGATTCTGCAGGGACACATAATTAAAAGGAAGTAAGGGCTGATTTACAAGACTTTATGAAATGGACCACAAACTTTAGAAATTGGCCATAGCAGTTGGAGATGTAGTTAATCTTGTAGGACTGATGAATGAGTTAACTATTCGAAAGAAATCACTGATACAGAAATCAATGCATCTTGGATAAGACCCTGGGGGTAAGAATAGTAGGAAAGTCAGGGCCAGGGCCAGGGGTAGGGGTAGTGGCATAAAGTCAATTCTTTAACACTAGTCAATAGCAAATGCACTGGGCTTTAATCATCACCAAGTATTATTTGTAAATAGCAATGAAAACCACTAGGTTATTTTTTCTTTTCAAAGAAGATAATGTATTCACTTAAAGTTGATGGAGCTTATCTGGTTTTATCATCATTTTGATGCCCCTTATCATAACTTATATTTTGTAATCCCTAAATGGCATTACTCTTACTCTTTATCTTCTATGTGCAAATTTCTATATTACACATGAGAATTTTTTAAAGAAAACAAAATGGGAATAACTGTTATCATGAAAATACAGTTCCATTTGCTTTTCAAATCATTCTTCTGTAAGTCGTTTGTATAAATAATCAAACAATTGCTTTTCATCAAACTCATGGTTTTGATCTTGGAGCTTTTCACTTCTTTTTAGCCAGCTTAGGCTAAAATTAACTATGAAAACTAAAATCTCAATCACTTTATGAAGCTATTCATGGTATGTTCTTTCACCTATTATTAGCATATGAAAATGTAACTGATTGAGCAAAGAATTTCTTTAAAAAAAAAAAAGCAACCATTAGGTTTTTAGTCTCTTTGGGGCTAATTTATGCACTGAATATGTTAAAAGAGAGGTGAACATCCGGAATCTAGCACAGCATGGCTATGTTTCTACTACAACAACAAGAGCAAACATTCCAATAAAAATGAAAAATTTCAATTATACAGGGGGCTTTAAATAACCAGACTACTTATATCTTTTAGCACAACCTCTTGGCTAAAGTTTATAATGTTATCTGAGTTCTTCCTGCTCATGCTTGTTAACCAAGCACTTGGAATCTGTGGTAAGTTGTATTGTTCCTCATGATTGCATGGACGTATCTTGCAGTCCAGAGCTTAAAAGGCAGAAACTTGCATGCCAGAGTCTAGCATAAAGTTGATCTCAGTAGATGAGGATGAGGAGAATGTGAGTATATCAATGTGTCCTTCAAGGCTCTAAGGAAGGGGGGTTGTCCAATCTTTTGGCTTCCCCGTACCACTTTGGAGGAAGAATTGGCTTGGGCCACACATAAAATACACTAACACTAACAATAGCTGATGAGCAAAAAAAAAAAAAAAAAAAAAAAAAAGTTAAAAAACCAAAAAAAAAAATCACATAACGTTTAAGAAAGTTTATGAATTTGTGCTGGGCCACATTCAAAGCCATCCTGGGCCGCATGTGGCCTGCAGGCCACCAGTTGGACAAGCTTGCCTAAGGGATCAACAAACAAGCACCAAATTGACCAAGTAAAACTTTACATTTGCACAGATTTATACACAGGAATGTACATTTAGGCATTTTCTTTAGCCATGTCCCACAAATAGCACTGAATGAGAAATGCTCAACCAGAACTTATAAAGTCCAACAAGATTCCCATATACTGTGCAAGCTTCAGGACAATACCATCAAAAATCTAAGCAACAGACCAGGCAAGGTGATCCCAGCACTTTGGGAGGTCAGGGCAGGAGGATAGCTTGAGGCCAGGAGTTTGAGACCAGCCTGGGAAACATACCAAGAACCTGTCTCTACAAATATTTTTTTAAAAATTTTCCGGGCGTGGTGGCACATGCCTGTAGTCCTAGCTACTTGGGAGGCTGAGGTGGGAGGGTCAGTTGAGCCCAGTGTATTAGTCCATTTTCATGCTGCTGATAAAGACATACCTGAGACTGGACAATTTATGAAAGAAAGAGGTTTAATTGGACTCACAGTTCCATGTGGCAGGGGAGGCCTCACAATCCTCACAATCATGGCAGAAGGCAAGGAGGAGCAAGTCATACCTTATGTGGATGGCAGCAGGCAAAAAGAGAGATTGCACAGAGAAACTCATGCTTTTAAAACCATCAGATCTTGTGAGACCCATTCATATCACAAGAACAACATGGGAAAGACCTGCCCCCATGATTCAGTAATCTCCCACCGGGTCCCTCCCACAACATGTGGGAATTATGGGAGCTACGACAAGAGATTTGGGTGGGGACACAGAGCCAAATCATATCTCCCAGGAATTCGAGATTGCAGTGAGCTTTGATCATGCCACTGCACACCAGCCAGGGTGACAGAGTGAGAACCTGTCTAAAAAAAAATAAAATCCAAGGAACAAATATTTATTGAGCACCTACTGCATCCTAAGTTTTGTGCTGAGTACTAGAAAATCAAGACATGATTCATTTTCTCAAACCAGTGAAGAAGACAGACAAGTAAATGAGCAACCGGTGACCACCTGTGCTAAAGCCAGTCATGCAAGGGCTGTATTGCAGAAGCATGCCATAATAGGATTCAATCCCAGTCCACGTAGACCTAAGCATATCTGTCCCCACATCCTCTGCACACTCTCCACAAAAAGAGAAAAAACCCACCAGGGAAGAATGTTCCTGCTTGGTCACACCTATGAGGTGAATCAGTTCTAAGCAATTTCTTACAAGATGGGGGCAGAGATTGGAGGTTACGAAAGCAGACCATGAATGACCAATAAATCACATTTATGTTACATATGATTATGATACAACTGTGTAAGTCATATTAGACTCTCCAAAATGGTTACCAGAGTCGATGGATACAGTTGTTAGAAATTCTCCTGCACTGACGTTATGTTCAACAGATGGTGTTATTCAATTTATATTTTAGAAGTTAACCATATTCCAAGAAAGGTGAATTTATGAACTTCAGCTTTAAAAAAAAATCTTTATCTATCATCATCTGGACAAGGTTTGCTAGATTCCCTTTTAACAGTTAAGCTCATCTCAGCCTAAGAAAATTGCTGCCACCTACTGATAAGAATGAAAAACAAATTCCCATCCCACCCACACATAAATCACAATAACAATAATAATAACAAAATTCGCAAAGAGATCAAATTTCCCATGCTGCAACTTATAGTTAATTCTTTATCTTTTTATGTATTTTGTCCTTGTTTCCTTCTTGGAGGAATTTTACTTATAGAAAACGGGCCTTTGTTTTGGTTTGTATTTTTAGGTTAAATTAAGTCAAAAATCCTCAGCCAATTATTTGCTCTTGGTGTCATTGCTGAGGAGTTGAACATGGGTAAAAACAGAAAGCTGTGCCTTTCAATTTTTTAATCCATATGTGTATGTATATATATGTATGTGTATATATATATATATATATATATATATATACACACACACATATATATGTATATGGAGAGAAAGCAACATGGAGTAGTCGAAAGATCAGGGGCTTTGGAGGTGCTTAGATGTGGGATTGAGTTCCACCTCCACCACTATGTCATTCATTCAACAGCTATGAACAACACACATCTACTATATGCCTGGGACTATTCTAAGACTGAGTTAATGAATTTAATAAAACCTCGGCCCTCATGGCGTTTCCATTTTAGCCTGGGAGAACGACAGTAAACAAGGAAACAAATTAATTTCAGATATTTACTGGTAATGTCTGTGATTGGAAAGAAAACAAGGTAGAGAGATGGAATCTAAAAGAGAAGTCCTATTTTAGATAGCCTCTAACAAGGTTTGTAACTAGCTATGTAACAAGAGGCAAGTCTCTAATCTTTCAGGGGCAGTTTTCTGACCAAGGAAATGAGGATACTAAGAGTTCTGACCTCATAAGATTGTCGCAAGTTAGAAATAATATGTATAAAGCATCCAGCATATCCCCATCATATTATAGGCATAAAATGAATGGGTATTGTTATTTTTGTTGTTTTGTTACTGTTATGAAACTATGAACATAATGGATATCAAATGCTCCAGGAAGTCTAATAGCTTTTTTTTCTGCTCTAGGAATGAATATTGAGCCTCTTAGTATTTTAAGAACAATGTTTGGATGTAATGTGATTTTCTGTAGGACAAAATATCTTTTCTTTCTAGAGATGGAGTCTTGCTATATTGCCCAGGCTGGACTGGAACTCCTGGTCTCACGCAGTCCTCCTGCCTAAGCTTCCCAACTAGCTGGGACCATATGCACATGCCACCACGCCAAGCTCAGAATATTTTTAATGTAATTCATTTCTCTAATTCCATGATACTCCTCTGAGGCCCTGGGTGACTCTAGACCTTTCCCACAGCAGCCAAATGACATGACTATTTTCTCAGCTGGAAAATTCTGGCATGAAGGAGTGATCTTATGTGTGTACTGCCCTAGAATGTGAGCTCCTCTCAGTGTCTGTAGCTATCTATGTGCTACAGATTGCATTTTTCAAAACCTCATGCATGAGGCACTCTGATTTCCACCCCATTCCTTCTCCCTTCAAAGGATGCTCTTTTGTCAGGAAAAAGCAAATCACTAAGATTAACAAGCAAAGAGCCAGCTGACGCTCAAACCTACCTTTTCTCTTTGTTCTTCTGACCCTGACCTGCCAGTGTGTTTTCTAGTTTGTTAGGTCCCCTTGGTCTGTGCAGAGGTCAGCTTCCTTCCTCCCTCCCCTAGCCTGAACTTGGTATTAATCTTCCCTTTCTTTTAACTTGGAACCTATGCTGTATTTTACCTTCACTGCTGCCTAGTGTTTGAGACTCCCTAACCCTCAGACAGAGAAATTTAACAGAAACCAGTTTTAAATGAAGAACTACTTTCAAAAACACTGACTTCACATTGTCTCACAACACAGGCAGGTGGGTGGGATAAATGTTATTCGCCACACTTTTAGATTGGAAATGAGGGCTTGAGAAGTCAAATGAACTGCAAAGGTGACACAGCAAGTCAGTGGTAGTACCTATCACTGTTTCTAAACTGCGTGAAGAATTTCTGAAACCAGGCATATTTCCATACAGATAAAATGAAGTATTAGTCAAAATTCTAATGTAGAACACTAGTTTTACTTTCCTGACTGACAGCAGCAGAGAGACAGTATAGGTAGGGGTTAAGAGCTTCGATGTCAGAGCCAGACTCACAAGGTGTTGGTATCATAGCTCTGCCATTTTACCAGCCATGCGAACTTGAGCAAGAGACTTCACCTCTCTGTGCATCAGTTGTTTCATCTATAACCTGAAGGAAATAATAGTAACACCTCATTGCATTGCGGTGAGGATTACAAGTAATGCATACTTGTTCATACCAATGACTAGCATATAGTAAGAGCTCAATACATGCTAGGTATTATTATTGCAGGGGCTAAGGTTCTAATATTTCCAGTGTTGATTTGATTTTGTCAAGGCAGATTCTATATTAAAGAGATCATTTCTGTTCTTTGGTTCAACTCAGTTTAGTTCATCAGACTGTAACTATAGTTAAGGGTCTTTGTTCAATGGTGAACATTTCAGTGGTTGTTCTGTCCATATCAATAAATCTATATGAAAGGGCTGGAAGCTTACAATGACGTAAGCTGTGAACAACATAGCAAAGCAAAATAAGGAGGCAACACTGGTGACATAGCAATAACTCTGTAGTGAATGCTGAGTTCAGGGAAGCCTCTGAGCTTCTGGGTCACTGGGGTAGAATTTTATGGCATAGCTCTTTTAAGCAATGGTGGGTAGGTGTCAACCTGGCTACCAGCTGGAAAATCACCTCACAGGCCCTGGACACCAGTACATCTGCTCAGACACCATGACTGTCCGACATCTGAATTCCTGGGTACTGATAGGCAAGGTAATAGTACTCAGTTTTAGACATACCACAGGTCAAATCCTAGTCTCCCAAACATAGCTTCCTATAACAGGCTTGAAGTCCAACAAAAATGTTTATCCTATTCCCCAATTATATTATGAAGGTGCCCACAGTGACTAAAAGTCCAGGACCTTGCAAATCAAATTCCAGTTCTTCATACTGCTTCAAGTACTCTTAGACAATAGGAAAACATTCTATATTTGTTTCAAGGGGGATATATTTGCAATGCATTACCACAGTGGGAATTTCCCTACATGGTGCATGTATGCCAGGTGAACTTCCAAAGGGAATTGCAGCTACAGTACCCAGAGAAGTGCATCTTCATGAAATTTACTAGGTGGGAAGAAAAAGCCTTCATGGCATTCTCCCCAAAGAGGAATTCCTATAACCTTTTTCTGACAGGCTAGTAATAAGTATTCATGCAGGAGAATATTGCTTGGATACCCCTGACAGGCAAGAATGTTTTTTATCCTGGCAAAAAATATGGAGGATAAACTACAGGTTTATCTCTTGTGCTAATCCAGGTGCAATATTTCAATTGCTTGAGTGAAGCTAAAGGAAAAGTGTCAATAAAGTACTCAAAGACTACAGAAGATTTACTCAAAGAAGAAAACAGTAGATCTCAAGGTAAAGACAAAAGACAGGTCTTCAGGGCTCCTGGCCACTTAAACTGGTTTCAGTCTCCAGGAAACAGATGAACTTTTGGGGTAACTTTCTGCTTAACTCAAAACAGGGAAGATGTGCCTGTTAAGAATGATAGTATCCTACAGATCATGGTTACTAATAATGAATAAATAGCATTAGATTGGCATTCTCTTCTTGTGGTAATATCTATTCTTTTTTATTAAATAACATATATATAAACAACAACAATAATACTAATAATTAGCCTTGAAGACAGAAAATGAAACACAATCCATTTATTTGCGAGGCTCAGTAAACATGACTCTGAGTTGCCAGTACTGTTCAAAACTGGTGGCCATGAGTGAACTGAAGGAAATCTAGAAAGAAGAGAAAGGTCAGCAGAAATTTCATGGTGATTGACAGGCATTAATCAGGGAATGTACTTTTATCTCTGACGACATGTGATAGCTCTTGTAGTCAGATATTCATTGAAAGGATGTGATGGATGTATCTGAATTGCTTATCTAGGCACCTCCATGTTTTGCTCTGTGAAGCTAATGGTATGAGCTTTAGCAGCAGCCCAGCTGGGTGCAGGATGACTTCAACAGGCTCAACACAGATACTAAAAAGATAATCAATGAATAACATTAATATTTGCATAACATATGTGTGAAAAGAAAACAGGGTTATTGAGGCAAGTAAGGGTTTCATGGAAAGGAGCCAAAAATATGCCTTTATTCTCCCAGTAACGTGGCTTGGCCTATTCTTCTGTTATTCCTCTCAGTGATTCTCTCCAGGAATGTGGTTTGATCTGCTGACATCTCACTTTTGAAATCCTTGCTCCTGTTTTCCATTATTCCTTTTCCAGTCTCCATTATTTTCTCTGCCATTCTAAATGTTATTCCTTTAGTTCCCACAACTCTCTACTATTTCTGGTGTTCTGTAGAATACATCCCTTCTAAGATTCCTCAAGGTGGGGTTCACAGTGCACTTTCCCAAGTTGCCAGGGGTTTCACTTGGCCCCAAACACTCTAAGGAATCCTTTCCTCTCTACCAGGATGATCCACTAAAGCAGACAGCGCCCCTTTGGCTCAGCTTTTTTCCACCTGGAATGCCATTCTATAATTGTCCCATTTTTTATACAATAGTAACACAAGTTCATTTATGTTAATGGTTAATGGGTTACTCTAGCCCTTGTAATGTATTGTATTTTTACAGGAAACTTTTTCGAGATAATATTGTGGTCCCCAAATGGTTCCTCCAATGATGGAAATAGTAGGCACCTGTCAGGCCGGGGAGAGATCCTTCAGGTCAGGAGAAAACTTTGAGGTAAGACAATGGCATCCAGATCACATCATCAAAAGTATCCAACAGTAGGATGGTTCCAGATCACAAGGCAGCTGCAAGTTAGCAATTCTTTTGCTGTATCCATCACTGAAAAGCAGATGGCAGAATATGAGAAGGTGCTCCCAAGCAAGATGAACTATGAACTGCACAAAGCCAGCTGACACCTGTCCCGCTGAAAATAAGTCCCTGTTTTTTAGTAAAAAACAATTAATATTAAAGTGATGAATTATGTGAAAAAATGCATAAGACACCCATTATCAGGAACAATAAAATAACCAACTAATTATGGAAATTTAAAGAGTAGGACCTTCACAAGATTTTAAGACAATTGCTAATGATTTTCAGCTCTTTTCATTCCCTTCTATACAGTAAGAGAAGGAGCATCATCATGCCAAAGCTGTTTTTTACCAAGTGCTTGAGGAGGCGCTTGAGTTTAATTGCAGCCAGCCAACTTACTTCCCAGGAGCCATTAGGCAGGTGTGGATCAGGGGAAAGGCAGGACGTGGGTGGGAGATGAATTAAGTCCTTCCCAGTGCATGCTAATGTGCTTTTACCTACCTTTGTCTTATCCAAGAAGGCTTTAAAGGGTCCGGAGCAATTGAACTCCTCTATTGCAGTGAAATTTTGTTTTCATCCCCTCCACTTGTCAGCAAAGGGATTTAGGGGTAAAGGAATGTCCAGCTAGGAGTCCTGTCAGTTAAAGGTTACACAGAAATACATACAAAGCATCTTGAAAATGTTGCTATGATTCATGATGATATTTATCTAGAAGATTGAATATACGTATAGCCTGGCCCCTTGAATGTTAAGATTATAGTAGAAGCTCTCACAGAAAATCCCTGAAATCTCAATAGCTTAACACACTAGAAGTCTTAGTCATATGAAGCCCAATATGGATATTTCTTTTGGTCAGGGGGAGTCACAGTCATTCAGGCACACATGCCAGTGGAGGCTGTCAGTTTCACCACAATGATTCCAAGGTCACTCTGAGCATCAACATCTATCAAGCAGATGGGAGAAGAGAAACAGTGGGGGGATGTTATGAGACATCCACCCATAATTTTGGCCTAAATATGCCAAAACTTCTGTCCATATTCCATTGGCCAGAACCCAAACAGCCAAACTTCACTGTGGAGATGAGGAAATATAGACTGTGTTACTAGGAAGAAAAGAAAACGGAGCTGGTGAACAATTAGCTCATCTCTGCAACATGGATCCAATTCTCATTCTCACTTCCAGTAGCCCTTTCATGAATTTCCTCCAACTACTTCTTCTCCAAGTTCTTCCCACCCTTCCAGGCTCCAATCATACCTTTCCTAGTCAATTACAAACCTTACGTGCCTCCCAATTTTCACAGATATTTTTAGCCTTCTGCTTCCCAAAGGATAGTTTAGGGATCCCCAGCAGCAGAATCAGTTAGAGAGCTTGATAAAATGCATAGTCCCAGGCACTACCCACAACCTGAAGAATTGGGACCTATGGAGTTCAGTAATTCAGAGATCTCAGGTGATTCTAAAGCACACTCGTGTATGAGATCACTGACCTAGAAGGCTTGCAGTCTCTGGTCTTGATTATGCAAGATTACAATCTTTCTCTAAATTTTTTCCATCTCCAAGTAACCTTCAATAAAATCTTATCCTTTCTGTAGGCTGAGAAAATGATTTTTATTTCCTATTATTTCCCCACAGTTTCTAATGCCACACTGGGCACATAATAGAAGCTCAAAATATATAGCTAATTGATTGTGGATTGAACAATACAACAGATAGCTGCTAAGTAAAATGCACTAGATAAAGATGATCTTTCAAACTGAAAAGGTAAAGACTCAGAAAGGATATGATGAGAGCCCAGAAAATCATGAATGGTGAAGTTAGAAGAAATAAGAACTGAATCATTTGTTTCTAGCAAGACTAGAATTTGTCTCCCCCAGCCCAACAACAACTTAAAAATCACATTCAAAAAAAGGTGAAGAGAAGCAAAAAGATGAACTACTCTGCACCACGATTAATGAGCACAAAGAATTTCTTCCCTTCAAGAAGATAATGTATACATAGCTTAAATATAATTCATTCACAAAACTGTAGGACCAATACAGGACATTGATAGAATCTAGTAAGCAGGAGGACATCCCTAACCTATGAGAGTTTTGATGTCACTCACAAAAGCTATACCACCTTCCCTTCAACTAAACTCCTGTGCTTTTATCTATCTATCTATCTATCTATCTATCTATCTATCTATCTATCTATATATAAAACCTTTGTTAACACAATGAGAAAGACCTTTTGCAGGGGCAGAGTTGTGGCAAAATTGAGCAAATGCTGTGTAACCAACCATACACAGTTAGACTAGGTCACTAACTCATGCACTATGTGGTCATGAGCTCATAAAAATAAGCTGCAGGTACTCTGGCCATATTTCCAGTGTTCAGCTCCACTCCTCTCTCAATTTTCCACTATTCTTGCTCCTGTTGTCCTGCTACCCTGCTCCCTTGCTCCAAACAAATTCTGCCTGCCTGTGAGACTTTGTTTCATCTCCCGTTTCTGGTTCTGCTCTCAACCTTAGTACTTAAAATATGAGCCCAGCCTTCTCTGGTTTTAATTTTGAGCACTCAATAAGTTTAAGACTCCCATATCTTCTCACTCTGGCAACAAAACCTTGTAAATTCCAAACCAAGCCTGGAGGCCCTAGTCCTACCATGCAGTTGGGCTCACATCAGCCCCTTAGAAGGAAGAATAAATCCATTCCTTTAGCAACAGAATACTGGGAAATTTCCAGATATTACCCTGTTATTCCCGCCCATTCTAAAATCACAGAATGATGATTGCTGTGAGGCAATATGTTGTTGTCCTCTGAACTTGCCTGAATGGGGAGTGTGGGTGGGGGGATGACAGAGGGGAGGGAAAGAATGTTTAGCTCTTTAACACTGGTAAATCTCTTAAATCTCCTGGTCAGGGGCCAGTATAATCAGGGATTACACAAGTACCACTTGCAAATATGACAGCTTACATTTATAGGATGTTTATTTAGTGTCAGGCAGTGCTAATTTACATTATATAATTTACATTTTCTAATGGTCTATTTTCTAATTTCATCCATTCAACAACCCATGAGTAGGTCCTATCATCATTCTTTACAAAAGAGGAAACTGAGAATCCAGAAATTAGATAACTTGCCAAAGTCATGCAGCTGAGAACTGGCTGAGCTGGATTTGAACATAGACTTGTTTGACTTCAGGGACCACATAACGACTACACTATAAGTGCTAACAGACATATCATTGATATCAATGGAGGGATTTCACATTGAAAAATTCCAAGGAGTCATTTTTAGTAGGTCTATTTGGCCATGACGTTTTCTATCAGTGAACATAAGCTTCCTGAAAGCACAGGTTTCATGTAATCTGTGCATAGAAATTAGAAAATTGATATTACAAACTTCCTACAATGCAGCACAATGCGAGAGATGTTACTGCCTGAAAAAAATTTAAGTTTCAGATATCAGGTAAAGGGTGGAGTTGGGAGTGGAGTTTGTGTGGAGGGGCGAGATGAAAGGGAAAAAGATTTGGGCACTGTATCTCGAAAAGGCTTAACCCGGAGTTTCAGATAAAGTAAATGTTCAAGGGCACTGAGACCACATTTAGCACGACAGGATGAAATTTGTCATAGCCTAGACTTTAATATGTGGAAAGCGGGGGAAAGCCAGATAAGAGAATACAACTGACACACCATGAAGGTTCTTAATTGGGGATATATAAAATGCCTTTCTCAAAGATGGGGTAACAGTTTTGAAATTATCCTTAATGACTCTTGTGAGTCAGGCTCTTAAAATTTTACCATCTCAACAATGGAATTATTACAGTATTTGCTCCTAAAAATGTGTCTCAATTGCTTTAAGAACTTCTTTTAATCCTAAAGTGACTTGGTAATAGTCATCACTGCATCTGTATATTGTGACACTGATACAGGACAAGAAATGTTTTTAGCCCACAGCAAGGATAGTTTAAAGGTTAGAGCCAGTTTCTGGGTAGTGAAATAAAATTCCATTTAAAGGAAATCAACTGACTGGTTGAAAATAAAGACCTGAATAAAGCTTATAAATGTATTTAACTTTTATTAAGGTTCTTGTAGAAGCAAAGATAAAACAGATATATTTGTTAATTTTGCATTATTACCCAAGAAAAATAGAACAGATTCTTATATACAGATTCTTATATAAAATCCTCTGGCTAAATTGTTGGCTTACATTTTTCAAATGTGCTTGATCCTAACTCATCATATAAAAATGTGAATTCACTAGATTACTTATTTAATTTTCATATTGCTTAGTGAATGTAAAATATTAGAAGACTCTTGGCTTTAGAAACAACTTAAGCCACCAATTGCTTATTAGAATGGATTAATAATTTGATGATTGAACATTCAAATAACTGTTTCAATGGCAAAAATACTGGAATTATGATCACAGCATTCCTCACCAGAAATCCCAATTGAATTCAGGAAGAAAATGCCCCAAGAAAAACATATTACTTTTTTCAATCATCACACACACACACACACACACACACACACACACACACACACAGACAGAGAGAGAGAGAGAGAGACAGAGAGAGAGAAGGGGAGGAGGGGTGGGGTGAGCAAAAGAGCAGGACAGCAAGAGAGACCGAGAAAGAGAACACTCTATGACAACAAACGTATATTCTATCATATCAGGTATTTGGAGACATTTGCACAGATTTGACATGTAACTAAAAAAGCCAAAGAAATAAAAGTGATCCCCCATTTACTACACCAACCAGTTTTCAGACAATGTATCTTTTTTCCAGAAAGCAGCATTCGAAATCAAAATACCAAAGGAGGAGGCAAGCCACTAATGCCTTACTTGCAAACTTGTTTATCAGATTTGCTCTGTCACCAAGAATAGTAGAAACTAATTAGCTCTCCATCAAGCCCATTTCCTCTCCGTCTTAGACACACAGCTAGAGTATATTTCCCATTCTTCCTTGCCATCAGATGTGGCCATGGACTGTGAGCACAGGCTACACTTCCAGTCCAGGCTCATAAAAAACCTCACACATGGTTCTCTGTGCCCTTTCTTCTTATGGGGCTGATTCAGAAAAGTATGGCAACCTTGCGATAGACAAAATGAAGATGATAAAGTCATAAGACGAAAGTAGCATGAAAGTAGCATGAGTCCCTAGAGGGGATGCCTCCAGCAAATCAGAACCACCCAGTTTGGAATTTCTATGCATGAAAAATCAACTACTCTGTCAAGCCACTGAGATGTGGGGGTTTTACTGTTACTGTAGCTCGATGACTCTAACATCCAGCAAAGCCTTCAGGGAATGAAAGACAGAACAGATAAACCTTTGATGTTAGAGGGAAGAACTAGCATTAGATGGTCCTACAGTAAGATGTACCCGGCAGCCTGAGAGCACAGAGGAGATCTGGAGTCCGGGGAGATGCAGGGCCAACAAAAACAAATTTCTTCTCTTTGCTACTTTACCTGGGGACAGCCCTAGTTACAGTAATAAACCTGAAGCCACAAGATGAATCTCCCCAGCATGGTACTATTTATACCTCTGATCCCTACTCATGTTCCTGTTCAAAGAACACAGATTTATAATTTTAATTATCTAAAACTTGTAGAGATTTAAACATCTGTTTTAAGTGTTCAATAAGTATTAGAAAAGCAATCCATTTTTCTTTAAGCTGAGTCATAATTTACAGTTTCCTACGACTTGCACAACTCACTGCAGCCAATGCCCAAGGGGGAACTTGAGAGAGAATCAAGGAGCACTTAATTAGCACACAATTAATTCCATTTAGGCTGCCTCCATGAAATGTAACCACCCTAAAGAACAGTAAATCATTCCATTACCAATATTGACGTGTTATTCAGCCTCAAAGACAAAAGCAATAGTATTGATATTGAGTGTTCGGCACTGGATTTAGGTGGCAATCCAGTGGCCACCTACTCAGGCTGAGGAACACATAGGACACATTTTAGCAATTCAGAAGCTGTCACCTGGACCTTAGAATGAGGGCTTGATTTAAAAGCCTTTATGATTTGATTCAGAAGACTTGATGTGTCACCTCCTCCAAGAATAAAAAGTTTTAAAAGGGTGAGGGCGTGACCCCAGCAGAAAAACACAAGAGATTTAAAGAGACACACTTCCAGAATCAAACAGCCAAATCTTGGATTGCCCATAATTAGTATACCATCTCTATATTGCATTTATAAAGAAGGACAATATTGAAATGCAAAGAAAACTGAATCAAGATCAGGTAAACTAGGCCTAGCATTGGCTGAAACCAAGAAAGACGTAGTCCCCCATTCAAAACACAAATCTAATCATATTACTTTATTGCTCAAAACCTTTTAACAGCCTATCACTACTTTTAGGATAAAGTCAAAATCCTTACCATGGCCTATAAGAACTGAATCATCTGGCTCCTGTCTATTTCCCCAGACTCATTTGTAAGTTCCATTCACACTGGCCTTCTTGGAGTTCCTCATTAGTGTCAAGCTTCCTCCCACCTCTGGGCCTTTGACCAGGCCCTCTGCCTGGAATGCACTTTATCCTTATACCTCTTCATCCAAATAACCCCTACTCATTCTTCAGGTTTTGCTCAAAGTGTTTGTTCTCCAGACTGACCAACCCAGTGCCCTCAGAGAAGGCAAACTTCATCCATTATCTGCTCTCAGAGCACTTCCTCTCTTTCTTCCTTTCCTACACTTCTATAATGTGATCATCTTTAAAAATAAAAAATAAAATTTAAGCATGATCAGCTACTGACACAATATGTGTAATACTACATCCTATCAGCCAGCTACAGGACAAAACTGATTGGTTAGTGAAGAGGAGGGATGAAGGACGATGGCAGATTCTAAGGCACTTTGAGTGAAGGCAATGCAGAAGGAGCACCACTGAGGAGAGCCAGGGAAAAACCTGACTGATGAAAGCCCTGAACAGGTATCCAGGAGAAAGAGGTAGAGAATGAGAGGGAAAGGGGACTGAAGACTGGTACCGAAATGTGGCTGATTGTCTCCTCTGGTCCTCAAGTCAATGATAGTGCTAGACTGTGGAAGGTGATATTTTGATACTCCCTTCCTGATTCAATCATTTTGATGAAGCCTGAAAACAAACCACCATGATCCTTTTGCTTTTGGTTTCTTTAATGACTAAATAATGTGCAAAATAGAATCACAGATGAGGCTGGAGATAAGGCAAGGGTCAGACACATCTTGCATTCACTCCATATTTAACCAAGAGTCTATGGTTATTCCATGTGCTCACCTCAAAAAGGGCAATTGCTCATTCTGAGCAGAGTGCCTGGGAATTCACTTCCTGTCTGAATCGTCTCCTTGACAAAATTTTTCTAGTGCTTCTTCAGAGTTACAATTTACTTTTAGTGATTAATTTAACTGCTTGACAATAAAACTTACAGTTTTCCACTAGAAAATCTAGAAGATGGGCACCTCTGAGCTTTGTAGGCTTCCTAATCATACAAATTTTATGTTATCAAATATCTACTACACAGTGTTAGAGGAAAAACAGGTGAAATGCAACATGATTCATTATTTTCAATTCCAGACTAAACAGTTCCTGAAGAACTCTTACTAAATATATATACACTTAATAACAGTACCTTTCTTTATAGTGACTTTTTAAAATAGGACAAGAGGCTAACCCAATTCTTACAGCCTTTTTGAAAATCTTTATTAGCTCTATTGATGACTAAATTAATATATACCCATAAAAATTTAAAAACTACTAAATAAAGTGATAATAAGATGATACTGACTAAACATTTACTAAGGTACTATGCTAACTCATACAGATCCCAAAACTACTATCATTCCCATTTTACAGAAGAGGAAATTAAAGCTTAGAGAGATCATGTATCTGTCCTGAGATCACGAGTGAGAAGTGGCAGAGACAGGACTTGAACATATGATGGGATCTAACTTAACCTAGCTTAACCATCATTCCATACTACCAAGTAGCAAACTATACAGTGAAAGGGTCTCAGCACGGGGTACAAGTTAGGCTGACTCAAAGGTCAAGGATGTGTCTTGTAAATATTATTGATAATTTAAAATGACCAGTGCTTTTATAATTTTACAGGGATCTCTCAATGCCCATCTGTTTCAAAATGACTATGTAAAAATGTCCTGCTTCTGAATTCAACCCAAAAACCCTTACAGAAGAAGATCCTGAGAATAGACAAAAGACTTAACAGACACCACATGCCCCTCCCTGCTTGTCCTGGGTTTAGCACAGTTGACTCTTGCCTCGGTTTTCCAGGCAAGTTTGTTGCTACACTGATGAAATCTCCAGAATTAATTAAGCCAGGCAAGCCCATATGAGGACTGGATTAAAGGAGATGAGATCTAACTACGATCCATCACTTGGTACTTGTTCATTGTGAAGGAGACTAAATAGAGCAGGGCTGTTTGCTTGAAATGGCACCTGAGTTAGCTCTTGTTCTCTCATTCTCTCTCTCTCTCTCTCTCATATCACCCTCAAAAGGAATCTTGAAGATAAGAGGATGTCATTTCCCGCCACGGTCCAGGAAATACTCCAGCTTCTCAGGCATTTAACTCTCCAACAAGTTAATCGAGCAATTGCGCTGAAGGCAGCAGCTGACTGGACCCCTCAAGGCACTGCTTTGTGTGAAACACACACAGCAGGCCCACTTCTGCTCCCAGCTATTCGGAACTCTCCCTACAGCTCTCTGACATCTCCAGGCTGGTACAGAAGAGCTTTAGGCTTTTTAAAGGGGATTATTTTTAAAAATTCTCTCCACCTAAACCTGCTGTAAATAGTGCCAGTGTGAGCTGCTGGACAGCACCTGAGAAGACACTTTCTCAACAAGGTGAAAGTTTATCATCTGAAATAGAATTTTTCTAAGAAATGATCGATGATTGTCTGAGTCTTGTTTAATATGATGTGTGTGCATACACACACACACACACACACACACACCCTGATCAATATATAACACATAATCAAGGGAGAGAAAAATAAGGAGAAGAATCTGCAGGTACATAGAAACTGAAATACATCATGGAGTCCAAACCCTGCTTCCCCTGCAGCACTCTCAAGTGGCGGCTGATTATTTTCTCACACCTCAACTACCTCAGGGCCAAGAAGCTTACTACCTGTCATCTATGTTCGCCATTGCTATTCCTAGTCCTCTTTTCTCCTATAAACCTTCCTTTTGGCTTACATCTTCTGACTATACCAGCCTCTCTCTTTATGTTGCTGTCAACAATTCCTTCACTTATCAGACCTTGGCATCTTCCAACCCTACCCAAGCCCTGTCACTATCCTCAATAATATCAATATCAATATAGATAGACTTCCAAACTCCTGGCTTCTTAGTTCCTTGACCTTCTCATTTCTATTGACCTTCCCTTGCACCCCATTTTAACCACCCATCCCTAAGATTCTTGAATCTTCTTCACCTTTCATATCACTAACTCCAGCACCCCCCTCTCTGTCCATAACCTCTCCTTTTTCCACTTTGTATGTTCAAGTACTTCCACTACAACTATTCTTTGACTTCATTAAGATCTCCAGTCCGTTGACTTAATCACTTTTTCCCAATCTGTCAGCTAAGTTTTTCTTTACTTTGCTTTTTGTCCATTGGATCCCTCCCCTTGGCCCTTTGAATAACTCTTGTAAACATCCTAAACTCCCTCACCTCTCTATCATTTCATTTTATCCATCTGGCAAAATCTGGAAGAATGCTATTGTCCACTTTCACCATACCTGTGTCAGATTGATAAATACCTGCTGGATAAAGTTACACAAGAGAAAGACTTGGACCATACATCTTCATGACTGCCAACCTCATACATGTTCTCAATGCCATATGCCATCCTAATTGCAGATCTTTGATCGATTCCATTTCCCACTCTCCACAGACTACTTCAAATTTCCTCCATTTTCCTCAAACCTCCATTCCTTGAGTCCACCCTCCTCCCTCTCTTTGCACAGATTATAGAGAAAATTGAAGCCATTAGACATAAATGCTCTCCTTTACCTGATTACAAACAAAAAAGCCTACCTACACCTCTGTGGGTTTTTCAGTTAAAAGCTAGCTCTACATATATGTACTGGGAATTTTGTCCTATCACATAGGCTTTCTGTGCTTTTTTGTTTTTTATAAAAAAGGAATAATAGTACCTAATTAACAGGATTATAAATTTAATGAGTTAATATATATAAAGTGCCCAGTTCATAGTAAGCCGTATTTAACTGCCTGATACATTAGACATTATTATTATTCTCCTTTCTTCCTGTTATGATAAAGGAACTAAGCATTCCTCCTACCTAAGGTAAATTCCTCTACCTGTACCACATATCCCATCTCTTCCATTTATACTAAGAGCCTAATATCATTCAACAAATATTTGTTAAGTGCCTGCAATATGCCAAACACTTACCTAGGCATTGGGCATACAGTAAGTACAAGCTTGTATTATTCAAAGTACAGCAAAAAGTCCAGGAGTGCTAGAGCAGTATATGAAAGTCAGTCATAGATGAGATGGGAGGGATAGTGGGACCCATAACTTATAGGGACTTACAGGATTAATGTTTACTAAATTATCACTGGGTCCCATTTTGTTTCAAGATTACGGACAAAGCCATAAATTAAATGTTGCATATGACCTGATACATAATATTAGTGAACCATCCAAATCAGTCACCTTCTTCAAAAGGTGCTATGGGCTGTCAGGATTCATCCTAAATCCCGGTTGGATAATGGAGTTCATTCAATGATTAAAAGAGGCTAAATTAAGAAGCTACATGTGGCCTTATCAAACCCATCTCCCACTTTATGACTCTGTTAGCTGTGACTTATGCCTTGGCCTCTCAGTGATCCACTCCTAATCTTAAATCTTACACCATTTTTTTTTTTACTTTTGAATTTCCCTTTAGCCTCATGTAGTGTAGCTTGTGCTTATGGCATACTGGATGAGAGCACTGACTGCCATTTATTAAATAGGCAGGGTTTTAAAATTCTATATGTCGCTGTTTCCTCATCTATAAATTTAGGATCCTAATAGAGGCTATATCATAGCACTATTGTAAGGCTTAAATGGTCCATTACATGTAGAGTGCCTGGCCTCCAGTAAATGTTAACCAGAGATCTGTGGAGACAAGTTTGGCTCAAGTGCCATTCCGAGCTCTACACCATACTAGCTATGTGACCTCATGAGAGTTAATTCACTTCTCTAAGCCTCGATTATCCCATCTGCAAACTGGGGATAATATTAGTACCTACCTCACAGGTTGTTGTGAGGATGAAATGAGATATAATGCCTAGAAACTGCTTATGACACAGTAGCTTCTCTTGTTATTGTGATTAAAGTCTCAAACTTTGCATTTAAAAAGCCAGATTTCCTGTGCTCCCATCCCCATGTAAAATTATATTATCTGCTGCTACATATTTCCTTCCTTACCCCTTGGCCACTTTCCCAAATCCTAATTATCTTTCCTCTTATTATAGGATCTCTTCAAAGATAATGTTCTTATCCACAGTCTGACAGCCTACCTAACATTATACACACCTTCTGTCACCAAAACAAGAACCCCAGCAGGGGTAAACACATTTCAACTGTCACTTGTTCTATCTTTACACCATTTGTTTTCATAGGTGATTATCACATTTTGGAATTCATCCTCAAATCAATGTAGTTTACTGGCAACCAGACAGTGCAGCCGTGAGAAGAGGCTGTAGCCTGACTGTGGGAAATCCACCCCACAGTAGAGGACACAGAAGACACAGCCAAGCAGACACAGCCTGAAGTCCAAAGCGAAACCATTATCAATCACCCAAATGGCTAGTGACGGAGCTTTGTGGACAGGCAATGATGCATAGCAGGGGTTCCAGCAGAGACAAGGAAACTAGAGAGAGTGAAGGAGTGGTAGTTTGGGATAAAAGAATAGAAAATGATCTCATCTCTTCCGCAGTATGACATCAGTCAAATCTATTAAGATTTCTGAGTTTTTGTTTCTCCTTTTATAAGAATTAAATATCCTCTCTACAAGCCACTTCCCTCTATTCCATGTAATTGGAAACTTCCACCATTAGAGATTCACATCTTCAACAGCATTTGCAATAATCTAGATGAGATTGGAGGCTATTATTCTAACTGAAGTAATTCAGGAATGGAAAACCAAGCATCGCATGCTCTCACTGATACGCGGGAGCTAAGCTATGAGGACACAAAAGCATAAGAATGATACAATGGACTTTGGGGACTTTGGGGGAAGGGAGGGAGGGGTGCAAGGGATAAAAGACTACAAATATGGTGCAGTGTATACTGCTCGGGTCATGGGTGCACCAAATTCTCACAAATCACCACTAAAAAACTTACTCATGTAACCAAATACCACCTGTACCCCAATCACTTATGGAAAAAAAACTCCCCCCTCCACTCCATACCTACTGTCACTGTCTTAGTTTAGCCCCTCATCATTTAGCACCAGAACATAATCATTTCTTAACTGCTACTTCTCCTAAACTCCCACCTCATTTCTACATATACCAGCATGTGCAAAGTCTCAAATCTAACCATGTCTTTCCATTCTTTAAAAATGTGGGGGAACCCAAAAGTCCTGGGACTTGCCAACCAGTGAATACAAATGAGGTCACATTAGCCCTATTACAGAAATCACAATAGCCCTGAGATCCCATCTGTTTCAATGTAGAAAGTTCAGTCTGTTCACATGCATACGTATGTTTATTGCAGCACTATTTACAATAGCAAAGACTTGGAACCAACCCAAATGCCCATCAATGATAGACTGGATAAAGAAAATGTGGTACATATACACCATGGAATACTATGCAGCCATAAAAAAGAATGACTTCATGTCCTTTGCAGGGACACGGATGAAGCTGGAAACCATAAACCTCAGCAAACTAACACGGGAACAGAAAAACCAAACACCGAAGGTTCTCACTCATAGGTGGAAGTTGACAGTGAGAACGCATGGACACAGGGAAGGGAACATCACACACTGGGGCCTGTCAGAGGGTGAGGGGAAAGGAGAGGGAGAGCATTAGGACAAATACGTAATGCATGCAAGGCTTAAAACCTAGATGATGGGTTGATAGGTGCAGCAAACCACCAAGGCACATGTATACCTATGTAACAAACCTGCATGTTCAGCACATGTATCCCAGAACTTAAAGGAAAATAAAAAATTAAAATTAAGAAAGAAAGTTCAGTCTTTTATGGAATATTGCTAGAAACCATCAGGAGTGCTTACTGGGGTCCATAAACCCTGCCAGTCATCCCTTACTGATGCAGCTGGCTGTGACAGAACTCCACAACCTTGGGTTCCAAAGGTGCCTAGTAGGAAACATTCCAACCTGAAAGGTTGATCTGGCTGAAGTCACTACTGCTTTGGGGCGATGGACCTTAGAAATTATTATGTGGCCTCCACGGCACATTATTTCAATATGCGTTATTCAAATGTGGCCACAGCCTCTGCCTAGCCAATTCCAAAGATGCCAAGTTCAATAGGAAGTGATGTCAGGAACAGAGGAACACTGCTGTCCATCTTATAGTCTTCAGCCTATAATGGAGCAGGTGACTACCCAACCCTCCAAGCAGAGGCTCACCAACCCTCCAGGGACTCTCACCACAAACACTTACCCAGAAGAGATCACTACGCAGGCCTTCCTACTACTCTGGGAGGCCAAAAACAAGTAACAGGCATGCCCCAACCAAATTTTCCTCCTCCCACCCTTTAGGGAAGCCCACATTCAGAATAACTTGTTTCACTCTGATCATCTTCTGGGGTGCTCATATTATCCTGGGGACTGGAAAATGCCCAATGAATAGGAATGCCCCTGCGTAGAGATCCCTCAGGATCTTTGCATACCATGTCTCACTACGCTCAGATGAAAATAATTTTAAAGAGCAAACCCATGGAACATACAACTTGTGAAGCACTGTTTTAAGCATGTTAATATCATACAAGATAGATTAATGTCCTCCCCATTTTACAGATGAGAACACTGAAAAACTTAGGGGTTAAGTGACTTGCCTAAGGTTATACAGCTAGCACACTGCACAGGCAAGATTAAAACCCAGAATGTCTGGTTCCAGAGTTTATGTCCTAAGTCATTCATTTTACTGGAATTTTCCAGTTAAATGGAAAATGAGAAGCCCAGACAAGTATTTGTCCTCCTTCTCTTCTTCCCTCACCTCCACCAACCACTACTACTCAGTTTCACTGGTAAACTTTTGAGACCTTTTGGCTACACTTACAAACACAAAGCCTAAAATACGCCTGCCCCTAACATTTCTGGAAAACTGAGACAAGAGTACAAATGGAGGTCCACATACCGTAATTCCAAAAAAGGTTAACAAACTGATGAATAAAACATGTTTGATTCTCTTACCTTTATAAACATACCGTTGTAACAACCTGGAAGTCCAGGTTTGCAGAATTCCATGACTCCTCAGAGTTCTTCACAAGAATTTGGTGGTACAAGGTGTGAGCCCAAAATACCTGAGACAAGTCTCAACCAATTTAGAAAGTTTATTTTGCCAAGGTTAAGGACACGCACCTGTGACACAGCCTCAGGAGGTCCTCATGATATGTGCCCAAGGTGGTAGAAGCACAGCTTGGTTTTAGACATTTTAGGGAAACATGAGACATCAATCAATATATGTAAGATGTACATTGGTTCAGTCTGGAAAGGCAGGACAACTTGAAGCAGGGAGTGAGATTCCAGGTCATAGGTAGATAAGAGACAAATGGTTGCATTTTTTTGAGTTTCTGATTAGCTTTTCCAAAGGAAGCAATCACATATGCATTTATCTCAGTGAGCACAGGGATGACTTTGAGTTCTGTCTGTCATTTGTCCACAAATTGTGAGGGAGGTATGTAGTTTTGTTTGTTTGTTTGTTTGTTTGTTTGTTGTCTTAGTAGCGATCTTTTATTTGAATAGAATGGGAGGCGGGTTTGCCCTAAGCAATTCCCAGCTTGACTTTTCCCTTTGGCTTACTGATTTGGAGGGTATCGAGATTTATTTTCGTTTCACAAAGGAAAGTCAGCCCACCCCCTTCTTCTCCTAGCTCAATACTGCACCATCCTGTCTTGTATGTATATGGGTGGACACTCTAATATGAGTATGATCTACAGTCCTCAGAAGAACCACTTCTTCAAGCTAGAGGTATGCACAGTAATGGTGTAGTTTGCCTTCAGGAGAAGAAACCCTAGAAACATGGCAGTGAAAGCTCTGGAAGTGGGTTCCAAGCCTTTTGATGACAGAGAGAGAGGAGTCACCACAATACCTGGCAGATAGTAAGCACTATAGAAATCTCATCTGTGATTATCCTCTCAGGAAGATATACATATGAACTTGATCATAGGAGCAAATGAGGCAGATTCCCATTCCATAAAAAAAGGCATGGCAGCTCTGATTGCCCGTGCACAGAATTCCAGCATATTTGGGTGAGTTTCAGTTTCTGACATGTGGAAACAAAATCTTTCAGTTCAGACCTATTCAGTTTTTATGTATGAATTCAAACAATCAGAAAAAGAAGCAGCACAGCACCATGTTGTAAGGGAACTCTTAATCTGTTGTTAAAGTAAGGAAAAACATGCCCTCAAGCTCATTCTGATGAACGCAATACAAATGTGAGGGTATTAGTTTTTCTTCTATTGTATATAGGAGCAAAGAGTTGGAAAGAACACATGCAATTTGTAAAATCAAATTCGTGAGTGCAGGACCGCCTAAATGGTATGGAGTGAGGAACAAAGTTGCTGTACTCAAAGATAATTTCCCCTATGTGGCAGAAGTTTCACCAACTGGAACTCATTTCTTTAAGACATCATCTTTTCTGGGAACCACACAAGTAAGTGTAATTATGGACTAAGAGGTCATGTATTAGCCCATTATCAGCCATTAAATTATTAGTGCTAAATTCATCAACAAATGACCAAGAGCTGAAAGCCAAGATCCCAAGGTCTTTGCTGAATTCCAAGAAAGAGTGAGTCCTAGTGCTCTGGAGACAGAGCCAGAAAGCAGAACAGATTCAGACTTATACTTCAAGAGTTTTGTCATTACAATACAACAACCACAAAAAAACAAACAACCCAATTTAAAAATGGGCAAAAGACTTGAATAGCCATTTTTTTAAAGAGATATACAGATGGCAGAAAGACACATGAAAAGCTGCTCACCATCAAAAATCATTAAGGATATGCAAAACAAAACCACAATGCACAACCACTTCACACGCGTTAGTGTGGCTATTAATAACAACAACAATCCCCCCCACCCAAAAAAAAAACAAGTGTTGGTGAAGTTGTGGAGTAATTAGAACCCCTGTGTATTGCTGGTGGGATTGTAAAATGGTGCAGCTGCTGTGGAAAATGGTATGGCAGTCCCTCAAAAAAACATAAGACAGCGATTCCCCTTCTGGGGATATAACCTAGAGTATTGAAAACAGGGATTCAAATGGACATTAGTATACCCGTAATCACAATAGCTAAAAATGCAGGAGCAACCCAGTATCCATCAACAGATGAATAAACAAAATGTGGTGCATGAATACAATGGAATATTTTTCAGCTTTTAAAAGGAGAGAAATACTGACACATGCTAGAACATGGGTGAACCTTGAAGACATCATGCTAACTAAAATATGCCAGTCACAGAAGGAATAATCTGATTCCACTTATATCCAATACCTAGAATAGTCAAACTCATAGAGACAGAATGATAGGCGCCAGGTCTGGGGGGAGGAGGGAATGGGAAGTTAGCATTTAATGAGTAAGGACTTTCAGCTTAGGAAGATGAGAAAGTTCTAGAGAAGCACAGTGGTGATGATTGTACAACAACGTGAATTTACTTAATGCCACTGAACTGTACACCTGAAAAGTGTTAAAATGATAAATACTATGTTCTATGTCTTTTACCACAATACGAAAAGTTAACTGCCTACAATAATACTTCTAATCCTTATGATAATACTATGTGAGTAGAATTTATAAAATTGTTTTAAAAGTAGTATCTTAAAATATTTTGTATTCTAGACTATATAATATCCATTTTTGCTTTAATGCTTGAAAAGGGGGTCCCAAGATCTATGAACAAACTTAATGCTTTATGAAAGTGTTTGCCCTGAGTCTGCAAAATAGTGTATACTATCCTCTGACTGCAATTTGAGAAGTGAAAGCATAAAGTAGAGTTTCTCAACCATGAAACTATTGACATTTGGGGCTAACATAATTCTTCGTTGTTGGAGGGCTACCAAATGCATTGCAAGACATTTAGCAGCATCCCTGAGCTCAACCTCTTAAGTGCCAGTAGTGAGAGAGATAGACTGAGCCCTTCACAAGATGAACTTGGAAAAGCAGAAAAGTGGGGTATCGGGGGAACCCACCCCCAATATTTCAATGTAGGTTCTTTCTATTTTCCCTAAGTGTCGGCCAGCTGAGAAATAAAAAGGAAGAGTACAAAGAGAGGAAATTTACAGCTGGGCCTCCAGGGGTGACATCACATATCGGTAGGACCGTGATGCCCACCTGAGCTGCAAAACCAGCAGGTTTTTATTAAGGACTTCAAAAGGGTAGGGGGTGTACAAACAGGGAGTAGGTCACAAAGATCACAAGGCAAAGGGCAAAATCAAAAACTCCTGACAAGGGTCTATGTTCAGCTGTGCACGTATTATCTTGATAAACATCTTAAACAACAGAAAACAGGGTTCTTTTTTGGTTCCATATGAAATTTAAAGTAGTTTTTTCCAATTCTGTGAAGAAAGTCAGTGGTAGCTTGAATTGGGATAGCATTGAATCTATAAATTACTTTGGGCAGTATGGCCATTTTCACGATATTTATTCTGCTTATCCATGAGCATGGAATGTTTTTCCATTTGTTTGTGTCCTCTCTTATTTTCTTGAGCAGTTGTTTGTAGTTCTCCTTGAAGAGGTCCTTCACATCCCTTGTAAGTTGTATTCCTAGGTATTTTATTCTCTTTGTAGCAATTGTGAATGGGAGTTCATTCATGATTAGGCTCTCTGTTTGTCTGTTATTGATGTATAGGAATGCTTGTGATTTAGCAAAGATTTTTGAAGTCTGGAAAAGATTTGCTCAGTTGTCTTTCAGGATGATTCCAATTTGCATTTTCCTCTGAACTTCCAATTAAAACATGCCATTGAAAGGAAGCCTGTTGCTTTGTTTCATTTTGTTTTGTGTCTCCACAGTTGTATGCAATTATTAAATCAGTGCCTTCTGTGAAATGAATTGAAATATTTTTTGAACACCTACTATGCATTCAATATGCTTCCCATTACCTGTCCTTGATGTTCTCTATGAATTTGGCAGTTGTATTTTCCATAATACTGGACACTAACATCTAATTAATATTAATCAAGAATATGGTACTTTGGGCAGGATTCTGTAAATTTTCATTTGCTAGAAATGATTTTTCCATGTTACCACTATGAACATATTATACTTCTCTACAGGGTTAAGAGTTTAGAATAGAAAATGTGTGTGTGTGTGTGTGTGTGTGCATCTGTGTGTGACAATTTTGGTAAACTAAGTAAGATCACTACATCTGGCAGGTCTCATGTTTAACCTAAGCAGGTGCAAATTTTGCCATGAATATTACAAGAAGATGCATTGACAAAAACTCACAGGAACCGTGAGATTTCAGGAGTGTTAGAACTGAAGGCCTAACTGTAAAGTTAAGGGGCCCAAGAACCAGTGATGTCAAAGGATAACAGCTAATGAAACCACATACCAAAAAGAGCAAGAAGCACCCTGTAGAAAGGAGAATTTCAGGGCATGACAGATTCTGCGCAGGGGACTGAGTTTTGGCCTGGCATTTAAAGGCAAGCAGTCCTATCTGCCATGCCTCATGCTGGGGTATGGCACGCTGCCCGTGCCTTTCAGTTCCTCCAGAAAGGGTCACACTGAACCCAGAGTCAGGAAAGCTGCTTGGTGTCTGAGCTGTACATTGGGTTGTGCAAGGCCCAACTGTCCTGTGATTTTTTTTCTTTTTTTCTTTTTTCTTTTTTTTTTTTTTGAGACAGAGTCTTGCTCTGTCGCCCAGGCTGGAGTGCAGTGGTGCAATCTCCACTCACTGCAAGCTCCGCCTCCCGGGTTCACGCCATTCTCCTGCCTCAGCCTCCCATGTAGCTGGGACTACAGGCGCCCGCCCCCATGCCTGGCTAATTTTTTGTACTTTTAGTAGAGATGGGGTTTCACTGTGTTAGCCAGGATGGTCTCGATCTCCTGACCTCGTGATCCGCCTGCCTCAGCCTCCCAAAGTGCTGGGATTACAGGAGTGAGCCACCGCGCCTGGCCAATTTTTTTTATCATGTGATAAGGCTAAGAATCATAACTGGTCAATATAAGTGATGTGTGCATAGAGAGCTCTGGATTAAAAGTTCCGTGTACCTGTTCCGATATGTTTGCTGACATTAGGCATGGCTAATAAAAGAGTAAGGCCATACACACACTTCTAACTTCTGTTTAATGAAAGTGAATGCAGAATAGAAATAGTTCAAAATGCTACATGCTTGATTCTATTCGGTATTTCAATTATATCTATTAAATTATGTTGTAAGCTGGGTTGATTAGCAATACATTCGCTCATTAACTTTGAGAGTCTAACCATCTTATGCTCTCTATGGATGGTATCTGAGTGCCCTCATTTATATGCATTTGATTCACTCATGGAGGTTTTCCTGGGAGAAAAATAAAACTCATCATAAAACAAATAGCCACTGGGAAGAAAATACAATAATAATTATAAGGAACACTATCACAATTATGCCTTCAAATTCTGACAGCATAAATGCAAACCTACTTTTAGGCAGGAACTTGTAAAAATAACAGGCAGATGGTATGTGAAAATTCATACAGCTTTATAAAAATGCAATAATATTGTGCTTTGTGTTGACAGAGCTCCTTCCTTGAAAAGAGCTCTAATCCCTTGACGTATGCTCTCTAAGGATGTGCAGCCCACTTGCTGAATTACCCAGAAGTCAGGGTGCAGGTAGGCATGTCATGGAAGTGTTGGTAGGGCCCCACCCTGCACATCATTCTGTGACATGAAAAACAATTGGGCTTCCAGATCAAACTGGCATCTCCTGCAATGCTCCAGATATTTGGACTTTCCCAGCCAGGCAAAAGAAGCAAGCCTGGGCAGGGTGCAGTGGCTCACGCCTGTAATCCCATCCCGTTGGGAGGCCAATGCAAGAGGAATGCTTGAGCCCAGGAGTTTGAGATCAGTCTGGGCAACATGGCAAAACCCTATCTCAACAAAAAAAAAAAAGAAAAAAAAATACAAACATTAGCTGGGCATAGTGGCATGTGCCTATAATCCTAGCTACTAGGGAGGCTGAGGTGGGAGGATCACTTGAGCTCTGGAGGTCAAAGCTACAGTGACCAGTGATCATACCACTGTACTCCAGCCTGAGACCCTGCCTCAAAAAAAGAAAAAAAAAAGAGGAGCAAGGCTCACCCCTGTCATCCATCCATTCACTGATTTATTCAATCAGTGTTTACATAGAATTCAGCCATTTATTCACTTAGCAAAGAGCTTCTTAGTTGCAGCTGAATATTAGAATCACTTTGGAAGCTTTTAAAAATTACTGAGTCTCTGTGGAGCCAAGATGGCCGAATAGGAACAGCTCCGGTCTCCAGCTCCCAGCCCCAGCGACACAGAAGACGGGTGATTTCTGCATTTCTGCTTGAGCCACCGGTGCTGACACCCAGCCAAACAGGGTCTGGAGTGGACCTCTAGTAAACTCCAACAGACCTGCAGCTGAGGGTCTTGTCTGGTAGAAGGAAAATTAACAAACAGAAAGGACATCCACACCAAAAACCCATCTGTACATCACCATCATCGAAGACAAAAAGTAGACAAAACCACAAAGATGGGGAAAAAACAGACCAAAAAAACTGGAAACTCTAAAAAACAGAGCACCTCTCCTCCTCCAAAGGAACGCAGTTCCTCACCAGCAACGGAACAAAGCTGGATGGAGGATGACTTTGATGAGTTGAGAGAAGAAGGCTTCAGACGATCAAACTACTCTGTGCTACGAGAGGAAATTCAAAACAATAGCAAAGAAGTTAAAAACTTTGAAAAAAAATTAGAAGAATGGATAACTAGAATAACCAATGGAGAGAAGGGCTTAAAGGAGATGATGGAGCTGAAAGCCAAGTTTCGAGAACTACGCGAAGAATGCAGAAGCCTCAGTAGCAGATGCGATCAACTGGAAGAAAGGGTATCGCTGATAGAAGATGAAATGAATGAAATGAAGAGAGAAGGGAAGTTTAGAGAAAAAAGAATAAAAAGAAATGAACAAAGCCTCCAAGAAATTTGGGACTATGTGAAAAGACCAAACCTACGTCTGATTGGTGTACCTGAAAATGATGGGGAGAATGGAACCAAGTTGGAAAACACTCTGCAAGATATTATCCAGGAGAACTTCCCCAATCTAGCAAGGCAGGCCAGCATTCAGATTCAGGAAATACAGAGAACACCACAAAGATACTCCTCGAGAAGGGCAACTCCAAGACACATAATTGTCAGATTCACCAAAGTTGAAATGAAGGAAAAAATGTTAAGGGCAGCCAGAGAGAAAGATCGGGTGACCCACAAAGGGAAGCCCATCAGACTAACAGCTGATCTCTCAGCAGAAACTCTACAAGCCAGAAGAGAGTGGGGGCCGATATTCAACATTCTTAAAGAAAAGAATTTTCAACCCAGAATTTCCTATCCCGCCAAACTAAGCTTCATAAGTGAAGGAGAAATAAAATACTTTACAGACAAGCAAACGCTGAGTGATTTTGTCACCACCAGGCCTGCCCTAAAAGAGCTCCTGAAGGAAGCACTAAACATGGAAAGGAACAACCGGTACCAGCCCCTGCAAAAACATGCCAAATTGTAAAGACCATCGAGGCTAGGAAGAAACTATAGCAACTAACGAGCAAAATAACCAACTAACATCATAATGACAGGATCAGATTCACACATAACAATATTCACGTTAAATGTAAATGGGCTAAATGCTCCAATCAAAAGACACAGACTGGCAAACTGGATAAGGAGTCAGGACCCATCAGTGTGCTGTATTCAGGAAACCCATCTCACGTGCAGAGACACACATAGACTCAAAATAAAGGGATGGAGGAAGATCTATCAAGCAACTGGAAAACAAAAAAAGGCAGGGGTTGCAATCCTAGTCTCTGATAAAATAGACTTTAAACCAACAAAGATCAAAAGAGACAAAGAAGGCCATTACATAATGGTAAAGGGATCAATTCAACAAGAAGAGCTAACTATCCTAAATATATATGTACCCAACACAGGAGCACCCAGATTCATAAAGCAAGTCCTCAGTGACCTACAAAGGGACTTAAACTCCCACACAATAATAATGGGAGATTTTAACACCCCACTGTCAGCATTAGACAGATCAACGAGACAGAAAGTTAACAAGGATATCCAGGAATTGAACTCAGCTCTACATAAAGTGGACCTAATAGACATCTACAGAACTCTCCACCCCAAATCAACAGAATATACATTTTTTTCAGCACCACACCACACCTATTCCAAAATTGACCACATAGTTGGAAGTAAAGCTCTTCTCAGCAAATGTAAAAGAACAGAGATTATAACAAACTGTCTCTCAGACCACAGTGCAATCAAACTAGAACTCAGGATTAAGAAACTCAGTCAAAACCACTCAACTACATGGAAACTGAACAACCTGCTCCTGAATGACTATTGGGTACATAATGAAATGAAGGCAGAAATAAAGATGTTCTTTGAAACCAACGAGAACAAAGACACAACGTACCAGAATCTCTGGGACACGTTCAAAGCAGTGTGTAGAGGGAAATTTATAGCACTAAATGCCCACAAGAGAAAGCAGGAAAGATCCAAAATTGACACCCTAACATCACAATTAAAAGAACTAGAAAAGCAAGAGCAAACACATTCAAAAGCTAGCAGAAGGCTAGAAATAACTAAAATCAGAGCAGAACTGAAGGAAATAGAGACACAAAAAACCCTTCAAAAAATTAATGAATCCAGGAGCTGGTTTTTTGAAAAGATCAACAAAATTGATGGACCGCTAGCAAGACTAATAAAGAAGAAAAGAGAGAAGAATCAAATAGATGCAATAAAAAACGAAAAAGGGGATATCACCACCGATCCCATAGAAATACAATCTACCATCAGAGAATACTACAAACACCTCTATGCAAATAAACTAGAAAATCTAGAAGAAATGGATAAATTCCTCGACAAATACACCCTCCCAAGACTAAACCAGGAAGAAGTTGAATCTCTGAATAGACCAATAACAGGTTCTGAAATTGTGGCAATAATCAATAGCTTACCAACCAAAAAGAGTCCAGGACCTGATGGATTCACAGCTGAATTCTACCAGAAGTACAAGGAGGAACTGGTACCATTCCTTCTGAAACTATTCCAATCGATAGAAAAAGAGGGAATCCTCCCTAACACATTTTACGAAGCCAGCATCGTCCTGATACCAAAACCTGGCAGAGACATAACCAAAAAAGAGAATTTCAGACCAATATCCTTGATGAACATTGATGCAAAAATCCTCAATAAAATACTGGCAAACCGAATCCAGCAGCACATCAAAAAGCTTATCCACCATGATCAAGTGGGCTTCATCCCTGGGATGCAAGGCTGGTTCAACATACGCAAATCAATAAATGTAATCCAGCATATAAACAGAACCAAAGACAAAAACCACATGATTATCTCAATAGATGCAGAAAAGGCCTTTGACAAAATTCAACAACGCTTCATGCTAAAAACTCTCAATAAATTAGGTATTGATGGGACGTATCTCAAAATAATAAGAGCTATCTACAACAAACCCACAGCCAATATCATACTGAATGGGCAAAAACTGGAAGCATTCCCTCTGAAAACTGGCACAAGACAGGGATGCCCTCTCTCACCGCTCCTATTCAACATAGTGCTGGAAGTTCTGGCCAGAGCAATCAGGCAGGAGAAGGAAATAAAGGGTATTCAATTAGGAAAAGAGGAAGTCAAATTGTCCCTGTTTGCAGATGACATGATTGTATATCTAGAAAACCCCATTGTCTCAGCCCAAAATCTCCTTAAGCTGATTAGCAACTTCAGCAAAGTCTCAGGATACAAAATCAATGTACAAAAATCACAAGCATTCTTGTACACCAATAACAGACAAACAGAGAGCCAAATCATGAGTGAACTCCCATTCACAATTGCTTCAAAGAGAATAAAATACCTAGGAATCCAACTTACAAGGGACGTGAAGGACCTCTTCAAGGAGAACTACAAACCACTGCTCAATGAAATAAAAGAGGATACAAACAAATGGAAGAACATTCCATGCTCATGGGTTGGAAGAATCAATATCGTGAAAATGGCCATACTGCCCAAGGTAATTTATACATTCAATGCCATCCCCATCAAGCTACCAATGACTTTCTTCACAGAATTGGAAAAAACTACTTTAAAGTACATATGGAACCAAAAAAGAGCCCGCATCGCCAAGTCAATCCTAAGCCAAAACAACAAAGCTGGAGGCATCACGCTACCTGACTTTAAACTATACTACAAGGCTACAGTAACCAAAACAGCATGGTACTGGTACCACAACAGAGACATAGATCAATGGAACAGAACAGAGCCCTCAGAAATGATGCCGCATAGCTACAACTATCTGATCTTTGACAAACCTGACAAAAACAAGAAATGGGGAAAGGATTCCCTATTTAATAAATGGTGCTGGGAAAACTGGCTAGCCATATGTAGAAAGCTGCAACTGGATCCCTTCCTTACACCTTATACAAAAATTAATTCAAGATGGATTAAAGACTTATATGTTAGACCTAAAACCATTAAAATCCTACAAGAAAACCTAGGCAATACCATTCAGGACATAGGCGTGGGCAAGGACTTCATGTCTAAAACACCAAAAGCAATGGCAACAAAAGCCAAAATCGACAAATGGGATCTCATTAAACTAAAGAGCTTCTGCACAGCAAAAGAAACTATCATCAGAGTGAACAGGCAACCTACACAATGGGAGAAAATTTTTGCAACCTACTCATCTGACAAAGGGCTAATATCCAGAATCTACAATGAACTCAAACAAATTTACAAGAAAAAAACAAACAACCCCATCAAAAAGTGGGCAGAGGACATGAACAGACACTTCTCAAAAGAAGACATTTATGCAGCCAAAAAACACATGAAGAAATGCTCCTCATCACTGGCCATCAGAGAAATGCAAATCAAAACCACAGTGAGATACCATCTCACACCAGTTAGAATGGCCATCATTAAAAAATCAGGAAACAACAGGTGCTGGAGAGGATGTGGAGAAATAGGAACACTTTTACACTGTTGGTGGGACTGTAAACTAGTTCAACCATTGTGGAAGTCAGTGTGGCGATTCCTCAGGGATCTAGAACTAGAAATACCATTTGACCCAGCCATCCCATTACTGGGTATATACCCAAAGGACGATAAATCATGCTGCTATAAAGACACATGCACACTTATGTTTATTGCGGCACTATTCACAATAGCAAAGAGTTGGAACCAACCCAAATGTCCAACAATGATAGACTGGATTAAGAAAATGTGGCACATATACACCATGGAATACTATGCAGCCATAAAAAATGATGAGTTCGTGTCCTTTGTAGGGACATGGATGAAACTGGAAAACATCATTCTCAGTAAACTATCGCAAGGACAAAAAACCAAACACCACATGTTCTCACTCATAGGTGGGAATTGAACAATGAGAACTCATGGACACAGGAAGGGGAACATCACGCTCCGGGGACTGTTGTGGGGTTGGGAGAGGGGGGAGGGACAGCATTAGGAGATACACCTAATGCTAAATGACGAGTTAATGGGTGCAGGAAATCAACATGGCACATGGATACATATGTAACAAACCTGCACATTGTGCACATGTACCCTAAAACCCTAAAGTATAATAAAAAATAAATAAATAAATAAATAAAAAAAAAAAAATTACTGAGTCTCAAAGCTCCTCCCCAGGGTTTCTGACTTTTTTTCACTGATAATAATAATATCTATTAAGCATATACTTTGGGGTCAGTTTGCTAACCCATTTATTGACATAAAATTCACATGAATAAAATTCAATCATTTAAAGTACATAATTGAATAGCTTTTAGTGTATTCACAGATATGTACAACCATTACAGTCAACTTTATTTATTTATTTATTTATTTATTTATTTATTTATTTATTGAGACAAGGTCTTGCTCTGTTACCCAGGATGGAGTGCAGTGATGCAATCTTGGCTCACTGCAATGTCTGCCTCCTGGGTTCAAGCAATTCTCATGCCTCAGCCTCCCAACTAGGTGGGACTACAGGTGGGCACCACTACATCTGGCTAATTTTCGTATTTTTAGTAGAGACAGGGTTTCACAATGTTGCCCAGGCTGGTCTCAAACTCCTGACCCCAAGTGATCTGCCCACCTCAGCTTCACAAGGTGCTGGGATTACAGGTGTGAGCCACCGCACCCAGCCTACAGTCAACTTTAGAACATTTGCATCATCCCAAAAAGAAACCCTGACTGGAGACAATCCCAGCCTAGACTCACACTCTGTATAACCTTGGGCATTATTTAACCTTTAATATTTCAATTTCCTAATTGGAAAATGGGAATAATAATACTTAAGTATTTTGTTTTTGGGAGAATTGAAGTAAAATTTAAAGAAAGAAATCCTGCACACATTAGCTATCAGTACCATTCCCCATGTCCTCATCCCTGCCCTGACCCTAAAAAAAATGTGATTCTACTTTCTGTCTATATAGATTTGCCTATTCTGGACATTTCATATAAATGGGATCATATAATATGTGGCATTTTGTGTCAGATTTCTTTTTTTATTATTATTATATTTTAAGTTTTAGGGTACATGTGCACAATGTGCAGGTTTGTTACATATGTATACATGTGCCATGTTGGTGTGCTGCACCCATTAACTCGTCATTTAGCATTAGGTGTATCTCCTAATGCTGTTTACAGTGGCACTATGCACAATAGCAAAGACTTGGAACCAACCTAAGTGTCAGATTTCTTATAATTTACATAAAATTTTTAAGGTTCAAATATACTGTCTCGTGAATCAATACTTCATCCTTTTTTATGGCCAAATAATATTCCATTGTATGGATATATCACTTTTTGTTGGTCAACTATTTATCAGTTGACTGACATTTGTATTGTTTCCACATTTTGGTACTGGGGATACAGCATAGAACACTACACAGTGCTTATCTTGGTGTAATTTGTAGTCCAGCATCCACTCAAGGATATTCAGAGGAAACCTAATTAGGATGCCAGACATATTATTAGGGTCCAACTGAATCCAACACATGCCTCTAACTTGGCTATTGCTTATTTCTCTCCTCAGAGTTAATGAGGGAAGAAAGGAATCAGTTTGAATAAACTCAACATCAGGCATTTTACAAAAAGGAACTTCACATTCTCAGGAATAAAAGGGGGGTTCTGGACAGTAAAATATAGTAAATTTATGTTCACATGTATTTATTTAGTACTTCTTGGGACTTCAGCACTACAGTAAGTGCTTCAGTGGATACGAAGGAGAAAGAACAAAAAGAGAATTAAAGGGAGAGAAAAACAGAAAGGAGAGGATGAATAAAAGAAAAAGTATTTCTGAGCTCCTGCTATACACATGACATTATGCTATGTGCATTCAAACACCTCATCTTATTTTAATGACATATGAGAAAGGCGTCCTGTCCATAAAGATATATTCTAGTTGGAGAGACAAGCACAAAACAACCATGCAATGCTACATAGCATTTATTATGAAATCATACAACATTGGTACAGAAAATTAAGAGTCCAGGAAAGACAAAGGTCAACATACGCTAGAAGGGGAAAGAAAGGCATGAGGCCAGCTGATTTACTTGTATGAATTCACTTTAGACAAGGTGTAGGCTTTCAATTTGGCAGAGGAGCGGGGCTTCCAGGGAGCACAGGGGTAGGAACAAGAATGAGTAATAATAGCTTCTATTAACTAGGAACTATTTCACACTAAACTATCTCCTGCAAGCCAGACTTTATGTGGAATAAAGGCAATGTCTTGTACTTTATACTGTTTTTACTCTTTTTCTGTACTACAGTTGAATTGCTTCAGAGCTTGGGTAGGGAAGAGGGTGCTATTTATTCTCCCCTTCAAAATCTCATCTCCCAAACTGCTTGGGCTCCTGAAATTAACCACCAAATTATAGGGCTCTCACTTTTGAATACGCAGGTGAGGCTCTGGGGCGGAGAGAACGCTGAGAAACAGTCCAAACTTCCTGAAAGCTCAAGCTACAATAATGCGTTTGACTGCAGGCAAGTCTAACTAATCAGGCATTTAGCAAAATCCTCTTTAGCCTTCTGGAGGCAAAATAGTGTAGTATTTTAGGAGCACAAACTCTGGAACCAGAATACCTGTGTTTGAATGTCACCTCATTATCACCTGTGAGGCTCTGAGCAATTTATTTTACTTATGGCCTCAGTTTCTTCTTCTGGAAAACTAAATGGGTTGCTATGAAAAGTAATTGTGTTAATGGATGTAAACTGCTTCTTAGACAGTGCTTGGCATGTAGTAAATACTGTCTCAGTTTGTTAGCACTATCATTGGATAGATTCTGCAAATGAACCTATTGAATAAGAGTTGGCACCTGATGAAAGATTGAAAAATCACTCATTCTTGTGGAAACTCAAAAAATGCACTTGCTCCCTGACAGTACTAATGACTGCAGTGAAAGCAGGAGAGCTTAGGTCAGATAAGTATTTAGTGCTGACCAAAGAAATATATTGAAGTCTCTAATGAATGAATGAGTTCATTACTCAGCTTGGACAGGAGATCCAGACTATCCATCCTTCACTTAAACGCAATTTAGGATCCAGGCCCTATCCCCAGACCTTGTTGAGGTGGTAACTGAGAACCATTTTATTTATTTATTTATTTATTTATTTATTTATTTATTTGAGACAGGGTCTCACTTTGTACTATCTCGACTCGCTGAAGCCTCGAACTCTGGAGCTAAAACAATCCTCCTGACTTAACCTCCAGAGTAGCTGGGACCACAAGCATGCACCATAGCTCCCAGCTAATTTCTTTTGTATTTTTTGTAGAGAGGAGGTCTCACTATGTTGCTCAGACTGGTCTCGAACTCCTGAGCTCAAGTGATCCTCCTACCTCAGCTTCCCAAATTGTTGGGATCACAAGATGTGAGCCAGCGCACCCAGTCAGGAGAAGCATTTTAGAATTAAACTATAGTCTCAAATAATAGTCTATTATTTTCAAAAATGGTATTTTCTTCGTTTAAAAAAAAAAGCATACATCCTTGATACTTACGGAAAAAAAAAAAAAAAAAAAAAAAAACCCGTTTGGCCAGGCATGTGGCTCTCGCCTATAATCCCAGCTCTTTGGGAGGCCGAGGTGGGCAGATCACCTGAGGTCAGGAGTTCAAGACCAGCCTGGCCAATATGGAGAAACCTTGTCTCTACCAAAACTACAAAATTAGCCAGGTGTGGTGGTGCACTTCTGTAATCCCAGCTACTCGGGAGGCTGAGGCAGGAGAATCACTTGAACCCAGGAGGCGGAGGCTGCAGTGAGCTGAGATCACGCCACTGCACTCCAGCCTGGGCAACAGAGCCAGATTCCATCAAAAAAAAAAAAAAGAAAGAAAGAAAAAAAGAAAAAAGATCATGTATCATGTGCCTACCCAGTACTCATACTTAAGTCATACATTTCCTCTCCCTTTTATAACTTTGCGTGTTACAGCAAAACTCAGAGCTTTCAAATTGTACAGGCTTTGATTAAAATTAAGTAATACAGTGTGAATCTGTGTGTGATTAAAATTAAGTGACACAGTGTGAGTCTGTGTGTGTGTGTGTGTGTGTGTGTATCTTCAAAAGTAGATTAACTAAATTCTGTGATATTGGGTGTATTCTTCCTTTTGGAAAGGGCTTTGAGATAAGCATTTTTGATGGTTGCTTGGATGTCATCAAGTTTCTAAACAGAGCTAATATTAGTTATAGCCAACAAATCTTGAGTGCCTACTACATGCCAGACCCACTGTACATGCATATTTCATTTAATACTCACAACAACCCCATGAAATGGATACCATTATGATCCCCATTTGACATATGTGAAACTGAAGCATAAAGAGATTAAGTAAATTTCTCAAGGTCACAGAGCTAGCGAGTGACAGAGCTGGGACTGAAATCCAGCTTCCACCTACACTGTCAACAGCATTCTTCCCTTCCATTCAGGTAGGCCCTGGCTAAATCTACTCTGGTCCTCTGTGAGGCAGGGATGGCATAGGAGACAGAAAAAGGATTTTGCCAAGCACAGACGATAAAGGTTAGCTTAATTCTTTGCCCTGTCAAGGAGACAGAAGTGCGATGAGGTTGAGGTTGTCCTTTACCTAATGTAACTCACTCAGCTCTGGCCACTGTCCGCTGTGCATGCCTTCACATCCCTGCCTTACTCTCTGAGCTTCCACCGCAGCATAGTGGACTGTGCATGCAGTAAGAATTGACTACATGGGTATGTTTAGCATGAACCCTAAGTAACAACTGGGGAGAAGTTCATGATTAATTCTATGCAGAGACACCAGGCCTGGATAGGGGAGAGAATAGCTGGGAGGTTAGGGTTCCAGTTAGGGACTTAGGCCTTCAAGTCAAGCAGATCTGAGTCTATATATTGTCTCTGTCACTTACTACCCGTCACTTAGAGCAAATTACTTAACCTCTTTCAACCTCAATTTGCTCATTCAGGAAATGGGGATGAGAATAAATCTTTCACAGTGCTGATGTGAGAATTCAGTAAGTCGTATGTCAATCACTTAGCACAGTCTGGCAAATCAAAACCACTGAATGGCAGCCACTCTTATCAGTGGTATTATCTAATGAAGTGACCATGGGTTTTTCTCAGGAGAACACCTAGGGCAGACGAGCTGTCTGGCTGCCTCAAGACAGGCACAATGTACCAGCGGGACACAGGAGTGGATGGGGGCATGGATAATGTGGCTCCTGAGCTCTCCAGTTCACCAATGACCAGCACAGCCAGAAAGGGCCTCTAGGCTATGCAGACATACAGCTCTTTGGAGGCTGCTACCTCAAAATGACAAGGGCAAAATGTCAACTCCTGGGATACCTCCTCCCACCAGTAATGCCAATAATTGCTCTGTTACTAGGAATGGTGCCCAGGAGAGCTCCATGAAGCAAACTCCATAGTGGGACACAACTTTATACTGTGATTCCAGTACTTTCTCATGCATCGACACCTGAAACCTATGGCTATTAAGGCCTATTCATGTCTCACTGCATTTAAGCTGCCTACACCCAGCTAACTATCTATAAGTTCTAGAGTCTCGTCCTCACAGTGCTCAGCTGCACAGGAATGGCTGCATGCTAAGCAGCAGAAGTGGACGGTCATCACTTCAGCTGGTCCTTGGTATCCACCCCTTTATCAGCTCACTGAAGTTATTTTCACAGCACTTCATCACTGACTGTTGGAGTTTCTGACCAAAGATGGCCAGTGGAACGCCACATTTTTAAATTATATATACTGGTGTCAGGTTAACCCAGGCAAGAGGCGCTGCCCTGAGGCCCACACTTTGAAGGTCCCTGCTCTGACTCTCCTATGGTTGCAACTCTCCCCACAAAGTGGGCCATGGGGCCTCAGGGACATGCACATTTGGAGTTCAGATCCTCAGCTTCTAGAACAAAATTTAGGTAAATGAACCCCAGAATTTTCTGCTCAAACAGCATGAAGACTACAGATGGGAGGGTAGTTGTGCAGGACTCTTGCTGGGAGTTATCCCTCTAGGGGTACGCAGTGCCACAGGTGTACAAGCCCTAGCCTGTTGGGTGACAAATGGCCAGTTGTTTTGGACACTAGAGTGCTTGATAGAGCTTGGACGTGTAGGCTGGCATGTCCACGTGCTTGAACCTTCTTGTAGTGTGGAAAGAGAGCCAGGGATAGGAGAAGAGAGTCAAGGGTAGGAATATGAGAGGGCAGTCGGTGAGTAGGCCACAGGCCAGATGCCTCCATTTGTAACATTGATCTGTGCCCTGCGGATCTTAGATGGAAGACTGCCTGTTGGTTCTGCCTTGTTCTTACGAATTACATGGAAGAAGCAGAGAGGTGGTAGCCCCTCCCTTACCCTTCACAACAAAATAGAGCAGGTGGCTTGCAAAATGGAATTTCCTTTTTGGCAGGAGAGTGTAATCCACAGCAGAATCTATCATGACTCTGAAAATTTCCAGAATAGGCCTAATTTCAAACATTCTATAACCTATGTCGGATATTTGTCCATGCCTATGTTCAAATTTGGGTCTCAATAAAGTTCTCTACATCCCCAGCTGGTTCTCTAAGTAAGCCTGCCTCCCAGCACGTTTAGTGTGTGAATACCTCTGGGCAGATGTGCTTTAAAGATAAACTCCAAGGCCTCTCAGTAGGAAAGCATCTGGCAGCCCTGAGTGCCCCGATGAGTGTCCTAACCCATGGAATCCTGCTCTCTCCTTCACAAATAGTCCAAACACTTCCCTCTCCTTCATTCAACATTCAACACTTGGTTCCGACGAGGAGGAAACTGCCTTTCACAAGCTCCAGATTCCCAATACCCTGGTGCTTACCCCCCTTCAGGAATGTGATTAGTGCTCGACACTGACTATTAACTTTCACTGTGGGGTTGTTGATCTTTTCCAGGGTAAATCTTGAAAGCATAAAACTTCTTTAATGTCAAACACTTAAACTGGATCAGAGAAAAATTAAACCACTAAAAA
This sequence comes from Symphalangus syndactylus, assembly GCF_028878055.3. NCBI lineage: Eukaryota > Metazoa > Chordata > Mammalia > Primates > Hylobatidae > Symphalangus > Symphalangus syndactylus. Next base: position 108,450,951 of record NC_072447.2, on the reverse strand, counting down.
CTGATGGTCTCCAGTAAAACAAGCCCCATCCAAGAGTCTAGGCACTGCTAATGCTGTCTGCAGCAGCTCATTCAGTTTCAAGTACATTTGAAACGGCAATTGTTTCACCATGATAGCTACTGTATGTCCGATGCACCACACTTCCGAATAATAAGGAAATAATTCAGTTGTTTCTTTGCTGAACAGGCTGGCTTGTCCGTGAGCAGTCTGGCCGGCAGAAGCCTCAGGGATCCCAGAGAGAAGCAGTTGTTTCCTGATTGGCATTTCATCTGAGTACTAAGGACATCCACTGAAGAGAAGTTGCTGGATTTCACCTCCATGGGCAGGTTAGTGAAAGTCTCTCAAGGAATGAATCTTTTACAAAGCCATCCTCTGCCCTCTTTCCTTCAGCCCCTTTGCCTGCGACTCACCAAAGTTGGCATTTTGGGACACAGTCTTGACCTTTCTACTACAGGACTAGTCTTCTCCAGACAAGCCCCCTGTACACAGGCCAGGGTGAGGAAAGGAAGCTAGTTCATTGAAGAGGTAGTCATGACTCCAAGTTCACTTCCCAAGTCCTCATCTCCACTCCCATTCTGTCTCCTTAAGTCTGTATCAGCCCTAAACAGCAGAAATCGGGACAAATTTGATTCTGCTCTTGCCATGTCCTTTTTAGCACCTAACATGAAGCTCCCACCCTGCCCCTTTAATGGTACACTCCTGCCTGTCCTCTTTGTGAGTTCTCCAAGCCTGGATTCTCTTCTCCAATTAAACACTCATAACCCTGATTTCTCAATAGTTCATACCCATCTCATGTTTGATCCTCTTATGAGATAAGGACAAATAAACCAGTGTGTACATCACTCAGTTATGAACAAAGGAAAAAAAAGTAATACTTTTTCCCCCAGAGATCATTCCTGGAACAGGAACCTTCAATGTCCTTAGGGGAAAAAAAAGTAAACATATCTTTTTTTTTTTTTTTTTGAGACACAGTCTTGCTCTGTCACCCAGGGTGGAGCAATCTTAGGTCACTGCAGCCTCAAACTCCCAGGCTCAAGCGATCTTTCTGTCTCAGACTCCCAAGTAGCTAGGACTATGGGTGCACACCACCATGGCCCAACTCATTTTTTCTATTTTTTGTAGAGACAGGCTATCACTATGTTGCCCAGAATGGCCTCAAAATTCCGGCTTCAAGCGATTCTCTCACCTTAGCCTCCCAAAGTATTCGGATTATATGTGTGCGCCACTGTACCTGGCCTAAACATTTACTTAAAACACCTCATACAGTAGCCACTAAATGACACCAGTGGTTATTTTAATTTAAATTAAGAGAAATTAAATACAGTTTAAAATTTTGGTTTTTAAGTGCTCAAAAGTCATATGTGCCCAGTGGCTACCATATATTACAAATATAGGATATTTCCCTGACCACGGTAGTTTTTATTGGACAGCATTTCTCTGGAGGGCAATTCTACTGGTGGGACTTACAGGTTGTATGCAGGTTGCTAAGGCTGGTAGGACAGATACGGGAAGCAAAAGGACCATTCTGAACTTCTTGTGAGGTATCCTTTGCCTAGACAGAATATTCTCTCTACTGCTACCCAAGACTCAACATTTTCCAAAAAGTCATTTTATGCCCCATACAAACAACACATAGCTGCCTAGCCCTTGCTTTTAGAAATAGTCAGAATAACCTTCAACCGAGTTCCTCCTTTAGGGACATAAAAAATTATAAAGTCATTGACTTTGTCCTGGCACTGTAGGTTACTAAAACCATGAAAAGTAGTCCTTAGTGAAGCCTAAACAGAAAACTAGAAACCCCAAGGATTCTGCTGGCATCAGGGGCCATGATGCTCCCTGCAGTCCGAATTAGACTAGCTAAAATCAAACCCAGAACCTTGGATAGATCCTTTGCCTCCACTGCAGACTTGGAGGGACAGCCACTAAACCCTATTTATTAAAGTGGGTAAGAGGCTAGGGACACTTCAGAATGATTTCCAAACAAAAGGAATGAAATAAATAGGGTATTCTAGTCAACTCCTGGTTAACTAACTAGAAAATTAAGCTCAGCAGAATGTCCCATTCTGGATAATCACGGTATTGCCGTAAGCAGAGTGCAGCCAAAAGGTTAATATCACTTAAGTTTCAACCATTTCTCTAACTGATTTAGGAACCTCTTACCAACCTCCAAATTAATGTTATTAGCTCTGGTGAGGGAGCAAACAGTAGTAATGGTAATTGCTAAAATTTATGCTTACTATGTTCCAGACAGTATTCTAAGTATTTAGTATCTATTAATTCTTTTAATCTTCACAATAGTTCTATGAGATATGTACTATTATGATTGCTGTTTTGCAGGTGAGGGAAATGAAGCGCACAGAGATTAGGGAGCTCACGCAAAATCACACAAGCAGAAGATGACAGAGGTTGCATTTGACCCTAGATGATATGGTGTCAGACACAGCCTGTGCTCTAAGCCATTACACTATGCAGCCTTGAAACTCTAGGTGACAATGAATGAATCACCGAAGCTCTTTGGGTGCTGGCCATATTTCCAACTAGCGCAGTGCCGTGGCAAACAGTAGACACTCACTGAAAGTTCGATGAAATAATGATAACTAAAATCTACTGAACACTTCCTCTCTCAATCCTTAAGGAGTAATAATGCTAGTATTATAGTACTGTTATCTCCACCAATTTTTGTAGATGAGGAAACAGACATGGAGAGGCTAGGATACTTGCTCAAGAAGATAGAGCTAGAGAATGATGGAGAAATGATGATGCCAAATCAAGATTCATCCTTGGAGAAATAAAGTCAATGTATAATCTGCCCTATCACATTCTTATTTGCTGTGCCAAGTGTGAACTATAGCTGCTTCCCCTAGGTCTTATCTCATCAAGGTAACTGTGTGCTCCTTGAAGCAGAGACCATGCTTGACTGCTCTTTCCCCCTCAAGCTCTTGGCCCAGTGCTGAGCATGGAATCGTTGTTCAATAAGCACTTGCTAATTGATTCAGTACCCTACTGAGGAGGGGCTTTTTGAGTCCAAAGCCTGCTGGCTGGTTTCCTGTCTTTCCTTCTGGCCTTATGCAGCATCTCTGGCTTCATTTGAGGGTGAGGTGAGTAGGAGGCCAGAAAATGTCATTGGATGGAAAATCTGAGGAGTCTTATCTCTCAGGAAGGAGTGATGAGAGTGGTTTGTCCAAATAGGGAGAATTATTTTATTACTGAAATTGTTTAGAATTACTGAGGCATAGTGATAACTTAAAAAAAAAAAGCAGTATCACTTAGAATAGGTTTTATTATTGCTTCTGGCTTCTCCACAATGCATATCCTTGTGGCCTAAACCTGGGTAGGCCATGCTCACCACCCTCTTCCCAACCACAGTATTCTAGAAAGAGTACAGAGGAGCAGGGCTGCAGCCACTCTTATCAATCAGTAGGCTTACAGCCCAAAGGCTAGGATTCAAGTCTCAGCTCAGTCATTAACTAACAGGATTTGGGCAAGTCACTGAACTTACTGATATTCTAATAAAGTGGAGGCATCATAGCCTGTTTATACAATTTGTCCAAAAAGCATGATAAAATGATGATACAGATATGCTATAAATGGAAAGTGATAGATGTTACTTTTGTTCTTCACTAAACTAGTGGTCACTATTTTGCTGGCTTATCATGAGCCTTACTTTTGCAATTCACAGAATTAGTTGGGTTTTTTTTAAGCTTTGACTGAAGCAAAGCAAACACTTGGTTAAAGCTGGTTCAGATTTATCCTTAGTAAGAAAAACAGAGACCTCAATGAAGAATGCTACCAAATATCAGCACAATGCTCACATTTTAGCTCAATCCATTTTAGCTGGAGTCACCACCACAATGGAGAGACATTGGGCAAAAAGCAGATTCACAACACGGAGTGTGAAGAAGGAAATCGTGCCAGCCAGACACCCCATGCCTTCTCTCAGTCATCACTGTCCAGCAAGCAGAACCCATATCTGAATCAGTTTTTTTTTAATTTTTACTTTTTTAGAAAACAGTAACAGCAATAGCAGGAGGTTCAAAGGAACTGAAGAAGGGCGTGAGGGTATGGTTTCCCTGGAGATTGTTTCACAAACAAGTATGCTTGATGCAAGAGCTGCAGTCACCTTCAGGCATCTTCTCTGACACCTGATAGAGCCATTCTGGTGAAGTTAATTCCGAAGAAAGAAGCCCAATGTACTGTCATATTAGAAAACATTCCCAAAGCTTACTGTTACCAGCTAATGCAAAGACGTGTCAAAAGGCCTTTGTTTAGCAGTCAATCTACAGATGACATTTCAATGAAAACCGACATATTCAGAATTTAATTTGTCTCCACGTACGGGTGAGGGTTCGTCAGAGAACATTTTTTCTCCTTCAAATACCATAGATGATTGCCTCAGAGGAAGGCCCCAGGCGGAGCTCCATGGCTATGGACACTGCTATTAACAATTAATTAATAGAATATTCAGGCCAAAGAGACCTTTGAACTCACTGAACCCAGCCTTGTCAAAGTATGGAGGAGAAAAATGAGGCCCAGAGAGGTTAACTGATGAATCCCAAGTCAGTGATAGATGGGACCAGAAGCCAAGTTTCATGTGAGTGTGCTTTTACTAAAACGCACGGACTTTTATTCTTTCCTCTGAATTCTCTGGTAAAGCTACTACCTTGTTGGTCACACCCCCAAATCTATGCCCTCTCTCACTGCACCACAGTATTATACAGATCATTTTAAATTGTATGTTTAACAGGTCATTTTAAACCAATTTTTCTTCTCAGACATGTTTTCCATTATTTTTATTTTTTTGAGACCGAGTCTCACTGTCGCCCAGGCTGGAGTGCAGTGGCGCGATCTCCGCTCACCGCAAGCTCTGCCTCCCGGGTTTACGCCATTCTCCTGCCTCAGCCTCCGGAGTAGTTGGGACTACGGGCGCCCGCCACCACGCCTGGCTAATTTTTTTTGTATTTTCAGTACAGACGGGGTTTCACCATGTTAGCCAGGATGGTCTCGATCTCCTGACCTCGTGATCCGCCCACCTCAACCTCCCAAAGTGCTGGGATTACAGGTGTGAGCCACCGCACCCAGCCGACATGTTTTCATTTATACCAAATAAATTCCTGGTTTCTCTCACCAGTCAAAATGACAAACTCATTTTAATATTCATATAAATAGGTCATAATTTAGAAGGTAAATATAATACCTATAAAAAGAAAGTGAAAGATGATGAGACTGTTCATTTTTTGAATGATCCATGACAGATACCGTATAATTCATAGTGCTTGGACTTGGGGATTCAGAGTATTTTACATACTACCACATGTTATAAATAAGAGGTAATGCTGTGGTTCAATATTCCTTTTGGTGGCATACAGTTAATCTTTCTTTTTTTCTTTTTTTTTATTTTTAGTAAAGACAAGGTCTTGATACTTTGCCCAGGCTGGTCTCAAACTCCTGGGCTCAAGCAATCCTGCTGCCTCACCCTCCCAAAATGCTGGGATTACAGGTGTGAGCTGCTGTGCTCCAAACAGTTAACCTTTCTTTGAAGATCTATTTGTATGTCAGAGAAGTAATACAATGTTAATTGTAGGGAGTTTTTCTGTATAAAGCCTCATAATTACATCACTTTGTTCCTATTTCCACAAACCAAACTCTGCAATATCTCTGTGAGAAAAGGTTGATTTCTGCTCAACAATGAATGAGAACATAATTGTATTCATCTAGACAGAGGATCATACTGACTTGGAATGCATATCAGAATCTCTAGAGAGTTATTCTTCCAGAAGGGATGAGTACCTCTGCTAGGTGATAATCAGTATCTTCAAAGAGTCTAGTTACCCACTTAAATGGTATGGAGGCAGGAAAAAGGATGATAACTACCAATATAATGCTTCATATTAATACTTTCCAAGCCATCCTTAATAATAATGACATTTACTGAGCATTTACTACATACCAGATACAGCTCTAAGAATATTTAACATGTATTTAAATCATTTAAATCCCACATATAACCTGACGAGGAAACTGAGGCACCAAGAAATAAGATAACACACCTAGTAAGTGGCTGAGTCAGGACTTCAGCAGGCTGAAATCAAATCTTTCTTGACCCCATCCCCAACCCTCCAGTTCTAGTCCCCTGGGGGTAACCACGGCTATCTATTTGAGGTGCAGCCTGCCAGATTTCATTTTATGCATTTATAGACATAGGCATGTACTCATAGGAAATAAATGTTTTTGTATTATATTAATATTTTCTTTTTTGTCCACACCAATCCTCCCATCTAATCTCTCTCCTACAGTGCACTGCCTCTTGAAGAAGGCTAAGTTAAGCACTATTAAAAACGATTCAGAAACCCGTTTTGGATATCAGCTTTCTCCCATGGGGTATGTTGAAACCCTTAAGAGTTTGTGGCTCCAAACTCTTGGGCTAAACCTGCAGCTAGAAAACACTGCTCTAGACCAGCACTTCTCAACCATGGCTGCACATCAGAATCACCTGAGGAATTTATTTAAAAATGTACTGATGTCCCAAAATCATTTTTCTGCCTCCATACTATTTACACACCTTTTTCAATCTGGGACTTTCAGAGCTCACCTGAACCAACCAATGGAAGCACACCTGAGCTGACCAATCAGCACTCACCTGCCTTGGCCAATCAGGGTCGTCTGTATTGACCAATCAGAACACAGCTACATCTGCCAATCAGAACTAATTGAGTTTCAAATCTTATTTGCATAATAAGAACTTATTGGGAACCTGAGTGGAAACTTTTTCTATAAAACCCTAGCCATCCCTTTATTCCCTGGAAAGCACCTTCCTTTTAAACATGTAAACTGCTCACTGTGATAAAGTCTCTTTCCTCCAAATTCCTGTTGACAGAACTTTGGTTTACAGAACACAACCACGCCCACCATTTACATATCTCTATGGCTGCTTTCATGCTACTATAGGAGAGGATAGTAATTGCAAGAGAGATCATATAGCCCTTTACAGACAAAAATTTTCTAACTCTTGGTCTAAGTCATCTCCTTTCTAAGATGTTTTGCTTCAGAGCCCCGATGATCATGACAGAAACAGGTACACCACCATCTAACTGAGAGATTCCAAATCTAGGGCATGGCCTTCCTTGGGATCACACTATAAATGGACCCATGAGCAAAATTTTGAATGGATTTGCATTTTTCTGGAGAAAGTCATTTCTTCACAAATTTTCCCAGATAATTAGTTAGGCTAACAGCATAGGTAGAAGACAGAAATCAGTCAGGAATGAGATAAAAATGAGCAGCAACTGAGATAGAATATTAAAATAAAGTTGAAGGCCAGGTACTATCCTTCCTATAATCCCAGAACTTTGCAAAGCTGAGGCGGGAATATTGCCAAAAATTCAAGAGCAGCCTAGACAACTTAGTGAGACCCCATCTATACAAAAACTTTTTACAAAATGAGCCAGATGTGGTAGTATGCACCTGTGGTCTTAGCTGCTTGGGGGGCTGAGGCAGGAGAATACCTTGAGCTCAGGAGTTCAAGGTTACAATGAGCTATGATTGCACAACTGCACTCTGGCCTGGTGGATAGAGCAAGTCCCTGTCTCTGAAAAATTAATTAATTAATTTGATTAAATAAAGTCGCATCAAATTCAACTGACTAATAGCTGCTCATTGAAACTAGAAACACCTCAAAGCCAAGGCATCAGCCTAAATGTTACTATATCTACTTATATAGGCAAAAGCAATTTAACAATTTCAATCCCAGAAGTGTTAATGAGGACCAGGTCAGATTATGAATAGGAAACTGCTTAGAAAAATAATAAAACATGATAATAAGTAATTTGAGGGTTTATTTCCTTTGATTACAAAAAATTATCAGATCCAAAAAAACGAAGAAGAAGAAGCACAGAAAATATCCAGGAGCCCAAGGAAATAATCCACAGTGGCATTAGGGCTGGATTGAATTTTCCAAATATTTGAAAATTTGTCTAAGAAATTTACAGACATCATTGGCCAAAGGCCACTAATGAACATGTTCAAATGGCTTCTAGATTTCCAGAGGATTTTAAAGAGAAGTTTCTCTCAGGCCCTCATCAGTAGCTCTGAGGAAGGGTTAAAGGTCCATTTCTTCAATTTTCTCTTAATTTGCTTTGAAAATGTTCTCCTCCAACAGTGCAAAAAAGCAAACTAACAAACGAACGGAAAAGGAGATTCTCCATCCCAGAAAAGATGGTGGCACAGTGATCCCAGGAAAATAGCATTCCAATGTGATTGACAGATCCATTTTTTAAAAATTTTTTGTTGTGTTTAGATTTTAAATATTAACAGCTCATTATGTGATTCACCTAGTGGACAGTGTGTGTTTGGGGGAAGACTTGTGAATGTCAGTTCCTTAAGGCCCACCACATCAAGATACTTCTAAAATATAAATATTATCATGGTCACAGTAACACACTTGTCTTATTTCACCACATCTTCTGAAACTGTGACCCTCCAGAGGACCCAAAGGTAATTGCAACCCCACCTCATCAGGAAGGCAGACCTATTGAGGTAGCCTCCCTATGCATATGACTGTGGGATGCTTAATGTTTCCAGCTCCTTGACCCACACTGTGATTCCCAGACACAGTTTACTTAAGGGGACCCTCACAGTTTGAAACAGTTAAACTCTCTTTCCCCAAGTAGCTCACTCACTCCCATAAATAAAGTTCAAATGAAAATCTGCCTCAAGAAAAATTCTAAAAGCCCACTCCTTAGGTTCCTGGGAGATTTATGGTATGCGTGTGCTAATCCTTGTTATTGCTGAAGTAAGACAAGTAAAATCAGCACATGGCTCATTAAGAAAAACCAAATGGTATAGATGTTAGCGTTTTAATTGTAGGCGGGTTTTCAGATTTCACAGAATGCCCTATTTAAAATAAGTTGAATGCAATACAAGGCGAATTTACAAGGAATCCCCTTTAATTAGGTCGACCAGTTCTTGGTTCAAACCTAGGGAAGAGAACAATTAAAGGTCGAGGCTTCATTTCACGGGTGGTTTTGGAAGGTAGTCTCATTACTTTATAGTCACAACTTGCATACCCCGGTCACTGACGAGAAAGCTGAGAGCAAGGAGCTTTTCTGAAACCCATACCATTTTCTATTCTGATCCACTGCAAATGTTCTCTCCCCAAGGCACAGGAAGGACACATGGAGTGCATCTTGGCTACAACATATGGTGCTGAAACAGCAAGCTGATAAGTCTTTAGCAGTACTTGACAGTGGTAAGAGATCAATTATTGTCACATAAATATTAAAAAGCTCCCCAGTACTTTGTTGTAATGAGTAAATTTAACCATGATAACTACCTCTCTGTTAATAGCAACCAAATTTGCCTAGGAAACAAAGTGTCACTCCATTAGGTGTTCAATTAAATGCTCAGTTGGTCCGAGGCTGTGTTGCTGCTGTTCCTATTGCTGCTGCTTCCATCTTCAATGAAAGCGAAAACATGAAATAAGTACCTATTACCTTCCCTGGGGACCATGATTTTTCCATCCTGCAGGTGATAGAAACTTTCTGAAGACTGCCAAATGTGGATTTTGTCGGGGAAACTCTGACTTTGTCTTAATTTTTTGAGGAGATTGGATCTGGCCCTAGAATCAAGAGCACACACTCTTTTGCTCCTGAGATTTCAAAAGTTCTTCTCTAGCAGACTCTAGCAATCAATCCACCAGCAGGCATTCACTGATTGCCAACCTGATAGTTAGCTCAAGTCCCTACTCCCCAAGGCACGGACTTCTCCTGGGCAGGCTTGGGGAAGGGGTGAAGAAAAAAGAATCATTCGCCAGGAGGCTGAAAATTCCACGATTCAGGTGCTTACCCAATGTCTCACGATTCTGTCTGTGGTCTGGAGAGCTCAGTGCATTAATTCTAGTTCGAGCCACTGGGAAATAACTTCCCATTTCTCCACAGCTAGAACGGTGAAGCAGTCCCTTAAAACTGAGTACAACTCCCCTGATATGAGTTGTAATTAAGGTTACAGTGCATTTCTAAGACAACAAAGCTCCAAAGAGAATAACAATATCAGCTTGTAAAATCAAAAAGAAAAATGTTTTATTATTTGAGTGTGTGCAGTTGTGCACAGTATAGGGGGGAAGATATTCAAAGCACCAAGACCTTCTCGACCTCAATGAGAAATAAATACCAACACACATAGTTATAGAAAGTATATTTATATGACACAATAACAACCTATGGCTGTAGGGTCAAGAGAAGGAAGTTCAATCTCTGGAATGAACAGGAGGGAGCAAAGCAGAGTGTTTAATGGTTAAGAGCACTTACCTTGGAGCCGGCCCACCTGAGTTCAAATTCTAGATCTGCTACTTACTTGAGCAAATTACTTACCCTTTTTGTGACTCGGTTTCTTCATGTGGAAATGGGGATAATAGTAGTGTATACCTTGTAAGGTTGTTTAAGTGAATTAAGTTTTAAAATTAAGTGAAAAATAAGTGAATTAAGTTTTAAAATTTTAATTCAATTTAAATTTGAAATCCTTTGAATCCTCAATTGTAGAATTCATTTTATTGCAAATTTATCTTCAAGAAACAGCAGTTCCCACCACTTTGGAGTCCCCTAGCCTGCCTCTGCATTTCTCTGGCTAGAAAAACTCAAAGACTTTTGAGCAAAGATTCAGCTTTTTCGAAGTACTAGGTATTTCAAGAAGGGCTGAAGGTGAGTCCGTTGAAAAGGCAAGTCCTCACCCTCATATGCAATGGGCAGTAGAGTGTGGCTACAGATCAGTACTGAATGTTTGCACAGTGGACCCAGACCATTGCTCTGGCTAGGAGCAGTTTCTCAGGGAGCTCTCTCCTGAGGAGCCAGCCTACACGGGCTGGCAGAGTTAGGGAGAGACTATTCATTCCGGGAGTGTTATTAATTGTTTTGACACCTGCCTCTGGCATCTGTACCTCTTGTGTAAATAAAAAATTGGCTGGGGCCAGAGCACTGCCTGCTCTGAGATGATTGGAAGAAGTGCGGCTCTGGGAAACTGCCTGTGCTATTTGCAACAGTCCCTCCACATTTAAAACACATTTTTCTCCCTGTCCCCACTACCCCATTCTTTTTTTTTAATGGGAAAAAAAAGAAACCTGTCTTTTCTTCATATTCTCATCCCAGCTGGTGTTTATTCCCTCTCTCTTTTCCTTCCCCCTCACCCCACTTGGGGAAAAAAACGAAAGAAGCTCTGGTTTCTAGGCAGTTAAAATAATGCCTTCTTCTGTGGCAAAGTTAACAATTTGGGTAGGAGGAGATGGAAAGGAAGGAGGGTTCAGTGAAACCACTGGACTGAATGCAACCTCCCTGCCCCTTCTGCCCACGTTTGGATTGCTTGTCTTTCTGTATTTTATCTCATTTTGAGCACATGCCCTCAGAGGTCAGGGATATGGCTTCCTTTACACTGTGACAAGGTCCTAACACCATCACAGTCATAACAGCTAACATTTGCAGAGTGTTGCCTATATGCCAATCACATAGATCAGCACTGTAGACACTACCTTCTTCAATTTTCATGTCAGCCCTGGAGGATCGGTACTCATGATCCCTCTATGGCAGATGCAGAAACTGAATCCCACAGAGGTGCAGTGAGCTGCCTAAGGTCACACACTGAGTAAGAGGAGGAGGCTGCAAAGCATACAGGGTAATCAAGTCTCAGACTTACCGGTTTAGTTGTCCTTAGGTCACATTTGAGCTCATTATGAGTACAAGCCTTCAGAGGGCAGGGCTGCAGCTACTCTTCCACTAGTCACTAGCTTATTCGAAGTAGCCAATCCACATAAAATGATCCTCATGCTTGGGAACAGCAGCCCTAATCTTTAGAGTTTCTTTAATGGGTTTAGAAAAGGCCATTAATTCTGAGAAAGTCATTCTCCTGCCATGTGCCTGACAAGTGAGAGGTGAGCTATATGCCTGAAAGGATCATTCTCAGTCAAAGAACAGCCCTTTGTATGGAAGTATTCTCAAATTCCCCCCAACATAAAGTGAAGAGAAACATAATAGAGCAAATTTCCGAAGCTATTTTTAAAAAAATGGGGAGAGTAAATTTAGTGCTCATGAGAGTGAGGAACTCAACAGGATGATCTGGAGCAGACCACTGAGTTTCACAACTCACACTCTGCCAATCTCCTCCGTAAATACCCGGGCTATTCCAGGCCTGCTTCCTCTCTGGAGCAGATGCCACCAGTCTCAGAACATCATGGGGGTAGAGATGTAATAGGCAAAAGAGGCAAAAGACCATGTGGTGACACCATTGCACATTCATTTAGTGCTTCAGAATGTGCAAAGTGGCATCGCCTACACGATCTCATTTGTTCCCCTTACATTGGGGGCCAAGTCTAGGCAGGACTGGTATTAGTACCACCCCATTTGTCACATCAGGATCACAAGATGGCATATGCTGACTGGACATGCCCCAGCTCCCACAGCCACTGAAGTAACAGAATCGGGATTTGGCACAGGTCAGCTGACTCCAAATCCCTGCATTTTCTGATAAAAGGATTTCAGAAGTTGGAATTTGGTTTTTGTTTTGTTAAAGTGCACCAGAGTGTTCCTGGAAATGAACACGCCATTTTCAGTGTAGATATTAAGGGCCTGGCACATGCCCTATAGACTCCCTGAGAAGGCACACACTCTTACTGGGTATGGTTAGGACATTTCAGGGACACGTGGCACCCAGTCAGTCTGCCATTCATCTCTTGTTTCAGTCTCCCTTTTCTCCAAACTCCTACAAAATGTAAGTGCAGAAGTGTCTTGCTCAGTTCAGTTTTGCACTTATACTCTAGTCGATCTAATTTACATTTCATCTTACCTGCTTCGATGTTGTTTCACAAGTCCTGTATCTCCAAACAGATTGAAAGCTCTTACATATTTTTCCACTGTACCCAGCAATGTGATCACCAACAAATAAACATATGCACTCCTCTTTATGGTTTCCAAAGAGGTTAGCTGCAGAGCCTCAGCAAACGCAGAACAAAGTAAATCAATAACGGCATTGAAAATTATTACCATTTACTGAGCACCTATTATATGCCAGGCAATGGGCAAGGAGCTTGATGTGCATTATCTTATTTAATTCTAACAATGTTATAAGGTTGATGCTGTTATTATACATAACCTGTAGAACAAACTAAAGCTCAGAGCAGTGATCCTCAAACTCTTTGATGCTAAGGCCACTTTAAACTTATAAAAATCTTGGAGAACCCCAACAAGCTTTTGTTTATGTGGAATATTATATGTATCTCAATACTTTGCAACTTAGAAATTGACACTGAAGTTTTTTAAAACCCAAGAACACACAAGCACACACTCCATTAGCCATCGGAGTGATGAAATCATCATTCATCATGGGGCCTCTGGAAATCTTCACTGTATATTCATGAGGGAATAGAAATGAAACAGGCAAGTAAGTTCTTACTGTTATTACAGAAATTGTTTGGACTTCACGGACCTCCTTGGATCCTCAGACCGCACTTTGAAACTACTGGCCTAGAGAGTTGATTGAATGTTCAAGATCCCTCAAAAAGCTATCAGATTGAACCACAGCAGCATGAATCCAGAGGCCCTTCTTTGAGTCACTGGGCTATACTGATATTTATTTGCCTCACTCTGGAGTCAGGGAGAAAAGGGGGTAGGTAGCTCCATGCCATTAGGACTAATTACCATGGTGACAATAAATATAAGTGTCAGGGAAGCCAGGTGGCATGCTGCGTTCTTTGCTTAGGTGGTGGCAGCTCACTGCCCAGGGTCCTTGGACTTTCTTTCTCAGTCTTTCCTGAGGACAGAGCAAACATCTTGCCTAGAGACTTGATTGATGGCCCTCCCTCTTCTCTACATCTCCTTCCTTCTTCCCCATGTAGTGGCAAAGAGCAGAAGCTCTATGACTGACTGGTTTCATGACCCCGGACAAACAATTTAATCTCTTTCTCATCTGTAAAATGGAGAAAAGAATAATACCTAACTCAAAGGCAAGATTGAGAGGGCTAAACAGGATAATGTATGTAAAGCTTTTAACACAGAGATGGCCATATAGTTATATCAAAAAGAAGCAGCAAATACAGCTACCACTAATAATCATAATTTGTTGACCATTAACTCTATATGAATTGGTATGCTAATGCTTTACATGTACTAATTCATTTAATCTTCACGACAACCTTTAGGATTGGGGTCATTTTGCCAATGAGAAAACTGGAACAGAGGGGTTAGGTGGCATTACAAGGTCACAGAACTCTTAAGTGATGACACTAGAAGTCAAACACCGGCTCTCTCATTCCAGAACCTGAGTTTAGAGCCATAAGGCTCCCCTCAAAGAAAAGTCCAAGCTGCTACACCCAGAGGAAGCAGAAAAACAAATCCTTATCCTAAAATCTCTAGACACAACACGAGCATAAGAAAACAAAACAGAGCCTTTCTCATCAACAATGTACAAAGGGCCAAGAGAGACGAGGATTTTCAGGTTTGTGGATAGGATACCCATCACAGTTGCTCACTGGTGGCCAGATCAGAGCTCACAACATCCTCCTAATCATCGCGTATTTGTTTCAAAGTCTTATAACCTCATGCATAATCTCTGCACCAAATAAATGGGAATCCCTTGCTTCACTCAATTACTCTTCATTGACTAATATAGTGGCTGATGTACTGAACCACAAGCACCTAGCTGGCTCTGAGGCAATCTCGTGGAAGCTAGATCCCCTCACTGGTGATCTGCTGAGTAATTAGTGGTTGACAGGTCACTTATTTTCCTGTCACTTCAAAGTGCAACACAGAAGACACATTTCATTTTGCCACTTTGCAACCGAGGTAGCCTAGGAAGCTAATGGATTTATGCTTCACTCTCATATTTATTTCTCCTTGAAAAGCAGAGGATCCCTTCACTGCCAGCCTCAGTGACATCAAATCAAGTAATGGAGTGAAACAGAGAATGTAGGGGATCAGGATTGGACCCTAGGTGTATGAATTAAAAGGCAGTGCAATATCTCTGCCACTGGTGTCAGAAGGCATAATTTGTATAACAAGCAGCTGCAGGCAATTGCTCAGCGTGGTCTGAAGCAAGGGCTTTAATAAAATAACAGCTCACATTGATTGAATGTAATAAGTATGCCAAGCACATGCTTCACATGTATTAATTAATTCATGGAGTCCTCACAACAGTGCTATGACAAAGGTCTTCTCCCCATTTTACAGATGAGGAAACTGAGACAGAGACCTGAAGTAATTTTGCCAAGGTTAAACAACTAGTAAATGCCAAAACTGGGATTTGAACCCAACTATTCTCACTCCAGAGCTACCTTCATATACTATACTGTCTCTGTTGAAGGAGGAAATGGTGCAAAATAAACTACTTTCATATGCTGGATCTTGTTTGATGAGTCATTCATCTAGTCAGCAAATCATTACTGCTCACCTTATGTGTGCCAGATATTATACCAACACTAGGGATCCTGTAGGTGAGGAGGGAAGTCCCTGCCTTTGTGAAACTTCAAATCAAATGTGGGAGACAGACACTAATCCAAAGAATTTCACCAGCAAGAGTAAAATCACAACCGTAACAGGTGATACCAAGGAGAATTATACCATTCTCGGAAAACAGGTAATAGGAGACTGTGACCTTGAAGGAAGGAGGGGGCACACAATTAGAAATCCTTCCCTTAAGAAGTGACAATTGAGTTGCAATCTCAAGAGGTGGGGAAAGAGCATTCCAGACAGAAGGAACAGCACGTGACAACTATTTTTTCTCCTTTTTCCCAAGCCTTTTTGACAGCTGCACTGGGCTCGTTCTCTGGCCTCAGTTTGAGTTAGATGGTTCACTTTATCATGGTGAGACAAACATGAAAAACCTAAAAATAATGGCTTCCTTTTTTTTAAAAGCAGCCTGATTGCATAAAAAGATTTAAAGCTCAGGGCTCACCATTTTATCTCTTTTCTCTAAGTGCCCAAAGATGAGCAGGGGTGTCAACTAAGACTAATTGTTCCAATTGCAGCTGAATTTCCACCTCCTTATGAACTGGTTCTAAAAGATCCCCTTTAACAAAGGAAAAAGGGCTAGTCAGAGCTGGATAGGGGATGCGGAGGTTCTGAGGAATGGTGTGGGAAAAAGGAAGAAGCTCAGAGGACGTGCTCCCTACTGGACTGCATCAAAAGCTCTTTGCTCCCAGTTCTTGTTCCCTCCAAGCACATTTCTCTTGCCCTTCTTCCTACTCCCATCTGCCCATTAACCTTGAAGCCTGTGCAGTGAGCAGGGACATCTTAGAATCCATTTGAACTTGGGGCTTGGCTGCCAGCTTCCACTGAGACTTGGAATCAGGCTGTCCTTCCAGACAACAGGGATTAGCACAGCCCAGGGACAGAAACACATTTGGCAAGCACTTCCCTGTCCTCAGAACCCCCATACCTGCTATGCCCTTCTGACATGAAGACCAAGCCACCTCCATCTCCTTACTCCCTAAAGCCCCGGAAGTACCCTGACATATGAATCCCTAATCTGGTGTGCAAAAGGGCAGGACCCAAGCACATATGAGCTGGTTTCTTTTCTTTACTTATTTATTTTGGCAACAAATAAAGACTTAGGATACCCTTCCTATATGTGAACATGATGAGTTCTTATCCTGGCAGAAGTCACAGTCCTTGGGCTACTGATTTCCACGCTTATGTGAGAGACAGACATTAACCCCAAAAATCTCACCACTCACAGTAAAATCACAACGGTGACAAGTGATACCAAGTAGAACTTTATGGTTCTCCATCTCCACAATACAGATATGGAGGAGTAGGAAGGACTTGGTCTGAATTGATCTATAACGTTCCCTCCAGTAGAGTGGGAAGAGCAGCAGCCCCTATTCCTATGCAGTGGTTATGAACACAAAATCAGACTGCGTGGGTTTGGATCCTAGTTCCACCCCTTGCTAATTGTGTGCAAACCTGGATGTCTTTTACAAACTTTAGTTACCTCTTATGTAAAATGAGGACAATAATGTAAAATGGGGATAATACTACTTAATCATAGCATGAAGTTGTTGTGGGGCTTAAAAGAGGTGATACATGTAGAAGAGTGTCTTAAACTCACTAAGCTCTCAATAATTCTTAACCATTATTCTTTATGAACCATGTGCCTTCATTTCATGAAGCCAATTTAGCAATTCAGTGAAGTCCATGCAATCACACATCTACTGGTACCTGGGATTCTTTCTCTATCCCAATTATACAAGGCAAAGTACTAAATAATAACCTTGCTCCATTCCACATTTTTGGCAAAGTTTTGCTACAAATACTGTATTTTGACCATTATTTTATTTTGGAGTTTGAGTCCTGTAAAGAGTTTTGTCATTTCTTCATTGCAAACCTCTTAAGCACATTATAAAACATTTTGTCCTCGAATACGGTTATACAATAGATTTCTTACAAATCCACATATATGACCTCCCCCATTAGCCATGGTATCAGTTACCTACAGTCAACTTGTGGTCCAAAAATATTAAGTAGAAAATTCCAAAAATAAACAATTCATAAGTTTTAAATTTGACACTTTTTTTTTCTTGAGATGGAGTTTCGCTATTTTTGCCCAGGCTGGAGTGCAGTGGTGCCATCTCGGCTCACTGCAACCTCCGCCTCCCAGATTCAAGTGATTCTCCTGCCTCAGACTCCCGAGTAGCTGGGATCACAGGCGCACACCACCAGACCCTGCCAATTTTGTATTTTTAGTAGAGACAGGGTTTCGCCATGTTGGCCAGGCTGGTCTCGAACTCCTGAACTCAGGTGACCCTCCTGCCTCGGCCTCCCAAAGTGCTGGGATTACAAGCATGAGCCACTGCACCTGGCCTAAATTGGACACTTTTTCTGAGAAGCATTATGAAATCTCAGGCAGCCCTGCTCCACCATGTCCAGTACATGAATCCTCCCTCTGTCCACCATATCCATGCTGTCTACTCATTAGTCACTTAGTAGTCATCTCAGTGATCAGATCAACTGTAGAGATATTGTAGTGCTTGTGTTCAAGTGGCACTTATTTTACCTAATAATAGCCCCAAAGCAAAAAAGCAGTGATGCTGGCATAATGTTATCATTGATTTATATGATATTTTATTATTACCTATTGTTGTTATCTCTTACTGTACCTAATTTACAAACCAAACTTTATCAATAGGGATGTATGTATCAGAAAAAAAAACAGTATATATATATATAGCCATAGTTTCAGGCATTCACTGGTGGCCTTGGAATGCATCCCCCACAGATTAAGGGAACTACTGCATGTAATTGGAGTTAAAATATACCTACCCTGAAGGGACTTTTATTCTTCCTTATATAGCAGTCATATTGCATGTACATTAAACCCCAAGGTTGAGGTTTTTCTCATTTTTTCTAGATTCTTGTGAGTCTGTGAGAAAAACCTATGAAGACTTGTTACTGTTTCTCCCCCCCCCCGAATCAACAGTGACACTGATTTATAGCTTAATGGTGATCCCCCAAGTACTTAATAGCATAGATTACACTGTAATAAATTCATTTCCTCTAGACTTAAGTAACTAACATGCTGGTCTATTACACTGGTATAATAATATAGGAACTTTCTTCCTGGTTACTGAGAAAATTTCTAAGGAATTGGTACCTACTTAAATGGAGTATTAAAAAAATTTTCTGCTGGTGGATTCTTTCTATAAATTAATTCTTACCTGGGAAACAAAAATGGATAATTTCATTTTCTAAGAATATGCTCACCATGTGCACTTGAACGAGCAGGCCTATTTATTTTAGTTAACCTTAATTATCCTTAAAACATTCAGGATCATTAGGAGAATTGAGATGTTTAATACTGTTCAAATTCACTTACTAATGTCAAGATTCTCACTTTGCATTTTATCTTCTGGTTCCTGAATCTGGGTCAAATCTGCCTGCACTGCACATCTCCAAATGTGTTTTATCCCTTTTTCCAGGCCTCAGGCCCCGTTATGTGTTAATCAGTAAAAGAAAAATCTTAACATACAGATGCTTGTACTTAACATCTGTCAGTAACCCCCTGATTAATGACTCCCGTGTTGCCTAGCATGTCCAGACATCATAAGGCTTGGCTAATGTTTTGATCAGGCCTGAACAGCGTGTTTAAGAGATTCTCTTATGGACAGCTAGAGGGTAGGAAATAATCACGTTGAACGAAGAGTCCAAGTTCTTGCAACTTGTAGTGAAATCTTTCTGAATATTGATTCCCTTTGCTAAGAAGCTCAGAAGTTCAAAGCAAGGACCTGAGGCCGTGGCTCCCCTTTGCCTCCTTCAGACAAACTGAACTCCTCCTCCTTCTAAACGAACAGGATTATGAAACAGAATTTTTTAAAGCGACGTTACCCCCTTGACCTCTTTTCAAGAGGCTCTGTTATTAACATTAACTTAAATTCCCTTTGACAGAACCGAGTTTTCAAATAAATTACACTCAGATCATTCCTCCCACTTCATCCTAGTGGTATTTTTTTAAAATGATGCAATGTGGATAATTTTGTACCTTAGAGTGAGGCTTTTAAAATTCATCCTCAGGTAAGTGAGCATTGCTCTGGATGAGTGGCAAGCTGGTATGGCAACTGATTGCTTAGCCTACACAGGGTCTGCCACTGGTAGCTTAAATACAAAGACATTCTGTGGGTCTACCTGTCTCTTGGTCCTTACAGGAACAGAAAGGAGCCTCACCACATTCCAGAGAGTTGGGGGTAGCGATACTGCCACGTGGCAGATACACAAATGTATTAGTCAAATAAATCAATGAAAGAATGAATGCCTAGTTTATTTTTAAACACAGAAAAGAAAGCAAGCCCACAGCTCCTCCCTACCCCCACCACCCCCATACCATGGTGCCATTCCAGGAATAAGCTTCGTCATCACAAGTTCTCATTTCTTCCTCAGAAATAGAGACTAGGCCTTTTGTATTTGGCCAGTGAGTGAGAACATCAATGTACCTAGGAAGCCTTCCTTAATTAAACCAAAGGCTAAAAAAGAGGCCACCAGTTTGAACATGCATGCGGCCATTGGTGACTTTTAAAAGAGCAGTTCCAGTGGAGTGGTGAAGGCGGAAGCCACCCTGCAGTGGGTTGAGTCGAGTAGGTGGAAAAGCAGCAGAGGCAGGAAATGTAGGCCAGTCTTTTAAGCAACTTGTCAGGGAAGAAAAGGATAGAGAGAGAAGAGCAGCTTTAGGGGGAACGCCATTCTTCCTGTTCCCCCTAGCAGAGGAAAGTGTTTTCAGGAAAGGCATCTATTTTATTTGCACAGGGTAATCCCTGAGCCTTCTTTCAAGCCAAGGAAAATAAAATGAGGCAAGCAAAAAGGTTGAGGATGCAGAAAAAAAGAAGGAATAAAATCGGGGAATTTTCCAAAGAGCGCCTGGGGTTAGTTTTGTCCAAGAGGTGAAGAGTGGAGCATTCCTTCTCTTTACAAAGATACAGAATGAGGAAAGTATGCATTGGCATGCAGGGAACTGTGGAGAAGGGGTGGATGTAGTGATAAGGATGCGCTAAGGACACAGTGAAGGAATTCAAAAGGAGAAGCAGGAGTTGCAAGGCTCAAAGGGGGTTTGGTGATGGTGACTGGGAGACAACAGAACATCTTCTGTTCTCCTGAAGGGGAGTCAGGAGAGCAGTTCAGGCATTTTCTGAACGAGTAATAGTAAAGATCTGGCCTCAGATGAAGGCAAATGCTGTCTAATGACACCCTACTCTCCAGGATTTTGCTATACGAGTCTCTATACAGACAAATAACCCAGTGTAGCAATCAGCCCAGCTGCTATTTTCCTGCAGGAAAAGACTAGGAGAATGATCATTTTTAGCCTACAGGGTTCATCCATTCTAGAGCTGTCTTCCTGCCAGTGGAGAGGAAAGGGCTACAGCTATGTGATTTACATAAAAAACAAGTCCTGGTCAATGAGTAAGATCAAGCAGGGAGTTATTAGAAGTCACCCAGGCTTCCCGGAAACTTTTAATGCCAGGCTTAGCTCATTCCATCTTCCACGTCTCTCACCCTATACCCTGAAACTTCACCATTGTTTTAGGACTATGTTGCCTTCCTGCCTGTTTACCCAGAACATTCCCATAGCATACCAGCCAGCCATTGTGCCTGAAATCCCAACTGTTAGAATCACTTCTTTGGGGTAAGGCTATGTTTAATGAAGATATGTTAAAATGAGAGAAATCATGTAGCAACACCTGGGTACCCAGTGACACCCACAACTACATTTGCATGGCGGTCTGTGTCACTTTAGCTTGCTGTCACCTCAGAAGCATGGGGCCTGGAGGGGGTATGAAAAAACACAGGGGTCTGGAAGGTTGTGGGACACAGGGAGAAGCCAAGAAGACACACCAGAATTTGTCAATACAGTGTGGGAAAAATCAGGGAACAGGGCTCCGGAAGCAGCTCTCATCCAGGGTTTGGGAAAGGGGGCTGGAAGACAACTTTTCCCACTTTATACTTTTCTCCAGGTCCAATAAGAAGCCCTGAAGGACATTATTCTTACAAGAGCACATGGAAAAGGATTCATCCTCCTGCCAACACTAACATCTTCCAGGTTACTGTTCTACCAGAAGCAAAGCAACACTGGGATAGCTCCCAAGGAAAGAGAACAGTTACTTCAAAAGGTTTAACCTATAAACTACCTCAGTGTAGACCCATGCCAAAAGAGTTACTCTGGAGGATGGGGAAGGTCCCACTCCTGAAAAGTCATGCATTGACCCAAAATGACAAAGATCTAAACACCCTGGATTAAAACTGTCACTTTTAGACAGATGCCTTAGGATTCATATACCCCTAGGAGAGGCAGCATCCTTCCTTAAACGTACATTGTAATTTTAATGAAAGATTAGAGCCCATTCTGGGAGCAACACTTTCTATTGGCAAAATAGAAATATCTTTAATGTTTTTGTGATTATAGAGGTAATACATGATCTTCATGAACATTCAAACAATACAAATGTATAGAAAGTAAATAGTAAAAGTACATTGTAAAGTCACTTCTCTAAAAAGTTGTTTATACACTTCCAGATTTCGCTAACCTATAAAATCACTTAATTTATGCTATTTTGTACCTTAATTTTTTCACTCAACAATATATTATGGCCAGTAAGGAGAAGTGAGTTTCTAACAAATTGACTCTCTCACAGATAATAATGATAAATTCAGGACAAAACACAGAATAACAACTACCTTAGGGCTCTGGACTGTAAGCAAAAGTAGTTCAAAAACAGAAGCATTTCCCTGAGAATTTGTAACTGCAGTCTGACCCTCATGTGGGTTTCTGATTGGGATTCATGCTACCTGTCCAAAAAACCTCAAGCAAAAAATTGAACTAAAAGTGGTCCAAGATTGGGAATAACCTCCAGGCTACTGGCAGAAACAAATGCAAATCATCTCTGGAAGAATTCCAGCTGAACTCCGGTAGAATATATACAGAATATATTACCACCCAAACGATTCCTTTCCTAGCTATAGACAGAGAAAAACTCTTATATATGTGCAGTGGAAAATATGCAAAATAATATCTATAGCATCAATACTTTTAATATGAAAACCACACCTGGCAATAGCCCAAGTTACTAAACAAATCAAAAAAGATAAGTAAATTCCATGATAGTTATACCATTGAATGTCACACAGTACTTATAATGAACTACAGCCACATGCATCAACATGAAAGGATCTCAACGACATAACATTGAGCAAAGGAACAGTACATATACAGTATGATTTAACTTATAAGAATTTTGAGAGTATTATATATGTGTGATAAAAGTAAAGAAAATCAAGGGAATGATTTTTCTGAATTTCAGAGTAGCAGTTACTGCCAGGTGACAAGAGGGATACACTCAGAGCAGACAGGTGACTTCAGAAATAGTGGCAATGTTCTCTTTTCCTAAGCTAGGAGTGAAGTGCTCATTTTATTTCCCTCCGTTTTCATTCTTTAAAATGTACACGCATGTTATATACACTCTGGTAAGTATAATTATTTGACTGTATGTTTTTTAAAAATCCAATCAACAAACAAAGAGGAAGCTGGATATTTAAATAAGTTCTGAAAGAAACAGTGAATTTTTAATTTTTTTTTTAAAAGGCCCTAGATCTTACAACTTTGAAGAATTCAGATTTTCTTGCCTTGGGTTTCCGTACAGATGCACATGGGCTTGGGTTAACATGGAACAGAATGCCAAACTGAGTCTTTGAAGGTCATCCAGACCAGCCCCTAGTCTTTTGGACAGATTGAAATAAATCTCATCAGAAAATAGAATAACTGACTGTACATTACAAATTGTATCAGAAGATGAATCCATAGCCTCTTTAGTTAAGTTGCTCTAGTTGTGCCTTTTCTCCAAGTGGATCTTTATCATGTTTCTTTATGAAAATGCATTATGAATATTTTCAAACATACAAAAGTGTGGAGAGAATACTGTAACTGACCTCATAAAGATCTATCAATGACAGCAACAAGGAACAAAATGTTGCAACACGTGCTTTAGTTATGTTGTTTCTGTATTTATTTTTATTTTTTTATGTGACAGATCCTCAATCTGTCTCCCAGGATGGGGTGATCACAGCTGTAAGCCTGAACCCTGAGGATGGCCACAAGTGATCCTCCAGCCTAGGCCTCCCAAAGTGCCAGAATTAAAGGTGGGAGCCACCATGCCCGGCCCTGTTTCTTTATTTCTAAAGTATTTTAAAATAAATCTCAAGGATGTCATTGAGTCCCTACATACTTCAGTATGCATCTCTAACTGTACATACATTTTTATTACTCATTCATAATGGCATTTCACATCAAATACAATTAACAATTCCTTGATAAAACCTGGTGCATAGTCACATGTCCAAGATTGCCTCAAAATTTAATCTTATAATCATTTTGATGGAACTGCTTTTTAATTTTTTTAATAAATTTTGGGTATATTTGAGGTTTTCAACATGGCTGCTATACAATACATATAGATAGTAAATTGGTTACTATAGTGAAGCAGATTAACATATCTATCATCTCACATACTTAGATTTTACTTAACAA
The DNA here is from genome assembly GCF_028878055.3 of Symphalangus syndactylus. NCBI lineage: Eukaryota > Metazoa > Chordata > Mammalia > Primates > Hylobatidae > Symphalangus > Symphalangus syndactylus. The sequence continues at coordinate 108,426,918 of NC_072447.2, read as the reverse complement.
AAAACCCTAATACAATACAATTTTGTGAATTTTAGTACTTGAGTTATACATGAGGTCTCCAAACTCGTTCATCCTACATATCCCTTGACCTACATCTCCCTGTTTCCTGTTTCCCTTCCCCATCTCCCCTGGGCCCTGACTGTGGTAACCATTGTTTAATTCTCTATCTGTGCACTTGAGCTATATTTATTTTTATTTTAGACACAGGATCTCACTCTGTCACTCAGGCTGGAGTGGAGTGGGGCAACCACAGCTCACGGCAACCTTGAACCCATGGGTTCAGGAGATTCTCCTGCCTCAGCCTCCCAAGTAGCTCAGATCGCAGGCATGCATGACCATGTCTAGCTAATTTTTTTAATTTTCTGAAGAGACAGGGTATTGCTATGTTGCCAAGACCGGTATCGAACTCATGGGCCCAAGCGGTCCTCCTGCCTTGGCCTCCCAGAGTGTTGGAATTACAGGCATAAGCCACTGCGCTCAGCCTATTTGAGCTATTTTTAAAATATACTGCATAAGTAGGATCATACAATAATTTTTCTTTCTGTATCTGGATTATGAAATGTCCATCGAGAAATTATATATAATTATATATATTATGTATAATTATATATTACATTATAATCACTTATAATAATTATATAATATATATAATTCATATATGTACGTGTGTGTGTGTATATATATATATATATATATGTCTTAAAAAAAGGAGATCCTGCCGCTAGCCACAACAGGGATCAACCTGGAGGACATTATGCTAAGTGAAGTGCATTTATTTTTGAAGTACTGCTAATGTTAATGTTCACTGGTCTGGGTCAGAGTCTGTATTCCAACATGGCTTACCACCTCCTAGATGACAAGGGTGGGCTTTTGGCTGTTTTCACAAACGTGGAAAAATGTGTCCCTAAACCTTCTGAACTCATTCACTTACCGCCTGTCAAGACTAACGCCTGTTTGCCAGTTGACATTCTGGAATACAGAGTGGAACAATCATACCCCTGTGGTAATAAAGCCCACAAGAAAGTTATTTGGTAGTAGCCCCACCTTGCCTGCTACTGCTGTAGCTGCTGTGTGGCTTTAAAACCTCCAAAACCACTCTGAATTCCACCTAGGGCTGTACCATGGCAATAAAATCCTGCTGTTTCGGAGTATTCAAATAGCAACAATAAAACCCAGGAAATGACTTGTATAAATGTTTTACTGTCTCCTCGTTAACAAGAATTTTTTAAAAATAATCCCATTGATGCTATAAGCAGTGTGTCTCAGGGAGACAAATACTGCCAGCTGCTTCCGCACAGGTTAGAAAGAGCTATAGGATCCACACTGGAAGGTTTCATTATAATTTTGTTAAAAACACATACCCTATGACACAGAAATTCCAAATTTTTATATTTGCTCTAGAGAACACACACATTGTGTGCTAAGGAGCTGTTTAAAAGGATTTTTCATTACTGTTTTTTGTATTAATAAAGATAAAAGTTAGAAAAAAGCTAAATATTCATTAAAAGGAGATCAATGTATTTATCGTGTAAAGCACCATGCTTCATTCTTTAAAAGAATGAAGTAAATCTTCATTTACTAACCTTGGAAGACACCAAAGATAAGTCATTAAATTTTAAAAACAAGCTGCAAAATGATAGATAAAACATCCATTTGTAGGAAAACACATACACTCTACAATCACTATTGCATATATGTACTGAATGCAGAGATAAATGACTGGAAGATTCCCTACCAAATTGTGAACTGTGATTATCTCTAGAAAGAAGACTGGGATGAAAAGAATGATCAAAGTCAAGGGGAATTTAACACTATCTTCATCATTTCATATTTTACAATGACAATGTAGTCATATGTCATGTGGCTCATTTATAATAAATGAAAATGTTAAAAGAAAAATATTCCTAGATGTGTTTTCACTGGCAAAGGTAAAATTGCAAGTTTGCACAGACAAGATTTCAACCATTTATTGAGAGCAGACTCTGTGGCAGGTGATACGGGGTTACAAACACGAATGAGCAATGGACCTTGTCCTCCAAGAGCTTCTCTTCCAGGCAGAGAGACAGAATGTGAATCCATGAAAAGATTCCTATAAGCAAATACCCGTCTACATCTACTATGGTGTTCAGAAGGAGGAAAGGCACTATATACTGCAGTAGACGGAAATGGTCTCAAAGAAGAGGTAGTTGTTGAACTGGACCTTGAAGAACAGATAAGACCTAAATAGGAGGGGTGTGCCATATGGAGTTTGATGGCATAAAAGACAGATAGAGGCAGGGAATCCCAAGTCCTTCTAGCAGTCCTTAAAGGCTCCCTGGACAGCTCTGCCCACTGACAGACTCTACTTTCTGGGCTCAGTACCAAAGAAGGTCCAGCCATGGTACAGCTCATTTAAAACTGTGAACAATCCAAGAATTATTTCGATTTGGCTTTGAAAGGTGTCATGTATTTTTTTTTCATTTTTTTCCAGCAGATTTAACTTCCCTAATTATCTTCTGCTCATCAGATTCTAAAATGAGTTTCCATTTTCTAAGCCCACATTTACAAAATGATCCCTGCCTGATGCACCCTACCACTCTCTCCCCATGCTGTACCACCAACTGCATCCAGTCTTACCAACCTCAGGTCCAATGTAAGTGAAGGTCTCCCAGGACCCCATTTGCTGCTGGGTGAGTCAGTGGCTGCTAATGAATTAATCATTACAAAATCCCCATTCATGTGTTATCTCTCTCACATAATATACTTGCTTAATCAAGATAAATTGAATACATCTCCAAAAAACTTCAAAGCAGGACTTAATGGTGGAAGTTTTAGCCAATATCTTTGAGACTAAAGCAAAAGGTATTTGGAGAACCTGACTCATCCCAATGGTCTGGGGCTCTGTGATGGGACAACTCTGCTTGGGCAAGAAGGACTTCTAGGCAAAATATCAGAAAACCTGTTCAGTGGGCTAGCACTCTGCCATATCCCTTTATCTGGAGCAATCCAGAAAGAATCCACAAACCTGAACTCTTAACAGGTTTCAGGGCCATTTGGCTCCATAGCAAGGGCCTTCTAATGTTGAGCATGTTTGCATGTAACTGTTTGCCATTTGTATGTGTGCTTTTTATAAATGTCTATTCAGATGTTTTGCCCATTTTTAATCATATTATTAGATATTTTCCTATACAGTTATTTGAGCTCCTTATATATTCTAGTTATTAATCCTTTGTCAAATGGTTAGTTTGCAAATATTTTCTACCATTCTATGGGCTGTCTCTTCACTTTGTTTATTGTTTCCTTTGCTATGCAAAAGTATTTTAACTTCATGTTATCCCTTTTGTCCATTTTTGCTTTGGTTGCCTGTACTTGTTGGGTATTACTCAGGAAATTTTTGCCCAGACTAATGTCCTGGAGATTTTCCCCAAAGTTTCTTGTAGTAATTTCATATTTTGATGTCTTAAAGATTTTAATCCATTTTTATTTGACTTTTAAATCTGAAGAGAGATAGGGGTGTAGTTTTATTTGTCTGAATATGGATATCCAGTATTCCAAGACATTTATTAAAGAGACTGTTCTTTCCCCAATGTATGTTCTTGACAACTTCGTCAAAAATGAGCGCATTGTAGGTGTGTGGATTTGCTTCTGGGTTCTCTATTCTGTTCCACCGCTCTGTTTTTATGCCAGTACCATGCTGTTTTGATTACTATAACTCTGTAGTATAATTTGAAGTCAGGAAATGCGATTCCTCCAGATTTGTTCATTTTGCATAGGATAGCTTTGGCTATTCTGGGTCTTTGGTGATTCCACAAAGGATTGTTTGTTTCTCTTTCTGTGAAGAATGTTATTGATATTTCATGGTGATTGCATTGAATCTGTAGATTGCTTTGGGTATTATGAACATTTTAATAATATTGATTCTTCCAATTCATGAACATGAAGTATTTTTCCATTTTTTGGTGTCCTCTTCAATTTCTTTCATCAGTGTTTTAATAGTTTTCATTACAGAAATGTTCACTTCTTTGGTTACCATTAATTTCTGGGTACTTATTATGTGTGGCCATTGTAAATAAGGTTACTATCTTGATTTTTTTTTCAGATTGTGTGCTGTTGGGATATGGAAATGCTACTGATTTTTGTATGTTGATCTTGTATCCTACAACTTACTGAATATGTTTCAGTTTGAATGGTTTTTTGGTTGAGTCTTTAGTTTTTTCTAAATATAAGATCACATCATCTGAAAATAAGGATAATTTGACTTCTTTCTTTCCAATTTGGATGCCCTTTGTATCACTCTCTTGTCTGATTGCTCTAGCTAGAACTTCCAGTACTATGTTCAATATCAGTAGTGACAGTGGGCATCCTTGTCATGTTCCAGATCATAGAGGAAGGGCTTTCAGTTTTTCCCCATTCAGTATGATACTAGCTGTGGGATTTCTGTATATAGTTTTTATTATGTTGAGGTATGTTCCTTCTATCTCGTTTTTTGATGGTTTTAATCATGAAGGGATGTGGAATTTTATCAAGTGCTTTTTCAGCATCAATTGAAATGATCATATGGTTTGTATCCTTCATTCTGTTGATATGACGTATCACATTGATTGATTTGCATATGTTAAACCGTTCTTGCATTGTAGGGATAAATCCCAGTTGGTCATGATGAATGATCTTTCTAATGTGTTGTTGAATTATGCTTGCTAGTATTTTTGTTGGAATGTTTACATCAATGTCGATCAAAGATATCAGCCTGTAGTGTTTTTCTCTTCATGTGTCCTTGTCTGGTCCTAGTATCAGGATAACACTGGTCTCATAGAATAAGTTTAGAAGTATTCTGTACTCCTCCATTTTTCAAATTAGCTTGACTAGGATTGGTAGTAGTTCTTCTTTAAATGTTTGGTAGAATTCAATGGTGAAGCCATCAGGTCCCAGGCTCTTCTTAGCCAGGAGACTGATTACTTGTCATTGGTCTGTTAATGTTTTGGACTTTTTCATGGTTCAATCTTGGTAGACAGTATGTGTCTAGGAATTTATTCATTTCTTCTATGTTTTCCAATTTATTATATATAGTTGCTCATAGTTGCTTCTAATGATCCTTGGAACGTCTGCGATATTGGTGTAATGTCTCCATTTTCATGTCTGATTTTATTCATATGGGTCTTCTCTTTTTCTTAGCCTAAAGGTTTGTCAATTTTGTTTAGCTTTTCAAAACCCGACTTTTTGATTCATTGATCTTTTCTATTTCCACTTTCATTTATTTCTCTCTGATTATTATTATTTATTATATATTTATTATTATTTATTTCTGCATTGATTTTTTTTTGAGATGAAGCCTCGCTCTGTCACCGGGCTGGAGTGCAGTGGTGTGATCTCGGCTCAATGCAACCTCCACCTCCTGGGTTCAAGCAATTTTCCTGCCTCAGCCTCCCGAGTAACTGGGACTACAGGCACGTGCCACCACACCCAGGTAATTTTTGTATTTTTAGTAGAGACGAGGTTTCACCATGTTGGCCAGGATGGTCTTGATCTCTTGACCTTGTGATCTGCCTGCCTCGGCCCCTCAAAATGCTGGGATTACAGGTGTGAGTCACTGTGCCCGGCCTCTGCATTGATTTTTATTTCTTCTACTAATTTTGGTTTTGGTTTGCTCTTGCATTTCTATTTCTTTAAGACACATCTCAAAGATGTTTATTTGAAGTTCTTCTTTTTCAATATAGGCACTTATAGCTTTAAACTTCCCTGTTAGTACTACTTTAGCTGTATCCCGTAAGTTTTGGTATATTGTGTTTCCATTAGCATTTGTTTCAAGAAATTTTTCAATTTCCTTCTTAATCCCTTTATTGACCTATTGGCCATTAAGGAATATCTTATTTAATTTCCATGTGTTCTTACAGTTTCCAAAATTCATCGTTATTGATTTCTAATTTTATTCCATTGTGATCAGAGAAGATACTTGCTATAATATCAGGTGATTTCTTTAATATTTTAAGAAAGACTTGTTTTGTAGCCTAACATGTGCTGAGGAGAAGAATGTATATTCTGCAGCCGTTGGATGAAATGTTCTGTAAATATCTATGAGGTCCATTTGGTCTATAGTGCAGATTAAGTCTGATGTTTCTTTGCTGATTTTCTGTCTGGCAGATCTGTCCAGTGCTGAAAGGGCGATGTGTAGGTCTTCAGCTATTATTGTTTTGGAATCTATCTCTCTCTAGCTTGAATCATATTTGCTTTATATATCTGGGTGCTCCAGTAATGGATGCATATATATTTACAATTCTTTTTTTTTTTTTTTTTTTTTTTTTTGAGACGGAGTCTTGCTCTGTCGCCCAGGCTGGAGTGCAGTGGCGCAATCTCGGCTCACTGCAAGCTCCGCCTCCCGGGTTCACGCCATTCTCCTGCCTCAGCCTCTCCGAGTAGCTGGGACTACAGGCGCCCGCCACCACGCCCGGCTAATTTTTTTTTTTTTGTATTTTTAGTAGAAACGGGGTTTCACCGTGGTCTCGATCTCCTGACCTTGTGATCCGCCCGCCTCAGCCTCCCAAAGTGCTGGGATTACAAGCGTGAGCCACCGCGCCCGGCCTATATTTACAATTCTTATATCCTCTTGCTGAATTGACTTCTTTGTCATTATATAATGACTTCTTTGTTTCTTTTTACAGTTTTTGTCTTCAAATCTATTTTATCTTATATAAGTACAGCTACTGTTTTTTCTTTTCTTTTTTTTTTTTTAAAGATGGAGTCTCACTCTGTCCCCCAGGCTGGAGTGCAGTGGCGCAATCTCGGCTCACTGCAAGCTCTGCCTCCCAGGTTCATGCCATTCTCCTGCCTCAGCCTCCCGAGTAGCTGGGACTACAGGCGCCCGCCACCACGCCTGGCTAATTTTTTGTATTTTTAGTAGAGATGGGGTTTCACCGTGTTAGCCAGGTTGGTCTTGATCTCCTGACCTCTTAATCTGCCCGCCTCAGCCTCCCAATGTGCTGGGATTACAGGCGTGAGCCACCGCGCCCAGCCTCTATTGCTGCTTTTTGATGGTTCCCATTGACATGCAATATGTTTTTCCATCCCTTTATTATCAGTTTATGTGTGTCTTTAGAGGTGAAGTGTGTTTCCTATAGGCAACCGATCATGGGTTTTCATCTTTTTTATCCATTCACCCACTCTATGTCTTTTGATTGGAGAGATTAGTCCATTTACCATCAATATTATTGATAAGTAAGGTGACTTACTCCTGTCATTTTGTTATTTGTTTTGTGCTCTTCTCTTCCCTCTTTCTTTCCTTCCTGTCTTCCTTTTAGTAAAGGTGGTTTTCTCTGGTGGTATGTATTAACTTCTTGCTTTTTATTTTTTGTTTATCCATTGTATGTTTTTTTTATTTGAAGTTACCAGGAAGTTTGCAAATACTATCTTTTAATCTATTCTTTTAAATTGATGAAAACTTTACACTGATTGCATAAACAAACAAGCAATGTAAGAACTAATAAAATCTCTTTAACTTCACTTTAACACTTTAACTTCACTTTAACTTCATCCTCCTTTTTAATTTTTTGTCATTTCTGTTCATTTTTTGTATGTACTGCGTCTTGGAATGCTGTTGTAGTTATTATTTTTGATTGGTTCATCATTTAGTCTTTCTAGTTAGGATAAGATTAGTTTACAAAGCATAGTTACAGTGTTATTATATGCTGTGTTTTCCTGTGTACTTACTATTATGAGTGAGTTTTGTACCTTCAGATGATGTCTTATTGCTCATTAATATCCTTTTCTTCTGATTAAACTAGTCTTTTTAGCATTTCTTGTATGACAGGTCTGGTGTGATTAAATCCCACAGCTTTTGTTTGTCTGGGAAAGTCTTTATTTCTCCTTCATGTTTGAATGGTATTTTCACCAGATATACTATTCTAAGTTAAAAGTTGTTTTCCTTCAGCACTTCAAAAATGTCATGCCACTGTCTCTTGGCCTGTAAGGCTTCCACTGAAAAGGTCTGCCAGACATATTGGAGCTCCATTGTATGTTATTCATTTCTCTTCTCTTGCTGCTTTTAGGATCCTTTCTTTATACTTGTTCTTTGGGAGTTCAACTACGTAATGCCTTGATGTAGTCTTCTTTGGGTTAAATCTGCTTGGTGTTCTATGACCTTCTTAGACTTGGATACTGATATCTTTTTCTAGGTTTGGGGAAGTAACTGTTATTATCCCTTTGAATAAATTTTCTTACCTCTCTCACTCTACTTCCTCTTAAAGGCCAATAACACTTAGATTTGCCCTTTTGAAACTATTTTCCAGATCTTGTAGGCGTGCTTCCTTGTTTTTATTCTTTTTCCTTTTGTCTTCTCTGACTGTGTATTTTCTAACAGCCTGTCTTCAAGTTCACTAATTCTTTCTTCTGCTTGATCAATTAATAGACTCTGATGCACACTTAAGTAGGTCAATTGAATTTTTCAACTCCAGATTTTTTGCTTGATTATTTTTAGTTTTTCAATCTCTTAGTTAAGTTTCTATCATAGAATTATAAATTTCTTTTCTGTGTTATCTTGAATTTCATTGAGTTTCCTCAAAACAACTATTTTGAATTCTCTGTTTAAAAGGTCACATATCTGTCTCTCTGGGATTCATTCCTGGTGACTTATATAGTTTGTTTGGTGAAGTCATGTTTTACTGGATGATCTTGATGCTTGTAGAAATCTGTCAGTGTCCTGGCATTGAAAGCTGGGTATTCATTAAAGCCTTCACAGTCTGGGCCTGTTTGTACCTTTCTTGGGAAGGCTTTCCAGATATTTAAAGAGACGTGGGTGTTGTGATCTATGTTTTTGGTAAATGCAGCCATATCTGCATTAGGCGGTACCCCACACCGAGTAATGCTGTGGCTCTTGCATACTCATAGAGGTACCTACCACCTTGGTCATCTTGGATAAGATCCAGAGGAATTCTCTAGATTTCCAGGCAGCAACTCTTCTTCTATGTCCTTACTTTCTCCCAAACACACACCTCTGTGGCCACCATCACTGGGAATGTGCTGGATCAGACCTGAAGGCAGCACAGCACTGGGTTTCACCCAAGGCCTGCTGTAACCACCACCAGGCTACCATCTATGCTCACTCGATGCCCTAATGGGTCTAAAATCAGCAGGTGGTGAAGACAGCCTGGCTTGTGTCCCTCCCTTCGGGGCTGCAAATTCCCCTGGACCCCATCGGGTCCAGAGATGCCATCCTGGAGCCAAGGCCTAACGTCAGAAACCTCAGAAATCTACTTGGTGCTTTATTATACTGCAGCTGAGACGGCACCCAAACCACAAGACAAAGTCCTTCCCACTCTTTCCTCCCCTTTCCACAAGCAGAGGAGTCTCGCTCCATGTGTACCATCACCGCAGGTCCACAAGGAGTACTGCCAGGGAATCACCAATGTTCACTTAAGGCCCAAGGGCTCTTCAGTCAGATTGTGGTGAATGCTGCCAGGCCTGGGCCTCACCCTTCAGGGAAGTGGGCTCCCCTGTGGCCCAGGACAGGTCCAGAAATGCCGTCCAAGAGACAAGGCCTGGAATCAGGAACGCCCAGAGCCACTTTGGCTGAGCTGATACCTAAGCTGCAAGACAAAGTCTCCTTTACTGTTCCCTCTGCTTGTCTCAAACAGAAAAAGCCTCTCCTCATAGCTGCCACAGCTGCAAATGTGCTTGGCCACAACTGAAGCTGTCACATCTCAGAGTGTCACCAAAGGCTCACAGCATCTACTACCTGGCAAATGCTGCTGATTACTCCAGGCTAAAGGGCTCTTTATGCAGCAGATGATGAATACTACCAGGACTGGTTCCTTCCACTCAAGATAGTGGGATTCCTTCTGGCCCGGGGTGTGACTGCACATGTAGTCCAGGAGCTAGGGCTGGGATGCGGGCCTTTCACCTCTGCTCAGTGCTCTATCCTACTGTGGCTGAGCTGGTATCCAAGTTGCAAGACAAAGCCCTCTTTACTCTTTGCTCTCCTCTCCTCAAACAGACGGAAGGAGTCTCTTCAGGAGCTAGGAGCTGTACTGCCTGTGGTTGGCGGAGGGGTGGGACAGGGACTCCCTTTGGCCACCCCAGTTGGTGTCTCACTAGGTCATGTGCCCCCAGAAGTTGACTGGCTCTGAGCCCAGCACAGCACTAAGAAATACCTAGGAGTTGCAGTACTTGTGGCCTAGATAGCCTTTCAAGTTTATTTAGAACTCCAAAGCACTTTAGCCCAAGGTGATGAGGCTTATGGGAACTTGAGTTTCCATGGTTTGGATGAATGATTCCCCTCTGATTAGGGCTTGTCTAAATGCTCCCTCTATAGGCATCAGTTCTGCCTGGCGTTGCTTTGGTGTTGCTTTCCACTGTGACAGGGCAGCACTGAGTTCCAATGCAAAGTCCAATGATCACTGCACTCTCTCCCCCAAGTTCACCTCACTGCAAAGTCACTGCTGAAATAAAGAGAATGAGTGGTGTTGGCAATTCACGACTGTCTTTCCGACCATCTTCAGTGCCTCTTTCAGCAATATGAAGTTAAAACCAGGTACTGTGTCACCTGAATTTTAGTTCTTATGAAGGTGCTTTTTAATGTAGATAGTTGTTAAATTTGGTGTTCCTGCATGGAGGACAATCAGTGGAGGCTTCTATTTGCCATTTTGCTCTGCCTCCCTCCTACTAGGTACCATTTTAAATATGACATAGAAATTTGGTTCTAAAAAGTAAGTTTATTAACTTGCCAAGGGTCAAACAAGTTAGTGGCACATTCAAATCTACAGAGCCTGTCACTGGCGCCAATACCATGCTGTAGGTGACAGCAGGGGAAGAATCAGCATAACGTTGGCAGAGGAACAATTGGGCTATAAGCAATTGTCAACAGGGAAATCCAGCAATGACTGAGGTATGACAGAGCGGCAGGCAGGGCAGTGCATAGAAGTGAAGCAGACCCTAGCAAGAATCCTATCACCAGGCTTGGAATCAAATCACAGGCCTCCAGTGCCCAAGGGACAAGCAAGCACAAGACAAGAGCACAACTATATCAAGGCACTTAGCCATGGGAGGAATCCATCAGGAAGTTGATGTCAAGGCTGACTCAATGCTGAGCACTGTATCAAGGACTCCAGAGATCTTTTCTGCCTAGAAAGAACACATGACATAGGGCTGCACCTTCATATAAGAAGAAACTGCATCACCCCAGCCATAGCGCCATGAATCCATGTAAGATTAGAACAAAGAGAGAAAGGATTACTTTAGGGCTGTCATTTAAGACCTGTCAGCTCAGGGCATATCAAGAAGGAACTAGAATTACTTAAAACTTTAAACTTTTCATTGTATACTACATCATGTCTGAATTTACCCTTAAACAAATCTACTTTGACTTGCTTTTGTTTTTATTGAAATTAAAATAATGCCTTTATATATATAATGCCCCAGTTACTCACAGGCATCAATAGATGTAAGCTTCTAAAGGATGTCTCTTCAACATGTTCTCTATCACTTGCAAATTTAGCACTGTAATATGCAATAGAGGTTTTTTTTCTGCTCCTCTTTGGATCATGAGATGAAAATGAAAGTCACTATCAATTTTGCAAGTTGTAGGGAAAATAGTCCATTGCCTAAAAACTACATCCATGAGCTCACAGCAGCCTGGGTCCCAAAAAATGGTACAAAGACAGTTTTGATTATTTCTAGAGAGCTCCATTCCCTCTTTTTGACTCATCTCCCCACCCAAAACTATGCACCCTGGAAATATCAGGACCTTGGTCCCAATCCAGTGCAAGTGGTTCTGCCCTGTATTCCATCACCTCAAGGCTCTGATAGTAAATTAAGTTCTGCTAATATTTGGGTTGCAGTAATTATCAGTTAGAAAGAGATGATTGTTGTATCCCAGCTTTGACTGTTCTGGTGGCTAGAATCTCGACTGTAATTGACAGTTGGATTCACCCTAAAATCACTCCTGCAAAATACATGCTGGCATTTTTAAAGTAAATAGAAGAAATTAATAATGTCTGTAAACAACAAAGCATAATATTCTAACCACTGAACCAATGCCTGTTTTGAATTTTAATAGCAGATCTTCTCCATATCAATGTTATAAAATGAATTAGAGTGTATTGAACAGTGTGGTGGATGCTATGCTGCCTCCCAGATCCACCCGTGAGGATTATGACATTCATTTCCCACTTGCTGAGAGTACCAATGTCCTGACAGCTTTGAGATGAGTCCTCTTTGGGATTTGCACGGCCCTGGCAGTGAGTGCCCCCTTGTCTCACCCTAGCCTTGGTATTGATGTAAACAGTTCCATGTTTATTAAGAAAATTTAATTTGTCATTAAAAACCTTCTCACAAAGAGAACTCCATTCCCATATGACTTCACTTGTGAATTCTACCAAAACAATCACAGTGCAAGAAGGCAGACAAAATGTTCTACCAAACATTAAAGAAACGAATAGTCTCAATTCTCCCCAAACACTTGCAGGAAATTAAAGGACTATTTCCCACCTTTTTCTGAGAGGCCAGCATTATTCTGATACCCAAAACAGACAAAAATATTATAAGAAAAAAAATCAAAGATCACTATCTCTCATGAACATAGATGCAAACATCTATACAAAATTTTACCAAATACAATTAACAATATAAAAAGGGTTGATACATGATAATCAAACAGGGTTTATCCAAGGATTGAAAGATTGATTTCATATTTGAAATTCAGGGAGGAGCCAAGATGGCCAAATAGGAACAGCTCCAGTCTACAGCATGAGCAACGCAGAAGATGGGTCATTTCTGGATTTCCAACTGAGGTACTGGGTTCATCTCACTGGGGAGTGTTGGAAAGTGGGTGCAGGACAGTGGGTGCAGTGCACTGAGCATGAGCTGAAGCTGGGTGAGGCATTGCCTCACCCAGGAAGGGCAAGGGGTAAGGGAATTCCCTTTCCTAGTCAAAGAAAGTGGTGACAGATGGCACCTGGAAAATCAGGTCACTCCCACCCTAATACTGTGCTGTTCCAACAGTCTTTGCAAATGGCATACCAGGAGATTATATCCTGTGCCTGGCTCGGAGGGTCCTACGCCCACAGAGCCTTGCTTATTGCTAGCACACCAGTTTGAGATCACACTGCAAGGTGGCAGACAGACTGGGGGAGGGGCGCCCCCCATTGCTGAGGCTTGAGTAGGTAAAGAAAGCAGCTGGGAAGCCTAAACTGGGTGGAGCCCACCACAGCTCAAGGAGGCCTGCCTGCCTCTGTAGACTCCACCTCTGGGGGCAAAGCATAGCCAAACAAAAGGCAGCAGAAACCTCTGCAGGCTTCAATGTCCCTGTCTGACAGCTTTGAAGAGAGTAGTGGTTCTCCCAGCATGCGCTGGAGATCTGAGAACAGACAGACTGCCTCCTCAAGTGGGTCCCTGAGCCCTGAGTAGCCTAACTGAGAGGCACCCCCCAGTAGGGGCAGACTGACACCTCACATGGCCGGGTACTCCTCTGAGACAAAACTGCCAGAGGAACGATCAGGCAGCAACATTTGCTGTTCACCAATATCTGCCATTCTGCAGCCTCTGCTGCTGATATCCAGGCAAACAGGGTCTGGAGTGGACCTCCAGCAAACTCCAACAGACCTGCAGCTGAGGGTCCTGACTGTTAGAAGGAAAACTAACAAACAGAAAGGACATCCACACCAAAACCCCATCTGTACATCACCATCATCACAGACCAAAGGCAGATAAAACCACAAAGATGGGGAAAAAACAGAGCAGAAAAACTGGAAACTAAAAATCAGAGTGCCTCTCCTCCTCCAAAGGAACACAGCTCCTCAACAGCAATGGAACAAAGCTGGACGGAGAATGACTTTGATGAGCTGAGAGAAGAAGACTTCAGATGATCAAACCACTCCGAGCTAAAGGAGGAAGTTCGAACCCATGGCAAAGAAGTTAAAAACCTTGAAAAAAAATTAGACAAACAGCTAACTAGAATAACCAATGCAGAGAACTCCTTAAGGACCTGATGGAGCTGAAAACCATGGAACAAGAACTACGTGATGAATGCGCAAGCCTCAGTAGCCGATTCGATCAACTGGAAGAAAGGGTATCAGGGATCGAAGATTAAATGAATGAAATGAAGCGAGAAGAGAAGTTTAGAGAAAAAAGAATAAAAAGAAATGAACAAAGCCTCCAAGAAATATGGGACCATGTGAAAAGACCAAATCTACGTCTGACTGGTGTACCTGAAAGTGACGGGGAGAATGGAACCAAGTTGGAAAACACTCTGCAGGATATTATCCAAGAGAACTTCCCCAATCTAGCAAGGCAGGCCAATACTCAAATTCAGGAAATACAGAGAACACCACAAAGATACTCCTCGAGAAGAGTAACTCCAAGACACATAATTGTCAGATTCACCAAAGTTGAAATGAATGAAAAAAATGTTAAGGGCAGCCAGAGAGAAAGGTCGGGTTACCCACAAAGGGAAGCCCATCAGACTAACAGCAGATCTCTCAGCAGAAACTCTACAAGCCAGAAGAGAGTGGGGGCCAATATTCAACATTCTTAAAGAAAAGAATTTTCAACCCAGAATTTCATATCCAGCCAAACTAAGCTTTATAAGTGAAGGAGAAATAAAAGCCTTTACAGACAAGCAAATGCTGAGAGATTTTGTCACCACCAGGCCTGCCCTAAAAGAGCTCCTGAAGGAAGCACTAAACATGGAAAGGAACAACCGGTACCAGCCACCGCAAAAACATGCCAAATTGTAAAGACCATCGAGGCTAGGAAGAAACTGCATCAACTAATGAGCAAAATAACCAGCTAACATCACAATGACAGGAACAAATTCACACATAACAATATTAACTTTAAATGTAAATGGGCTAAATGCTCCAATTAAAAGACACAGGCTGGCAAATTGGATAAAGAGTCAAGACCCATCAGTGTGCTGTATTCAGGAAACCCATCTCACGTGCAGACACAGATAGGCTCAAAATAAAGGGATGGAGGAACATCTACCAAGTAAATGGAAAACAAAAAAAGGCAGGGGTTGCAATCCTAGTCGCTGATAAAACAGAGTTTAAACCAACAAAGATCAAAAGAGACAAAGAAGGCCATTACATAATGGTAAAGGGATCAATTCAACAACAAAAGCTAACTATCCTAAATATATATGCACCCAATACAGGAGCACCCAGATTCATAAAGCAAGTCCTTAGAGACCTACAAAGAGACTTAGACTCCCACACAATAATAATGGGAGACTTTAACACCCCACTGTCAACATTAGACAGATCAACGAGACAGAAAGTTAACAAGGATATCCAGGAATTGAACTCAGCTCTGCGCCAAGCAGATCTAATAGACATCTACAGAACTCACCACCCCAAATCAAAAGACTATACATTTTTTTCAGGACCACACCACACCTTTCCAAAACTGACCACATAGTTGGAAGTAAAGCACTCCTCAGCAAATGTAAATGAACAGAAATTATAACAAACTGTCTCTCACATAACACAGTGCAATCAAACTAGAACTCAGGATTAAGAAACTCATTCAAAACCGCTCAACTACATGGAAACTGAACAACCTGCTCCTGAATGACTACTGGGTACATAACGAAATGAAGGCAGAAATAAAGAAGTTCTTTGAAACCAACGAGAACAAAGACACAACATACCAGAATCTCTGGGACACATTCAAAGCAGTGTGTAGAGGGAAATTTATAGCACTAAATGCACACAAGAGAAAGCAGGAAAGATCTAAAATTGACACCTTAACATCACAATTAAAATAACTAGAAAAGCAAGAGCAAACACATTCAAAAGCTAGCAGAAGGCAAGAAATAACTAAGATCAGAGCAGAACTGAAGGAAATAGAGACACAAAAAACCCTTCAAAAAGTCAATGAATCCAGGAGCTGGTTTTTTGAAAAGATCAACAAAATTGATAGACCGCTAGCAAGACTAATAAAGAAGAAAAGAGAGAAGAATCAAATAGATGCAATAAAAAATGATACAGGGGACATCACCACCGATCCCACAGAAATACAAACTACCATCAGAGAATACTATAAACACCTCTATGCAAATAAACTAGAAAATCTAGAAGAAATGGATAAATTCCTCGACACATACACCCTCCCAAGACTAAACCAGGAAGAAGTTGAATCTCTGAATAGACCAATAACAGCCTCTGAAATTGAGGCAATAATTAATAGCTTACCAACCAAAAAAAGTCCAGGACCAGATGGATTTACAGCCGAATTCTACCAGAGGTACAAGGAGGAGCTGGTACCATTCCTTCTGAAACTATTCCAATCAATAGAAAAAGAGGGAATCCTCCCTAACTCATTTTATGAGGCCAGCATCATCCTGATACCAAAGCCTGGCAGAGACATAACAAAAAAAGAGAATTTTAGACCAATATCCTTGATGAACATTGATGCAAAAATCCTCAATAAAATACTGGCAAACCGAATCCAGCAGCCCATCAAAAAGCTTATCCACCATGATCAAGTGGGCTTCATCCCTGGGATGCAAGGCTGGTTCAACATACGCAAATCAATAAACGCAACCCAGCATATAAACAGAACCAACGACAAAAATCACATGATTATCTCAATAGATGCAGAAAAGGCCTTTGACAAAATTTAACAACGCTTCATGCTAAAAGCTCTCAATAAATTAGGTATTGATGGGACGTATCTCAAAATAATAAGAGCTATCTATGACAAATCCACAGCCAATATCATACTGAATGGGCAAAAACTGGAAGCATTCCCCTTGAAAACTGGCACAAGACAGGGATGCCCTCTCTCACCACTCCTATTCAACATAGTGTTGGAAGTTCTAGCCAGGGCAATCAGGTAGAAGGAAATAAAGGGTATTCAATTAGGAAAAGAGGAAGTCAAATTGTCCCTGTTTGCAGATGACATGATTGTGTATCTAGAAAACCCCATTGTCTCAGCCCAAAATCTCCTTAAGCTGATAGGCAACTTCAGCAAAGTCTCAGGATACAAAATCAATGTGCAAAAATCACAAGCATTCTTATACACCAATCGCAGACAAACAGAGAGCTAAATCATGAGTGAACTCCCATTCACAATTGCTACAAAGAGACTAAAATACCTAGGAATCCAACTTACAAGGGATGTGAAGGATCTCTTCAAGGAGAACTACAAACCACTGCTCAGTGAAATAAAAGAGGATACAAACAAATGGAAGAACATTCCATACTCATGGATAGGAAGAATCAATATCTTGAAAATGACCACCTATACCAGTAGCACGACCAGGGCCAGGACTCACTTGCTTTCTGCTGACTGCGTTGGACTACACTAAACACCTACTAATGCATATAATACATTTCTTTTTTGGTTGTATTTTTGTTTTTTGTTTTTGAGTCAGGGTCTCACTGTCTCCCAGGCTGGTGTACAGTGGTGCAATTATGGTGCACTGCAGCATTGGCCCCCTGGACTCAAGCTATCCTCCCACCTCTGCCACCCCCACCCCACCCACCCCCTGGGTATCTGGGACTACAGGCGTGCACCATCACATGCGGCTAATTTTTGGTATTTTTTGTAGAGATGGTGTTTCACCATATTGCCCAGGCTAGTCTCAAACTCCTGGACTGAAGTGATCCACCCGCCTCAGCCTCCCAAAGTGCTGGGATTACAGGGATGAGCCATTGCACTGGCCCCTATAATACACTTCTGTCATAGATATAGAACTTAACTTGATGACTCTTTTGGCCTAGTGCCACTACCTTATGCTGACTTCCCAGCTTCTATACCACCCACAGAATAAAATCTGCAGCAGCTCCATGGCCCTCTTCGCTTAGAAAAAACACTTATAAACCAGTCTCTTAAACTATCAGGCATATTCAATACCCTCTCATTTTTTCAGCAGATTTTTTTTTTTTTTTTGAGACAGAGTCTAGCTTTGTCTCCAGGCTGCAGTGCAGTGGTGCGATCTCGGCTCACTGCAACCTCTGCCTCCCGGGTTCAAACAATTATCTTGCCTCAGCCTCCTGAGTAGCTGGAATTACAGGCATGCACCGCCATGCCCAGCTAATTTTTGTATTTTTAGTAGACATGGGGTTTCACCATGTTGGCCAGGATGGTCTCAATCTCCTGACCTCCTGATCTGCCCACCTCAGCCTCCCAAAGTGCTGGGATTACAGGTGTGAGCCACCGCACCCAGCCCAGTAGATATTTAATAATCACTTACTACGGCCTGGGCAAGGTGTGAAGCAAATACACTAGTAAAGAGATCATACTGCCCTCAAGCAGTTCACAGGCTCATAGGGGAGATCATGAGCCCCTCAAATCACATAAATCACACAGCCTGTTATCTGTTGACCGTGCTCCCATGGAGCCAAATAATCTCTCATTACCAGATGAACTCCCTAAAGAGAATTAGGGACTATGAGCATGTGAACCAATAAGAAGAACAAAAGGGTGACTTTTGACTCCCTTTCATACAAAACTTCTGGAACCCCTAAAGCACTTTGATGATGGCACAATCCTTTTCCAAAAGGAGTCGCACAACTTGTGCCAATATCCTTTCTTGAATGCTTCCTTCCCTGCTTCCTGCCCCCTTCCCACAAGCCTGCCCATTGCCCTCTGCTTGTCACTTGCCCTGTGTACACTTTGTCTAGCAACTGCTCTAGCGTGCACTTGCCTCTGCATTCTCTCTGCTGCCACTCTGTAATTACTCTGTAATTAGAAACTCTGTCAAGGTTATTGGGAACTAACACAAGTGATGCCATCCCAGAGTCAACACTCCTGAGAGAGTAGAAACATGCTGTTGTCTAAAAAGAACAAGGGAAGCCAAACCCAAATCTAATCACTTCCAAGCACACTGAAGTGCCCCCTCTCCCCTGACTGTATTAATTTAGAGGCAAATCTCTTTGGGCAGGCTGTTTCCCTACCGCAGCACCAGAACCTTTCACAGGGACAGCTCCCAGGTAGTCTTGTTATTTTGAATCCATTCACACAAGCACACTCCATTCAGTTAGAGAGGGAGAGAGTACTCCACAGCCCCACAGCTGCTGGTGCCAGAGTTGGGACTAGGACTCTGCCCTTTAAGCTCCAATCAGCTGCAAAGCCTGCAAAGCCACAGCTCAGCCATTAGCTCAGCCAGGCTAGTGATTAAGGGTCAGGTAAAAGAAGACCTGAGCTGGCACCTGGAGTGCAAGTATAATTTGGATAAATTGAGAGCAGCAAGAAGGGCATTCCAGTCATATTATCAGAGGCAAAAGAATGATGGAAAGGCCTTCGGAAAGAAAGGCACACAAAACCTACTCATAAGACAGCGAGACACCCAAATTGGCAGTGGCATTGCATACATGAAAAGTTGGGATTGAGAATAAAGACTGGCATGCTACACGAAGAAGCACCATTGTGCAGAGGTTAAGAGATGGGCTTTGGTGCCAGGCTGCTTCTGTGTGAATCTTAGCTCCTCCACTTCCTGGGTGTGTATTCCTGGTCAAATGATCAATCTATGTGCCTCAGTCTCCTCATCTTCAGAATGGGGACAGGAATAGAATCATCATACGGTTGTTTTCAGTATTCACTGAGTTAATACACATAACTGGGAGCAGTGGCTGGCACATAGTAAGTGCTCACCAGATGTCAGTTGTTATTATTATTTTGGGGACAAATTGTGAAGGACTTTGAATGCCGGTCTCAGAGAGCAATGTGGAGTCAGGCCCTGTCTCATACTCAGTCTCGGCTGCATCATTCCCCATGACTGGGGCTACTTTGTGAGGGTCATGCACTCCCGGCTGTAGGCTTGGATCTGCCCCGCACTCTAGGATTCACCCTGACCATAGGGCAGAAGGTTATCAGCCATATCTTCCCAGCACTCTGGGACTCTGTCTCCAGCCACACTTTCCGCTGGGTCAGCCCTGACCTCAGGTCCCAGTTCTGTGAAAAACGCAGTCCTCTGGCTCCTGTGGCACAGTTCCCCCTACAGTCCTTCCTAAGTTCTTGCTACTGCCTTTTCCCCTTTGCCTAAGCCCAGTGCAGTTGTGGGGCTGTGAGTACTCCCTCCCTCTCTAACTGAATAGTATGGGCATGTGTGAGTGGATTCAAAATAACAAGACTATCTGGGAGCTGTCCCTGTGAAAGGTTCTGGTGCGGTGGTAGGGAAACATCCTGCCCCAAAGAGATTTGCCTCTAAATTAATACCTTCATAGTTCTCCCATCCCTCAAGCACCAGAGCACTGTGTTGCTCTTGCCAGTTCTCTACTTCCCAGCAACTATAGTCCTGGCCCTGAGCCCCAGCCCAGTCTGACCATGGGGCCTGCTACCTCCTGACAGCCTTCTTTGGTACTGGACAACTGCCAGCCTGCCTGAACCTCTAGAATCTGCAACTGGATTCTAGAAGTCTGTATTACTTTGCACTGAAGCCCCTGACAGAGAGGACATGCCAGGATTATTACCTGCCAAACCCTGCTGTGCTGTGTTCTGCTTGCTGGATCATAATAACTTCCATCACCTGCACTGTATGCTCCTCAGGGTTTGCTCCTGCCTTTGATGTGAAAGGAGGTGGAAACAGATCATGCAAGGCCTCCATTGCCATACTGAGGTGCTTGAACTTGATCCTAGAGACACATGTCTCTTGCACTTTTGCTATCTCATTCTCTTGAAAGCAAAGAGACAGCATGCACCTCTGATTTACATATTCATCTATTAATGTATACGTTATACACAATTGCTACCATACTAAGACACTATGCACATGAAACACACACAAATATAAAAAAACTACAATGAATAAAAACAAACATAAATAGAAGCTCTAATATTTTCTTCTTAGAAGCTGTACATCTTAGAAATGTCCCTGTGGAAGCCAGATATAGAATATGGCTCGGAGAAAGCAAACATGGGGACCAGCTGATGGACTGTGACCGTGATCAAAGTAAGGGATGATGGTGGCCACAACTAAGGCTGTGGTGGAAGGGATGAAATAGAGACATGCAATAAAATATGAATAAACTCCTTGAGCACCTCATGATCAAGTGGGGCATACAAAACAAGCAAAGAAACATTATCTATGATAAATGTCCTGATCAGCTCCACCCTTAGTTCTGGTCAAGAGGGAACCCTGGCCTAGGCCCCAAGCTTTAGAAAATTATGCGTACCACTAACACACCCATTCAAACACATTACACTTACCAAAAACACTTAACTGCCTCTGTCACTCCGGATCCAGGATTCAGCACTGTTACACCTTTATCCATAACCCTCAACACCCACTCTCATGGTTAATGCTGTTCAGACAATGATTTCTATATTTATTGCCCTGCGTTCTCAAAACAAAAGGCAACTCAGTCTGCATGCCATGCAGGTTTGGAGGCTGTACTTCTGCCAACTTTGAAGGCTGACAATGTCTTAGCATATGGAGAGTATTTGGGAAGTAGAAAAGCATTGGCAAAAGAAAAGGCAAATTAATTGCCCATATGAATGTAATAGAGTCTTGCATAAGGAAGTATTGTTTCTCAGAAATGCCAATCATCCATTTTCATGCTTCCCTTGCGTTATAATTCATGGTTCCAGAAGTATTCATGAATTAGCATGGCATTTACAACAATTGCACATGGCTGCTAGGAATATTTTGCAACATTAAACAGTATCTATTACTCTTAATATATAGGCACAGGTTTAGATGTAACTTACATAAGGCATGATATCCATTTTCCATATTGGCAACTACGTGGACACTGAACATTAGAATTAATAGTTCTGTACTGTACCTAAAAGTACCTGTTATGTGCTGTTGTGCTCTGTTGCGTTCTGTACCTAAAAGGAGAAGGTATTAGATGATCTTTGTTTCCTTCCAGTTCTGGAATTGTAGTCTGATGAGTAAGGCAAAGGAGAAGTAGCCAACATTGTTTTGTTTTATTTGAACAGGGTATGATATGATGAAAAGGGCGCTTGAATCTAGAAAAATTTAGTAGTAGTATGTAGGATAAACAGAGTAGGAAGAAATCAGAAACAGACAAAACACTTCAGGAAGCAATTACAATAGTCCAAGTAAGAGGTAATGAGGAAATGAGTCATTTTCTCTTCTATTATAAATTTATTATTTCTTCTGAGTTTTCTCCATCATCACATGAATATGCTTAAGTAGCTGCCATTTTAATAAGGAAAAATCTTCCCTTTATCCCTCTAAATACTTTCCCATATCTTCAATCCCCCTAATTGAAATACTGAAAGAATCATCTAGTCACTGTCATTTATTTTATCACTTACCATTCTCTCCTCAATCCGCTCCATTTGGGCTTCCATCTCTGTACTCCATTGAACATGCTCTTGCTAAAGTCATCAACCATCTCTATGTTGCCAAATCCAATAGACATTTTTTTCTTCATCCCTGTTCTGATTATCTATTTCTGCATTTAAAAAAGCACCCCAATCTTAGTGGTTTAACAATCATTTAGTATCTCTCCCAATTTCTGAGGGTCAGGTATTTGGAAACAATTCAGGTAGCTCCCATGTCTCACAGGGCTGCAGTCAGATAATGTCTGGGGTTGGAATCATCTGAAGGACTGTTCACTCATATGTCTGGTGCCTGCTCTGAAGAGGCTCAAATAGATGGGGACTAGAACATCTGGGCTCATTAGACTTCTCTCCCCTATCTCTATGTGGTCTCTTCATGTGGTTTATACAGCACAGTGGTGTCAGAGTCATTAGACTTCTGACATAGCAGCTCAGGACTCCAAAGGCTCACGTCTCAAGAGAGAGAAAAAGAGCCCAACAGAATCAGAATTATATTTTATGACCTACTCTCAGAAGTCACATGTCACTTCTATCGCTCACTATGGGTCAGGGCAATTCACAAAAGTCCACCCAAGCTCAAAAGGAAGGGATACACATGCTCACAGTGTAACTAAAGCTTGTGGGAGAGGAGTTATTATTATGGTCATCTTTGGAAAATACAATCCCTCTTTCTTCAAATATTCTTTTATCTTAGTATCCAAGATACCTTCCTAATGTTCCTCCTACCTTAATGACTGTTCTCCCAGTGTCCTTTGTTTGCTACTCTCCTTTGCTCAACCTCTAAATGAAGGTTTAACCCAGGGCTTGGTCCCATTGACTCTCTCCTTTTCTCTATCTTCACTTATTAACCCTTGGTGACCTTTTCCAACCATATCGCTTTAAATGACAACTCAAAAATTTGTATCCCCAGGCTTGATGTCCTATGTAGTTCCACATTTATATTCCCAGTTGCCTGCCATTGTCTCAGAGATTCTAAATATATATCTTAACATGTCCCAAACTGTAGTCCCCTCATCCACCCAAAAACAAACTCCCACTGACTGAGATGGATGATTTTCCTAGCTCAGTAAATGTACCACAAGTTATCCAAGTCGCATGGGTTAACCGTCAATTCTTCCCTTTCCCTCATATCTAGTATGTAATTCATCTGAATGTTCTGTCAAATGTATATTCACAACATATCCTATATCCTCCAACTACCATCACCTTAGTCCAAGTCACCATTATCTCCAGCCTAGACTTTTCAAATAGCTTACAGATAGGTAGACTTGTCTCTAGTCTTTCCCTCTTACAATTCAAACTTCGCAAAGTAAACAGAGTGATCTTTAAACAAACAAACAAACAAAAATACACCATATCAGGTAAAAACCGTGCTTAAAACCCACCAATGGCTTCCCACTGCTGTAAGAATAAAATCTAAATTCTTTCCAGAGCCTACAGAGTTCCAGCTTATCTGGCCACTGTCTACCTCCCTAACCTTATCTCCTACCACTCTCTCCCTCATTCAAAAATCTGTAGCTACACTGGCCTTCCTGCTGCTCCTCAAGCACATAGAGCTTATTCCTGCCCCAGGGCCTTTGCACTTGTTCTTCCCAGTACATCACATGTTCTTCCCCCAAGTCTGACTGGGTGGCTCTTTCCTATCATTCAAGTCTCTACTCAAATGTCACCTCCTTGGTGATGCTTTCTGTTACTATCCGGACTAAATTAGTATGGGCATATACACATGCACTGTGTGTCATTCTAACATACATTTCTGTTTAATTCATAACATTTACCATAATCTTAAATTATCTCCTGTTATATGTGTATTATCTTCCTCCCCTTCTAGAATGTAAAGTTCACTAAAGGAGGGATTTTTGTCTGTTTTCTTCATTGATGTGCACATGTGGGAGGCACTCCACATATATCTGTTCAATAAATGAACAAACCAAGTTGGAGTGGTGATGGAAATGGCAGATGTCAGAGACAGTTTAAATAGTCACACTGCAGGTTTATGCTATCAACATTTTGAAAACGTCAAGGTCGCAGCCCAGCAGTAAGCCCCAGATGCCTCCTGGAGCCTAAAGTAAGGAAAGGAAATCTAAGTTATCAGCACCTTGGGTAGTCCTTGACCCATATGCACCACTTTCTCTCTACCTTTTCTCTGGAGTCCCTCTCTGTGTCCCTATCCTGTTTCTCTCATCCCACTGCTTTATCCTTCTCTGTCTGTGCCTTGGGCATACCTGTAGTTCCCTCCCAAACATCATTCTTAGTGTCTTTCTTGGAGCCCTTACATCTAAAGCAGTTGTAGGACCCTTCCAAGTATCCATTAACTGAATACTCCTTTCTTCTTTCACATATTAGTAATAAATCTGGACCAAAATGATTGCTATTATGAATTTTAAAATGCCAAGAATTCTTAATTTCAGAAAAGCACTCTCTTCACTCTGATTTAAGGAAGGCTACTCAAAAACTTTTTTTAAATTTTGAATGGATTACTAGGTCCACTCTAATGCCACTGATTTTAAATTCTATCTAAGGTTTTAAAATCGAAACCAAACGAGTAAATGGGCCCTGCTATAAATTAACAAGCCCAGGCTCATTCCCTGCTGAGCTGGCACCACATCAACCCAGTTAGCCAAGTTGCCATGAAGAAAGAAATAAGTACTAAAAAATGTACGTTAACCGAAGTGTCTACTTCCAGCTTCAGGTGTTACTAGCTTAAGGAAGAGTCTAGAGCAGGCAACTCTCTTAACTGGTTGTTAGCCTTAGTTCAGATTCAGCCTCAAGGCTATAGACTGTATTCTGATTTTAAACTCATGAATGTTTGATTCACTGTTATTAACAGTTTAGGGCAACTGCTCAGCACCTTTTCTGCTTCATCTGCTCAGAAATATCAGGAAGTTCGGGTTTGCTTCTGAATAAATTCTGTTTCACGCTGACTTCAAAAAACCACCTCTAGCCTCTTCTCTACTTTTCTATATCTAGTCCTGGTTGCTGAGAGCTGTGTCACTCCCCCATCTGCTCTTCCCTTGTGGCAGCACTCACAGCTTTCCACGCCCAGTGTGACACTGCAAATAAGACTCTGTTCAGCAAGACAGATTCTACTCACAGCTCCACCGAGTCTTTTCCCATCCTCACCCAGCCTTACTCTGTTTTGTTTGCCAGGTGAGCCACGGGGGTTGGTGTGCTACTTTATCCAGTCAAGAAAGCCTTTTGTTCCCTCCCAAAGGATTCCTATACTAGAGACTGCAGGACAATGTGTGGATGGGGAGGATTGTGAATGCTGAGGAAGGGCCCTCCTGCTTCTCTTCCCCACTCCACCCTGCACCTGGGCAACCCGTGAGCTGTTTTCTCTGCTTCTGTAAAGAAAAAAAGATTTGAAGCTCAGCCTCAGGACAATCAGCGACGATTTGAAATAGATTTGAATGATTTGAAACAATACCCTGACATACCCTATCAACTAGGAAATTCGGGGATCAGGGGACATGGGGAATTGCTCCTATGTGTTCAATGCAGACAGCCTGGCAGTCAGAGGTTGTCTGCAGTCTTACATCTGTGACTGAATGCTGTGAAAGAACAATGTGCAAGAGAGGTAAAGGCAGGGAAGAAGCCAGTTATTAGAGCAAATGCCTTAGGTATTTCCTGGGCAGGATCCACGCCAGGCCTTAAAGTCTTTTAAGGTCTGTGTCATGCACATTGCCCAGGTTCATCACTGAACACTTCATTAAAAAAAAAACAAAAAAACGTACCTGAGGTTGATCTTACACTGTCTCCCCACCTCTACGTAATTCTCCTGAAAACCAGAAGGGCAGACGAGGGATCAGAGTTCTCCCAATTTCCTCCACTCTTCAAAAGTGATGGCACCTCAGTTGTTGACCCACTCTGCAGCAAGAAATTGAAATTGAATGAGAAGGCTTGGTCCACTATGAATACACAATATGATAAGGAGACTTTAGAAAACCATCAAATAGGGATTCTGGTTATTTGACCTGCTTGAGATGGAAATGGGCATCTCACACATATATGGATTGTGCAGCTTTACCCAAGATGTGCTGGCCCAATTGAAGAGAAAGTCTTTCTTCAAAACTCCCTTGTTAAGTTATGCCCAACAATGATTCCATAGAAAACTCTGAAAAATAAATCTAACTGCTACTTTTTCCCAATCCAGGCTTCTCACACCTTCATTTTCCTTTCTGTGGGCTCTTTCATTGATCTAGCTGCCAAGCACAATCCATTCAACTCAGTTCCTTGCTCCACACTTTCCTATTCATTAGCATGTGTTCTTGTGGCACTTTGTTCTAGATTCCAACGGGAACATCTGCAAAATCAAACTCCCTTGTATCTCTCCTACTTGTGAAAAATACTAAATATACCATGTCAACTTTTAGCAGAAACACTGGTGGAGAATCAGAGCAGCCAAACACAAATAATTCTCATTTAGCTGGAACAACAAAGGCCTGGATTCTAGACTTCCTTCTGGAGAACACTTGGCATATCATGTTTCTTCTCTGGGACTCGGTTTCCTCATTATAAAGTTAAGAGGCTTGACTTACATTGGAAAACCAGTTCATGGTCTAACCAGATGGCCTTTGGCTAAAGATGTTTTGTTGTTTCTTTTCTTGTTTGTTATTTGATGACCTACAAAGCAGCACTAAATATAATGAGGTTTGAAAGCACTGGGAAAGCCACTTCTCCAACCTAGGGAAAAGGAGAGAGAGGAAAAAAACAGATTCTTCCTATTAGCTAGCTTTATTGCCAGAATTTCCAACTATTTTGCTGTCTCTGAGCAGCTTCTTTTCAAATGCTTATCACTCTGGGATGGATGGCATGTTAAGCTGTCATCAGCCAAGAAGCTGTAAGTTAGGCTGGGTGCAGTAGCTCATGCCTATAATCCCAGCACTTTGGGAGGCTGAAGCAGGAGGATCACCTGAGCTCAGGAGTTCGAGACCACCCTGGGCAACATGAAGAAACACCATTTCCACTAAAATACAAAAAATTAGCCGGGCATGGTGGCACTTGCCTGTAATCCCAGCTTCTTGGGAGGTTAAGGCAGGAGAATCGCTTGAACCCTGGAGGCAGAGGTTGCAGTGAGCAGAGATTGCGCCTCTGCACTCCAACCTAAGCAACAGAGAGACTCCATCTCAAAAACAAACAAACAAACAAAAAGAAGCTGTAAGTTCGCTGGAGGGAATGGAAAATGAAAAAGGAAAAGTTAGCTTCCCGCTGTAGGAAGCCACCAAGGTAGGAGGCCAGAGGGCTTGTGGGCAGCAGGGGACCAGCAGAGGGTTTAGACTTGCCATAGAAAAAGGAGAGGGTTTCCTCCATTGGTTTGCTACCTTCTTGAACAGTCTGCTACCAGGAAGAAGACCATGGGTCTCTTCTATTTCTGTCATCAACCTTCTCTCCTGCCCCAGGTCAGATGGAACAATCTGGTTAATGCTTGACAAGACAATATTAAATCAAACAGCAATCAGTCCTGCTCAGATAATTAAACAGGGACTGGATTTAGATGAGTACAATGAAGATGTCCTGATAGAGGGACAGCAAGCCAGGACCTGCATCATCTCTGAAATGCAAACTTTCTCCAACTTTGTAAGTTTACAAATCTGTAAGTTAAACACAGTCCTTTTTCTGAGCAACTACTAGGTGTCAACCTGTTCTAGGTAGTAGAAGGGAAAATCAAACAGCAAAAGCATGCACTCTGCCTTTAATTTGCTTATAATAAAGATGAGATGATCAGATATATTTGTACCAAACATTGGAGACTTTCTTTAATGCACAGGCTGAACAACGGTAAGATGCAAGGATTTAGAGAATGTACATGCTGAAGTAATCCAAAACCATGGACTTGTCAGGTCTCAAGATTTGAGCTGATGGAAAGAAGTAGGGCAGAGAATGGGATCCTTCTAACATGGCAGGGCCAGAAGCCTGCAAATGGAATCAGATTCCATTTGGCAGGTCTGAAATCTGCAAAGATTATGGCTACAAACCTATAGCCAAGAAAGGAGCCTGGTTCAAAGAGGGCCACAAACATGGTGACAGGCACCTGAGAGTCAAGGCAGATCAAACCAAGCAGGTAAGGGATGGCCTGGCAGACAGGGCAAAGGCAAAGGAGCAGAAGATGGCAAAAAAAAAAAAAAATCAAAGATCAATGTCAAGATGATTGTCAAAAGTCAAACACAGGACTAAGGAACAAAGAAACAATTCTGGCTGTTCAGGCTCTTTTCCAATTTGCTTGATTTTCTATTCCCCAGAGAGGCTTTAAGACAGGAGTCTTCAACATTGGCTGACCATTAGAATCAGCTTGTCCCAAAGCCCAAGAGCCACCACAGAATGACTTAATCGGAATCTCTATGATAGAGCCCAGCAAGTAGATTTTTGTTGTTGTTGTTGTTGTTGTTGTTGTTGTTTTTGAGATGGAGTCTTGCTCTGTCGCCCAGACTGGAGTGCAATGGCGCGATCTCGGCTCACTGCAAGCTCCGCCTCCCAGGTTCACGCCATTCTTCTGCCTCAGTCTCCCGAGTAGCTGGGACTACAGGCACCCACCACCACGCCCGGCTAAGTTTTTGTAGTTTTAGTAGAGACGGGGTTTCACCGTGTTAGCCAGGATGGTCTCGATCTCCTGACCTCGTGATCGGCCTGCCTTGGCCTCCCAAAGTGCCGGGATTACAGGTGTGAAGGAAGTAGGATTTTTAAGTTACCCGGGTGGTTATAATGATTAGTAAGGGATGAGAACCACTACTTTAAGGTGCTGAATAGCTTTAAGCAATTACCACAGGATAACCTGAGTCAGAAAGTCTTCTGTGAGAACATGAATGTTTATCAGACTTGCAGGATAAGCAATATGTAGGCTACAGATGGAAGGAAGTTGGGTCTTCTGCAGCGGAGGAATCAAGAACATGAAGTCAATAAGGGATATGGTGTAGATTATATATTTCACTGTGCAAGAGAAGAGACTATCTGATATGATCCAACTGCAATGGAGGGAGAGCCATGGATGGTCTACAAAAATGGGTCAAGGAGGCCGGGTGCAGTGGCTCATGCCTGTAATCTCAGCACTTTGGGAGGCCAAGGCGGGTGGATCATGAGGTCAGGAGTTCAAGACCAGCCTGGCCAAGATGGTGAAACCCTGTCTCTACTAAAAATACAAAAATTAGCCAGGCGCAGTGGTGGGCACCCGTAATCCCAACTACTTGGGAGGCTGAAGCAGGAGAATCACCTGAACCTAGGAGGCGGAGGTTGCAGTGAGCCAAGATCGCACCATTACACTCCAGCCTGGGCAACAAGAGTGAAATTCCATCTCAAAAAAAAAAAAAAATGGATCAAGGAGAGAAAAAGGAGAGCAGTGAGGGTATTGAGATTAGGGACAACCAAGTTGATCTTCTGTGCCATGTTAGAGGTAGTGTAAATCACGAATCCATATTCTTGATGGCTGTTTACTTCTATGTGTTCTTTGCCCCCTCCCACCAATTTTCTATTAAAGGTTTCCTTTGGCAGGGCATGATGGTTCAAGTCTAAAATCTCAGCATTTTGGAAAACCAAGATGGGAGGATCACTTGATGCCAGGAGTTCAAGACCAGCCTGGGCAACATAGCCAGATGGCATCGCTACAAAAAAAAATTTTTTAAATTAGCCAAGCATGGTGGTGCACCTGTAGTCCCAGGTACTCAGGAAGTTGAGGTGTGAGGATTGCTTTAGCCCAGAGTTCAAGGCTGCAGTGAGTCCTTATTGTGCCACTGCACTCCAGCCTGGATGATGGAGTAAAATCCCCATCTCAAAAAAAAAAAAAAAAAAAGTTCTTCCTGAAGTCCAACATGGTAAAAGGCATTCTCTCCCAGTTGAAGAAGATAAACAGGTAATGCCGATAATCTATTTTCAAAGTTTACAAGCCATAGACTTCTTCACAGACCAGGAAATGATAGGTTTCTTAATCAACACAGGCGATGGGCTCCTCACTTAACCATGTACAACATATTTACTGACGTCCCCTGCTTGGCTGCTAGGTAAACATTGATCAAAAACTGTTGGAAAACATGAAACTCAAAGCACCACAAACCCTCACCCAACACATTTCTCTCAGTAGATGAACTATTTCCTGGCTCCCCCCCCGCCCCACAAAAAATCAAAACCACTGGGAATAAACTCCCGCAACTTCCTGAGCCCCTCCCCACATACATTTCTCTGTGTGTACCGATCCCTACTTTTTTGCCTCTTACAGGAAAAGAGAGGCCTACCTAAGTCAGGCCAAACTTCTGCCTCGGCTCTAAATCTCATCCTGCATCTCCCTAGGAATGCTGCTCCAATAACTAGCCTTTACGTCACTCATATCTCTAACATCCTATTGGCTCATTCCCCTCTGCACATAAAAATCTGCAAATCTTGCTCATCTGAAACAAACAAAATTTCTACCTTTTTTGAAACTCTATCCCTTCTTGATGTTATCTTTCTTCTCTCCACACATGACCAAGTTTCTACAACAAGTGATCTACACTTGCTATCTCTCCTTCCTCACCACTGATTCTGTCTTCAACTCATAACCTGGCTTTTACTTCTACTGATTATCTGCTGAAATTGTGCTCACCGAAGTCACCAATGTCTTCCTTGTTTCAAAAAATATATGGACCCTTCTCCCTTCTCAGTTCTCTTTTTTTTTTTAGATGTTGTCTTGCTCTGTCGCCCAGGCTGGAGTGCAGTGGCGTGATCTCTGCTCACTGCAACCTCTGCCTCCCAGGTTCAAGTGATTTTCCTGCTGCAGCCTCCTGAGTAACTGAGATTACAGGCGTGCGTCACCATGCCCGGCTAATTTTTGTATTTTTAGTAAAGGCAGGGTTTCGGCATGTTGGCCAGGCTGGTCTCGAACTCCTGACCCCAGGTGATCTGCCTGCCTTGGCCTCTCAAACTGCTTGGATTACAGGTGTAAGCCACCACGCCTGGCCCTTCTCAGTTCTTAACCTCTCAGCAGCCCGTGGTGCTCGACGACTCGCTCCATCTTTATGTTTCCTCTTCCTTTGGTTCCGTGATGCCACATTCTCCTGGTTTTCCTCCTACTTCTCTGGCTGCTATTTTTCAGTTTTCTTTCCTGGCTTCCTTAGTCTACCCATATTTAAATACGGGTGTTCCTCCGGATTCCATCCAAGACTCTCTTCTTGCCTTATTATCTCTGGGAGATCGCACTGACTCCCAAGACATCTACTAACACCTATATGCTTAGGACTTCCAAATCTAGATCTCAGGCCCAGGTCTTTCCTATTAACTTCAGATTCATACATGTAACTACTTGCTAGAAATGTTCACTTTTGATGTTCCACATTGAAGAGTACTATAGCCTACTGGTTTATAGTGTGGACTCTGGTTTAAATTCTAGCTCTCCATTCACCACAGGAATAAGCAATTGTACATCTTAGTGCCTCGATTTTCTCAGCTGTAAGATAGGAATGATAATCATACCTACCTGTGAGGATTCAGTGAGATGATGAACATAACATGCCCATCACAGGGCCTGGCACATAAGCATGCAATAAATGTTTGTTATTTTTGCTACTTATTACTGCAAATAAGTCTATCAACATCAAATTTATCATTTCCACTTCCTCTGAGCTTGTCCCTCCCCCTGTATTCCATCAGCTAGTGGTACCACAATTTCCCCAGTCTAAATCTAGAAACCCAAGAGTCATCCTAATCTTTCTGTTCCTCTCTTCATCGTCCTTTTCCTCTTCTCTTGCTCCTTCCCTCCTTCTTTGCTATTTTGATCACCACTGAGATAAAGTGATTTTACTTCCCTCCACCACTGAATCTGTGCCTATTACTGATATCCTAGAAGTAGCTTAAAACCAGGAGAGCTATAAAAGATTTTTTGACAAGAATCTCTGAGAAACTCTTCAAGCCAGATTGGTTGTTCATTTGAATGCCTCTGTAATTCCCAACCCTTTGTAGTATTGTCGATCCATTTTCTGGGCCCCTTCTTAAATGCCAAAATAATTAATCTGGCGGTTGAAAAATTTCAGTTTAAAACACAGGTGAGTCTGGACTTCTGGCTCTTAAGGCCAAGGAACCTCTCTAGTACCTTGTGAACTAAAAAGAGTATGGTTGACTTTCCACTGGAAAAAAAAAAAATCATTAAATTTTGTCTTCCTTCTAGAAGTTAACTGGATGAAGGAAAGAGTGCCCAGGCCTCAAAAGAACTTCTGTCTACCCTAAAACAGTGAGCTGGTAGATAACAAAAATAGATAACAAATACAATAATAATAGCATGACTGGGTACATACTATGTGCCAGATTCTGTGTTCTGTGGTTAAAATGCTTATAACCTCAGAAACCCTGCTGGACAGGTATGATTATGATTCCTGTTTTAGAACTGAGGAAACTGAGGTTTACAAGTTAAAGTGACTGTCATGGTCATAAGAATAGTAGAACTAGGCCAGGCACGGTGGCTCACACCTGTAATCCCAGCTCTGTGGGAGCCCAAGGCGGGTGGATTACAAGGTCAGGAGTTCAAGACCAGCCTGGCCAACATGGTGAAATCCCATCTCTACTAAAACTACAAAAATTAGCCAGGCATGGTAGCAGGCACCTGTAATCCCAGCTACTCAGGAGGCTGAGGCAGGAGAATCACTTGAACCCGAGTGGCAGAGGTTGCAATGAACCGAGATCACGCTACTGCACTCCAGCCCGGACGACAGAGTGAGACTCCACCTCAAAAAAAAAAAAGAAAGAAAAGTAGAACTAGAACACAGATTTGCTGATTCCAAAACCCATGCCCTTAATTAATATATTATGTAAAAGTAGTTATTAATGGAAATATCTACCATTTATTGTGCACATACTATGTGCCAGGCACTATGTTCTAACCACTTTACATGTATGATGTCACTGAATGCTCAGAACAAACGAAATAGGTACATACCACTTTAATCCTGTCCTTCAAATAGTCCATAACTGATGTAAACCACAGCCCTCTGACTCCTCACAAAAAGTAACACTCGATTGCAAACTTTTGTTCATGTAACTTGCCTCTCAATGGAATATTTTTCATGTTGCATGTAGCCTCAGGTCAACTCCTGGCTATCAGTTCTATGTCACAGTCCCTGGCCCCACCATTCCTCTTACTTCCCATTCAAGTGTACCTTCCTAAGGCTCTCCAGGCCCTCCCTTACTGAGCCCACCACCATACCTGATTAAGAACATCTGTTGGTCTGGAGTCATATGCCCTACGCCAAAGGGGAGCATTCTCTAGACTTTCCCCCTGAAACCTATTTAAATTTAAATGAATTAAAACTGAATAAAATTTTAAATGTAGTTCTTCAGTCACGCACTATTAATTACTAATAGTCACTGAAATATGCAAATAAGGGCCTGAACCAGAAGGGGATAAGCATAAGAGCCATTGAGAAAGGAAGAAGATTCCCATTGCTTAGGTCACAAGAGAGTGGGAGGGGTGAGATTATTTCAAGTTTTTCAGTCTAAATGACTAAAAGAAAAATGGTGGCTGTGGTAGACTAATTAATGGCCCCCAAAGATATCCAGATATCCAGGTCCTAATCTCTGGCACCTGTACATTTTACCTTGTATGACAAAAGAGACTCTGCAGATACCATTAAATTAAGGATCGTGAAATGGGAAATTATCCCGGATTATCTTGATATTGGGAAATTATCCTGGGCTATCACAGAGTTTGATTTTAATACAAAGAAGACAATGTGATACACACAGAAATGTATTTAAGAATCTACACTGTTGGCTTGGAAGATGAAGAAAGTGGCCGTGAGCTAAGGAATGTAAGCAGTTCAGATCTAGAAGCTGGAAGAGGCAAGAAAAGAAATCCTGCACCCGCTTCCCCTGCCAGAGCCTGTACTCTCTCCAGCCTCTGCTGACACCTTGTATTTAGCACAGTGAAACTGATTTCAGAAAAAGATGTCCAGCCTCCAGACTGTAAAAGAATAAATTTGTGTTGTTGTAAGCCATTGAAGTTGTGATAATTTGTTACAGTAGCCTCAGGAAATGCAAACTGTCATCAATAGATTCAAGTTACTCCAGGTAAGGATGTGATTCAGCAGGACGAATGAAGTTTAGATTTAGATATGTTAATGTTGAACTAAAGTTTTAGAAGGTAAAAACTGAAATTTGTGGTAAATTCTCAGGGTCATAGATAAATATTTTTGAACTTCACAGCACTTCACAAAATAATGATATCATATGATCCCTCCAAGGGAATGAGGAGAGTAAGAGACAGGGACAGACTCAGACACAGAAACAGAGAGACAGAGGAAGAGGAGGAGGCAGCCACAATGGAGATGATGACAACAAAGATGATGACAACAATGACCAAGGGACAAAAGGCAGAGAGAAAAGGAGAATCTATCCCTTCTCAGCCTGACTGGGATATTGAGCTGGGACACCATTCTTCTCTTGTACTCAGACTGGAATTTATAACATCAGCTTCCCTGGTGTTCAAGCCTTCAGACTCACACTCAGGCTGAAGTACAGCACCAACTTGCCTAGATCTCCAACTTGCAGACAGCAGATCATGGGGCTTCTCAGCCTCCATATTGCATGAGCCAATTCCTTATTTTATATATGTCTTGATGATTCTGTTTCTCTGGAAAGCCCTGACTACACAGGGGTAGAAAATAATGGAGGAAACCCACTGAATAGCATGTTCAAAGAAGGCTTCTCTGGGTGGGTGCAAAGCATTAAGTGAGTAAGGTAGATTAAAGAGTGAAAGAGGCCAGGCACAGTGGGTCACACCTGTAATCCCAGGAGTTTGGGAGGCCGATGCAGATGGATCACTTGAGGTCAGAAGTTTGAGACCAGACTGGCCAACATGGTGAAATATCTCTACTAAAAATACAAAAATTAGCCAGGCATGGTGGCGGGTGCCTGTAATTCCAGCTACTCGGGAGGCTGAGGTAAGAGAATTGCTTGAACACAGGAGGTGGACGTTGCAGTGAACTAAGATCAGGCCACTGCACTCCAGCCTGAGCGACAGAGCGGAACTCTGTCTCAAAACAAACAAAAAAGAGTGAAAGAGTGAGTGTGTTGTAAGCAAATGAGGGCAGATTGGTATTTTCAGAAGTTGGCAATACAAGGAAGCAAAGAGATAAGATAGTAGCTCTGAATTGAGAGACTTTTGTTTCACCTTAGAAAACTTGTGAGTAGAAAGTAATGAAGAGAGATATATTAGAAAAACAGAAATTGATGGAGTGTAGCCCCACTTTAGAAAGGAAAAGGAACGTTAAAACTTAGGTGGAGAAATTAGATTTATAAAGAAAAGGAACACTTCTTTGCCTGGGCCAGGAAAGAAAAATGACAGAAAACTAAAGATAAAGAGAAAGTCTGGGTAGGTAGAGAAAGTATAATAATAGATGGAACGGAGGGAATATCTGGTATTCCATGAAGGATAGCCTACATCTTCTCATGAGATACCAAGCAAAATCATCTGCTGAAAGTGTAAGGAAGTAGGAATCAGAGTCTGTACACAGAAAATGGCTGGAACATGCATTGTGGTGAACATGATGGGATGTCATCAAAGATGAACAGAACAATCAGTGATGGGAGTATTAATGGTAGAGAGTGGGTAAGTAATGTTCATGCTTTTCTTCCACAATTATCATCACAGAGATGCTGAGAAAGCCAGCAACAGAGATTACTGTGTTAAACATGGGGCAGAGTCAAAGGGCGTAGGGTTCAGGGATGTTGGAGCAAACATTAGTGACACGATTGGCCATGGGATGCCTGGTAGGTGGGAAGGTAAGGACAGCCAGAAGAACATTGTGAACTAGGAAGGATTGAAAAACTAGAGTTGTGATATGGGGAAAAAAGCAGGTTCAGTGTGAATGAGAGAGTAGGAAAGTTAAAAAAAAACCACAGGTTAGAGGGAGAGAGGGATAGCTCTGATTTTGAGATTACAGAGATGAAATAACCCAAAGTTCAGAAATGTCCAACATCTGATTGTCATTGGCTGAAGAGGAGTAGGGAGGAATCATGTAGTTGGTGAGGGTCAGGTTTGTACTGGCCATCTACCCAGATGACATGGAATAAGATCGAAGAAAGACAAGTGAGGCAGGTACAGAAGTCAAGGAATATATGAAAAAAAGTCATGGAGATGAGTGGACAAGAATAGTAGGACAACCTTCTCATAGACTGTCTATATTCCCAGATTTCATCATACCACTTATCCTTACAAACCCAAGAAATAAGGATTGTTTATCACATTGTGGATGATGAAACTGAGGTCCACAAAATTTAAATAGAAACTCCAAGTTCACAGAGCAAAATCTGTGTCAAAAACTAGAATCTGGCAATAGAATAGAGCTTCGTGTGCTTTCCAAGTTATTAGATGTCACCACCTTCAACTTACAATTTTTGCCTATCCAGACCCTGGTCCCTGAGTTCTACCTATCCATTTATGCCTCTGTTTTGCTGGAAAAGTGGTAAACATGGGTGATTAGGCTTCAATATGAGTGGATGAACTATTACTATTTTCTTCTTGTTTTCAAGGATATTCTGAGGCAACCATTCCTAGAAAGGTAATAGAGGAGAGAGGCGACTTCCCACTTATTACTGTATTAAGCATAAATGCCATGAGAAAGGGCAAGTTTACTGGGATTTATTAGGCTTCCTTAAAGCATTAAAAACATGCTGATACATTCACACATTTCATATTTTACCTAGTGCTTTGTATAAACACAGGTGTCACCAACACTAAGAAGAGATAATATTTAATTTAAAGCAGAGGGAAGAAACTGACAGCAATTTTATAAGCGATAACAAGATCTGTGAAAGGAACATACTTTACAAGTTGCCACTGCCAAAGAATAACACAAGCACAGACTCAGAACACATCACTCTTGTCTGGTAGCGACATTGTTGTGAGAAAAAGGTTGCTAAATGCCATCCAAATTTTATCTTCATTGAGCTTTCTTGAGAAACACCAAAGCCAACTATACAATGGCCCATCCTCCCCTCAAAAAGGTAGACATTTCTGGAACCTGGAGGGCTTTTAAATATTTCAGTTCCTTCTTGGCTGTATGAAAGCTTGCTCAAGAAGCTGAAAAGAGGCTGGGCATGCTGGCTCATGCCTGTAATCCCAGAACTTTAGGAGGCTGTGGTGGGCAGATCACATGCGGCCAGGAGTTCAAGACCAGCCTGGCCAACAGGGCGAAACCTTGCCTCTACTAAAAATACAAAAGTTAGGCAGGCGTGGTGATACACGTCTGTAATCCCAGCTACTCAGGAGGCTGAGGCAGGAGAATTGCTTGAACCTGGGAGGTGGAGGTTGCAGTGAGCCGAGATCACACCACAGCACTCCAGCCTGTGTGACAGAGAGAGACTCTGTCTCAAAAAAAAAAAAAAAAAAAAAAAAAGTAGAGAAAGAATACAAGTTGAAAAGAGCTATTTAGTTCAATAAGGTTGATTGGTTGATGTCATCATATAAGATTAAATATAATTAACTACTTTTTCAATTAATAACTTGCATGATGATGAGGACAATGATGATAGCTAGCAGGTTATGGGGTATGTACTATGTGTATCAGCCACTAGCCTAAGCATTTTTAACTTAAACATATTCAACTGCCTACTTGATATCACTACTTGTTTGTCTCTCATAGGCACCTAAACCTTACAATGTCTAAAATAAGACTCTTAAAGACAGAAAGCTTTCAGGGAGGTTACTTCCTAATAGGAAGAGAGAAACAATAAATGAGCAAACAAAAATATGTTAGGTAGTAATAACCACTCCAAAGAAAATAAATAGTGATATGATAGTGATTAGGTATAAGAGGGCAGGTGTAGCAACTGTAGATAGGATGGTTAGGGAAGACCTAAGAAAAGAGGTAACCTTTCATCTTGAGACCTGAATAATGAGAATCAGCCAGCCATGAGGAAACCTTGGAGAAAACACACCAGGCAGAAGGAATAAAAGTGCGAAGGCTTCATTACAGGACGGAGCTTCATGTGCCTAAGGAACAGAAAGAGGCCAGTGTGACTGTAGCTGGGTTACTAATGGAGGTTACAGGGTGAGGAAGTAGCACAAGAGGAGATAAGAGAGGTAGGCAGTGGACAGATTGTGCAGGACCCGATCTGATATGCCATGATAAGGAGCTTGGATTGTATTCTAAGTGCAATGGGGAGATACTGAAGGATTTTTGCTGGAGGGCGAGGGGACATGATCTGATTTCACTTCCACTGTATAGACAGCTGAAAGGTTCAAATGAAAGCATGGATACCAAACAGTAGGCTGTTGTAGTCGTCCAGGCTAGAGATGATGGTGACTTGGAGGAGCGGGTTAATGCTAGAAGTTGTGACAGGTAATCAAATTCTGAATGTATTTTAGAGACAAAAGAGCGATTGACCAGATGTGAGAGGTAAGAGAGACGGAAGTGTGAAGAATGAGTCCCCATTTCTGGCTTAAGTAATTGAGGAGATGGTGGTTAAAACTATCTAAAGTGGCAAAGACATGAGCAAAGAGAAGGTTTGGAGATAGCATGGAGGCAATCATGATTCTGTTTGGAGCATACTAAGTCTGAAAAGCTAGTGAGACATCCAAGTGGAAATGTCAAGTAGGCAAGCAATCACAAAGAAAGGTGGAATGTCTAAATCAATTTGCATCAATTACATTTTCCTCCAAGTAATTACACAAATTATTAATGTTTGTCACCCCTGCTAAAATGTAAGCTCTTTGAGGGCTGCAATTTTGTCTTTGTTATTCCCCGAGAATTTCCAGTATGAAGTACAGTGCCTGGGAAAAAGTAGATACCCAATAAATACTCGTGGAAGGAAGGGACAGAGTGTGGTGAGATGAATGGATAAAAAGAAATTAATTTTCTAATTAGGTCAGGTTTTATGCAAGATCCACTCTCTGCTCTTTCTCAAGGAGAAGGACTAATCTGGTTGACAAGATTTACAGACATTTTGGGGGAACCACGTTTTGTAGAGGTAGAACTTTAAAAGAGGTCAAAGACTGATTACAGACTCTCCCTGTTCTTCCCACACAACAGGAATGATAAGGACCAGAGCTAGCTCTCCTATGTGGGAAAGCCAAGCTGTCTCCTTTCCTTTAACTAATTTTCCAAAATAGAGAATAGCTATTCTCCAGCCAAGCAAATTCAAGTACATGCACTCCTCTTCAAGAATCTCCAATTTGCTTGCATTATTTCAGGGATCTGTAAACTATGGCCCTTGGGCCAAATTCATCCCTGTGTGTTTTTGTATGGTCTTAGAGCTAAACAGTTTTTACATTTTCGAATGACAAAAAAAAAATCAAAAAAAGAGTCTTTCATAAAACATGAAAATTATATTAAATTCAAATTTCAGTGTCCATAAATAAAGTTTTATTAGGAAACAACCACATTTTCTCATTTAAGTATTGTCTATTGCTGCTTCTTTGCTACAGCAGCAAAGTCAAATAGTTTTGAGAGAACATTTGGCCTGCAAAGGTGAAAATATCGACCATGTAGCCCTTCATAGAAAAAGTTTGTAGACTCCTGCATTATTGCATTTCATGCTTACCACAAAATATATATATATATATATTACTTGGGTGATGTTTTCATTCCCAGCTTAGAGAAGATAATAGTAAGACTTAAAACAGAGAGTTAGTAGTACAACTTGGATTCAAACTCAACCAACTCAAGAACAAAAATGTCAATAACAAAGAATGTCAACTACCACTAACTAGATGCTCACAAAATGCTAGAAGCAGTACTAAGGAGTGTCCATGCACTTAATTCTTTAATTTTGTAACTTTCACCACAACCCAATATAAAAAGTATTACTATTATGATCCCCATTTTATGGACGAGGAAATTGAGGCTTAGAGAGGTTAAAAGATTTGGCTAAAGTCTCAATTAAGACAATCAGGATTTACAGTTAATTCTGAAAGCAGCTGAACCTTGGGGTTCATCTAACCAGAAAACAGAAAGCTCGCTGTAGATACTGATCAGGTCAGATATGACATGGAAAGGCATGAAAGATCCTCTTTCTGCTCTCCCTCATACCACAGAGCTGGTGTTCAGGTTTCAGCGTGTCAGGTGGCTATGTGGAGATGATTGAAATTTAGTTCAGGTGAGAGGCCTGAACTGAAGAGATTAGGAGTCATAAGTGCAGATGGGCTCACCCACAGATAGTAAGCAGAGTGACCAGAGAACTGGTTCAAATATGGGAACTCAAAGAAACATCAACATTATGAGACAGACTCAGAGAAAATGAGTGGCTGGAGAGAGATGAGGAAAGTCAAGAGAGAACGAACTCATGGAAGCCAAGAAAGACAAATTCTCCAGACAAGAGTGCTCAGACTGCAGGGGGTTGAGCAGGTAAGAAGAAGGAGCAAGAGAGGATAAGGTAAGCTGGAGAAAAGTTATAAAGAAGGCCAGGCATGGTGGCTCACACCTGTAATCCCAGCATTTTCGGAGGCCAAGGCAGGCGGATCACCTGAGGTCAGGGGTTCAAGACCAGCCTGGCCAACTTGGAGAAACAACGTCTCTACTAAAAATACAAAAATTCACCAGGTGTGGTGGTGCATATCTATAATCTCAGCTGCTCAGGAGGCTGAGGCTGAGGCAGAAGAATCACTTGAACCTGGGAGGAGGTTGCAGTTAGCCGAGATCATGCCACTGCACTCCAGCCTGGACAACAGAGCAAGACTCCGCGTCCCACAAAAGAAAAGAAAAGATTATAAAGAAAATCATAAGGAAGAAAAATATATTTACTATTCATTAAGCGGAAGTGGATCATCATATAGGTCCTCATCCTCATCGTCTTCACATTGAGTAGGCTAAGGTGGAGGAGGAAGAGAAGGGCTTGATCTTGCTGTCTCAGGTGTGGCAGAGGTGGAAGAGGTCAAGGGGAGGCAGGAGAGGCAAACACATTTGGCGTAATTTTTACTGAAAAAAGTACAAGTGGACCCACACGGTTCAAACCCATGTTGTTCATGAAACAAATGTATATGTATACACAAAAAGAAAATAGCCCATATAGAGGAAGATGTAACTATAAATTTTATACAACCCTAAATCAATAACATCTGACTTAAAACTAAGTCCACACCTCTCCTGTAGTGTAAATTGCATGGTGTTGTGACTATTACAGCCCTGATGCTCTGAGGTCCTTCTCACTTGCAGTCACTATTATGCCGGCGACTCAGGTTTCCAGAAGCCAGACTGCCAGACATATGTGGTGTTGTGATCTCTCTACCCCCCTTTACCTGGAGGTCGGTATTCTGACACCTCCAACATCCAGAAAGTCATAAAATCTGAAGGACTGTTTTATTTTGTTTTCTTTTCTTCATCTCTTCCAGAAAACAGCTGCTAAAGAGTGGGTAATGACAAAAACAGCCAAGAAAACTCGAGTACTAAGGTTATAGCCAATGCAAAAGAAGGTTTATTGCTTAGTAATGATGTGAAAGAAAGTAAATCAGAGCTACAAAAGCTCAGAAGCAAGGAAGAAACAGGGAAAGAGACAGAAAAGAAATTAGAAAAAAAATCACAAAACAAGAGAAGCAAAAAGTGGAGGAAAAAGTGAATGGAACGGGTGTTGCAGCTAAAGCAGGAGGAGCCCCGCAGAGCAGGGCTGGGGCTGGTACGCAGCAGTGATGCTTGGGGATACTCACAGGCTTGCTTCCTGGGCACATGCGCAAAAACTTCCCTAGAGCACATTCCTAGAAGTCAAATAGCTAGATCACAGAGTGTGCAGAAGTTCAACTTTAACTGAGTTTCCAAAGTGGTAATTCTCAACAAATCCATAGTGACAAAAAGGATGTCAGTGGTTGCCTGAGACTATGGATTGGGAGAAGTGACTAGCTGCAGAGAGGTAGTGTTTGCATATTTATGTAAATTCATTAACCTCTACATTTTAAACCAGGTGTATTTTATTGTATGTAAACTATAGTTCATTCAATGAAATTAGTCTCAGCTGGGTCCAGTGGCTCACACCTGTAAGCCCAGCACTTTGGGAGGCTGAGGCAGGTGGATCAGTTGAGCCCAGAAGTTTGAGACCAGTCTG
Organism: Symphalangus syndactylus; assembly: GCF_028878055.3. NCBI lineage: Eukaryota > Metazoa > Chordata > Mammalia > Primates > Hylobatidae > Symphalangus > Symphalangus syndactylus. The sequence goes on along the minus strand of NC_072447.2, from coordinate 108,384,714 downwards.
AGCAACACGGCGAAACTCCGTCTCTATATAAAGTACAAAAATTTGTTGGGCCTGGTGGCCCACGTCTGTAGTCCCAGCTAATGGGGAGGCTGAGGTGGGAGGATCATCTGAGCCCAGGAGGTCAAGGCTGCAGTAAGCCGTGATTGTGCCACCGCACTCCAGCCTGGGCAATACAGTGCGAGACCTTGCTTCAAGGGAAAAAAAAAAAAAAAAAGAGAGAGAGAAAAAAAATCATCTCATCAATACATTCTTAATTATTGTATTTTTATAGTAAGCCTTGGAAGGACAAGCCCCCACCTACTCCATCCCCGTACCCAGCCTGGTTCTTTTTCTTTGGGCATGTGATGGTTTTATCTTTGGGAGTGTATTATTAGCCCTTGGCTCTTCCATATAAATTTTAGAAGCAGCATATCAAATTCTATGGAAAACTCTATTGAGAATTTGAACGGAATTGTGTTAAATCTGTAGATGAATTTAGTAATTCTGGTATTTCTAGTAGTGAGACTTCGTATCCACAGTATATCTGTTTTTACAATGCTCCCTATAAAGAACTTTAATTCTTGGCTGCCTTATATTTGTGATTGCTATCAAATGTTTTATTTTTTATTGTACTTTTTAACATTTTGAATAATTGTTCCTGGTGAATAGAAATGCAATTGATTTATGTACATTGATTTCTTAAATCTGTCAGTCTTGCTAAATTCTAATTAGTTATAATAATTACCCTTAGATATTTAAATCTTCCAAGCAGAAAATCATATAATCTACTAATAATGGTAGCTTATTTCTTCCTTTGCAATTATTGTACCTTTTGTTTATTTTTCTTGTCTTCATAAAGTGACTAGAACCTCAAGCATAATACTAAATAAATGTAAGTAATGAGAGTCAGCATCCTTGTCTCTTAACTTGAAAGGAATATTTTCAATATTCTCCCATCACAAATTATGTGGAGGGCAGACGTGGTGGCTCAAGCCTATAATCCCAGCGCTTTGGCCAAGAACGGGGAAGACCACTTGAGGCCAGGAGTTCAAGACCAGCCTGGGAAATATGATACAATCTTGTCTCTACAGAAAAATAATTTGTTTTAATTAGCTCAGCATAATGGCACATGCCTTTAGTTCTAGCTGCCTGAGAGGCTCAAGTAGGAGAATTACATAAGCCCGAGAGCTCAAGATAACGGTGAGCTATGATCATGCCACTGCACTCCAACCTGGGATGAAGAGCAATGCCTTGTCTCAAAAGAAAAAAAAAAGAAAAAGGAAAAAGATGTTCAGTGTAGGATTTTTACAGATTTCTTGCATCAAGTTACACAGAAGTTCCCTTTTATTTCTAGTTTGAAAAGCTTTTTTTAAAAAAATAAATGGACTTTGAATTTTGCCTGATGCTTTTTTACATCAATTGACATCATCACATATTGTTTTCTGTTAATATAGTGAACTACATTAATTGATTTTCTTTTCCTTTTCTTTTCTTATTTTGTTTTTGGAGACAGTCTTACCCTGCTGCCCAGGCACAATCTCAGCTCACTGCAACCTCTGCCTCCCAGGTTCAAGTGATTCTCCTGCCTCAGCCTCCCGAGTAGCTGGGATTACAGGCACCCTCCACCACACCCAGCTAATTTTTGCATTTTTAGCAGAAATGGGGTTTCACCATGTTGGCAAGGCTGGTCTCGAACTCCTGACCTCAAGCATTACACCCGCCTTGGCCTCCGAAAGTGCTGGGATCACAGGCATGAGCCACCGCGCCCGGCCGATTTTCTAATATTAAATCGACCTTACATTTCTAGGGTAACCTCTGCTTGGTTCTGAAGAATTATCTTTTTTATACTTTGTTGGGTTTTATTTACAATACTTTGTTCGAGATTTTTAAACGTATTCATAAGTGACTTAGTCCTGTAATTTTCCTTTCCTTAAATTATCTTTATCTGATTTTGTTATCAAGGTTTTATTGACTCCATAGAAAAAGTTGCGGTGTATTCCCCGTTTTACTTTCTCTAAAATAATTTGTATAAAATTGAAATTATGTCTTCCTAAAGTGTTAGGCTGAACCCTCCTTTGAACAATCTGAGCCTGCTGTTCTCATTACAGGATGATTTGAACTACTGATTTTATTTCTTTAATACTTACAGGACTAGTTATCATTCACCATCACATTAGGTGTGGCTTTTGGGATCCCAGCTTTATGCAGGGATTTCCTGTAAAACTGTCTGTTTAGGCTCTAGGCTGCACCTTCTGTTCCTGACCCCTAAGCAGTTATTAATGGGGAGGAGGAGCTCAAGTTCTCCAGAGTTGAGAAAAAGTCCTCAGGGAAAATGCCAGTTTGGAGGCTGGTTTACTTCTCAGGATTCCTCCTGTTTTCAACTACTTTTGGCCTCTGTAGAATCCTTCCTTTTGTGCCAGCTCAGCAAAGTCTGCCATATGTTGGTAATGAAAGTTTCTGCAAACTTCTCAGAGACTAAAAAAATATATTCTGTGAAATCTCAAAGTGGGGCACTACTATAGAGAGTTTCTGAATTTATTTGACCACAGAAACCTTTTCTCTCAGAGAACCTTGAGGAACAAATGTTCCATAGATCACAACTTGGGAAACACTGTGATCAATGATCTGGAAGTACTCTTCCACCTCCAACATGCTATAATTCTGTCCCTTTGTGCCTTCAGAGATAAATCACGGGGTTCTGAGAGAGGAAAATTATTCAGTTATTCACTTTGAGGCAGTTGGGTTAGCGTTGTCCATGACAGCTTTGAAATTTTAAGCATTCAGGGCACCAAAACATGACGAAGTTCATACAGGAGACATTTTTCAGCCTCTGGCAGTTACAGAGCACATCAGGCAGCAATTATTTTTATATCAGGGTAATTCTTATAATCAATTGTTGACACTTCTGGCTAAACACAGATAATTAAACACACACGTTTATCTCCATTTTCTCCTGAATCCCCACTGCAGTGACAGGAAGTGAATAATAAATGCGTAAACCCATATGTACAAAGAGAACGGGAGAAGAGGAAACAGAAAACAAAAGAAGTAAACACCTTAGAAAACTGGAAAGCCGGTGGAGCCAAGATGGCCGAATAGGAACAGCTCCAGTCTACAGCTCCCAGCCTGAGCCACACAGAAGACTGGTGATTTCTGCATTTCCGTTTGAGGTAACGGGTTCATCTCACTAGGGAGTGCCAAACACTGGGTGCAGGACAGTTGGTGCATCGCACCCTGTGCGAGCCGAAGCAGGGCAAGGCATTGCCTCACTCGGGAAGCGCAAGGGGTCAGGGAGTTCCCTTTCCTAGTCAAAGAAAGGGGTAACAGACGGCACCTGGAAAATCGGGTCAGTCCCACCCTAATACCGTGCTTTTCCAACGGGCCTGGAAAACAGCACACCAGGAGATTGTGTCCCACACCTGGCTCGGAGGGTCCTATGCCCACGGAGTCTCGCTGATTGATAGCACAGCAGTCTGAGATCAAACTGCAAGGCAGCAGCGAGGCTGGGGGAGGGGCGCCCTCCATTGCCCAGGCTTGCTTAGGTAAACAAAGCAGCCAGGAAGCTCGAACTGGGTGGAGCCCACAACAGCTCAAGGAGGCCTGCCTGCCTTTGTAGGCTCCACCTCTGGGGGCAGGGCACAGACAGACAAAAATTCAGCAGGAACCTCTAAAGACTTAAATGTCCCTGTCTGACTGACAGCTTTGAAGAGAGTAGTGGTTCTCCCAGCACGCAGCTGGAGATCTGAGAACAGACAGACTGCCTCCTAAAGTGGGCCCCTGACCCCCGAGCAGCCTAACTGGGAGGCACCCCCCAGTAGGCACAGACTGACACCTCACTCGGCCAGGTACTCCTCTGAGACAAAACTTCCAGAGGAACTATCAGACAGCTGAATTTGTGGTCTCACAAAAATCCACTGTTCTGCAGCCACCACTGCTGACACCCAGCCAAACAGGGTCTGGAGTGGACCTCTAGCAAATTCCAACAGACCTGCAGCTGAGGGTCCTGTCTGGTAGAAGGAAAACTAACAAACAGAAAGCACATCCACACCAAAAACCCATCTGTACATCACCATCATCAAAGACCAAAAGTAGATAAAACCACAAAGATGGGGGAAAAACAGAGCAGAAAAACTGGAAACCCTAAAAAGCAGAGCACCTCTCCTCCTGCAAAGGAACGCAGTCCCTCACCAGCAACGGAACAAAGCTGGATGGAGAATGACTTTGACGAGTTGAGAGAAGAAGGCTTCAGACAATCAAACCAGTCCGAGCTACGGGAGGAAATTCAAAACAATAGCAAATAAGTTAAAAACTTTGAAAAAAAATTAGAAGAATGGATAACTAGAATAACCAATGGAGAGAAGGGCTTAAAGGAGCTGATGGAGCTGAAAGCCAGGTATCGAGAACTACGCGAAGATTGCAGAAGCCTCAGTAGCCGATGCGATCAACTGGAAGAAAGGGTATCAATGATGGAAGATGAAATGAATGCAATGAAGCGAGAAGGGAAGTTTAGAGAAAAAAGAATAAAAAGAAACGAACAAAGCCTCCAAGAAATTTGGGACTATGTGAAAAGACCAAATCTACGTCTGATTGGTGTACCTGAAGGTGACGGGGAGAATGGAACCAAGTTGGAAAACACTCTGCAAGATATTATCCAGGAGAACTTCCCCAATCTAGCAAGGCAGGCCAACATTCAGATTCAGGAATACAGAGAATGCCACAAAGATACTCCTCGAGAAGAGCAACTCCAAGACACATAATTGTCAGATTCACCAAAGTTGAAATGAAGGAAAAAATGTTAAGGGCAGCCAGAGAGAAAGGTCCGGTTACCCACAAAGGGAAGCCCATCAGACTAAAAGCTGATCTCTCAGCAGAAACTCTACAAGCCAGAAGAGAGTGGGGGCCGATATTCAACATTCTTAAAGAAAAGAATTTTCAACCCAGAATTTCATATCCAGCCGAACTAAGCTTCATAAGTGAAGGAGAAATAAAATACTTTACAGACAAGCAAATGCTGAGTGATTTTGTCACCACTAGGCCTGCCCTAAAAGAGCTCCTGAAGGAAGCACTAAACATGGAAAGGAACAAAAAGTACCAGCCCCTGCAAAAACATGCCAAATTGTAAAGACCATCGAGGCTAGGAAGAAACTGCATCAACTAACGAGCAAAATAACCAGCTAACATCATAATGACAAGATCAAATTCACACATAACAATATTAACTTTAAATGTAAATGGGCTAAAGGCTCCAACTAAAAGACACAGACTGGCAAACTGGATAAGGAGTCAAGACCCATCAGTGTGCTGTATTCAGGAAACCCATCTCACGTGCAGAGACACACATACACTCAAAATAAAGGGATGGAGGAAGATCTATCAAGCAAATGGAAAACAAAAAAAGGCAGGGGTTGCAATCCTAGTCTCTGATAAAATAGACTTTAAACCAACAAAGATCAAAAGAGACAAAGAAGGCCATTACATAATGGTAAAGGGATCAATTCAACAAAAAGAGCTAACTATCCTAAATATATATGCACCCAACACAGGAGCACCCAGATTCATAAAGCAAGTCCTGAGTGACCTATAAAGGGACTTAACCTCTCACACAATAATAATGGGAGATTTTAACACGCCACTGTCAACATTAGACAGATCAACGAGACAAAGTTAACAAGGATATCCAGGAATTGAACTCGACTCTGCACAAAGTGGACCTAATAGACATTTACAGAACTCTCCACCCCAAATCAACAGAATATACATTTTTTTCAGCACCACACCACACCTATTCCAAAATTGACCACATAGTTGGAAGTAAAACTCTCCTCAGCAAATGTAAAAGAACAGAAATTATAACAAACTGTCTCTCAGACCACAGTGCAATCAAACTAGAACTCAGGATTAAGAAACTCACTCAAAACTGCACAACTACATGGAAACTGAACAACCTGCTCCTGAGTGACTACTGGGTACATAATGAAATGAAGGCAGAAATAAAGATGTTCTTTGAAACCAACAAGAACAAAGACACAACATACCAGAATCTCTGGGACACATTCAAAGCAGTGTGTAGAGGGAAATTTATAGCACTAAATGCACACAAGAGAAAGCAGAAAGATCCAAAATTGACACCCTAACATCACAATTAAAAGAACTAGAAAAGCAAGAGCAAACACATTCAAAAGCTAGCAGAAGGCAAGAAATAATTAAGATCAGAGCAGAACTGAAGGAAATAGAGACACAAAAAACCCTTCAAAAAATTAATGAATCCAGGAGCTGGTTTTTTGAAAAGATCAACAAAATCGATAGACCACTAGCAAGACTAATAAAGAGGAAAAGAGAGAAGAATCAAATAGATGCAATAAAAAATGAAAAAGGGGATATCACCACCAATCCCACAGAAATACAAACTACCATCAGAGAATACTACAAACACCTCTATGCAAATAAACTAGAAAACCTAGAAGAAATGGATAAATTCCTCATCAAATACACCCTCCCAAGACTAAACCAGGAAGAAGTTGAATCTCTGAATAGACCAATAACAGGCTCTGAAATTGTGGCAATAATCAATAGCTTACCAACCAAAAAGAGTCCAGGACCTGATGGATTCACAGGCGAATTCTACCAGAGGTACAAGGAGGAACTGGTACCATTCCTTCTGAAACGATTCCAATGGATAGAAAAAGAGGGAATCCTCCCTAACACACTTTATGAGGCCAGCATCGTCCTGATACCAAAGCCTGGCAGAGACATAACCAAAAAGAGAATTTCAGACCAATATCCTTGATGAACATTGATGCAAAAATCCTCAATAAAATACTGGCAAACCGAATCCAGCAGCACATCAAAAAGCTTATCCACCATGATCAAGTGGGCTTCATCCCTGGGATGCAAGGCTGGTTCAACATACGCAAATCAATAAATGTAATCCAGCATATAAACAGAACCAAAGACAAAAATCACATGATTATCTCAATAGATACAGAAAAGGCCTTTGACAAAATTCAACAACCTTCATGCTAAAAAGTCTCAGTAAATTAGGTATTGATGGGACATATCTCAAAATAATAAGAGCTATCTATGACAAGCCCACAGCCAATATCATACTGAATGGGCAAAAACTGGAAGCATTCCCTTTGAAAACTGGCACAAGACACGGATACCCTCTCTCACCACTCCTATTCAACATAGTGTTGGAAGTTCTGGCCAGGGCAATCAGGCAGAAGAAGGAAATAAAGGGTATTCAATTAGGAAAAGAGGAAGTCAAATTGTCCCTGTTTGCAGATGACATGATTGTATATCTAGAAAACCCCATCGTCTCAGCCCAAAATCTCCTTAAGCTGATTAGCAACTTCAGCAAAGTGTCAGGATACAAAATCAATGTACAAAAATCACAAGCATTCTTATACACCAATCACAGACAAACAGAAAGCCAAATCATGAGTGAACTCCCATTCACAATTGCTTCAAAGAGAATAAAATACCTAGGAATCCAACTTACAAGGGATGTGAAGGACCTCTTCAAGGAGAACTACAAACCACTGCTCAATGAAATAAAAGAGGATACAAACAAATGGAAGAACATTCCATGCTCATGGGTTGGAAGAATCAATCTCGTGAAAATGGCCATACTGCCCAAGGTAATTTATAGATTCAATGCCATCCCCATCAAGCTACCAATGACTTTCTTCACAGAATTGGAAAAAAACTACTTTAAAGTTCATATGGAACCAAAAAGGAGCCCGCATCGCCAAGTCAATCCTAAGCCAAAAGAACAAAGCTGGAGGCATCACGCTACCTGACTTCAAACTATACTACAAGGCTACAGTAACCAAAACAGCATGGTACTGGTACCACAACAGAGACATAGATCAATGGAACAGAACAGAGCCCTCAGAAATAATGCCGCATATCTACAACTATCTGATCTGTGACAAACCTGAGAAAAACAAGAAATGGGGAAAGGATTCCCTATTTATTAAATGGTGCTGGGAAAACTGGCTAGCCATATGTAGAAAGCTGAAACTGGATCCCTTCCTTACACCTTATACAAAAATTAATTCAAGATGGATTAAAGACTTAAATGTTAGACCTCAAACCATAAAAACCCTAGAAGAAAACCTAGGCAATACCATTCAGGACATACCCATGGGCAAGGACTTCATGTCTAAAACACCAAAAGCAATGGCAACAAAAGCCAAAATTGACAAATGGGATCTAATTAAACTAAAGAGCTTCTGCACAGCAAAAGAAACTACCATCAGAGTGAACAGGCAACCTACAGAATGGGAGAAAATTTTTGCAACCTACTCATCTGACAAAGGGCTAATATCCAGAATCTACAATGAACTCAAACAAATTTACAAGAAAAAAAACAAACAACCCCATCAAAAAGTGGGCAAAGGACATGAACAGACACTTCTCAAAAGAAGACATTTATGCAGCCAACAGACACATGAAAAAATGCTCATCATCACTGGCCATCAGAGAAATGCAAATCAAAACCACAATGAGATATCATCTCACACCAGTTAGAATGGCCATCATTCAAAAGTCAGGAAACAACAGGTGCTGGAGAGGATGTGGAGAAATAGGAACACTTTTACACTGTTGGTGGGACTGTAAACTAGTTCAACCATTGTGGAAGTCAGTGTGGCGATTCCTCAGGGATCTAGAACTAGAAATACCATTTGACCCAGCCATCCCATTACTGGGTAGATACCCAAAGGACTATAAATCATGCTGCTATAAAGACACATGCACATGTATGTTTATTGGGGCACTATTCACAATAGCAAAGACTTGGAACCAACCCAAATGTCCAACAACGATAGACTGGATTAAGAAAATGTGGCACATATACACCATGGAATACTATGCAGCCATAAAAAATGATGAGTTCATGTCCTTTGTAGGGACATGGATGAAACTGGAAAACATCATTCTCAGTAAACTATCGTAAGGACAAAAAACCAAACACCGCATGTTCTCACTCATAGGTGGGAATTGAACAATGAGAACTCATGGACACAGGAAGGGGAACATCACACTCTGGGGACTGTTGTGGGGTGGGGGGAGGGGGGAGGGACAGCATTAGGAGATATACCTAATGCTAAATGTTGAGTTAATGGGTGCAGCAAAACAACATGGCACATGGATACATATGTAACAAACCTGCACATTGTGCACATGTACCCTAAAACCTAAAGTATAATAATAAAAAAAAGTTTTAAAAAAATGTAAAAAAAAAAGAAAACTGGAAAGCCAAAAACTAGGCAGTAACTGACAGCAGATTAAAGAAAGTTGAAATATAAACCTTCATTAAGAGTACTCATCAATGCACAAGCTTATCTGGACCTCAAAAGTCCTGGGAAGGCACAAGAATTAGAGGTGCAAGATATAACTAAAAGAAGGGATGCAAAATGGGGCTGATAACAGACAGCTACTTACTACTACTCCAGGATCAATTTCTAGTAAGGTTAAAGCAGACACAATCTGTACCTGGAGACACTAAGAATAGTTGAAGATACAAGTGAAGGATGGAAATGAAAGGCATTAAATGAATGGCCACATAGTGAATGGTGAAACCCTCAGCTCCTTTCCCTCATGTATCTTTGACAATACCTGCAGATATGATTATACTGCCCAGGCAGGAAATTGAAAGGTACCTCTATGGGCATACAGAGTGGTCCATGAGAAAAGATCTATAGATATTAATACGCCACCCGAATTAATAAGTTGTGACCCCACACAATCACCCAATGTGATTTTTTTTTACTAGTTGACAAGTCAATGTGCATGTCCATTTATGTCCTTTAATATGTAAATGGTGCATGCCTAAATATAAAAAGACAACCAGGAATCACCAAACATTTCAGGAAAGCCACCGAGAGGAAATAGTTTAAAAACAAAACAAACAAACAAAAAAACCACGAAGGCAGTAGAAACAATGTGGGGCATAGTAGATAAAGGCTATAATTAATATCTCCAGAAAGATAAAAGGAGATATTACATCCATGAAACAAAAACAGTAGGTTATAAAAAGGAACATCCAGAAAACAAGAAAAAGCTCTAAGAAAATAAAAATATGAAATAAAATGTAGATTTTAAATTTTCTTAAATCTTCATAATTTTAAAGAGAAACATGACGGAAATCTTCTAAGAGGTAGAACGAAAAGAGTTATAAAATAGAAAAAATGAAAACATTCACCTTGGGAAAAGTGGATAAAGAGCACATGGGAACTCTACATAAAGCAAATATTATTTAAATGTAAGACATGTAAAAAGTATAGTTATTGAAAAAAAATGCTTCAACAGTTCTCCATTGCCTATAAGTGTCCTATCCTGCTATTCGATATTGTACCCACTAGATCACGTGGCTATCAAGCATTTGACATGTGGCTGGTGTAATGTGAAATATGCTATAAGTGCAAAATTCGCACTGGATTTTATAGACTTAATATGAAAATTAAGAATGTAAAATATCTCACTATTTTTATATTGATTACATGTTGAAATTTTAATATTTTGGATATATTAGGTTAAATAAAATATACTATCAAAATTGAAAAAAAGGAAGGAAAATGAAGTCTTCACAGAGTGAGCTCTGCCTGCATTGACCTGAAGCTGCCACTACTCACAAATCCCAGTCACACAGAACTGTTTGCCAACAGTCAGTGGAAAGAAGCGTAACCAGTTTCCAATTGGGGCAGGGACGGAGCTAGACAGAATGAAGCTATGTTGGCTTGGGCTGTTAGCCAGTAGGGGGAGTGGACACATGTCATCCTTGGCTATCTTCCTCATGTGTCTAGTTTTCACACTGCTTCCTCTGATGTCTTTTCATCATAGTCAGCAGAAAACCTTTACAGTATTTGTTGAAAAGGCACCCCTTTTAGAGATTATGTTCACAGAGACCAACCTCTCCCTGTGCTCCTCTCATCTCAACCCAGCTCTACTCCTGACAGTGCGATGCCCAGTGTTTTACATTCAAGGTAATGGAGTTCTGCATCCCAATTTTTTACACCACTGGAGGAAGGTGTCTCAGTAAGTTCAAATCCTAAAGATCATTACACTATGTCCAAAGGGCAAGAACCCAACAGGAAAAGATAGTCAAACAGCACTTAACCAAAAAGAAAATCCAAGTGGTTCTTAAACATAAGAAAATACATGCAATCTCACTGATCATGATATAAATGCAAACTCAAACAACTTAAATATAAATGCAAAATCAAACAACTTTTGCAAAAATCAACTTTGACAACTCATTACATAATGAAGCTATAAAGGCATTCTAATACATTGCTGGTGGGAGTATATTAATAATCCACATGCTTCTATGGAGGGCAATTTGGCAACATATAGAACACAGTTATTACAAACGCACTTACCCTTTGATCCAGCTATTCTTTTTTAGGAATTTATCCTACAGATACTTGCAAACATATGGAGGCAAAGGACTGAGAAAAAAAGCAATTCCATCAATCGGGATTTAGTTAGAAAAATAGGCACATGCAGTAAATAGAATAATACACTGCCATAAAAAGGAATGATAAGTCTCTATATATTGACACTGAAATACATATATATATATATATAATTATAGACATGGGATCTTGCTATTCTGCCCAGGCTGGTTTTGAACTCCTGGGCTCAAGTAATCCTCCTGCCTCAGCCTCCCAAAGTGCTAGGATGACAGGCATGAGCCACCATGCCCAGTTGACACTGAAATATTTTTCAGGAATCTTGTTAAGTGAAAAAAGCAAAGTGCAGAATACTATGTATACTATACTACTGTCTGTGTAAAAAGAGATGTGGATAATCATAAATTCATATTTGTTTGTATAAGCAAAAAAAGAGTCTAGAGTTATGCATAAGAAACAAAAAACAGTGTTTCGGAAGAATCTCAAAAAAATTCTTTTCCTTCCGCTCAGGAGCTCATGACCTTCTGTCAAATATCTGCCCTTTCCCAATTCTCTTCATCCACCAACCTTTTAGAGGAAGTAAAAAACACCCTCCCCCAACTCTATGAGGCACCCCTTTATACTCCTGTATGCCCTTCAACATCCTATTGATCTCCCTAACTTGTGCTGATAAACTATCTTGAATTGATTTGCTAATACCTTCCAGGGCAGCCAGGTGCAGTGGCTCACACCTCTAATCCCAACACTTTGGGAGGCTGAGGCAGGAGGATCCCATTAAGCCAGGAGTTCAAGATCAGCTTGGGCAACATAGCGAGACCCCACCTCTAAAAAAAAAATGTGTAGAGCATGGTGGCACGTACCTTAGTCCCAGCTACTCCATAGGCTGAAATGGGAAGATAGCTTGAGCCCAGGAGTTTGAGGCTGCAGTGACCTATGATCATGCTACTGCACTCCAACCTGGGTAAAAACGAAAAAGAAAACACTGGGGTGGGGGTGGGGGAAAATAGCTTCCCAAGGCAGTACTTTCAGAACCTTTAAGGTAAATGGTAGGTGTTTGGAGGTTCATACCTTATGAAGCTGATTAGAGGACCAGGGCTGAGAAAGGAGGAGTTAACCTTTGTGTATTTATGGATTTGCAAAGACCTTGCATTTTGCAAAAATCCACTTAGTAAATGAAAGATCCAATACAAGCTAATATTGCCCACTAAAATCAAGTCCTCAAATTTTTAAGAACAAAACCCCACAAAGATCTGCTTTAGAGTCTGAGACTTCAGCAATTTTAACCTATGACAAAGATTTCTGTGAGATTTGAAGGGCATTTATTGAAAAGAAAATACAGCATTTGCTTTTATAACTTTACCCCCAAGCTCCACCTTCCCACCAACATCCAGCTCCTTTCAAAGGACTGAACTTTTCCCTTGGATACACTCCTACTATTGGAGGAAAAAGGCAGTGCTAACATCCAACCCGGAGAGAGTTAGATATGAATGCTTTTGAAAGAGGTGAAGATTGAGCAGGAACAAAAGAAGATGAAGCTTGCCGAAGTAAAGAACAAGGCAGGAAAGTCTCAATGGGGCCACTGCTTCTTTTGTTGGAGATGATGGCATTGGTGAAAAACAATAAGCTGGGACCACTAAAGCCTTTGAAATCCCTTCACAGCCAAAGCTCTGCAGGTACATCATGGCAGCCTTTTCTAAGTGAGAGCCTCTGCCAGGCTAGGCTAAGTGGGTACCTGACACATTGGAATGCGCTTGCTTCTTTCTCAGCAAAGGCTATTAAATGCTAGGTTGATTTTTTTGTTTGTTTGTTCTTTCAAAGGGGGTGAAGAATAAAGACTGTTTATAAAAAGGCTGGCACTTTGAAGGAAGGAGAAAAAATACCCACTGACAGACATGAAAACATACAAGTTCACAGACTTTCAATCACTCTTAGCGCCTCCTGTACATCATGAGCCACATTTCATTTTCTTATCTCTGGATACAAATGGCTGCCATCATATTTCTTCAGCACATTAAATATCTCTCTGACCCCTGCCATCCAGAAACACAAATACTGTAGATGACACACATGTTCAATTGCTAGGCAACGTTCTTACCTTCCACTCTGCTACTTTACTTAGCACTTCTTACCTATGAGACTGTATTTTCACAACAAATGTGAGATCTGAAGCATTCTTCCCAGCAGGAAGAGTGGGAGGCAATAGTTTTGGCTGATGTCCATCTAAGCAGGTGCTTTCCAGTCCTGATTTTGATAACAAAACACAGTATTTTCCTATATGTTAAGGTGGTCTTGCAAAGTCTCAATGAAAATTCGCTCTACTTTTTGAAAGCCTTGTAACACAGTGAGAAAACTGGACTAGAGATTATAACTTCAGTGAAAACATCAGTTAGCAGGGTAAAAAGGCAAGGCAGCCACAGCTAGCAAAATATCTGGAAGCATTTGATTAATTCTTTCATTTGGCATACATATATTACACTCCTGCTATGTCGCAAGTACACTGACAAGTGCAGGGTACAGTGCTTGCCCTCAAGGGGATTAAAATCTGGTAAGTGGAGACAGATTCATCAACAGATGAACACAGTAGAATGTAACGATGGAAGTCTACCCTGGGCATCAAGGAGGCTGAGGAAATAGGATGTGATCTTTAATGAATGCATAGGTACTAACCAATTGGATGAACGTGGGGTGAGGGTGAGGGGATGTGGGTATCAAGGGTGTATTTCAAGCAGAGGGAATGGCACAAGCAAAGGCACAGAAACAAGAAACATCCTGAGGTTTCCAGGGAATAAAAAAGAATTCTATATGGCTAAAGAACAAGCTCTAAGATAGCCGAATAGGAACAGCTCCAGTCTACAGCTCCCAGCATGAGTGACGCAGAAGACGGGTGATTTCTGCATTTCTAACTGAGGTACCGGGTTCATCTCACTGGGGAGTGTTGGACAGTGGGTGCAGGACAGTGGGTGCAGCCCACCGAGTGAGAGTTGAAGCAGGGTGAGGCATCGCCTCACCTGGGAATCACAAGGGGTCAGGGAATTCCCTTTGCTAACCAAAAGAAGCTGTGACAGACTGCACCTGGAAAATCAGGTCACTCCCACACTAATAACTGCACTTTCCCAACGGTCTTAGCAAATGGCACACCAGGAGATTATATCCCGCGCCTGGCTCAGAGGGTCCCACACCCATGGAGCCTCGCTCGTTGCCAGCACAGCAGCCTGAGATCGAACTGCAAGGCGGCAGCGAGGCTGGGGGAATGGTGCCCACCATTGCTGAGGCTTGAGTAGGTAAACAAAGTGGCCAGGAAGCTCAAACTGGGAGGAGCCCACTGCAGCTCAAGGAGGCCTGCTGCCTCTGTAGACTACGCCTCTCGGGGCAGAGCATAGCTGAACAAAAGGCAGCAGAAACTTCTGCAGACTTAAATGTCCCTGTCTGACAGCTTTGAAGAGAGTAGTGATTCTCCCAGCATGGAGTTTGAGATCTGAGAATGGACAGATTGCCTCCTCAAGTGGATCCCTGACCCCCAAGTAGCCAAACAGGGAGGCACCTCCCAGTGGGGGCCGACTGACACCTCACACAGCTGGGTGCCCCTCTGAGACGAAGCTTCCAGAGGAATGATCAGGCAGCAACATTTGCTGTTCTGCAATATTCGCTGTTCTGCAGCCTCCACTGGTGATACTCAGGCAAACAGGGTCTGGAGTGGACCTCCAGCAAACTTCAACAGACTTGCAGCTGAGGGTCCTGACTGTTACAAGGAAAACCAACAAACAGAAAGGACATCCACACCAAAACCCCATCTGTACATCACCATCACCAAAGACCAAAGGTAGATAAAACCGCAAACATGGGGAGAAACCAGAGCAGAAAAGCTTAAAATTCTAAAAATCAGAGCGCCTCTTCTCCTCCAAAGGGATGCAGCTCCTCGCCAGCAACAGAACAAAGCTGGACAGAGGATGACTTTGATGAGTTGAGAGAAGAAGGCTTCAGACGATCAAACTTCTCCAAGCTAAAGGAAGATGTTTGAACCCATCGCAAAGAAGCTAAAAACCTTGAAAAAAGATTAGACGAAAGGCAAACTAGAATAACCAGTGTAGAAAAGTTCTTAAATGAACTGATGGAGTGGAAACCATGGCATGAGAACTACGTGACCCATGCACAAGCTTCAGTAGCCAATTCGATCAGCTGGAAGAAAGGGTATCAGTGATTGAAGATCAAACGAATGAAATGAAGCGAGAAGAGAAGTTTAGAGAAAAAAGAGTACAAAGAAACAAACAAAGCCTCCACAAAATATGGGACTATGTGAAAACACCAAATCTATGTCTAATTGGCATACCTGAAACTGACAGGGAGAATGGAACCAAGTTGGAAAACACTCTGCAAGATATTATCCAGGAGAACTTCCCCAATCTAGCAAGGCAGGCCAACATACAAATTCAGGAAATACAGAGAACACCACAAAGATACTCCTTGAGAAGAGCAACTCCAAGACACATAAATGACAGATTCACCAAAGTTGAAATGAAGGAAAAAAATGTTAAGGGCAGCCAGAGAGAAAGGTCGGGTTACCCACAAAGGGAGGCCCATCAGACTAATAGCAGATCTCTCAGCAGAAACTCTACAAGCCAGAAGAGAGTGGGGGCCAATATTCAACATTCTTAAAGAAAAGAATTTTCAACCCAGAATTTCATATCCACCCGAACTAAGCTTTATAAGTGAAGGAGAAATAAAATACTTTACAGACAGGAAAATGACGAGAGATTTTGGCACCACCAGGCTTGCCTTACAAGAGCTCCTGAAGGAAGCACTAAACATGGAAAGGAACAACCGGTACCAGCCACTGCAAAATCATGCCAAATTGTAAAGACCATTGAGGCTAGGAAGAAACTGCATCAACTAATGAGCAAAATAACCAGCTAACATCATAATGACAGGATCAAATTCACAAATAACAATATTAACTTTAAATGTAAATGGACTAAATGCTCCAATTAAAAGACACAGACTGGCAAATTGGATAAAGAGTCAAGATCCATCAGTGTGCTGTATTCAGGAAACCCATCTCACGTGCAGAGACACACATAGGCTCAAAATAAAAGGATGGAGGAAGATCTACCAAGCAAATGGAAAACAAAAAAAGGCAGGGGTTGCAATCCTAGTCTCTGATAAAACAGAGTTTAAACCAACAAAGATCAAAAGAGACAAAGAAGGCCATTACATAATGGTAAAGGGATCAATTCAACAAGAAGAGCTAACTAACCTAAATATATATGCACCAAATACAGGAGCACCCAGATTCATAAAGCAAGTCCTTAGAGACCTACAAAGAGACTTAGACTCCCACACAATAATAATGGGAGACTTTAACACCCCACTGTCAACATTAGACAGATCAACAAGACAGAAAGTTAACAAGGATACTCAGGAATTGAACTCAGCTCTGCACCAAGTGCACCTAATAGACATCTACAGAACTCTCCACCCCAAATCAACAGAATATACATTTTTTTCAGCACCACACCACACCTATTCCAAAGTTGACCACATAGTTGGAAGTAAAGCTCTCCTCAGCAACTGTAAAAGAACAGAAATTATAACAAACTGTCTCTCAGACCACAGTGCAAACAAACTAGAACTCAGGATTAAGAAACTCACTCAAAACCGCTCAATTACATGGAAACTGAACAACCTGCTCCTGAGTGACTACTGGGTACATAATGAAATGAAGGCAGAAATAAAGATGTTCTTTGGAACCAACAAGAACAAAGAGACAACATACCGTAATCTCTGGGACACATTCAAAGCAGTGTGTAGAGGGAAATTTGTAGCACTAAATGCACACAAGAGAAAGCAGGAAAGATCAAAAATTGACACCCTAACATCACAATTAAAAGAACTAGAAAAGCAAGAGCAAACACATTCAAAAGCTAGCAGAAGGCAAGAAATAACTAAGATCAGAGCAGAACTGAAGGAAATAGAGACACAAAAAACCCTTCAAAAAATTAATGAATCCAGGAGCTGGTTTTTTGAAAAGATCAACAAAATCGATAGACCACTAGCAAGACTAATAAAGAAGACAAGAGAGAAGAACAAAACAGATGCAATAAAAAATGATAAAGGGGATATCACCACTGATCCCACAGAAATACAAACTACCATCAGAGAATACTACAAACATCTCTACGCAAATAAACTAGAAAATCTAGAAGAAATGGATAAATTCCTTGACACATACACCCTCCCAAGACTAAACCAGGAAGAAGTTGAATCTCTGAATAGACCAATAACAGGCTCTGAAATTGTGGCAATAATCAATAGCTTACCAACCAAAAAGAATCCAGGACCAGACGGATTTACAGCCGAATTCTACCAGAGGTACAAAGAGGAACTGGTACCATTCCTTCTGAAACTATTCCAATCAATAGAAAAAGAAGGAATCCTCCCTAACTCATTTTATGAGGCCAGCATCATCCTGATACCAAAGCCGGGCAGAGACACAACCAAAAAAGATAATTTTAGATCAATATCCCTGATGAACATTGATGCAAAAATCCTCAATAAAATACTGGCAAACCGAATCCAGCAGCACATCAAAAAGCTTATCCACCATGATCAAGTGGGCTTCATCCCTGGGATGCAAGGCTGGTTCAACATATGCAATTCAATAAATGTAATCCAGCATATAAACAGAACCAAAGACAAAAACCACATGATTATCTCAATAGATGCAGAAAAGGCCTTTGACAAAATTCAACAACACTTCATGCTAAAAACTCTCAATAAATTAGGTATTGATGGGACATATCTCAAAATAATAAGAGCTATCTATGACAAGCCCACAGCCAATATCATACTGAATGGGCAAAAACTGGAGGCATTCCCTTTGAAAACTGGCACAAGACAGGGATGCCCTCTCTCACCACTCCTATTCAACATAGTGTTGGAAGTTCTGGCCAGGGCAATCAGGCAGAAGAAGGAAATAAAGGGTATTCAATTAGGAAAAGAGGAAGTCAAATTGTCCCTGTTTGCAGATGACATGATTGTGTATCTAGAAAACCCCATCGTCTCAGCCCAAAATCTCCTTAAGCTGATAAGCAACTTTAGCAAAGTCTCAGGATACAAAATCAATGTACAAAAATCACAAGCATTCTTATACACCAATCACAGACAAACAGAGAGCCAAATCATGAGTGAACTCCCATTCACAATTGCTTCAAAGAGAATAAAATACCTAGGAATCCAACTTACAAGGGATGTGAAGGACCTCTTCAAGGAGAACTACAAACCACTGCTCAACAAAATAAAAGAGGATACAAACAAATGGAAGAACATTCCATGATCATGGGTTGGAAGAATCAATATCGTGAAAATGGCCATACTACCCATGGTAATTTATAGATTCTATGCCATCCCCATCAAGCTACCAATGACTTTCTTCACAGAACTGGAAAAAACTACTTTAAAGTTCATATGGAACCAAAAAAGAGCCCACATCACCAAGTCAATCCTAAGCCAAAAGAACAAAGCTGGAGGCGTCATGCTACCTGACTTCAAACTATACTACAAGGCTACAGTAACCAAAACAGCATGGTACTGGTACCGAAACAGAGATATAGATCAATGGAACAGAACAGAGCCCTCAGAAATAATGTCGCATATCTACAACTATCTGATCTTTGACAAACCTGACAAAAACAAGCAATGGGGAAAGGATTCCTTATTTAATTGGTGCTGAGAAAACTGGCTGGCCATATGTAGAAAGCTGAAACTGGATCCCTTCCTTACACCTTATACAAAAATTAATTCAAGATGGATTAAAGATTTAAATGTTAGACCTAAAACCATAAAAACCCTAGAAGAAAATCTAGGCATTACCATTCAGGACATACCCATGGGCAAGGACTTCATGTCTAAAACACCAAAAGCAATGGCAACAAAAGCCAAAATTGACAAATGGGATCTAATTAAACTAAAGAGCTTCTGCACAGCAAAAAAAACTATCATCAGAGTGAACAGGCAACCTACAGAATGGGAGAAAATTTTTGCAACCTACTCATCTGACAAAGGACTAATATCCAGAATCTACAATGAACTCAAACAAATTTACAAGAAAAAAACAAACAACCCCATCAACAAGTGGGCGAAGGATATGAACAGACACTTCTCAAAAGAAGACATTTATGCAGCCAACAGGCACATGAAAAAATGCTCATCTTCACTGGCCATCAGAGAAATGCAAATCAAAACCACAATGGGATACCATCTCACACCAGTTAGAATGACCATCATTAAAAAGTCAGGAAACAAGAGGTGCTGGAGAGGATGTGGAGAAATAGGAACACTTTTACACTGTTGGTGGCACTGTAAACTAGTTCAACCATTGTGGAAGTCAGTGTGGCGATTCCTCAGGGATCTAGAACTAGAAATACCATTTGACCCAGCCATCCCATTACTGGGTAGATACCCAAAGGACTATAAATCATGCTGCTATAAAGACACATGCACACGTATGTTTATTGTGGCACTATTCACAATAGCAAAGACTTGGAACCAACCCAAATGTCCAACAACGATAGAGTGGATTAAGAAAATGTGGCACATATACACCATGGAATACTATGCAGCCATAAAAAATGACGAGTTCATGTCCTTTGTAGGGACATGGATGAAACTGGAAAACATCATTCTCAGTAAACTATCGTAAGGACAAAAAACCAAACACCACATGTTCTCACTCATAGGTGGGAATTGAACAATGAGAACTCATGGACACAGGAAGGGGAACATCACACTCCGGGGACTCTTGTGGGGTGGGGGGAGGGGGTAGGGATAGCATGAGGAGATATATCTAATGCTAAATGACGAGTTAATGGGTGCAGAACACCAACATGGCACATGTATACATATGTAACAAACCTGCACGTTGGTACATGTACCCTAAAACTCAAAATAAGCCGTTTGTGTAAATATAAAAAAAAAAGAAAATGTGGCACATATACACCATAGAATACTATGCAGCCATAAAAAAGGATGGGTTCATGTCCTTTGCAGGGACATGGATGAAGCTGGAAGTCATCATTCTCAGCAAACTATCGCAAGGACAGAAAACCAAACACCGCATGTTCTCACTCATAGATGGGAATTGAACAATGAGAACACAGGGACACAGGAAGGGGAACATCACACATCGGGGCCTGTTGTGGGGTGAGTGAGGAGGGATAGCATTAGGAGATATACCTAATGTAAATGACAAGTTAATGGGTGCAGCACGCCAACATGGCACATGTATACATATGTAACAAACCTGCGTGTTGTGCACATGTACCCTAGAACTTAAAGTATAAAAAAAAAGAACAAGCTCTAAGTGAGACATGAAATAGGCAGGTGTGGTAGATTGTTTTAGTGATTGGCCCCCAATTTGTCCACCGATCTCTACATGTATACCACCCCTTTGCAACTCTGCCACCCCACCACCAAAAGGTAAACTGTTATTCTACCCTTTAAGTCTGGCTCAGCCATTTTACTTGTTCTAGCCAATGTGACCATAGTAATTGTGAGGCTTGAAAACATTAGCAATTGAAGGTTGCCCTCTTTTGCTGTTGGTAACCCTGCAACCTTCACCTTGTGAATGAGGAATGGAACAAACATCCATGAATAGTCTCAGTTAGCCAGAAATGTATGAGTGATTGAAAATGGGCTCTTCCCTAAGTTCATAGAAGCAAATTGTATTTCCCATGATAAAACCGGTAAGTGCTGTTTGCTTTGGGGAAAGTCACTTCCCCATGCAAAGATGCAGCAGAGTGTTGTGATTAGGGATGCAGACTCTGGAATCTGACTGACCTGGGTTCCTATTCTGACTCCACCCCTTAGATGATGTATACATTTGGGCAAGTTATTGATTTCCCTAAGCAGTGGTTTCCTTGTCTGTATAGTGAAGATAATAATGATACCTCATAGGGTTGTATAGGGCTAAGTGAGTTTTGTTAACTATTTCACTTTCTCCTTCTGAAATACCAGCAGTAGCATTCACTGTAAGCAAGGCATTTGACTGAAACTCTTTCTGCTCAGATTTCACATTTCTGTAAATAATGTTAATAGAGGATCCTAATGCCACATTCAACACACAAGATGTGTTATAAATGAATCATTAAATAGTTAAGGACCAATGAAAATAGGAAATCTCTAGTAAAGCTAGGTCAGGGACCTAGGGGTACTTGTTACTATTTCTTCTTCTACTTAGCCACCTGGTCTCCTTGACGTGAGAGGAGGAGAATAACTATTCACTTCCTCCAAGGCATTCAGCTGCTTAAAGGAATCCATTACCAAAGTGTGTCACCTTAACTGAAATATTCCCAGCAGCATTTATAAGTGTCATACTCATCTTCCACTAGAAGCAAACTCAATCCCTAGGCTGTTATTTGACACAAGCTTCCAGAATGCCTTTCCTCTCTTCCCTACTATTAATGTCTTACCAAATTTGCTTTAGAGCCAGGCACAGCACCTCCCCGCTCTTCTCAAAGATTGATTTCCCCTCATAGAACTCCAAAGCATTCCCTGCTTCAATGCAGTTCACTGGAGGAATGC
Source organism: Symphalangus syndactylus (assembly GCF_028878055.3). NCBI lineage: Eukaryota > Metazoa > Chordata > Mammalia > Primates > Hylobatidae > Symphalangus > Symphalangus syndactylus. The sequence continues at coordinate 108,362,740 of NC_072447.2, read as the reverse complement.
CTCCAAGACATTCTAAGCCGTCTTGTGACCTAGCAGCCAAGATTTTATCATCAAACTGCCACATAAAATTGCAAAACTATCATACCGCATCTCAGGAACAGTACTCACTAATCAGTCAAGAAGACTGACATATTTTGGAAATCCTGTAAAAATGATTAGCATGTCTGTAGGTTCTAAAGAATCACAAAATCCTGACTCATTTTATCTCAACTAAGATGAAGCACGGCAGCACAGATTCCACAAAGAATAACTTCAGTTACCTAGATGTCAACCTTTCTATAAACACCAGTGTGGGCAAGATGAAAGTGATTTACAAAACTTTTCTGACTAGCAGTCCTCTTGCCTCCAACTTGCACAGCTCCAGGACCCCACCTGCCTCCCATTTCCCCACCAGCCACATTATGATCCTTCAGGGCCAAGGTCCTGAGCTACTGCTGTCTCTGGCAGTAACACTGGATCCACCAGTTAGGCTTCTTCTTCCAAGACTGAAGTTTAATTGGTTTCAATATTCCTTCTCACTCTTCTCAAACCTCACTGAAGCCATCCTGAGGAATCTCATTAAGTTAGTTGGCAAATGGGAAAGAGCTACGTTGGCTTCAGACAAGTGCTCAAGGACAAGTGTTCAACAGTGCCCCAGTTCCCCCAGACCACCTAGCAGAAGCTGACCAAGCAAGCAGTTGTTATTGGAAAGCCAAGTGGACAGACCAGATAATTCCAAGAATAGGGAAGATGGCCCACAGTTTGTTTCTAGGAGAGGCAAATGGATGACTGATAGATGAAGATTGATTTCCTCACCAGCACGCATGAGAAAAACATGGTCCCAAGCCAGCTCTCCACTCAGAAATCATAATTTTTTGCTTCATTTCATGAAAGTGAAGAGCTGCTTAAGTTGGTAGCAATGCATAGGGAAGTAAAATAGTCCCTATAAACTTTATGGAGTTAATAGGGAAGAAGGGAGGGAGAGAAACAAAAATAAACCAAGCTTGCAGCACATTCGGAATTAATCATTAGGTCATCTGGCTCTTTGACCCTCATCCTCATAATTTTTCAGCTGCCTATTGCCCCAGAAATCATGTAGACTCTGTCAGAAGATTATCGTTTACTTTAACTGCTCTATAGATAACAACTAGAACATTCTGAAATATTAAGTTTTCCATCTGACATATTCTTTCAGGTCCTGAATACTAGTGAAACTACTGAGGTCAGCTGGTCTGAAGGACCGCACGAGAAGCCAACTCACCAAAGAATGCAGCTTCCACATCCTGGTGACTTCATCCCCCTTACCCTGACCAATCTATGAACCCAATTTTCCACCTCTTTGCCCTCCACAATCCGCTTTAAAAACCCAACGCAGCACTCCTCAGGGAGATGGATTTGAGGATCTCCTCTCATCTCCTCACTCGGCTGCCCTGCAGTCATTATACCCTTTCTCTGCTGCAAACACTACTGTCTCATTGTAGTCATCTGTTACTGCACAGCAGGCATACAAATCTGTTGGTCCTATAACAGAGGCAACATGGCAAGTACTGTATTTTTCTATCTGATGATTCAATTCGCTAGAAAAACCATGACTTTGGTGAAAGCCACCAAAAGTAAGAACTTTTGTGTGTTACCACCTAAGGGCAGACTTACTTGCAGGCCCTTGTCTCCATCTAATTGAAATCACTACCCGACGTCTTTCCCAAACTCACACAAGGCTGCACAACCCAGAAGACAAAAAAGCAGAGCACAAGGGCACGTACCCTAAGGACTGGTAGGCACCAACCCTACACTTTTGTTTCTGCTACCCCTCTGACTTCTCGGACCCTCGATCCTGATTGCCCACTTGACTCTATTGTGCTTTCTTTTTCTCCACCTTAGCAACTGGCCACTCAGAATTTGACCTCTTTTTTGATGGCCTATAAAGCTACTATGTGTCAATTACTAAGTTAAATTCTTTAAAATTACCTCATGTAATTATCAGAATAACTGTCTGATGTTGATGTTATTACTCTTATTTTTATAAATGAAGAAATCAAGGCCCAGAAGACTTGGGTACTTGCTCAAGACTGGTGGTACCAGCCCAATCATTCCCACTCTGCTAAATTCTTATTCTGCACCCTCTTCAAAAAAAAAAAGTTATTGAGATTTAATTCACATATCATAAAATTCACTTGAAGTATATAATTCAGTAGTTTGTTTGATTATTTTTGAGACTGGATCTCACTCTGTCACCCAGGCTGGAGTACAGTGGCTTGATCACACTTCACAGTAGCCTTCACCTCCTCAGCCTCCCAAGTAGCTGGAACTACAAGTGTAAGCCACCATACCTGGTTAATTGTTTTAAATTATTTGTAGAGACAGGGGTCTCACGATGTTGCCCAGGCTGGTCTCAACTCCTGTCCTCAAGCAATCCTCCCTCATCAGATTCCCAAAGTGCTGTAATTACAGGTGTGTGCACTGCACCCAGCCAGTAGCTTTTACTATATTTACAAAGACATGAAACCATTTGCCCAGTCTAAGTTTAAAATATTTTCATCCCCCCAAAATGGAAATCCTACATGTAGACAGTCACTTCTCAACCTCACCATGCCCTGCCCTAAACCTAGGCAACCATTTAATTATTACAACAAATCCGAGGTAATTAGTATCTACTTTCTGTCTCTGTAGATTTCCTCATCCTGGATACTGCATATAAATGGAGTCATACAATATCTAATCTTTTGTGATGGGCTCTTTCATGTAGCATAGTGTATTCACGGTTCATCCAGATTTATGGAGATACTCACTCCACCATTCGAGAAGTCATGTCTTCCCGTCCACTCTTATAACCAACTCTACCTTGTTGACACTTATACCCTGGTATGACAGACATCAAATAACAATCCTGATACTTATTTGCACACAGTGGAACTCATTATAATTACTACCTTACAAATTAATCCTGTCTCACCAGGTTATTACTATATAGAGTCTAATAATGAATGTTAATGTCCCCCAAAATATATCCAAATCCACCCGGCCAATGGAAGTCTGTTCTTTGAAATAATCACTAATATTTCTTCCACCACTGGTGATTATTTGCTTCAGAATTTGGCTTTTCCCATTTTCAAGTTATCTCCAAAGGCTATCAAACCCAATAGTCTTTGTATTTCCCTAACTGAATAAGGAAATTTTTTAATGCCTCCAATTTTCAAATAAGATGAAGTGATATAGTAATGCAAGTTACTTTTTTCTTCATAGCAATGAAATTGTTCCCACTTCAACAAATCAAGCCACAAGTTTGCGTGTGTGAGTGTGCACGCATGTGTGTGTGTGCGCACGTGTGTGTGTATGTCTGACACTGCGTGGGTATGTCTGGGAATGCTAACAACCAAGTTAGAGAATCTCATTACATAGAGTTTTCTGGCTACATTTTGTGCTTTAAAATTAGGTCTCTGCTTGAAATCCCAGCCCTTCCTTGGCTCTTTTCAGTTCTAAGGTCTCTTCTGATTAGTGAAGTGTTGACATATTGCTGTTCACTTGGGAGACTCCAGGGTCTTCCCTAAGAGTAATAAAATTCAAGCAGAGTGCTTTTGCCAAGATAAAAGTTCAAAGTAACCTAGGAGGATATGTGCAACTGTGAACATGTGAAGAACGCTGGGGGCTAAATGTTGAAAGGGCCTTTCCAGTCTTTTTGTACTGCTTTCTCTTTCCTGTGTTTGCAGTTGTCAAATTGTCCAATCAGGTCAGATGATGAACCAATTGATCCTCAATGTAAATATGCAGGTTCCACACTCAAGCTCTCTGTCCCAGTCTACAGAAAACAGAAAGGGCACTTTCAACATTGAGTTCTGAGTACATACATTTTTTTTTAATTCAGATAAGTGAAGACCAAACGTAAAGATATCACTTCCTTGCTCTTTTTATTCCATAAATGTACCATAATTCCAATCAAAAGCACAATTAGATTTTACTTTGGGAGTCGACAAAATAATTCTAAAGGTCATATGGGCAATAAACAGGAAAGAGTAGCTAAAATTTTTTAAGTATGATTATTCAGGAAGAACATGCACAGTCAGGTATTATTGTAACTTTATAATCTGTATAATAAAAAACACTGGTGCCAGGATAGCTCACAGCAAGAGAATAACAAGTCCAGAAAGAGATATAGATTTACATGAGAGTTCAATATACAATATACATGCCATTTTAGTATGGCAGGGGAATTGATAAATTATTCAATAAACACTGGACTAAGTGGCACAAAATTTGAAAACAAAAAAACTTAGACCCCTCTCCCACAATATTTGTCAACTAAATTTCATATAAAGTAGAAAGGTAGGCCGGGCATGGTGGCTCATGCCCGTAATACCAGCACTTTGAGAGGCTGAGGTGGGAGGATCACTTGAAGCCAGGAGTTCGACACCAACCCGGGCAACAAAGTAAGACCCTTTCTCTACAGAATATTTATTTTAACTTAATTGGATGTGATGGTATCTAAGGTGAGAAGATTGCTTGAACCCATGAGCCCAAGAGTTTGAGGCTATAGTGAGCTATGATCACCCCACTGTAGTCCAGCCTGGGCAACAGAATGAGACCATGTCTCTAATTTTAAAAAAAAACACACAAAGTAAAATTAACAAAAATAAGAATAAAAAAGTAGGAGGTAAAAATTTTCCAATAAAAATATTTTTTAAAAAGAAACTATGGGTGACTATCTGATCAGGGGGAAGGAGAATCCTTTATTCTAAGAACAAAAGTAAAAAAGCAACTGTAATGAAAAGTTATAGATTTGACTACATCAAAATGTGTATTAAAATGCCATGAATAAAAAATAAAGGAAAATAACCGAAAAAATGCAACATAAAAGACAGACAAACAGCAATATATCTTTACTATATAAAGACTTTCAAAAATCAATAATAAAAAGCACACCAATAGAAAATTTAGAAAGAATGCACATAAGAAATTCATAAAAGATCTGAATGATGGATAGACATAAGTAAAGATGATAAACTTCACTAGTGGTCAAATAAATTAGAACAAATGAGATACCAGTTTTATCTATAAAATGTGCAAAGATGTGGAGAAACAAGCAGCCCCCTTTTAACATTTAGAACAAATGGAAGTAAAATGGAATATTTCTAGAGGACAACTTAGGAAAGTCCATTAAAAGTTTTAAAAAACATACAGTCCCCTTGTTCTAGAAATACCTCTTCTAAGAATTTATCCAATGGAAAATTAGTAAGAGGTACTCAAATATTTATGTAAGGGCATGATTATCAAAGCATTACATATAATTGCAAAACAAGTGGTGGGAAAGGAATGTCTAACAATACAAGTGGGGTAAATAGCTTGCACGTAAGTTAAATAAAATACTGTACAAGTATTAAAATTATTTTGTAAAGGAGGCCGCACGCGGTGGCTCGCACCTGTAATCCCAGCATTTTGGGAGGCCGAGGCAGAAGAATCGCTTGAGCCCAGGAGTTCAAGACCAGCCTGGGCAACATGGCAAAATCCCATCTCTACAAAAAATGCAAAAAAGTATCTGGATGCGGTGGTGCCCCTGTGGTCCCAGCTGCTTGGGGGGCTGAGGTGGGAGGATTGCGTGAGCCTGGGAGGCAAAGGTTGCAGTGAGCCAAGACTGCACCACTGCACTTCAGGCTGGGTGACAGAGTGAGAACCTGTCTCCAAAAAAAGAAAGAAAAAATTATTTTGTAAAAGAATAACTAACAAATAACCTGTAAAAGTGGTCACCACATAATGTAGTTATGTGAAAAAAAGCCAGTTAGAAAACACAGTATTTAATATAATCCTAATTTTGTAAAATGCATACATATGTGGGAGTGTGTACAGAGGTATGTGTATGGATGTATGTAGAAAAGATTAGGGAAAAAAAACTCCAAAATGTTAACCATATTATCTCTGAGTATCAAGATTATTGGTAATTTTAATTTTCTTCGTTGTACTTTTCTGTACTTTCCACATTTTAAAAATGAACATGTGCTACTTTGAATCAGAAAAACACAATAAATGTTATTTTAAAAATTGAGTCCTTTGGATTTTGGCTCTTTTTTTTTTTGTGATTAAAAAAAATTTCACACGCCCATACACGGAGACAGAAGCCTCAGGGCGTACATGTCAGCTTTGGAAAATCTTTAAAGAAAAAAGTGCCATTTCAAGATAAAGTGTTGTTCATCCCATCGCTTCTTTTCAAACCTCACAGAAAATACATACTCTCCCTTAAAACCTCCCATCTCTCCTCACCCCATCTAACTCCATCCCTATCCCAAGAACAAATTCCATGTGAAAGGCCGCAGTCCACAACCTGGCCAGCAGGCCTTGCACAACACAAGCCCACCTCCCATCACTTTCCCCTCACACCTCACCTCACTCATCAATCCGTAGTAACACTGAACTGATGAATATACCGTGTTTCCTCACATTCCCATGCCTTTGCTCATGTTATCCTCTTTTCGAGGAACACACTTCCCTCACTTCTTCACCCAAATCACCCCTACTTCAAGACTTCATACATGTATCATTTCTTCTAGAACCCCTACCCCAGATCCCAAGACTGATTTGGGTGCTTCTAATGAGCTCTGGAATGACCCTATGTACACCTCCAAGTCCATACTATACTTTAAAAAACTATATGTACAAGTATTTCCTTGTGAGACTATAAATTCTCAAAGGGCTGAGATGATGTCTTACATACCTTTGTATTCCCAGCACATAGCAACAGTGCTGAGCTTACAGTAGAGACTCAAGAACTGTTTATAAAATTGAGGAGTATGTCCCCACCCCTCAGACAGGTGTCCTCTTTGAACACAAGCCCCACATCAAGCTCATAAAATTAGGTAGATTACTGCTGCTCCATGAACCTTCTCTAAAATGAGTAAGATCCACAAAGTATTGTCTCACTGTATGTAACACTGGTCAGTTCCTCTTAGAGAATTTTAACCAGCCCAGGCTTCTGCACCTTAAGAAAAGCTGAAGAGCTACAAAGAAGTCACAGAAATGATCAAAAGAGTTTTTTAAGTACCCCAAGGAAAATTTTAAAATTATAAGAGATATGGGCCTTTTAATCTATAATCTCTGCCAATCTTCCTGCCTGGTAGGAAAGGAGAAAAAGCCACAAGGGGTGAGTATAAAATGTCCTTGGGCAGACATGAAGTCTTGCCATTTAAAGAGCTGCTGGAGGAAACTTTATCCTTCTTTAGCTCTTTAGGACCTTCAGGCTACCACGATCTACTAAGATGTCTGGCTGGAAGCCCTCAAAATCCAAAAGCAAAAGTGCAATGAGATAGGAGAGGAATTAAGAAATAAACTGGAATTAGGAAATGAACTTAGTAAACATTATGATGCATAAAGCATTGTCTTATAATTATTACAACAAATACTTGTAAAAACACTTTAACTTAATGTAAAGATTTTCTTCGTTGGAAAGAAAACAGCACGAAGTTAACACCTGGGTCTCATTAATATGCATGACAACCTGTTTCCAAGATAAACAACAGCATTCGTGTAAACCATTTAATATAAAAGCCATCACACAGAGACATAAGCCATCCGAATCATGCTGAGTTTTTAATTTAAATTTAGTCCATAATTGGGCTGTTTAAGCAGCACATCAAAAAAAATTAAACATTTCAGTCTATATTAATTTTGGTTGGAACTTACGGAACTGTAACATTTAGCTGTGTAATTCAGAAGTCTCAGTTTAGGGGTGAGGAAAAGCTTATGTCCATAGCTAACTCATGATATCCCAGCCCAGAAGCACAAAGTGTGGGACCTCAAAGGGTTAAAACATCCAGCCAATCCCTTGTGAGTCAATCACACCATGACTAATGTAAATAGGGTGGAACATGACAAAATCTGGCTCTGATTCATCGTTTAACACATTTCCCCTTATGTAACAGGCTGCCTCTAACTGGTTAGCTCAGCATTGTGTTAGTTAGGCCAATAATAGCAATAATAGTTGTTGATTAAACAGCACACTCTTTCTCACCCTTCTTCAGCTCCGCTCTGTATAGAAGGAGGAAGGACTTGACCTCTCCAAGCTGCCTTTCCCAGGTTCCCTTGTGTGTTGGTTTCTAGCTAGGTTCAGCCAATGAGAGATATTGGAGGGTGACTAAAAGCAGGAGCAAGTATTTCTCTCCTTCCCTCTCCTCTGAGGGTGGCATCTCCTATAGCAGTTAAATCTTCCATGTGGGTTCAGTCCCTGACAGACATTCTCACTAAGGTTCTAGCTTACCTCACATGACCAGGCCTCCGGGTTCTGATAACACCATCCCCTGCCACTGTCCTTCAGAGCCCTAGCTCTGCTGTTGCAAATCTATGGGTTACCCTGCCATCCCCTGTTTGGTTTCTCAGCTCCTTTATTACCAGTTCCCTGAATTAAATTCTCTCTATTGTCAACCAATGAAGTGACTTCTATTTCTAAACCTTCACTGATGCAAAGCTACCATGTGTTAGGCACTACACTAGATGCTTTGGATACATTATCTGATTGAATCCTCACAATTTACCTTAAAATACAGCCCACTATTATTATCCCCATTTCACAGATGAGGAAACTGAGGCACGGAAATGTCGAGTAATTTGCCCAAAATCACACAGCAAGTAAGTGATGGATTTGAACCCAGATCATCTTTATGTTCCATACTAAACCTCTACACAATGCTATATTGAACTAGATAATTTCAAAGGTTGCTTGCAGCTTTGACAGTCTATGAAGCCAGTCATTCATACATTTATGCATTCTATGAATAGTTACTGAGCACCTACTCTATGCTAACCACTGACTGTTTCTAGGCTCTAGGGAAATATAAGTGAGTAAAAAAGCCCCAAATTCTTTCTCTTTATTGACTTTTGACTCTAGTGTATAGAGATAGACAATAAACAAATAATTAATACCTTACATATGTCAGCTGCTGGCCAAGTACAGTGGAGAAAACATGAGTACAGAGGAAGGATAAGGAGCGCCATGGCCGGGGGAGTGGGGGTGGCGGGTGGGGAAAGAGTTGAAATTTTAATTTTCATAAAACTGATCGTCCTATCTGCATTTCCCCTTTCATGGACATACTAGATAAATGACCAATACAAATGGATGGATGGTGGAAGCATTTCTTCCTAAAGATCCAATTGAATTAAATTAAACTCAACAAATATTTACTAGAACCTTCTATAGTAAATATTCTTTTAACCAATTCTCCACTTAACGAATTGTAAAACCTACTGACTAATGTGTGAAGTGCACTGAGCCTTTGTTTTTGGTAGGTTAATCGCCAGTTTTTCCATTTGCATCAGCTCCCAAGCATAGTGCTCTGGGCTTACCAAAAGTCAGTCACGTTTGTTTCCAAAGCCTGCTTCTGCCAATTCCACTTGCCATTTGATTGTGTAGTTTAATAAAACTTTACGCAAATTTTTAAAGTGTTCATGAGAAAAGAGAGTTGCTTCTATGAAAAAATTATATGAAAAGATTTGGAAAGACTAGTTAAAGGAGAGTCACTTAAAAATTACTGTTCAATTAGTTGTGTGTGAAACAATTATAAAAAATTAAGGAGGGGCTGGGTGAGGTGGTTCATGCCTGTAACCCCAGCACATTGGGAGACTGAAGCAGGCAGATGGCTTGAGCCCAGGATTTTGAGACCAGCCTGGGCAACATGGTGAAACTCTGTCTCTACAAAAAATAAAAATAGAATAAAATAAAATAATTAGCCAGGTGTGGTGGCATGCACCTATAGTCCCAGCTACAAAGGAGGCTGAGGTGAAAGGACTGCTTAAGCCCAGGTGGTCAAAGCTGCAGTGAGCCAAGATCACACCACTGCACTCCAGCCTGGACAACAGAATGAGACCCAGTCTCAAAAAAATAATAATAATAAGGACAGAATTATTACTTATGATTTTGCAATTATCTTTAGGAGCTCACTTACTTTAAAGACACTGCCCTGAAAATCAGCTGATGCCCTATAGGTGTAGTTTCTGCACACACACACACACGCACACACACACACACAAAGAAAAAGAGAGAAATCATAAAACACCAGTCAATGGGCTCATCTTCAAAGAAAAGGGCTTGGTCAGTCCTAAATCAGAAGATCAGTTAATAAGTGACTATTTATGTATATTGAGAAAAATATCATGCTTAAAGTACCATGTTTGATTAATATTTTCCTTAATCTGACTTTTTCAATTAACTCAGTGAAAAGAATCAATTTAGATAAGAGGGCTTCTAGTCAGGGCACGGTGGCTCATGCCTGTAATCCCTGCACCTTGGGAGGCCAAGGCAGGCAGATCACCTGAGTTCAGGAGTTTGAGACCAGCCTGGCCAACATGGTGAAACCCCGTCTCTACTAAACATACAAAAAATTAGCCGGGCGTGGTGGCGCGTGCCTGTAATCCCAGCTACTCAAGAGGCTGAGGCAGGAGAATCACTTGAACCCAGGAGGCAGAGGTTGCGGTGAGCCAAGATCGCACCACTGCACTTCAGCCTGGTCAACAAGAGTGAAACTCCATCTCAAAAATAAATAAATATAAAAATAAGAGAGCTTCTAGGTACATTCAAAATACTGTGTTATAAATTTCAGATAATAAAGAGAAGATACCAAGGAGTTGACAAAATCCTTTTTAAGTTTGGAAATAACCAGAATATGGATAAAGTAAGCTATGCCTTGTTTACCTTAAAATAAGGTATTATTTGCCTTAAAATGTCTCGGAAGTGCCTAACTAACATTAGTAGGCAACTAGCCTAAAGTTTCTACTGTGTAATGTAATGTAATGTATCTCCCATCATTGATTGGTACAGGGTGGGAGTGAAAGGGCAAGGCAGTTACTTCTCTACATTATAACCATGCGAAAAGTACTCCATTCTCCTGCTTAAAAACCTTTAGTGTCGACCTACTGCCTGAAGAATCAAGGTCTGATTCCTTATCTTAGTACTCACGATCTGCCACAAGTTGGCCACAACCTAACTTGCCAGTTTCATTTTAGGCTATTTGCAAATGCCCCCAAATGAGCTGCATTACTTGCTCTTTGAATATGCTATGTGCCTACCTGCAGGCTTTGTGCTTTTGCTTAAGTTGACTCCACTCCCTGTTGACCTTTGAAGGTGATATCGCTGCTCCTCCTGTGCCCTGCTCCTTCTTCCTCTGGCCCCTTGACTGTTTCCACCTGTAGAAATTGTATTCATCTTTCAGTGCTCTTTTCAAATGCCACTTCTTTATACAGCCTTTTCAGATTATCCTTCACCATAAAATGGGTATGGCTTCAGCCACCTCAGAACTAACTGACCAAGTGTTTTCTCTTCTCTTGTGGTTAGGGTGACCACAACATTTATTGTTAAAACCCGGACATTCTTAAGATTAAAAGGGTACACCAGTAATAATGACACCATGACAACAGACATAAACCAGACCTGTTCCAGGCACACCCAGGACTGATGGACACACTGACTGCCTTGCCCTTTTACTCCCACACTCTACCAATCAATGACAGGAGTTACATCACATGAGTTACGTCTATCTATAGACACAAACTTTGTGCCAGTTACTCACTAACGTTAGTTAGGCACTTCTAAGACATTCTAAGGTAATGGTTAAATGTTCAGTTCCTCAACTATGATTGCCTGAGTTCAATTCTTTACCTCTACCACTACCTATGTTCTTTGTCTTGGACTAGTTACTTAAGGGTACTCTATGCATATGCATATGAGTTGTGGAGTCAAATAAAATCACCAATCTCTAGTTGTGTGACCTGGGTCAAGAAATGTAACCTCCCTGAGGTTAAATTATATTATTAATATAGGTTGGTGCAAAAGCAATTGCAATTTTCCCTTTTAATGGCAAAACATAAATTACTTTCGCTCCAACCTAATAGTACCCCATATCATATGGTTTTTGTGGGTACTACATTAAAAAGTGCTTAGAATATAATACATGCTTAACAAACAGTTGATTCAATTTATATACAGATAGATTTTAGTGGATTTTTCAGCCTGGCAGAAATAACACCCTTCCTTCCTTCCTTCCTTCCCTCCCTCCCACCCTCCCTCCTTCCTCCTTTCCTTCCTCCCTTCCTCCTTTCCTCCCTCCTTCCTCCTTTCCTTCCTCCCTCCCTCCTTTCCTTCCTTCCTTCCTTCTTTCTTTTCTTTCTTTTTTTCAAGACAAAGTCTGGCTCTGTCTCCCACGCTGGAGTACAGTGTCATGATCTTGGCTCACTACAATGTCCACCTCCTAGACTCAAGAGATCCTCCTGCCTCAGCCTCCCAAGTATCTGGGAATACAGATACACACCACCACATCCAGCTAATTTTTGTATTTTTGTAGAAGCAGTGTTTCACCGTGTTACCCAGGCTGGTCTCAAACTCCTGTGCTCAAGCGACCTTCCTACTTCCCAAAGTGCTGGGATTACAGACGTAAGCCACCGTGCCCAGCAAATAACACTATTTCTAACATTGTTTCTGTGAGAAAATGTTTTCAGAATTTCAGGAGGGAGCAGAAGATATCTTACCAAAAAACTTCTGAAACACTTCTTACTCATTCACTCATTGAAAGTTGAAGCCAGAACAAAAATCTACTACTATCCTGACATGCTTCAGGCAGAACAAAGAATATATTTTGCTTCTGTGTCTTTGGCAAGCTCACCATGTCTGTGATTCATTAGTGTCACAGGAGCGACTGAAATATTTTGGTTTCTATCTCAGTTGAAAGAAATATTGTCATTTCTCCAGTGCAAAACATGAAATGCATTCTGATAGTTCCTTTAAAAATCCCGTTCTGATTAAATTAGCTTATCCATTAGTAACCATCAGAGGTGAAACACTTGGCTGAAACAAATATATTCATAAGCCACATAATTCTATGCTGGAGCCTTAATGTAACTTCATCCTGAAAGCCCATTCCAGGTGAGCATCTTACAGGTATCTGAGTACTGCTGAGGACTCAGCAGGACTATTCCCTCACTCCCACAGGGCTCTCATTTCTATATAGTACTCAAAAATACGGCCCCAGTTGGCCCACATGGCATGGTGGAGAGAGACCACCAACCTCCTCAGGTTATGCAGTCCTCACATCATATTAGAACCACTCCTGCTATGAGGCACTTGTGCAAACACTCCAGGCATTTCTGGGGTTATAGGCTGGTGACCAGGTGTTTCCACATTCACACCTTGGCTTCAGCAAAGCCAATATTTCTATTTAGAGAAACATTGTATTTAATTTTCTAGTATATGAGAGATTTTTTGGATGCTTTCAGAAAGTGAACTCGATACTACCTTTCTTAAAAAATAGAATGATGGCTTGGGCTTCAGTTCTAATATTTTCTACATATATCCAAAACTATAAATCAATATGCAGGGAAACATGTAAGTTCTAGAACTGGTTGTGTTAAACTGTCGATGTATTATATAATGATTTATCCCCAACCTGGTTTGATGTAGAACCTGGGTCAGTCTTAACTCCTAAGTCTTATTATGTAGTGCATACCCCCAAACATTCTTAACCAAAGGCTACTAAATAAAATTTAGTCTTTTCTGGATGCACCACTGTCTTCACAATGAATGGAAATGATTGCATTATCCTATAAATTTATAATACAAAACAAGAATATAATATTAATTGTTCCTATGCTAAGTGCTCCTAGACTATGGTACTTTTTGAGATTCTATGGCTTATTTTGCTGTTTACTTCCTCACTTACAGAAATATAAACTACCATCTCTTACTGTTGTCAGTTTGCCTTCAAGCAGCCTTTCCTTTTAATTTGCTTCAAGCATTCATTCATTGAAAAACATTTACTGAGTGCCAATCATGTGTCAGGCACCATGTTGGACATGGGAGATATGACAATAAGAGAAACAGTTTCTGACACCTGGGAGCTCACAATATAGTTAAATAGTCAGATAAGTAAAGAGGCAATTATAATACTGTGTGATATGTGCTATGATAAAAGTAAACGCAGGGCACTATAGGGACATCTAAGAGGGGTTACCTAATCTAGATAGGATGGGGGATGAGTTGGGATGTCAGTGAAGTCTTCCTGCAGGAAATTATCGCTAAACTGAGTTTTGAAGAAAAAGCAGAAGTTACTCAAAATGTAGGAGGTTAAAGGTGATTTACTAAAATGGTACAGCAGCATATGCTGATATGGTAATCCAGGCAAGAGGTAACATGGTCTTGAATGGTAGTAGCAGCTCAGATGGAGAGTAGGAGACAGATTAGAGAGACATTTGGGAGACATTTTTCAACACAACTTAGTAATGCATTGAATGTTGGGGTGAGGAAGGGATAGAGTCTAGAAATAAGCTTGGGTCATAGGGCAAACAAAGGAATCACTGAGCAGGATAAAAAATACAGAAGGAACGAGTGTGAAGAACAAGATAACAGCTTTAGCTTTGAACATGTTAGGTTTGGGTGGATATTTTCAGTAGGCAATTTGATATATGGAATCTGATGTGCAAGAGAGAGATGCCAAGCTTTTAATCTTGTGGGTTTAAAAAAAAAAACAAGAGAGCCAAGTTCATTTAATCTGTGCATAAAATAAGAAAAGTTGCTGTGATAGAGGACCTGAGGACTTTTTGGCAACATTTCTGCGTGTCTAATCAGCATCTCAAACGTAACATGTACAAAGCAGGTTTTGATTTCCACTCACACCCCAACATATTTCTCTTCCAGTCTTCATCTCAGCTAATGGCACACCACTGCCCACACAGCTGCTAAATCCAAAAGCCTAGAAGTTATTCTTTAAGTCTTTCTCCTTTACCTTCCATATCCAATCCACCTGCAAGTCTTGTCAACTCCACATCCAAAATATGCCCTACATTTATTCACTTCTTTCCATTTCCATTGCTCCTACTCCAGTCCAAGCCATCATCGTCACAGGCCTAGACCACTGCAAAAACAGCTTAACTGACCAAGCTACCACTACTATTGCCCAAACAAGCCAAGGTGGTTCTGACTTTAGGGCCTCTGAATTTGCTAATCCCACTGTCTGAAGTTCTTTCTCCTGACCCTCCACTCCTTTTTCTTGTTTAAATCTCAACTCAAATATCTTATTCTTAGAAAGGCCTTCCTTGACTACCTTGTTGATTCTGGCCTGTCTTCATCACACAAGCAAACAAGTCACTCTGTCACGAAATCCCATCTTTCTCCATAGCATTTTTCTCTTTGTGAAAATCATCTTATAGGTTGCCTCATTTATTATTAATAGTCTGTTTCACATCCCCACCCCAACACACACATTGGAACATAAAAAGAAGGCAGGATTTTTTATGTTTTGCTCACATTTATATTTACATCTTTAGCACCTAATAAATGCTCAATAAATACTTAAACATAGAATGAATGAAAGTATTTTTATGATCCAGAGGCCTTGTGTTTCTCACTGCCTGTTTCTGGACCATATTGTTTTATTCTCTATATATCAAGATAGCATAAAGGCACAAGACTGATTTTCTTTCTTTCTTTCCTTTTTTTTTTTTTTGAGACAAGGTCTCACTTTGTCACCCAAGCTGGGGTGCAGTGAAGCGGTCATAGCCTTGAACTCCTGGGCTCAAGTGATCCTTCCCACTCAGCCTCCCTAGTAGCTGGTGAGGTAGGAGGCTGGCCGAGCTTGTTTTCTGGTCACAACCTTGCTGACCAAAACAGGTTGTGGTCCAGACAGGATGAAGTGGAAAAACCAGAAGAAACCAGCAGATGGCGACAAACACGATCCCTAGCTGCCGTCATTGTTCATTAACATAAGACACTCCCACCAGCCTCATGACAGTTTACAAATGCCATGGCAACAAACCAGAAGTTACAGCCTTTTCCATGGCAACAAAGCAAAAGTCGCTACCTCTTTCCTAGAAAGTTATAAATAACCCGCCCCCTCAATTTGCTTTAACCTGCCCCTTAATTTGCATGTACTTGAAGTGAGTATAAGTGAGTATAAATACAGTTGCTGACGCCGGGTGCACTGCCCACAAAGAACACGGAACAATAAAAGACTGTTGTCTGATACCACTGGCACACACTTGAATTCTTTCAGGAGCAAAGCCAAGAACTCTGGGCTAAGCCCCAATTTTGGCGCTTGCCTGTTCTGCATCACTAGGATTACAGGTGCATGCCACCAAGCCTGACTAGTTTTTTGTTTGCTTGTTTGTTTGTTTGTTTGTTTTGGTAGAGAAGGGGTTGCCCAAGCTGGTTTTGAACTCCTGGCCTTAAGTGACTCTCCCGCCTCAGCCTCCCAAAGTGCTGAGATTACAGGTGTGAGCCACTATGCTTGGCTGATTTTCTTATTTGCTTCATAAACTGGCTCTGAACATATTAGACATTCACTCAATAAAATATATAAAATTTATGCTGTAAAAATAGATTTTCCAGAAATTAGTAATATGCCCTATGAATGTACTGCGAATTCTAATCTATTTGAATAATGATGGAAGAGAAAACCTTCGGTTATAATTTTCAGAATACACTGAAGCACAACAAAAGATATAAAGATCCAGAAATATCACTTAAATCTTCAACACTTTTCCACTTCTGGAAATTTTACTTCTGTGTAAAGAGGAGCCCATCAAAATGGAATTCCCCTTGAGTTTTCAAACTGAGATATAACTATTTCAATGACAGGCACCCTCTTGCCTGCCAGCTTCAGCCTCTGGCTACTACCCTGTGGGTAGGCACGCTGACAGAAATCATGACTTGTTTGTCACTTGCCTCAAAGAAATGGCCAATGAATCAAATATCATCCCTGCAAAGGAGAGATTTTAACCAAATTGCCCAAAGCCATTTGCATCTGTCCACTATGCCTGGTGACCTCCCCAGACACGGATGTCCCAGAGATTGCTCTCAGATGCTACCACTGACCCAGGGTTGAAGGTCGATTATATTTTTCAATCACAGTTAGATTCAACCATGAGACTATACATCTTCTGAGGGATTCAAGTCCTCTTGCCAGCACTCCCCTTCCTGCCTGTATGCCTAGTTAAGTCAGAGTGGGGAGTGGATGAGGCGCTATTCTTAGAGGTGCTAATGAATTAAGAAGTTAGTCATCTGAGTAGCGTAAGGATACTTTGCTCAGAGGCTTCCCTACTCCTAAATATCCTCTCAGTGCAACTGTTACACAATCGTATAAAATCATCTTATAAAATCAATAGAAGAAGTTCAACAATGAATATCTTATCCAGGGAATAGAATATCAATTGTTATGTTAATCAAGGCTGTCCTCTCTTATCCGGGCCAGAAAAGTGCACTTAAAATAAATGAAGCTGAGTATGTTTACATGGGTGAATAGAGCGAGGTCCTTGAACCCTTATCTGATCAGGTTGTTTTCATAGTATATTTACCTCACTGGGTAAAGGCTTTCCCTGCAAGAAGTATATCCTGAAAAAACTCTATTCCCTATGTAAGGAGTGACAGATCCATGGTCAGAAATGCTCTCAAGTGAGATAAAATTATACACGCTGCTCTGTTTGCTACAGATTCCATCGACAGGAAAAGAGGTAATGTAAATACCACTCTGCTGAAGCTCCTTATAGAAGGCGGCTGGAAAACATGGACTTGAAAGCTTACTGAACCCAAGGTTGCCTCAACATCAAGGAAGCTCTGCTTTACTGGGAAATAAGCTCTGTTTAAATCGCTAGCATCAACTTCTATTTTCTAATTTATAGCCATCACAAAGTGTTTTGTTTTATTTTGTTAGGCGTAGAGGAAAGAGATCTAGTATTATCCATCATTAAATCCTGACAGTTCTATCTTCACTATATATGCTAAATCTGACCACTTATCACCACCTCCAATGCATTTTGCCTGGTCCAAGCCACACTCATGCGTAGCTTGGATTACTGTAATAGCCTCTTTATTGATGCCCCAGTGCTGTCCTAGCCCTCCCATCTCATTCTCCTCCCAACACTGTAACCAAAGTGATCCTATTAAATAAGTTAGATCATGTCATTCTTCTACTCAAACATCCCGTTCCAAGTTGGTCCCCAGCCCACTTGAAAAAAAGCCACGTTTCAATAGGAAATAGCTACACTGGGAATATAACTTATTCTATCTGTTTCCATAGCATACTCCCTTATCCACACCTTCTCGAAAGCTTTGAACTTTGAAGCTTCATTGAATTAGTTCCCATTTTTAATTGTACAATGCTCCCACCGCAGACCTGTACCATCTTGCTGCTCTGTAGTAACCCAGAACCCTCCTGTGCCCTTCCACCTAGCCTTGCCTTTTCCTGGCTATGCCACATATGAGAAGCCTGTCCCTACCATCTATGCCCCACCCTCTATCCTCAAGCATCACATAACCATCAAGCATTTATTCATCCATGCAAGGAATATATATATATAAACTACCTAGTATATGACGGGCACTGGAATTACGGATGAACTCTGCCCTCAATCTAAGAGTTCACAATTTAGTGGAACGGAGACAAGTGTTTGATGACTGACAGAAGGTACCAGTAGAGAGGGATCTCAGAGATCAGAGCCATGATCTCACTGAGGTAACAGCTAGCTAATGTGCTTAACGTCTTCCCTCACAGCTTACAAATGTGTGTTTTCAGCAGAAACCTTCGGAAGACAGTGATAGAGCCTTGGTCCAGTAGGGCGATGCCAATGACAGCAACTCCAGGTTCTGTAGCAAGCTGACAGGTTTGATCTATGAAGACAGGGGTTCTTCAGGAAGACCCTCAATCCCTCAAATAACATCAGGTATGTCATTGCTGATTCTGACTGCACAAAGGGCATCATCATCATTATAAAGGTGATGTTTTTTAGGGGCTAGTAAACCAGGCCAGTACCTGGCTTAAAGGCTACCTACGTTGTACCCATATACACTTACTTCAAGGAAGGTGTGAACCACAGCCTATCCTAATCCATGTAACAATAAGCTCGAATATATCATGTTAGATCACCAGTAAGATTACACGACAGAAATTCTGGAAGAACCCAGAATTGTACCCAGTTTGACCAAAATCAAAAGATTCTAAGTAAATGATGATAGAGATATGAAGTTAAAAGTTATGAAACACTCCAGTTCGAATCCGATAACCCCTTGCCTTCCTTTAATTAAAAAAAAGTTATGAAACTACACTGAAATGATATAGGATTAATAGTGGTAGTACTGAAATATATTTCTTTTTTTTTTTCGTTCGTTTGTTTTTTGAGACGGAGTCTTGCTCTGTTGCCCAGGCTGGATGCAGTGGCATGATCTTGACTCTGCAACTTCCGCCTCCCAGGTTCAAGTGATTCTCCTGCCTCAGCCTCCCGAGTATCTGGGATTACAGGTGCCCACCACCACACCCAGCTAATTTTTGTATTTTTATTAAAGATGGGGTTTCACCATGTTGGCCAGGCTGATCTCGAACCTCTGACCTCAAGCAATCTGCCTGCCTCGGCCTCCCAAAGTGCTGGGATTACAGGCGTGAGCCACCATGCCCAGCCCAATATTTCTAAATACATGTTTTCCCTTTTCTTTTCTGGATATTTGAATAAATACTTTTTAAAACTTACTCATGGCACCAGTAGGTATCTAACTCTGAGAAACGAAAACTTACATTCTCACAAAAACCTATAAATGAATGCTTAAAGTGCTTTATTCATAACAGACAAGAAGGGGAACCAATTCACAGGCCCTTCAGCAAGTTAATAATTAAACTATGGTACATCCTACTACTTAAACCATATGAATGGAATATAGGTGAAGGGTGGGGGGAAAAGTTGGACTCTAATGGGGAAGTATGAGGGATTTGGGGAGTTGATGACGTCCTGTATGGTATTGGTGGACACACACTACATATATTTATCAAAACCCATAGAACTATAACATCGTAAGTGGGTTTTAATGCATGTAAATTTTTTAAACTGCAACCAAGATTTTGGGGGAAAGTGGATAGACTACAAACTGTGACAAATGAATCTAGCTGTATTACAAATTAGTCACATGATGAAGGGTATGGGGAAGAAAGAAACTGACCTAAGTAACTTTGGAAAACAGGGTTTGGAAGAAATATTATAGGGCTAAGGACAAAAAACTATACACAAACACTGTACTCTAGTTCATAAATTTGTTTCTCATAAGGGTATATGGCTTAGGGATTCTGAAACTACTTTATCAGTATACTGGAGTCGAAAATCAAGTATGTATACATTATATATATATTTATATTTATATATATTTGTAGATAATGAGAACCAGGTTTCTCAAGTAAAAAGGTTTAAACAAGGAAAGGAGCAAGGCTAACATGAATCTTTCGGTGCTGGGTTGGAATTGTAGGTATCAATATGGACTCATGAGTTTTTTTCTTAATGTAATTCAGACAGATACAGAAATAAACATAGGTGTGTGTATGCATAAGTTAGTACATACATATATTTCCTAGCTATATGCACCAAGAGGGACTAGAAGCAGTGATATCCCAATAGCAAACACATTATAAGGCACAGATGATGGTTTTGAAGGGAAGATAGACAGTGGGCCTGGCACATCTTGTGGTGAGGAAAACAAGGGTGTCATAAAAAAGAAAAGATGAGAGGGCTTGTTGAAAGGGCGCAGGAGCCAACCTGAAAGAAATTCCAATGGCTGAAGTCGGAACAATTTGACCAATAAACTAAAGATAATCTAGGAGTATAACCCAAAGAATAAAATAAATGTCCATTGGTAAACGCTGATCAGAATAAATAGGTGAAAAAATAAGTAAGTGGGGGAGTGGTGACAACTCCTCCTTACAGAAGAATTCCAATTAATAAATACAGAAGGAAAGAGGGACGTAGAGAATCACCATTACAACATCACAGTAATAATTGCTGCAAGCAAGATCAACTGATGCTAATATTCATAGGAGGGAACTTCCATAATTTCTAGGTATCTCCACCAAAATATTTAGCAATTAGAAAGTAAAAATAGTATGTTTACAGTAGAAGAATTTTGACAGACATCACCTTAACCAAGTAATCAAGGTTATCATCAACCGTAATACATAGCGACATCATGAATCCCTTGATAGATGCACAGAAAAAAGCATATCACCACTGTGTTATCCTTTCCAATAATGCATAACTGCAATCTAATCATGGGAAGGTATTGGAAAAGCCCTAATGGAGGGATATTCTACAAAAACTGGCCAGTACTCTTTAAAAGTGGTGAGGTCTCAAAAGACAAGGAAAGACTGAAGAACTGTCACTAGTTGAAGGAGAATGACAACTAACTGCAACGTGAGGCCTTGAATTAGATTCTGAAAGAGAAAAAGGACATTAGTAGAAAAGCTGGTAAAATATTAATAAATTCTGTGCATTAGTTGATAGTATTATACCAATGTTGTTTTCTTTTGATAATTGTACTATGGTTATGTAAGATGTAAGCTGGATGAAGAGTATGCAGAAATAATCTGTACTATTTTTACAATTAGTCTAAAATTATCCAAAAATAAAGTGTTCTAAAATGAATACCTTTTCCAGGAAAACAACAGTAGAAAGCTTAGTAAAGAAAAGTACCAGACATACACTCCTGTTGGCTAAGAGAATAGTTACTCCTCACACATAATCAATGGAAAGGAACATCACAACAACAAGAAAAGGGCAAGTGTCAATTCTTTCTCCAGCTAATACCTATCAAAGTTACTGGTGTCAGTTTTCATCTGTGTTTTTAAGAACTTTTCTAACCACTTAAGCAGACATGCAGGGGAAATCACTATTGTCACCTACGTGATTAGTGGGATGCTAAAAGCAAGGCATCTATAGATTCATGTACAAAGAAAAACAGAATTTCCTAAATTTCTTCTTCCCCTGGAAAGTTGGTGTTATTGTCAGCCACCATGGGAGCTAATGTTAAGACTTAGAAAAAGCAAACAACAGGCCAGAACTACCTCGGCTTGCTCAAAGGAGGTGCGTAAGCACTGAGACAGGATCCACTCTGTCTGTGACCCAGGCTAGAGTGCAGTGGCGCAATCTCAGCTCATTGCAACCTCCACCTCCCGGGCTCAAGCAGTCTTCCCAACTCAAGGTCTGGAGTAGCTGGGACTTACAGGAGTGCGCCACCACACCCAGCTAATTTTTGATTTTGTGTAGAAACAGGATCTCACTATGCTACCCAGGCTGTTCTCGAACTCCTGGGCTCAAGTGATTCTCCCGCCTCAACCTCCCAAAGTGCTGTGATTACAGGCATGAGCCACCGCGCCCGACCTGTTCATGTCTCTTCAAATTGTTCTTACCAGGCTTTTGGAGGCACTACAATAGAAATGAGGATAAGGAAATGCAGAAGTCTACATGGCAGCCTAGAGCATTCCCAGACTAGATATATTTAAATCTATATTAAAAACTTCATGAATATGACACCAAATGGTATCTAATATATTGGGTCCCAGGGAGTACTGACAGAACTATAATAAATAATAGTAGATAACACTTACTAAATGCTTGACACCTTGCTTACATTAATACAATTAATCCTTGCGACTGCTAAATGATGGTGGTGATAGTGTTATCCTCATCATTGACAGATGAGGAAATTACTCTTCACAGAGGTTAAAAAATAATTCAAGTCCCACAGTCAACAAATGGTAGAGGCAGGCTTTAGACCTAGACTTAACTTCTGCGCCATGGTGTCTCCCCATGAAGGCTAATGTCGGAGAGCTCTCATTCTGAAATACCTAAGAATTAGGAACAATATTGAGGAATGTGGAGTTCCATAATACTGATTTCCTATTTTAAGCCTTGTATATTATTATCATGATTATGCCTCCCGCTGAGTCATATTATATATCCAGTTTGAAATTTTACAAAAATATCACTTGTCTAGGAGTTGATACGCTCCTGGCATGGTCCCATTTTCTAAGTATGAGCAGAGCCAGGAGGGTGTCCATTCAGCTCACTCTCACTCTCACAGTTTAGTTTTAAAAAGTGATCCCTGTGTAATTGTAAAAACAGTCAACTGAGGAACCACTCAAGCTAACCCATGGAGTTCTCAGAAAACCAATCCAACCCCTGCATTTAGCTGTCATGAATAATTTCCAAGGCTGTACTATGAAACTGTTGGGTGATTGCTTGTATTAAATACTTATTCTAGAATGATTTGGAATGTCTTAGAAAACTGTACTCAGATACCAGCCTGTTAGCTCACAAGGTTTGAAGAGTCAAGAAGGATGGATTCCAGTCATTAACAGGAACATTCAACTTAAATAATTTCTCCTACAGTCCACTTTTAACGCTTGAAATGATCATACTGCAGTCTCCACAATCTTGAGGCAGCATAAGTATCAATTTAGAAAGTAGCTACTATATACTTGCATGAATATATAAAAGGTTTACTTATCAACTTTGCTGATGAACCAAAGCGAAAAAAGATTAACTAATTCACCGGAGGGCAGACTTCCAATTCAAAATATTTTCAATAGGCTAAAACCAACAAAAATTCAATTGCACAAATACAAGATGGGGGAAGCCTGACTTGACAGCAGCAGTTCATGTGCAAAGAACTTGGGAAATTTAGCTGACCACAAGTGCACTTGAGTCAATAGTGTGCTGTGGGTTCTAAAATGACTAATTTTAGAGATTGTAATCTGCTTTCACAAACATAGGGTCTAGTCATTCTGTGAACTTGGCAGGTCAGTCCACGTGTGGAACACTACTTTCCAGTCCTGGGCGTCACATTCTGAAAGGCAGTGGCAGCTTCAGAATTTCTCTATAGAGAGGAATTAGGATACTGAGGTATTTAGGAATGAGATGTCATAATGTCTGTAATTTCCCCAAAGATATTTCAGCAAAAGGAAAAAATAGATGAAGCAAGTATGGCAAGATGTTAACAACTGTTAAATCTAGGTGATGGGGTATATGGGAGCTCATTATGCAAAATCTATTTTTATGTATGCTTGGAATTTTTCATAATAAATGATAAAAGAGAGGGGCCTCAGTGAAGCAATCTAGTTGAAAGGTGGTTGGGGCAACTAGAGGACTTGCCCTGAAATTATTTACATAGCAAGGACACATTTTTCACTTAGATCACATCTCGTATATATTTGAAGTAGCTTTGGTAGGGACTAATGCAGAGTTGGAGGGCATAAGTTAAAGCCCTATTGTTTAAATGTCCTAATAAGTTCCTTACTCCAGGCTTGAAGAAGACCACAGAAAATTTTAGGGGAGGCCAGGAAGTTTTAGGTGCTACTGGTGCAAGCTCCCCTCCCCTAGCTGATCCTCTCTGTCAGCTTCATCATAGTGGCCAAGAGATCAACCCCAGAAGGAGGCTCTAATTAGCACTTCTCATCCACTTCACCCTAAGAGCCCAACAGGACTAATCCAGACATATCTTACATGCCTGTTTACCCCAGCCACCTCCACAAAATCCCAGCCTCCCAGCCTGCATCATTACCTGAATTCCTAACCTCTTAAGGCTTCATTTAGTCCCCAGTCTGACGCAATAGCCTATTTTCAATGAACCCCAAAGCCTGTCTAACATGCCCTCTGAAGCTCAAAGCCCATTATCAGCAAATATGTCTATATCCTCAACATTTTGTTCAGTTTCTTATCCTAAAGGAAGCCTGACTCTTCCCTGAGGTTCCTGCTTCCATGTAGCCCTTTCAGATGGTTGGTGTTTCTTTCCCACACCCTTCATGTTACTTAAAGGACAAGATATAGAAGAGTGGCCTCTCCCTCCTCTTTGCCACTTGCAGACTATTTCTCCTTCATCTAACACTCCAGCCCACTTAAAATGCACATCAGTCTATGCCAACTGCTGCCCCTCTTAATGGCTGCCCTCCACCAACCTCCCAGTTACTTCATCTCATTCATTCATTCATTGGAAATAACAGCGCTTGGCTCAGTCTTTTTCCCCAAACACTTCCCCGTGTGACTTCCATATCCACTTGAGGATATAGCCAAGCCCCTTGCCCTACTATTTCTTGAAGTCACTTCTAACCTTTTGTTCCCCATCATCCTAGCTCAGACACACTCTATGGTCATATTCTGGATGTCATCAGCAATAACTGCATCACCTCTATAATGTCAATGTCAGATTTCCCTATCTCCCATATAATCTCAACCCACAATCCATGGAACCTACTACCCTCTTGGTTCATCTGTCCTTTCATGTCTTCACATTCCTCACAACCCAGCTTAAATTCCATGGTCTAATATTATATCCACTGCCTCATATAAATCTGCAAACAGAAGAAGTGTCTTTGTACCTCCCTCCTTCGATCATACCAAACTTATCCCTAGATAAGAATAACTCTATCTACAAAGTAGAATGGTCCCACTTTAAATATTTGACCAGAAATCTCTTAAGTGGGCCTTCAACAATGACTGACAATACTAAATTTTCCTAGTCAAGTCACTGTCTTTCTCCCTCACACAATACCCTCATAAAACCTCAAATAATATAAATCCCCTGTATAATTCTCAGCTGATGACCTCACTTCTTATTCCACTGGGGGGAAAAAAAAGAAACAATCAAAAGAAACCCACCTCATCTTCAGAACAACAAGTCTACCAACTTACCTGCATCTCTGCTCACATACCCTGCCTTCTCCCCTGTTACTAAGGAAGAACCTTCCATTTCCCATCTAAGACCACTCCTTCCACCTATGCACAGGATCCTTTCCACTCTCCACTATTCAAGCATTTTGTTCTAGCAATTAACCCCTCTCTCTCTGGTGTCGCCAATTTTTCTTTCCATCAGTGTGCTGATGGGTGATTCCCATCAGCATATAAACATGCTACAAAATCTCCCTTCTTAAACAAACAAAAGAAATTTCCTTGACCACATATCCACCTCCAGTTTCCTCACAATTTCTTTTCTCCTCTTTATATCAAAACTCTTCAAAATAGGTGTCTATAGTGCTCTCTCCATTGTTTGACTTCTCATTCTCTCCTCAACCCACTCAAAACAGGCTTGCTTTTGCCTCTGTGCTGACAGCACTCTTATCAAGGTTGCCAACAACCTCCATCATGCCAAATCCAAAGGCAAACTCTTACTTCTCATTTTATTAATCTTCTCAGCAACATTTGGCTTACTTAATTATGGCTTCATTTTGAAACATATCTTGGCTTCTCTGACCACATAGTTTCCTATTTTTTCTGCTACCTCTCAGTCACTTTTTCTCAGTGTCTCTTGCTGGGTCGTCCTCATCTTCTCAACCTCTAATGGAGTGCTCCAGGGCTCAATTCTTGAATGTTATCTACTAAGGACTCCCAAATGGCAACCTCCAGCCCTGACTGTCCCCTGAGCTCCAGATTTTATTTATTTATTTATTTATTTATTTATTTATTTATTTATGTTTTGAGACAGAGTCTCTCTCTCTCGCCAAAGCTGGAGTGCAGTGGTGTGATCTCTGTTCACTGCAACCTCTGCCTCCCGAATTCAAGCGATTCTCGTGCTCAGCCTCCTGCGTAGCTGTGATTAGAGGCATGTGCCACCACACTCGGCTAATTTTTTGTACATTTTGTACATTTTTTAGTAGAAAGGAGGTCTCACCACGTTGGCCAGGCTGGTCTTGAACTCCTGACCTCAGGTGATCCACCCACCTTAGCCTCCCAAAGTGCTGGGATTACAGGCATGAGCCACCGCACCCAGCCTGAGCTCCAGATTGTTCACTCCCCATTTCTATATGGGTATCTAATGAGAACCTCAAATTTAACATGTATCCTAAACAGAACTCTTCATCCTGTCCCTCCTGAACACCTCCCATGTTCAGTCCAAAACCCAGGGTATCATCCCTGCTTCCTCCTGATTCCTTACATAACACATTAATCCATCTGTAAATCCTGTTGGATCTGCCTTCTATCCCAGTCTAGCTTCTCACCACCTCCAAGGCACCACCATCTCTTGTCTGGACTATTTCAAGAGCTGCTTAACTGTTCTCCCCACTTCTATTCTTGTCCCCTAGTCTATTCTCCACAAAATGGCAAAAGTGATCTTTTCAAAACACAATTTATAGCATATCATTATCCCACCTAAACCTTCTAAAGGATTGCAAGCACAATTAGAATAGAATTCAAATTTTGCACTGACTTTTCCCTTAGTATGGCTTGCTCCCTTAATTTATAAAGGTCTCTACTCACACGTCACCTCCTCAGAGAGGCATTTATGTGATCATTCTGCCTCAAATAGCACCAACCCCCATCACTTTTTCTCTCATTGCCTTGCTCCATTTTCCACTGTAGGTTCTCTCACATTTGTTATTGTTTTATTTGAGTATTTGCTTTTGGTCTGTCTCCTACATTTAGAATGTAAGTTCCCAAAGGGCAAGGGTATTGCCTATTTTTTTTCATACTGGTACATAGTATTTCAGTGCTCAGTAAATATTTGTTGAATGAGTGCCTGCAACCAAAGAAAAAAATGATCAGGATAATTTGGAAACCATTGCATAACTTATAAGAAAGAAGACGTAAGAGACCCACAGTTTTATCTAAAACTCAAAGGGTGTTACCTTCTTCCGAACAGAAGAATAAGCACTAAAGCTAAGGGGCAGAAGTTACGCAGAGGCAGGAGGAGAAAATTTCTAAAACTCAAAGCCCAAATAAGCTGCCTTGTGAGGCAGGAAACTATTAGGTTATTTATTTCAGTGATGAAAGGACCAATGTTTACTGGCAGCCTGCTGAATGGTAGATTTTGTATAGGGCCCTTAACATGGGTTAGGCACATTACCTTATTTTATTTAATCATCACAACTATATGAGGTAGATCTTATTATTATCATCCTTATTTTATAGATGAGGAAATTAACCTCACAAGTCTAAGACAGAGCTTTATCACTGCCTCCAAATGATTCTGAAGAGCAACTCCTTTCTGACAGGGAGATCTACAGCAGCAATTTGCAAAGTGTGGTCCAGAGACCCCTTGAAGTCCCCAAAACTCTTTCAGGTGTTTAATAAAGTCAGAACTACTTTTTTTTTTTTTTTACAATATTAAGACATTATTTCCTTTTTTCACTCTCATTTTCTCATGAATATACAGTGGAGTTTTCCAGAAGCTATATGATGTATGACGACTCACTACTCTGATAGATAACAGAATGTATGCTCATATATTCTTTTGTTTTTAATTTTTCTCAGGATAACTTTTTCATATGGTAACTATTGATAGATATAAGCCACAGAAACAAAAGCACTCTGGGCTCCTCAATACTTTTGAAGAGTGTTAAGTGGCCCTGAGATCAAAAAGTTTGAGAACTACTGCTGAAGAGGAATAGAGGGTCTAAACGTCAAAGGCCTCTGAAGTCCCTTCAAACTCAAAGATTGAGGATTTCAATGAAGTCCATTGTTTAGAAAACAGAGTTAACCACAAATCCTGTATTGGTTAAACTCCTGGGTGTGGCAATTCTTTGCTAAATGTCTGTGTCCTCTTCACTGCCTTGGTCACTATAATGGAATTTTTCTTTGGAGACCCAGCATCCTGTATAACCTCAGGGTCATTAGACTCTATGGAAAGATGAAGAAACTGCAATCATAAAGAATGCTGATTCTCAACATCCTGTTAGTTTTCATCTGGGGATTATTTTACTTGGTGTTTTGTTGTGGATGTTTGTTTAATGTATAAACTTTAAAAAAAATCACAAATGTGGATTCATTTGCTTATTTTCCTGTTTTTTGTTTTATTTTAGTTTTGTTTTTGTTTGGGATTTTCTGGCTTTTTAGCTTTTTGGGTTTTTTTTTTTTGAGTTACATTTTTCTTCTAATAGTCAAGTAATGAGGAAAGGAAAGTAGGCAGAATGAATGGTTAGGGAAGAGAACTTTTCTTAACACTTACTGTATGTCAGGTACAATATAATATAGCTGTCATTTGCTAAGGATCTACTATATGGGTTACTTCACTCAGTGCTTAATATGTACTATCTCCAATTCTCACAATGATCCTGGAAAAGAGTTATTATCAAGTGTGTGATAAACTAACTGGAAAAAGAAATGGCTGCAATAACTACCTTCCTGACATCCATGCCTTTTGGTAATCCCTTCCCACATCTACTCTGGGCTGGGCCATATGACTCGCTTTGGCCAATGGGATAACAGCAAATATGAGCAAGCAGAGAATTGAAAAGTGCTTGCACATTGGGCCTTGCTCTCTCTTGATGCTCTCTGTAACCCTGCAACCACCACCAGGTGAATGAGCACAGGCCAGGCCACTGGATTACAAATGACACATGGCCCAGTTACTTCCATGACCCCTGCCAATCACCAGTCAACCACCAGACACATGAGTGAGGCCAGGGACTACCAGTTGACATAAATTGATGAGTAAATGAGGCTGACATAAATGGAACAGACAGTTCCAGCCGAGTCCACCCCAACTACCCACCCACAGAATTAAGAGCAAATAAATAGTTGCTGTTTTAAACCACTAAGTTTTGAGGTGGCATGTTATGCCGCAAATGCTGAGAACAATGCCCATTTTACAAAGAAGGAGCCTAAGGCTCCAAGAAGTTGAGATCTTTACTGAGATCATTCTATAACCAGTATGTGGCAGGATGAGAATTTTAAACCTAGGCCTACATAGTATTACTTCATGTAATCTTTTTATCTACCGTTAATCTTTTTATCTACTATTAATACTCTCATTCTAAAGATGAGGAAACATGTACAGTCAGGTTAAGCAATCTGCCTAAGGTCATGCGGTTAATAAGTGGTAAAGCCAGGATTTAAATCCAACTATTGAAGCTCCCAGAACCTCCTGGCCAAACAGCCTGGAACCCACTTTTAGGGCTTTCCAGCACCTATTATCAACCTAACCTCCTGAAGATAAACAGCTGATGTGGGCATCTCTGAGCCCTCAGGGTAGCCCAGAGGTGACTATTTGAGTATGGCTGCTCGGGAGAGGTGTGGACAGGTCTGAACTTCCACTCATGTGTGTACAAAAACCCTCCAAATGCGAGAATGGGCAGGGGATAGAAAGAGAAGGGGGTGTGTTGTGGGTCAGAAACAGCTCTCCCCAGGGTTTTCATATTCCGTGATGGAACTCTGAGGCGTCTGAGAATTCTGAATTTGAACCTGGCATTCTAGGCCCTCATGAAAGGCATACCTGTAGTGCTTCATTCAGTTTCTAGTTTTTAAATGTTTAGGTGGGGTATGTAGGCCTCCCTTTGTTGCTCCAGAGCTAGGAGTGAGCCTGTCTGATTTACTGGAAACAGGGAGCTGTTCAAGGATTTCTTTCAGGGTAGTGTTATGATCAAAACTATGCTTAAAGACTTAGGTGGTGAATTTACCAAAAAATGGATATATTTTTTATAGATTTTAAAATAAATTTCTACATTTATTTTAAAAAGTTATCAAAATGGAATTAAATGAGAAGACATATTGACAAGGTGATGAAGGTAGTTAAAATTTAAGGCAAAAATAAGACTCCATTAAAAAAGATACAAACCAACCCTTTTTATTGTTAATTAAGTTAAAAATACAGATGAATTCTTTTTACTTTTATTTTATTTTGAGACAGGGTCTGGCTCTGGCACCCAGGCTGGAGTGCAGTGGTGCAACCTCAGCTCACTGCAGCCTCCACCTCCTGGACGCAAGTGATCCTCCCAACTCAGCCTCCCAAGTAGCTGGGGCTACAGGTGTGTGCCACCACATCTGGCTAATTTTTGTATGTTTGGTAGAGATGGGGTCTCACTATGTTGCCCAGGCTTGTCTTGAACTCCTGGATTCAAGCAATCTGTCCACCTCAGCCTCCCAAAGTGCTGTGGATTACAGGTATGAGCCACCACGCCCAGCCACTTTTATTTACTTTTAGTTAGAGGTAAAAAGAGAATTGAAGTGGTCGGGCACAGTGGCTCAAACCTGCAATCCCAGCACTTTGGGAGCTTAAGGCGGGCAGATCACTTAAGCTCAGGAGTTCGAAACCAGCCTGGTCAACATAGTGAGACCTCTATCTCTATTTTTAAAAATAAATAAAAATTGGCTGGGTGCAGTGGCTCACGCTTATAATCCCAGCACTTTGGGAGGCCGAGGCAGGTGGATCACCTGAGACCAGCCTAGCCAACATGGCAAAACCCCATCTCTACTAAAAATACAAAAATTAGCTGGGCGTGGTGGCATGCTCCAGTAATCCCAGCTACTCGGGAGGCTGAGGTGGGAGAATCGTTTAAACCCAGGAGGCGGAGGCTAAGTGAGTCGAGATCACACCACTACACTCCAGGCTGGGTGACAGAGAGAGACTCTGTCTAAATAAATAAAAAAGAGAAAGATAAGGAACTACCCCTATATAGCAAGAGGTTGTTATGGACTGAATGTCTGTGTCACCTCAAAATTCATATGCTGTAACTCTACCCTCCAATGTGATGGTGTTTGGAGGTAGAGCCTTTGGGAGGTAATAAGGTTTAGATCAGTCCATGAGAGTTGAGGCCTCGCAATGGATTAATGTCCTTATAAGAAGAGGAAAGGAGAGCTCTCTCTTCATGAACACACACTAAAGAAAGGCCATGTGAGCATACGGTGAGAAGTCAGCCATCTGCAAACCAAGAAGAGGTCCCCCACCAGAACCTGACCATGTTGCACCTTGATTTCAGGCTTTCAGCCTCCAGAACTGTGAGACAATTACTGTCTGTTGTTTAAGCCACCCAGTCTATGATATATTCTTATAACAGCCTAAGGTGGCTAAGACAGAGGTTTATTAGCAATGGGTATAGAACTTTTATTTAAATGTATTTCCAACATTAATAAAGGTGATTATACGTATTTTTTGAAATCCAACTGTCTCTGATTTCAGAGCTTGTACTACTTGCACAACTTCAGCCTGTCGGTTGTGGTTAGTTGAGGGTTCCAGTTAGCTGATTCTTGCCTATAGAAGAACTGATTGCTCCAGCACTGTATTAGCAACCAAGCTTGCATTTAAAAATGCACCACATAACTCTACACACACAAACACAAAAAGTATAAAAGAGAAAGAGCAATGGAAATGGAAGAAGACTTGGGAATGGAAGTTATTCAAAAGAAAACACAACAAAACATTGCAAAGTGGGTCTGGTTTTATAAATAGGAGATAAGAAAAACTCATTAAAATAACCAAAGGACTAAGAGGAATATAAAACAGCAGCTCATGAAAAGGGGTATTTTAAACTGGAACCAAAGAAGCTAGCAGGCACGTAGCTTGAACCAAGGACGAAAGTGTTCATTAACACTGAAAGTACTGCACTCGCTGCTCATCATATTCACAACGTGTCCTTCTACTGACTTTCTGCTGTCTACATGCTGCTTGGCACCGGAGTTATTTAGGCTGGAAAAGAGAATGTGGAAAGAGGGAGCATTAACACCTTCCGAAGATGGCAAGGGAAGAGCACTGGACTGCAACTAACTAGCCAAGTGACCTTGGGCATGTTACTTCACCTCTATGGATCTTAATTTCCTAAGGCCCCTGTGTAGCTCTAAAATTGCATGATTCTATGATGATATTGAAGGGAAGGTGGTGACCACCAGTGATCCATTGCTGCTGAGATGCAAAAAAAGAACAAATAAGCTCTCAGAGAAGTGTTCCTTCATTTACTCAAAAAGCATTTATTGAACACCTACTATTTGTTCTAGGCTTTGTTCTTGTCCTTGAAACAGTAATTCAGTGGGGGAAAGAAAAATGCCGACAAAAAAATTACAATTAAATGTGATAATCCCTACAGTAGATACACAAAGCACAAAAGGGGCCTGATTAATAATAACAATGCTGGTGCACAGGCCCTTTGGATTAGATACACCTGGATTGTATCCCAATTTAGCTATTTACTAGCTGTATAACCTTAGGCGAATCACTGAACCTCTCTGAGCCTTGGTTTCCTTGTGTGTTCTCACAAAATAGACTCTGATGCTACAGTATGAGCTACCTATGGGCTTGATTCTCAAACCTCCACAGGGGAAAAATATAGTCAGTTAGGGACTAAAGCTAACTGGAGAAGATTCATGGGGTACATGATGTGAGGAAGAAGACTATGCAGACAATTTTTAACTGGCTGTGAAGGGGAAGAGGGAAATGGGATAGTAGCTAGGAAAAGAAGTAGAGTCAAGGAAGAATTTTTTTTAATAGAAGTCATACAGTTGGGCATGGTGGCTCACACCTGTAATCCCAGTACTTTGGGAGGCTGAGGCGGCCAGATCACTTGAGGCCAGGAGTTCAAGACCAGCCTGGCCAACACGGAGAAACCCAGTCTCTACTAAAAATACAAAAATTGGTTGGGCATGGTGGTTCATGCCTGTAATCCTAGCACTTTGGGAGGCCGAGGTAGGCAGATCACTTGAGGTCAGGAGTTCAAGACCAGCCTGGCCAGCATGGCAAAACCCCGTCTCTACTAAAAATACAAAAATTAGCTGGGTGTGGTGGCGGGCGGCTATAATCCCAGCTACTCAGGAGGCTGAGGCACGAGAATTGCTTGAACCCAGAGAATGGAGGTTGCAGTGAGCCGAGATCATGCCACTTCACTCCAGCCTGGGCAAAAGAGTGAAACTTCATCACAAAAAAAAAACAAAATTAGTCAGATGTGGTGGTACACACCTGTAATCCCCAGCTACTCGGGAGGCTGAAGCATGAGAACTGCTTGAGCCTGGGAGGTGGAAGTTGCAGTGAGCTGAGATTGTACCAGTGCAGTTCATCTTGGGCGACAGAGTGAGACTCCCCTCCACCCAAAAAAAAAAAAAAAAGAAAGAAAGAAAAGTCATATAACATGGTAATTGTTTAGGTAAAATCAAGAAAAGGAGGAGATACTGATAATGGTGGAGAGGAAGGAAGTAATCGAAGAACCTAAGGCCCTGTGGAGACAAGATTGGACAGAATCTAGAAAGGTCTGGCCTGTGAGAAGAGCACAGTCTCCTAGCAAGAGAATGCACACATTCTCCATTGTAAACAGGGGAAAGACAATGGTTGCAGGTGTAGTTAGGAGGGTACATTTAATGGTGGCAAGATCAGAACGTTCCCATTTTCTGTATTCTGTTTACTCAGTGCCATGTGGGGTGAGGTCATCAGTGAGCATGAAAAGGAAGGGGTGGGAGAGGGAGATTTGAGCAGAGAGGATGAAGAGGTCATCTGAGAGAACTGTCTTCAGAAAACCCTCACTAAGGATGAGAGAAGTGATGGACAGTGTCAGATGTCCATCTGAAGTTAGTAATGAGTGAAGAAGGCCAAGTTGTGAAAGTCTCAGCTGCAAGGAAAAGGAAGTGAGAGGGAAGGAGGACAGGGTGGCTAAGCGTTAAGGTATGACTCAGTGGCTGTGAAAGAGGAAAAAGGAAAGTGACTACAACAATACTGTGGACTCTAAGCTGGGGAGAAAGTAAATCGATACAATGGTGAGCTGATGAAGAGAGAAAATATGATGAGAGTCAATGGATTGGAGGTCTAACCTGATAAAGTTTAGAGACTTCAGCAGTGGAGGTCAAGATTTCCAAAATAATGCAGTTTCTGGTGATAAAAAGGGCTAGTCTATGAGCAAATGAATGTGTAGTTGAGGTGGGTGGAGGAAAAGATCATTAAAATGAATGGGTCAAGGAAGTGAAAAGTCATGACAAGGGATGGGTCAACCATGTGAATGTTGAAGTCACCAGAATGATGACTAGAATCGGGGTGGAAAGAATAACAAAGTCTAGAGAGAAAGGCTCTCCCCTACAAAGTTCTACAAATCCCTCAGGCTGCTGGGGTGGGGGTTAGGGGAATCAGGACAGAGATCCCAGCCACTCCGGGACCCTGCCTCCCCTTCCTGTCTTGAGCCCAGGTTCAGGGGATCCAATATACCTCACAGCAGGTCCACTCTCCTCTCCTCCCACCCTCAAAATCTTCCACTTTCAGACAACTCCTCTCTAAATTTCCAGTAACTGAGAATTTTTTTTAAAAGAAAAGCCTCCTGGGGCAAGTAAAGTTTCTGACATTCTTGACACAAAGATGTTGAAGTCGTCCAGAATGATAAGAGGAATGAACAGGAAGTGAGTAAGCCATGAACTACGTCTTCAATAAATGAGGGGAAGTAACCAGGAGGTTGGTGAGTGACAGCAATGAGGAGGGTAGAGGGGTGGGCTTTTGCAGGAGAAAGAAAAATAATCCTAAAGGGATTTGGAAGACCAATAATTCTCAAACTCTCCTCCAAGCAACATTTATCTAAGAAGCAGCCAACGTATCAGTTATGACAGGAGGTACGGGACATAAGGGTACAGGGACTTTGGCCATCACAGACAGGCATTTGTAGAGGGCACAGTAAGGATGTGGGAGGAAGTGGCTTTTGTCGGATTAGAAAATAAATAGAGCAGTATGGAGGGTGAGCAGGGGTCAGGAAGGCTTGGGAGGTGAGGCACAATGGGATTAGTTCTGACAGTGTCTTGGAGGAGGGCAGTCAGTTCCCTTTAGAACTGAGGTGCATTGGCAGGGTGTGGTGGCTCACGACTATAATCCCAGCACTTTGGGAGGTCAAGGCGGGCAGATCACAAGGTCAAGAGTTTGAGATCACCCTAGCCAACACGGTGAAACTCTGTCTCCATTAAAAATACAAAAATTAACCTGGTGTGGTGGCACACACCTGTAGTTCCAGCTACTAGGGAGGCTGAAGCAGGAGAATCGCTTGTACCTGGGAGGCAGAAGTTGCAGTGAGCCGAGATCTTGCCACTGCACTCCAGCCTGAGTAATGAAGCGAGACTCCATCCCAAAAAAAAAAAAAAAAATGAGGTGCAGAATATTTCATTCAATGATAGTCTTCATCTCTGGCTTGGCCACATTTTGGCCCACATGAGGCAGCGTGAGGGCCACTCAATCAGGATTCCTATGATGAAAGGGCCACAGCACCTGGGGCAGCAGTCTCCTTGAGCCTGACACAGTGGGACGGTGTTGGTGACCTGTGGTGTGCAGCTCCTCAGGCCTTACTCAGTGTAATGTTTGACAGCTGCAGCAGCAGCTTATGCCTGTGCTTTCTCTTACAGTGTGATTTAAATCGGATTTTGTCTGTCTATAATTCCTGACAGGAATACTGATATAAATCCTTTCTCAATCTCAGCTCCCTCTCATTCACCAGGCCAGTTTTGTAAGAACAGGGACAAGTGGGAAATATGTACAGTGCGAAAATAAGAAAATAATCCACCCCACATGATCTCCAGACTCATCTGAGTAGGAAAGTGCTCACAGCAAGAGAAGCCCACCATTATGCTTCCCCCCTGGAGTCGTTGTCCTTTTTCAATGTCGTCCATCCAGGCTGCACCAGCTTGGAACAGCTCTGTGGCCTGGCTGACAAATAGAAGAGTCCCAGGTCCCCAGAATCCTGCCTCAGCTTAGGGCTAGACTCCAAAAGCAGGGAAGAGTGGGGCTACATCTAGGCCAGTCTCCAATCACCAGCAGGTGATATTTATTCCATCAGTGGGCAGAGTCACCATTACCTCTACCTGTGCAGGGTCCTTCCCATCCTCTGGGATGCAAGGTCTCTAAGCATATAGATCTGTAAGTCAAGTCAGGCTGTAAACCTTAGCAGTATTAGGACATCTAGTAAGTTCTCAAGTGATACTGATGCGACTGGTTTGGGATCACACTTTGAGGACCACTGATCTGCATTAGAATTTTGCCTGCACGTGCACTCTTTGCAATCACCTCAGCTTCCCCACCCAGACCTGATTTACTGAAATTAACTGAGCACTAAATTCTTCTAGGAGAGCTATAGCCCTCAAACCAACTCCTCTCACCCCATCCCCACCAATTTCTCAGCTCTGCCAATGGCACTACTGGCTTCTAATTACCGGGGCTTGTAATATCTATGTCTCTTATTCAGTTCCTGCCTATAAAGTCACTCATCAAGTCCTTCTCGAAATTTCCTTTAAAATGTCTCATGCTGGTAGGATACAGTGGCTCATGACTATAATCCCAACATTTTGGGAGGCTGAGGTAGGAGGATCGCTTGGGGGCAGGAGTTTGAGACCAACCTAGGCAAAATAGCAAGATCCCCTCTGCAGAAAAAAAAAATTAATTAGAAAGGCGTGGTGGCAGGTACCTATAGTCTTAGCTACTTGGGAGGCTGAGGCAGGAGGATCGCTTGAGCCCAGGAGTTTGAGGCTGCAGTGAGCTATGACTGTGCCACTGCACTTCAGTCTGGGCAACAGAGCAAGACCCTGCCTCTTAAATATATATATATATATATATATGTATATATTTTATATATATATATATTTTATATATATATATATTTTATATATATACATATATATATTTTATATATATATACATATATATATATTTTATATATATATACATATATATATATTTTATATATATATACATATATATATAATATATATATATGTATATATATATATATATATATATATATTTTGAGACGGAGTCTTGCTCTGTCTCCCAGGCTGGAGTGCAGTGGCAAGATCTCAGCTCACTGCAACCTCCACCTTCCAGGTTCAAGCGATTTTCCTGCCTCAGCCTCCCGAGTAGCTGGGATTACAGGCGCCCACCACCACGCCAACCTAATTTTTTTATTTTTAGTAGAGACAGGGTTTCACCATGTTGGCCAGTCTGGTAACTCCTGACCTCGTGATCCGCTTACCTCAACCTCCCAAAGTGCTGGGATTACAGGCGTGAGCCACTGTGTCCGGCCCACCCGGCTAATCTTTTGATTGTCATCACTTCTTCCAATTAAAAGTTCAGTACTACTTTCAACATGTCACCTAATTAATCCAAAATCCTTCCATAAACACTCCTCACTGGGTCTACATGCCTTAATAATCACTGGTCCTCCAGCATGTTCTCTGCCTCTGCACCTCCTAAATGATGGTTCTTGAAATGTGATCACAATGAACACCTGCATCAGTAACATCTGAGTTCCATGATAAAAACACGTACTCCTGAGCCCCATCTCAGACCTACTGAATCAAAACCTGAGGGTAAAACCTAGGAATCTGCATTTTTCTCATGCTGCCCAAGGAAATTCAGTGCATTCTAAAGCTGGGGAACCACTTCTCTAGCTTCCTCCTCTAAACAGAATCCATCATCATCCCACAGTGTGTTATCTATTGCTGTACCAAATTACTCCCACATTTAGTGGCTTAAAACAGTACACACTGATTATTATCTCATCTTTTCTGTGGATCAGAAACCCAGTCATAGCTGCAGTGTGTCCTTTGGCTCAGGGTCTCTGAAAGACAAAAATCAAGGTGTTGGTCTGGCCTGCAGTCATCTCAAGGCTCAACTAGGAAAAGATCTGCTTCCAAGTTCACTCACATGGCCAATGGCAGGATTCAGTTCTTCAGAGGCTGTTGACCAATAGCTGCCCTCATTTCCTTGCCATGTGGAACCTTCCATTGGTCAGTTCACAATATAGCAACTTATTTCATGTTTTATCAGCGCAAACAAGCAAATACGGCCAGAGAGAATGAGTAGTAGCAAGGCAGAAGTCATAGTCTTCTGCAAACCTAATAATGGAAGTGACACCATCACTTTTGCTGTATTCTCTTTGTTAGAAGAAGTTACTAGGTCCAGCCCACACACAAGGGGAGAGAAGGGATTACACAAGGGTGTGAATACAAGGAGGAGGGGATCACTGGGAGCCATTTCAGAAGCTCCTGCCACAGCCTCCTCAACATCATATACACACGTCAGCCCGTGTTTTGTCTATTTATCCAGCCAGTATGGAAGGATTAAAAACAACAGTAGGCTGGGCACGGTGACTCACACCTATAATCCCAGCACTTTGGGAGGCCAAGACGGGTGGATCACCTGAGGTCAGGAGTTCAAAACCAGCCTGGCCAACATGGTGAAATCCTGTATCTACCAAAAATATAAAAATTAGCCGGGTGTGGTGTTGTGAGCTTGTAGTCCCAGCTACTCAGGAGGCTGAGACAGGAGAATCGCTTGAACCTGGGAGGCAAAAGTTGCAGTGAGCTGAGATCACACCACTGCACTCCAGCCTGGGCAACAGAACGAGACTCCATCTCAAAAAAAATAAATAAATAAAATTTAAAATAAATAAATAAAAACAACAGTAGTGTGGTTCACAAGAACACAATACATAAAGCTGTGATTAGCCTAGTCTGATTTCTTGCCTTACAAAAGTCTCTGATTTTAGCGAAGAAGAAGGCAATTGATCACGGCCCAAAGTGGATATTTGGCTTTCCAATAAACACATATTCATCAGTTAAGCCAGTTTTCAACCCTGCTGGAGATTAGAATACCTGGGGAGCTTTTATTAAAAAATACTGATGCCCAGGGTCCCACCAAAGGCATTTAAATCAGAATTTCTGAGACTGGAGCTATAGAACTAGCATTGTTTTAAGGATTTTGTTTTGTTTACTTTTAATTTTTTTATAGAATCAGCATTTTTAAAAGATCTCTAGGTGATTCTAATACACGGTTAGGATTCAAAACCCTTGGGCTGGCCCATTCTTCCACCTTCATTTCCTTTTTTTGACAACTGTTGTATGGAAACAGCTACCGCTTAGGATAGGTTTGAAGCCTCTTCCACCTGATTTGGGAATACCCTGTGAAGGAGAAAGAATTGGATGCCAGGTTTGAAAAACAGCAGGAAAGTCTCTTAGTGGAAGCTGACGGAGGTGGCCTGAGAGAGGGTATCAGGTTTGAGACATATCTAGGCCAGAACAAGAGCACACAAAGTCAATATGTTTTCGGTCACTGCCTGCTAGCAACCTGGTAATGGGTTAGGAACGACAGGCAGAAGAAAGGAATGGAAGATATGTCCCCTGAAAGAGATATTGCAAACTGACAGCCCATGGGTCAGATGTGGCTCACAAAAGTGCTGCCTGCACGTGTGTGTGCACATGTGTAGATATGTGTAGTATGTGTGTTTTGTTCACTGTGGTCAAGGTTTACATAAATAAATATTTCTACCTACAAATTATTCACATCTGGAAAAAAGGTAAGAGAGTTTAACACACATCCTTGGTATATTAAATTCTGAAAGTTTACATTTTTCTTCCAACAGTCTTACAGCTTCACTGAGAAATTGAACTCTAAAATATGCATAAAAATAAAAGAAAATATATACACAAACCATCAATTAAACTTATTTGCTACCGATGAAATCAGGGAGAGAACCCGTTTCTCTCTTTCTTTCTTTCTTTCTTTCTTTCTTTCTTTCTTTCTTTCTTTTTTTTCCTTTTTTTGAGACAGGGTGTCACTCTGACATCCAAGCTGGAGTGCAGTGGCACAATCACAGTTCACTGCAGTCTTGATTTCCCAGGCTCAAGTGAACTTCCTACCTCAACCTCCTGAGTAGCTTGGGCCACAGCACCCACCACCATGCTCGGCTAATTTCTGTATTTTTTATGTAGAGATGGGGTTTTGCTATGTTGCCCAGGCTGGTCTCTAACTCCTGAGATCAAGCGATCTGCCTGCCTCGGCCTCCCAAACTGCTGGGATTACAGGCGTGGGCCACCACAGCTGCCCGTTTCTTTTTAACAATGCTGAGAATTAACATATAAAATGGGGAGTCTATAGGCTTACACTGAATAATAATACCTAGAATTAGCACAGTATTCATAAGTAGTACTTAATAAATATCCTTAACTATAATTTACTGCTTCCTATCAACAGATTGTTTTTAATTGGGCATACTGCTTTTTAAAAATTGGAATGTGTTCCCAATATTTAAAATAAGGAAATTTTACATAAAGATCCAGATCTGGGGCCTCTCTTAAAAACTGGTAGCTTTGATTCTCACAAGGTAACAATTGGCAGGAAGTGAATTGCAGTTGTTACCTCTCCCTCCCCACTGTCTCCCAAAAGGAACACACCCAAAGGAACACACCACACATCCTCTGCCTTGCCCCAGCAGGCAGCTGGAAGGCAGTATAAGAGAGTGGCTAACAGTGTAGACTCTGGAGCCAGAGTGCTCTGTGTCCAAAGGTTACTTCCGTCTGGCACTGTTGAATGGTGTGACTCAGGTAAGTTATTTAACATCTCTGGGCCGGGCGCGGTGGCTCAAGCCCGTAATCCCAGCACTTTGGGAGGCCGAGGCGGGCGGATAACGAGGTCAGGAGATCGAGACCATCCTGGCTAACACGGTGAAACCCCGTCTCTACTAAAAATACAAAAAATTAGCCGGGCGTGTTGGCGGGTGCCTGTAGTCCCAGCTACTCAGGAGGCTGAGGCAGGAGAATGGCGTGAACCCGGGAGGCGGAGCTTGCAGTGAGCCGAGATCGCGCCACTGCACTCCAGCCTGGGCGACAGAGCGAGACTTCCGCCTCAAAAAAAAAAAAAAAAAAAAAAAATCTCTGTGCCCCAGTCTCTTTTTCTGAAAATCAAGGCTCATAATAAAACCTACTTTACAGGATCATTAAGAGGATTAAGCAAGTGAGCTAACACATACAAAGAGCTTAGCCCAGTGCTTAGCCAAAAGGTAGGCACTCAGTAAATGTTAGGCATTGTTATTTGAATGCAGTACAACAGTAGTTAAGAGCACAGGCACTGGCACAAAGACAAAAACCACATGTTCTCACTTATATGTGGAATCTACAACAATGGAACTCACAGAAGCAGAGAGGAGTTATCAGAGACTGGGGCATTGGGGGAATGAGGAGATGTCAATCAAAGGTTACAAAACTGCAGTAAGACGGGAGGAATAAATGATGAGTATTTAAGGTGATAGGTATGTAATTTAGATTGATTCTATCATTCCACACTGTATGTGATATGGTTTGATGTTTGTCCCCTCCAAATCTCACAGTGAAATATAATCCCCAGTGTCACAGGTGAGGCCTGATGGGGGTATTTCCATCTTGGAGGCAGATCCCTCATGAATGGCTTAGAGCCATCCCCTTGGTGATGAGTGAGTTCTAGCTCACCCTCAGTTCACACAAGATCTGTTGTTTAAAAGTCTTGGACTTCCCCCTTCTCTCTCTTGCTTGTTCTCACCAAGTGATATGGCAGGTTCCTCCTTTTAAGTTTTCTGAGGTCTGCCAGTGTCATGTTGCTTGTACAGCCTACAGAACGATGAGCCAAAATAAAACTCTTTCTTTATAAATTACCCAGCATCAGGTATTCCTTTACAGCAATGCAAATGGACCAATGCAGCATACATATATCATAACATCATTATGTATCCCATCATTGTATACAATTATAATTTGTAAAAAAAAAATAAAAAAATAAAAAGAAACCAATCAAAAACAAACAAAAAAGAGCATGTGCACTGGAGTCAGCACCAAAATCCCAGCTCTAGAAAGTACTAGCTGTGTAGCCTTAGAGCAAGTTACTTACTATTCTTCAATTTCCTCCTCTGTTAAATGGGGACAGCAATGATATCCACCTTGTAGGGTTGCTGTGAGAAGACTAAGTAAGATAAGGTTTGTAAGGTGCTTGGCACAGAGTAAATACTCAATACAGGTTACCTATTATTGTGGTTCCTACCCATCGGGAAGATGAGATTAGCACACAGGATACGGGCCAGGAAGATCAAATCGAGAGGTGGGTTGTGTGGTGGATAAACTAAAAAGACTATGAGGAGTAGGAGATGATGAGAAAGTTTTAAAGCACATTTGGGCTGGGCGCAGTGGCTCACACCTGTAATCCCAGCACTTTGGGAGGCTGAGGCAGGCAGATCACCTGAGGTCAGGAGTTCAAAACCAGCCTGGCCAACATGGTGAAACCCTGTCTCTACTAAAAATACAAAAATTAGCTGGGCATGGTGGTATGCGCCTGTAATCCCACCTACTGGGGAGGCTGAGGCATGAGAATCACATGAACGCAGCAGGCAGAAGCTGCAGTGAGCCAACATCACGCCACTGCACTCCAGCCTGGGTGATAGACCTAGACTCTGTCTCAAAGAAATAAAAATAAAAGTAAAAAAATAAAGCACATTTTAAGGCCAGAGCAAACATTAGGGACTTGCTTCAGAGGCTGACTCTTAAGAGACAAAGAAATGTACTCATTTAATCTGCCACACGCCCAAATGTGTTGGGAACGTGTTCCATAAACCTACACCCCTTGAAAGGCTACCTACCTTCTTTACAACCCATGATGTGACCAACATGATACACTGTGTTTTTAGACATCCAAGATAATTAAAGCACTAAAAATAATGGCTCCATAGACGTGAATGTTCCTGAAACTGACAGATGGGACAAGTAATGGAAGCAGAAATAACAGTGCAGGAGCAGCACTGCTGTTCAACCTCTCTCTGCCTGGCCTCTGACAAGGTAATCAAAACACATACAGAAGAGCTGCATTTTCAGCAGGGTGATGACACTTATGCATTAATGGATATCAAACTTTAACGACCACAAGACTTGGAAAGAGAAAAGCAGAAGTCTTCCTCCTGCTTTCCCACTTCTGGCATCCTCAGAATCCTAGGCAGGAATCACTGATAATTTATGATGAGAGGATTGATATCCAATTCACCAAGGATATCTGGGAGACAAGTATGATCATAAACAGCCCAAGGCAGATAAAACTCACATCTTAATTATCTATACATTCTCGCCTCATGACGCTTGTTGCACATCAACCCACAAATTATCAAAAGGAAAATTTTAATCTCATTGAGGCTTCCCCCAATGCCTTTGAATCCCCTATGTCTTCGGATGTGTGTTCTTGGAATACAAATTCATTTTAATATTACCCTAGGAAAAACAATAAGAAAAAGCCTACAGGCCGGGCATTGTAGCTCACGCCTGTAATTCTAGCACTTTGGAAGACCAAAGTGGGTCAATCACTTGAGCCCAGGAGTTTGAGACCAGCCTGGCCAACATGGTGAAACCCCGTCTCTACTAAAAATACAAAAATTAGCTGGACGTGGTGGTGGGTGCCTGTAATCCCAGCTACTCGGGAGGCTGAGGCAGGAGAATCTCTTGAACCCGGGAGGCAGAGGCTGCAGTGAGCCGCGATCGTGCCACTGCACTCCACACTCCAGCCGGGGAGACAGAGTGAGACTCTGTCTCAAAACAAAAGAAAAGAAAAGAAAAGAAAAAGACTACAAAACAAAAACTAACATGGTATCTAAAGGTATGTGAAATTCTAAAAAATATTTTTCTAGTTTTGCTGAAATTTTCATAGTTGTGGTCCATGCACTGTATTACTAAATTTGCATATGCTGTGGGAATTAGCTACAGCAAAATTTTAAGTCCAGGTTGTTTTGACCTTGTTTCCAAGAATGCACCAAAGCCTCCTCTCTTCCATAATACTCAGCTGGTGCTCACCTCAGCAAGTGGAAAAGAAGTAAACTAGAACTAGAAAAGTAGATCTGCCAAAAACATTTAATGATTCATTCTGAGGTCAAGTGCGAATGATCTGTGGATTAGCATGACTAATGGAAAGCTGGCGGTAACCCACATTTATGAAGTGCTGTGCCATTCAGGAAAGGGCAATAGCCAAAATCAGGCTGGATGGTCAGTGTTGAGATAGCAATGGATTGTATTCAGAAAAATATCTGATAACTGGTGTTAGCATCTTCTCCGCCCTCCCCAGTGTCCAGAAAAGAGAAGCCAGCACTAGACTTCTAAATCAGTACTTCTCAAACTTTAATGTGTATACAGATCACCTGGGGATCTTATTAAAATTCAGATTCCTATTGAGTAGGTCTGCAGTGAGACCTGAGCTTCTGCATTTCTAACGAGCTCCCAAATGCTGCTGACACCTCTGGTTCATGCATCCATGCTTTCAGTAGAAAGAGTCTAAAGCAGGGGTCAGCAACCTATGGCTCAGAGGCCTGTCTTTGTACAACCTGTGAGCTAAGAATGGTTTTTAGATTTTTTTAATGGTTGGGAAAATAAATCAAAATAATATTTCATGACACATGAAATTGTATTAAATTCAAATTTCTATGTCCACAAATGAAGTTTTTTCCTGGTACACAGACATACCTGTTCATT
The DNA here is from genome assembly GCF_028878055.3 of Symphalangus syndactylus. Classification (NCBI taxonomy): domain Eukaryota; kingdom Metazoa; phylum Chordata; class Mammalia; order Primates; family Hylobatidae; genus Symphalangus; species Symphalangus syndactylus. Next base: position 108,318,046 of record NC_072447.2, on the reverse strand, counting down.
TACTTATAGTCTATGGCTCCTTTCTAGCTGAGGTGAATATTTGCAACAGAGGCCATATAGTCTACAAACCTAAAATAGCTGAAGGCCTTTCCAGAAAAAAAGCTATCAACCCCTGGTCTGAAGTATTAATGAAGGGGATTATACTGTATTCACACAGAGAGAAGGGCTTTGAGTATCATTACACAGAGAGAAGGGCTTGAGACAGCTTGCCCTTCCTTCTGCTGAGACTGGGAGGGGTCAGAGAACTGAGTAGTAAAGCCGGTGCACCCCATGCAGGTACAGCACCCCCGACAGGTAAGCAATCAAAAGGAAGACCTGAGTGAGAGGTATCTCTGGACCCACTTGGAGCAGCAGTGCCAAAGGCAATTGATAAGGACCTGCACATGATGGCCGCCTCTGGGAGACCAAGGAGCAAGAGAAAAGATGAAACCACTAAGAACTAAGGATCTGGCCCTCTCCTGATTTTCTGGCACAAAAAAAGCCCAGGACTCCTTAGTGATCTCCCAGGAGATTGTAGGAAACCCTCAAAATAACCGAGATGTAATTCCCTGTCCATATACCATGTTGGGGGCTCTGAAAAGATTCCATTTAATTTATAGAAATAAAGAAACAGGGCCAGGCGCAGTGGCTCATGCCTGTAATCCCAGCACTTTGGGAGGCCGAGGCACGCGGATCACCTGAGGTCAGGAGTTCAAAACCAGCCTAGCCAACATGGCGAAATCCCATCTCTACTGAAAATACAAAAATTATCCAGGCATGGTGATGAGCGCCTGTAATCCCAGCTACTCAAGAGGTTGAGGCAGGAGAATAGCTTGAACCCCGGAGGCGGAGGTTGCAGTGAGCTGAGATCGCACCACTGCACTCCAGCCCGGGTTACACAGCAAGACTCTGTCTCAAAAAAAAAAAGAAAAAGAAAAGAAAGAAAAAATAAAGAAAGAAACAGACAGGGCAAGGTGGCTCACGCCTGTAATCCCAACACTTTGGGAGGCCAAGGCAGGCAGGTCATTTGGGTCCAGGAGTTTGAGACCAGCCTGGGTAACACAGCAAAACCCAGACTCTGCAAAAAAAAAAAAAAAAAAAAAAAAAATTAGCCAGGCTCAGTGGCTCAAGCCTGTAATCCTAGCACTTTGGGAGGCCAAGGCGGGAGGATCACCTAAGGTCAGGAGTTCAAGACCAGCCTGGCCAACATGGTGAAACCCTGTCTCTACTAATTAGCCGGGCGTGGTGGCAGGTGCCTGTAATTCCAGCTACTCAAGAAGCTGAGGCAGGAGAATCACTTGAACCTGGGAGGCAGAGATTGTAATGAGCCAAGATCAAGACAGAGCAAGACTCTGTCTCAAAAAGAAAAAAAAAATAGCTGGGGCGTGGTGGCTGGTGTGCACCTGTAGTCTCAGCTACTCAGGAGGCTGAGGTGGGAGAATCACCTGGCCTCAGGAGGTGGCCATTGCAGTGAGCCGTGATTGCACCACTGGGTGACAGAGTGAGACAGAGGCTGGGCACTGTGGCTCATGCCTGTAATCCGGCACTTTGGGAGGCCAAGGCAGGAGGATCACTTGAGTCTAGGAGTCCAAGATCAGCACAGACAACATACAGAGGCCCTGTCTCTGCAAAGAATTTTAAGAATTAGCCGGGTGTGGTGGTGCACACCTGTAGTCCCAGCTACTCAGGAGGCTGAGGTGGGAGGATCATTTGAGCAACTTGGATTTATTTCTCACAGTTCTAGAGGCTGAGAAGTCCAACCAAGATCAAGGTGCTGGCAAGGTAGGTTTCATTCTGAGGCTTCTTCTCTTGGCTTGCGGGCAGCCACCATCTTGCTATGTGCTCACGTGACCTCTTCTTTGTGCACAGACACAAAGAGGGGGAGAGAAGGAGAAAGAAGAGGGAGGGGGAGAAAAGGGGGACAAAGAGGGAGGAAGGTGAAGAGAGGAAAAGGAGGGGAAAGTGGAGCTGGGGAGGAAAGGAAGGAGGGAGGCACAGAGAGGGAGGAAGGAAGACAAAGAGAAAGGTGCTCCCATGCTCTCTGGTACTTCTTCTTGTAAGGGCATTAATTCTATTGGATCAGGGGTCCAAACATTACTTCATTTAACTGAAATTCTGTTCTAAATACTTTATCTCCAAATATAGTCACATTGGAGGTTAGGGCTTTAACATATGAATGGGGGTGGGGGGTGGGAAGGGACACAATTCAGTCCATAGCATTGCGCTTGGTGATGTGGACTAAAAACTCATACCTGCTATGCCCATTTATATTCCTGATCTAATGAATAAACAGAGAAGGTGACTAACCTCTGGTCTGATTTGACCTGAGGACACAAAAAAGAACCCTAATTTCAAGTTAGCTACTCCACTAACCTGTCACTGTCCCCTAAACCCATTTATTCCTTTGAGAGAAAGTTACTGAAATCAAAGGGCCGGGTCAAAGTATAAATTCATTAAAGAGAAGAGCTACCCTTCTCCAAATAGCAGAGGAAATTCCCTAGGAGGTCTGGAGACCCAGCCCAATGTGTCCTGGACAGAAAATTGAGCGTTGTAGCTAAGAGTGTGGACTGCCATGTACTCAGCTCTTTGCTCTTGGGCAAGTCATTTAACCTCACTGTGCCTTAGTTTTCCATCCACAAAATGTGGATCAAAGTAGTAAACCATGTCTTAAAGTTGTTGCGAAGATTAAACCAATTACTATGTAGTAAGCTCTTTGAATATAACCCAATACATAGTAAGCATTTGATGGGTGTTAGCTATTATTTTATCTTAGAGATTTGAGGACATTTTGCATTCTACTCCAGGGTATGTTCAAGTTAGTTGCCACCAAGAAAAAGTGACAGTCCAGGAAGAGGCAATACATACGCCCTGCTACACTGCCACATACATTCAGAATTGTACATTCAGAAATGAAGCCAGGGCCAGGCATGGTGGCTCACACCTGTAATCCCAGCACTTTGGGAGGCCAAGGTGGGCAGAATACCTGAGGTCAGGAGTTCCAGACCAGCCTGGCCAATATGGTGAAACCCCGTCTCCACTAGAAATACAAAAATTAGCCGGTCATGGTGGTGCATGACTGTAACCCCAGCTACTCTGGAGGCTGAGGCATGAAAATCGCTTGAACCCAGTTGATATGGTGAAACCCCATCTCTACTAAAAATACAAAAATTAGTTGGGCATGGCGTAGTGGCCCGCGCCTGTAATCCCAGCTACTCGGGAGGCTGAGGCAGGAGAATAGCTTAAACCTGGGAAGTGGAGGTTGCAGTGAGCTGAGATCACGCCATTACACTCCAGCCTGGGCGTCGCATCGAGTCTATCTCAGAAAAAACAAAAACAAACAGGAATGAAGCCAGGCCGGGTGTGATGGCTCACATCTGTAATCTCGGCATTTTGGGAGGCCCAGGGGGTTGAATCACCTGAGGTCAGGAGTTCAAGACCAGCCTGGCCAACATGGTGAAACCCCGTCTCCACTAGAAATACAAAAATTAGCCGGGTGTGGTGGCACATGACTGTAACTCCAGCTACTCCGGAGGCTGAGGCATGAGAATTGCTTGAACCCAGGAAGCAGAGGCTGCAGTGAGCCGAGATCATACCACTGCCCTCCAGACTGGGTGACAGAGCAAGACTCTGTCTCAAAAAAAGAAAGAAAAAAAGAAAGAAAGAAAGAAAGAAAGAAAGAAAGAAAGAAAGAAAGAAAGAAAGAAAGAAAGGAAGGAAGGAAGGAAGGAAGGAAGGAAAGAAAAGAAAAGAAAAGAAAAGAAAAGAAAAGAAAAGAAAAGAAAAGAAAAGAAAAGAAAAGAAAAGAAAAGAGAGAGAGAGAGAAAGAAAGACAAAGGAAAGGAAAGGACAACCTTTGGAAAGAGAGAAGAGACACTGAGGAACAGAAATCAGGCAAAGGAAGAATCTAGATCTTGATCTGATTCTGAGAAATCAGAGAAAAATCTGAGAAAGAGAAAGAATCTGAGAAAAATCTGATCTTGGAGTGTTGTCCAGAAAGGCCCAATGTAGATAAAAACAACTGGGGCAGTGTGGAGGCGGTGTAAGAGGCGATGGGCCCCTGGGAAGAGAGGAGTGCTTTGAGGCTGCTGAAGACCTTTCTTGTGAGTTCCAATTTCTGAGTTTCTCTGGGGCAGAAAGATCTTTCAGCAGTCCCAACCCCGACCTGCTCTGCCCCAAACAGAGGCAAGAGCTTTGCCTAAAATATCCAGAATACCAGGGAGTTTGAAAAAAAAAAAAAAAAGGCTGTTTAATCTTCCCTGAACAAAGCAATGCAATGCAGCAATAGCAGCTGAGACACTCTCGTCCTTCATTCAGAAACAACAAAGGAAATTATCCTTAAGAGACACAAACCCATGTACAATAGACTAATGGGCAAAATAGTTGCCAGGCTGTAGGCCCTTTACTCAATATGCAAATGAGCTGAATAGAAGGGAAGAAAGAATCAAAAACAGCTGTTCTGTTTTCGTTCTCCCTGTGTTGACCAGGAGAAAACGATTCTTCAAGTGGCTACAATAAATAAATAAATAAATAAATAAATAAACAAATAAATAACTCTATAGCTATATTGCTCCTGCTGCAAAGGCAGTCTCCACACTTAGATTTCTTATTGTTCCATCGTCTTGAATACACATAATTATTCTAGGTCTGGTATTATCTGTTCTGCACAAACAGCTGAGTATCTTTCTGAACTTTTGTCCTATACCACAAGGATCTACCAAAAATAAAACCCACAGAATAGCAGGAAGTGAAAGGATGCTTTCATGTCTAGTGCAAAATTTTTAGGGGGGAGACTCTGCCCCCACTATGCACATGAGCACAAAGACCCCTGCACACACACTCTCTCAAACACACACGCACACGCTCACACACACACACACTCACACTCCTCAAGAGCTATATACTTCCCTCCGGACTTGGGAAAGGAACATAATTACAGATCCTCAAACTCCTTCCACTGCATCATGCTTTGGCTGTACTGTGTAGGGATGTAGTCGCCGCCCACACACAGCCTGGAAAGCAACCGGCTCGCCTTAGAACTGCCTGGAGAGCCATATGTGCATCGGCTGCAAAGCCAACTATGATTTCCTCCTGGGCACATGGTTCAATATATGTTTTTGCACAGGCAGGCGTGGACGTGAAAGTCATTTTTCAAGAACTCAGATCCTCGGATATACACATTTATACACATAGCAGTGCTATGGAACTTGCTATTGAAAGGGGGACATCTTGTGGATTATCTGAGAATTCAGCATTTCTGGAAGGTAGGCCAGTAATAGGAATTTTTCAAGCAATGCCTATATGCCAGGCACAACACTAACCACTTTACATTGATTATCTCCCTGATCCTCAGCGTGAACCTGGGAAGTAGGGGCTGTTTTTGGCGGTTACACAGATAAGGAAACTGAAGTTTTGGGAGATTAAATAATTCACCCAAAGCTTCACATCTAATAAGTGGAACAGCCAGGATTCAAACACAGGTTTTATTCGCTTGAAAGTTAACCTGTTCTCTTTATGTTATACTACTATCAATATGCTTAGCAGGAGTGTAAGAATTGGCACTTGCCAGGTCATTGGTTAAGAGTGTGGGCTCTGGCGCCACACTGCTTGAGCTTGATTCCAGCTCTGCTGGCTATCCTTGACAGGAGACATATCCAGATGACCCTGTTGGCTCATTTCCTCCTCCTTTTTGGTAGTTTAGCAGAGAGCTGGCTCAGCAGCACTGAGCCTGTCTTCAAGACATAAAACGGCCTTTGGCTAACGCCACCATTCCTGGTAGGCAAGGCTGTTCCTAGGGCCGTAAGTTATGCAGATCCTGGCCCTCCATAGGCCTGTTCCCTAGTGGTCCCTGGGATGGAGAATCCCTTGATACAGCTCCTGTCCCTTAAAAAAAACTAGATGTCCCCTACTCCCTCTTTGGCTGAACTAAATATATAATACAAGTTGGGGACAGGGTTCAATCTCGCTCATGGAGTGCTCTCTCCCAAATCTAGTGTGCTGGCCCGGGAAGACACTGCCCCTGCTGGAACCTTGGTCACAGGGCATACAGAACATCTCTGTCTGGCGCGTGCCGTGGAGTAGTGTTCCAAAGACTGCATGCACTCTGCTGCTTCTTTGTTTGTAAATACCATCCACATAGAAACCCCCTGCTATATCTGCACTTTGTGCTACTGGTGGTTTGCGTCTGTGGCCCCCTTGTATGACGAATCTTGGACACATTACAGTTGAACAACGCAGGGGTTAGGGGTGCCCGCCCCCAACAGTCAAAAATCCATGTGTAAGTTTTGACTCTCCCAAATCTTAACAAATAGCCTACTGTTGACCAAAAGTCTTACTGATAACATAAAGTTGATTAACATATATTTTGTATATTACATTATATACTGTATTCTTTTTTTTTTTTTTTGAGACAGTCTCACTCTGTTGCCCAGACTGGAGTGCAGTGGCACCATCTCAGCTCACTGCAACCTCCACCTCCCAGGTTCAAGCAATTCTCGTGCCTCAACCTCCGAAGTAGCTTGGATTACAGGCTCAACCTCCAAAGTAGCTTGGATTACAGGCATCCGCCACCACGCCTAGCTAATTTTTGTCTTTTTAGTAGAGACAGGGTTTCACCATGTTGGCCAGGCTGGTCTCGAACTCCTGATCTCAAGTGATCTGCCTCCCTCAGCCTCCCAAAGTGCTGGAATTACAGGCATGAGCCACTGCACCCCGCCTATACTGTATTCTTATAATAAAGTAAGCTAGAGAAAAGACGATGTTATCAAGAAAATTATGGCTGGGCATGGTGGCTCATGCCTGTAATCCCAGAACTTTGGGAGACCAAGAGGGGAGGATTTCGTGAGCTCAGGAGTCCAAAACCAGCCTGGGCAACATAGAAAGACTTCGTCTCTACTAAAAATTAAAAAAAAAAAATCAGCCAAGTGTGGTGGCAGGTACCTTAGTCCAAACTACTCAGGAGACTGAGGTGGGAGGATCACTTGAGCCCAGGAGATGGAAGCTGTAGTGAGCCATGATGGCACTGCACTCTAGCCTGGGTGACAGAGTGAAATCCTGCCAAAAAAAAAAAGGAAAGAAAAAAGGAAGGAAGGAAGGAAAAAGGAAGGAAGGAAAGAAGGAAGGAAGGAAGGAAAGAAAGAAAGAGAGAAAGAAAAAGAGAAAGAAAGAAAGAAAGAAAGAAAGAAAGAAAGAAAGAAAGAAGAGAAAGAAAGAAAGAAAGAAAGAAAGAAAGAAAGAAAGAAAGAAAGAAAGAAGAAAGAAAATTATAAGGAAGAAAAAATATATTTAATATTCATTAAGTGGAAGGGGATCATCATAAAGGTTTTTATCCGTCCTGTCTTCATGATGAGTAGGCTGAGAAGGAGGAAGGGAAGGGTTTATCTTGCAGTCTCAGGGGTGAAAGAGGTGAAAGAAAATCCATGTCAACCAGTGCAGTTCAAACCCATGTCGTTCAAGGGTCAACTACATACAGAGCTTGTAGTGCCTGGCCCAAAGTAAGCACTCAGTAAACATTAGCTATTAGTATAGCTCTACTCAGAGTAGAAAAGGATCTTAGAGGTCACTGAGTTCAGGCCTCTGACTTTATAGATGAGGAAACAGAGGCCTAGAAAATAGAAGAAAATTTGAATGAGGGGACACAACCACTTAGTGGTAGGATGAAACAAACGCCCAGATCTTTCTCTCCCAGTCCAGCGTGATTTAAAATGTTGGCATATAAACAGAGCTGTATAAAGTGAGTCTGATATTAAGCATCCTAGAAGTGCCAACTATTTTTTTAAAAAATCCTTGGTGAGTCATTTTGGAACATGATAAGCACCTGTCACTTACCCTTTCCTCTAACCTGCCAGATCTTCCCGATCCTCAAAAGCCCAGGTCAAAACATCACCTCTAAGAAGTCTATCCTCTCTTCAGTCTCACTCCCCTCCCTTCTTCTCTGAATTCTTGCAGCACTTGTCATCCCTGCCATACCGTTTAGCACTTAATACTCTCTTGTATTCTTTTGTAATGTTTCATGCTGTTAATCTCATCTGTCCAGCTAGAATGTAGGTTCCCCAAGGGTAGGGAGCATTTCCTCTTCGTCTGTAGTAATACAGGCTCTAGCATTAAACTGAGTGTCTATCGGTAGATGTTCATTATTTCTTTACTGGTTTTTATCAAAGTTTTACTATGTTTTATCAAAGCAAAGTATCCTGAACCATGCTAAACAGAGAGCTGGACATACAAAATGCCAAAACATACATGATTCATTCAGGTGCTCATTCAGGATGGTCCTTAGATACTGGGGCTGGATTTTAGGCAGTGTTTATAGAAGTTCCCCCAACTCCCACAAAATTCTCTTCTTGTGGAAATTCTGCCCATACAATGCTTTTCAACAGTTTCAAAATCAAATGTGTCAGGCACTATTTCAAGCTTTTTACATATATTAATTCATTAAATCTTTATATTAAGGTAGATATTACTATTATCTCCATTTTCCAAATGAGAAAACAGGCTCAGAGTGGTAACCTATGCAGGATCACACAGCTAGTAAGTGTGTGATCCTGATTTTGAATCCGAAATGAGGGTTCAATCTCATGCATTCTGGGCCCAGTGTGGTGGCTCACGCATGTAATCCCAGCACTTTGGGAGGCTGAGGCAGGCGAATCACTTGAGGGCAGGAGTTTGAGAACAGCCTGGCCAACATGGTGAAACACTCTCTCTACTAAAAATACAAAAATTAGCTTGGCGTGTTGGTGCACACCTGTAATCCCAGCTACTCAGGAGGCTGAGGAGGGAGAATCGCTTGAACGTGGGAGGCAGAGGTTGCAGTGAGCAGAGATTGCGCCACTGCACTCCAGCCTGGGCAACAGAGCAAGACTCCATCCCAAAAAAATGATTGTTATCTCACGCAATCTGGCCCCAGAGCCCAGGCATTTAACCAATCTTCTGCAACGCCTCTCCACCTTCACAGTGATCCGCAGTGGTGTGCCTGCCACTTCCCTTCTCCAAAGGGGAAAAGAAAATATTTTTCATGGTAAAACAAATGAGAAAAAGCAACCCCCTAAAGTTACAGTACAACTACACAATGCCATGAGAACTGAAAAGGGAAAATAAGCCATCCAATCCGACTGCCATTAGGGAGCACTTGTTGAATGCCAGATACTGTGCGTTTCACATACACTGTCTCTTTTAGTCCTTACAACAATGCTGCGAGGTTGATGTTATCTCCACTTTTCCGATGAAGAAATGGAGGTTTACAGCATCCACGAGAGAGATCTAGTTAAGAGGTAGAGCCTGAATATGAACCCAGATATGCCTGCCCCCAAAACTAGCGCTCTTCAGCACTATGCCATCCTCATGATTTGAGTCTGTATAGGCATAGGAGATTTGAGGTCATGTTTTAACTCTAAACCGATTGTACTAGCATCAGGCAAGAGAGTCTGAGTATGATTTTTGTCACTCTGGACAGCCGCAGAGGCAGGGTCAGCAGACAGGGGACCAGAATAAACAAGAGCTAAACAGTCACTAAAAATCAAAAGCTTGTAGCACATAAAAATTTTGGTTCAGATAAAATGACGGCAGTGTGAAGGCATGCCCTGGCCATCAGGGCATCATGGAGCAGTGGTTCTCAAAATCGAGTGGGCCTCAGCATCCCCTGGAGGCCACGGCATGGCGCAGGTTGCTGTGTCCCTATCCCAGGGTTTCTGATTCACTACATCTCAGGTAGCACCAGAGAATTTGCATTTCTAACCAGTTCCCAGGTGATGCTGATGCCAAAGGTCCTGGGACCACCCTTAGAGATTCACTTTAAGAATCACAGAGGAGATTCTGGGTAGGAGACAAAGCCAGCTCGGAGTTTATCCAACATCATGTACTGGGCCCTACGTGCTTCTCAGTCTCTCTACTTTACACTTGCAGGCTCGGTCCTACTTCTATTTAAAGGATCAATCCTGACTAAAAGCAAGGACTTAAAGAGCTTCCCTCATAAATAGCCTGGGTATTTGCAAAGCAAGCTGCACTGAGAAATCAGTTTCCATCTTAGTCTCAACTCCTGTTTCTTAGAATCTAACATCCTGATCATCTATAAAAGAAGTCCTGCTTGACTGATTGCAGACCCATCCAAGGATGGGGCTTTTGCCTGATTTGCAGCTCAGTAACTGATGCATTGCTACCTATTGTATGGCACGCCCAGTGCTGACTGTGGGTCAAACATTCTAACTTCTAGGGACACTCGAGGCTACTTCTTCCCATACCAAGGAGAACTCTGCATATTGATCAAGGTGTCCTGAGCACCACGAAATGGGACTATGTTAGTAGTATCCCCTTACGGTTGATATAGAAAATCAGGCTTAGACAATCCTCCCTGCTGGAGGCCTTTGGAAGGCCAAGAGGAAGAGGGTAGGGTTCAAGGAGGCAAAGCATGAGTGACTTACATTTGCTCTTCTCCAAATCTTTAGGACAATATCTCTGTCTCTCTCTCTCTCTCTCTCTCTCATTGTCTCTCTTCCCTTCTGCCATTTTGGAATAGTAGGAACAAAAGGTTAGACAAATGGGACCAGGAGGACACTGGAGGGAAAAAGAGGCCTAGAGTAGCCTGTCTCCAGTAGGGGCTCCATGCTAAAGCAAGAGAAGTGTTCTCAAGGCAAATCAATGGTTGAGGGCAGCTCTGCCAGAGTCATATAGTACAGGAGTTTGGAAACCAAAACAATTAGTGAAGACCCTGCCTTTGCTAGTGGTGTTCTCTCTGTGTTTTCGATCACTTAGGGCCCTGGCAGAACAAAAGCAGTAGGAGACTAGAAATGACTTGAAAAGCAGATGGTAACCAGGTGTGGTGGCACGTGCCTGTAGTATCAGCTGCTCAAAAAGCTGACGTAGGAGAATTGCTTGAGCCCAGGGAGGATGAGGGTGCAGTGAACCATGATCACAACACTGCACTCCAGCTTGGGCAAAGAGTGAGACCCTGTCTAAGAAAAAAAAAAGAAAAGAAAAAGAAAAAGGCCAGGCACAGTGGCTCAAGCCTGTAATCCTAGCACTTTGGGAGGCCGAGGTGGGTCGATCACTTGAAGTCAGGTGTTCAAGACCAGCCTGGCCAACATGGTGAAACCCCATCTCTACTAAAAATACAAAAACTAGCTGGGTGTGGTGGCGCATGCCTGTAGTCCCAGCTACTGGGGAGGCTGAGGCAGGAGAATCGCTTGGACCCAGGAGGCAGAGGTTGCAGCGAGCCAAGATTGCGCCACTGCAGTCCAGCCTGGGTGACAGAGCAAGATTCCGTCTGGAAAAAAAAAAAAAAAAAGGAAAAAAAAGAAAAGAAAAGCAGACGGATTCTAAATATGTTGTGAAAGTAGCACTGACTACCTAAGTGACATCTCTAAGCTTCAGTTTCCTCATCTTTGAAGTAGACACAGTAACCTACGCAACAGTGTCTCACACATTGTAAGGGCTTTACAAGTGGTATCTACTAATACTATTATTATTATGTATTATTATTTCTCCATGCTTTTGGACTATAGATGGGCCCTGACTTGCTACGTGACATTCATCTTACTACTCTGGGTTTCAGTTGCTCTATCTGTCAGCAAGAAATATAAATATCTGCACTACACACCTTACCCGGATGTAGTGAGAACAAAACTATGCATATGTTTTGGAAAATAAAAAAAGATAAAAGCCCAATCTAAATGTCAAGTAGTAAGTAGTATTGTTACATGGGTTCTAGCAATCCTTATTCTCATGACAAACAATTTAATAAAACAGTCAACCCAACATTAGTCAGTACCATCCCCCAGTATCTCCATCAATCATCTTAAGACGACAGGTTTCTGAATTAGCTTGCAAGTCATCCTATGCTGCATTTCATAGAATCCTTAATTAATAACCTAATTAAACTAGAACTCCAGTTTCATTTACTGAAAACTGGGCAGCCCAAGTGGTGGGCAAAGTGCTATGAAATGAGGCTAAAGATATAGGCAGGGTGGCTAGGTGCAGTGGTTCACTCCTGTAATTCCAGCACTTTGGGAGGTCAAGGCGGGTGGATAACCTGAGGTCAGGAGTTCGTGACCAGCCTGGCCAACATGGCAAAACCCCGTCTCTACTAAAAATACAAAAATTAGCTGCGCATGGTGGCAGGCACCTGTAATCCCAGCTACTCAGGAGGCTGAGGCAAGAGAATTGCTTGAACCCAGGAGGCAGAGGTTACAGCGAGCCAAGATTGGCGATTGCACTCCAGCCTGGGTGACAAGAGCAGGACTCTGCCTCACAAAAATAAATAAATAAATAAATAAAAATTTTTTTAAATGTAGGCAGGGAACAAAGCCAACCATTCAGGCCCTTGTAGACCGTAGGAAGAACCGACTTTATCCTAAGGGCAATGGAAGCTTCTGCAGGATTTTAATCTGAAGGGGAGATGGAGATGGTGAAGACATTATTTGATTGACTTGGGCTGCTATAAGGAAAGTGGACTGAAGGGAGGCAAGAGTGGAGGTAAAGGAACTACTTAGGTGGCTACTGCGGTCATCCAGGTGACACTGTTGGTGTCTGGGTCTAAACTGACAATAGAGAGGATGGAAAAAAAAAAAGGAAAAATTTGAGAGGTCATATAGAAGGCAAAATTGAAAAGACTTGGGGAGGTGGATGGAGCTCAGAAAAGAGGCCTGAACTGAAGGTATGTTTGGAATATATTCATTCTCACAACCAACTGTTTGCCTGGACCATTACCTGGACCTGCTAACTGTACTTGCTTCCCCCTCTCAACCGCACCCTTCTAGTGTAGCCACTAGTGTTTAGATCTAGTTCCAGGTCTTGGCCCTTGCCAGGCTGGCACTGCAGCAACAGTTAACTGAGCTAAGGCCAGTGGTGTCCCAAGTTGTAATATTGTGCCCATTAGGTGTGTGCAGATCGTAGATGGCTACAAGACAGAGCAAAATGAGTTAGGGTAGTAGGTGATGGTGGTTAATGGGCCATACATACAGGAAAGAGATTCCAAACAGAAGTCAACTGGCAGCCCAGAGTGGGAAATGTATGCCTACATATCTTGAATTCTGAAGCTAAAGCTGATCTCCAGGAACTCAAAACCAGGAGGAAGGCACAAGAAGACTCTGAATGAGCACGTACACTGCTGGTAGCATTTGGGCTTCAACAGGGACACTTAGGAAATGGCGTGAGAACAGAGATGAGTTAGGGAATGTCTCAGGTATCAGTGTATGCTAGTTTCAAACACTCTTTGCTAGTAATTTATTTTAACTATTAAAACTGTTTTATGTTGCATTGTCATGCATACACTTACATGAATAATCTTAAGACCCTGAATGGGAGGGCACAGCAACTCCATAATTTCTATAATAAAAGAATATGAGTAAAAAAGGGGGACTCGAAGATGTGTCCTAAGGTTACATTTACCTGAGTGCCGAGTGATGTCATCAACTGACAAAGACTTGTTGCTAGAAATCAAATGAAAACAAGGACATAATTAGCATCACACACAGATGCGCACACACACACAGACACACATGTAAAGTACTTAAATGGATTTTATCAAAGTGGATTGTTTTTCTTCCTAAAAGCCAGTCCAATGGTAGATTATAGCAGAGCTTCCCAACCCTGTGAGCTGTGGAGACTTGGTATCCCAGCACTTTGGGAGGCCAAGGCGGGTGGATGATGAGGTCAGGAGTTCAAGACCAGCCTGGCCAAGACAGTGAAACCCCATCTCTACTAAATATACAAAAATTAGCTGGGCATGGTGGCAGGCCCCTGTAATCCCAGCTACTCCGGAGGCTGAGGCAGAGAATTGCTTGAACCTGGGAGGCAGTGAGCCGAGATCGCGCCACTGCACTCCAGCCTGTGCGACAGAGTGAGATTCCATCCCAAAAAAAAAAAAAAAAATTGTGGTTGATTTGTGGAAGGCTAATAGAATGCACCTACCTGCCTTCCCTTTTCCCTTCCACTTCCACTAATGGTAAACTGCAGCATTTCCAAAGAATGACATGTGTTCAATTAGTAGTACATGAGTTGATTTGAAATGACACCCAGATGAATAATGTACACACGCACCCCAAACCCGATTTTCAAGACATCTTCGCTTAAGGAAAGGCTAAAGTTTTTAATTTAACAGATGATTAAAAGAAAAAAAATCACATAGGATACTAGAGGTAGTACCTAAATTACAAATGACTGAATTTTGGCCTTACTAATCTAATGTAAAGTGCACAAAGGCTCTGAAACCAATAGACCAGGATTTTAATACCTCGTTTACTACTTATGAGCTGTGTGCCCTTGCATGTTTCTTCATTTCTCTGATCCTCAGTTTTGTCATCTGTAAGTTAGGGATAGCAAAATTGTTGACAGGGCCCTAAAGAAAATAACACATATACAGCCCAAAATACAGGACTTAGCTCATAAGCGTTCAAAAAAAGTTATTTCCCTTCTTTTCCAGCCTAGTGGTGCTCTTTCACCTAAATCGCTCATTGGATCTCAAAGTTGAGCCCAAACAGAAACCACTCAGAACTCTGAGTAGGTGCTTTCAAGCTGACAGCATCAATGCTTAAAGTGCTGGGTACAGCAAATTTATATCAGTCCAGATAATTATGCTCAGATACATTAGGTCTGAAGCACATTTAGCTGAAGGTGCGGCCAGATAGAGAAAATTTCAAATTTCAGAGCTTGGCTCTGAATAGGAAGTCACTGAATTCCCCTTCTCTTTGAAGCTTCCTCTGTTGATTTTCATCAGAAGTTTTCATTTTTTTATGTGAGTTCACTAACACAAGATAGAAGCTATTTGCTTTTCAAGAAAACTTATCCACAGATGACACAAAGACATAAAGACCTGAAAGGAGAGAATTGTGCCCACTTTGGACCTTATAAGTCCCTTTGCAGCAAATCAGAATGATAGCATACACATCGGTAGTGCTTCCCCATACATCAGCTCCATTCAACTCCACTTGCCTTGTAAGAGTCCAGGGAAACCTTTGCTGGTAGACCCTCTTACCCAAAACATCAAGAGATGCCACACTCTAGTGAGAAAGTAGCGCTGAGAATTAGGTTAGAAGCTGGGTCTAATAAGCCAAGAAAAGAATCCAGAAGAGATCATGAAAACCTGTGAGGACGAGTGTAGATATTTATAAAAACAGAAACAATGCCAGGAATTAGATGGCCAGTCATAATGAGAGCAAGGTGTCAGGGATAACAGTGGAAAGGAGGGACTGGACCTGGACAAATGAATAGGAGAAGTGCCATTTTCCTGGCTGAGCTTAAAGGCCCCAGGAAAAATATATTTTTAAAATATTCCCCCACTGTTTCCATTGTTTTCAGCATCCCAAAATGTTGTGTGTAGAGTAGAGAGACAGAATAGTGGTGCACCACCCAGTACTTTCTTGAGATCAGCCTTATGCAGCATCACTCAACTGTGTGCTTCTTGAGAGAAAGGACTGCATCTGATTTCATACCTTACCAGGATCAATTCCGTTGGTCTCCTTTCCTCCCAACAGTCTCACTCTCTACTCCCATCATACACAACCAAATATACATCTCTACCTGGATAGCGCATGGGCACTTCAAAGTCATTACATCCAAAGCTCAACTTATTATTCCACCTCAACAGAAATCTGCTCTTCTTCCTGTGTTGCCTATCTCAGGCACATACCACCACCTCCAAATCAGTGGTTCAAGCCAGAAATTCATATTCAAATACCAAATATTCTCTCTCCTCTGCCTATCAATTCCAAGCAGTCATTAAAGTCCTCTCAACTCTACCTTCTAAATCTCAACCAATGCTTGGTTGCTTGGATTCCACCCTGATCCTCTTGACTCAGATTTTGTAGGGACAGAATCTGAAACCTTCTATTTTTTATAAGCTTTCCCGGTGATCAGATGGCTGATAGTCCAATGACCAGGTTAGAGAATCACTATTCTACTCCATCCCCTCCCTCTCTAGTCCCCCGCCTGAACTCGGGAACTCATCATCTGTCTCCTATAGATTTTAAGGTTCATGAGAACAGGAACCAAGTCTGTTTTGCTCACTACTGTATCTCCGGTGCATACTTAGCATAGTACCTGGCATATTGTACGCCTCCAATAAATTTTTTTGGAATACATGAATGAACTAGGGAAAGGAGAGAGCAGTAAAATATTCAGGATAAATTTTATATACCTTATTGCCATTCAGTTCAAAACTTCAGTTTAGCCAAGTATATAGCTTACCCAATCATAGCCCTTTCAAATCCCGTTTTACTCAAGAATCTCAAAATTCCATGTATGTTGGTTAGGGTAATGCTAGCTGCTGTAACAAAGAAACAGAGTGACTTAACACAATGGAAATGCACTTCCCGTTCACCTAACAGTCTAGTTTGGGCACTCCTGGTCAGCAAATAACTTTTCAGATGGAAATATAAGAACCCAGGTTCCTTACCTCTTGTAGCTCTTCCATCTTCAACACACTGAATTCCAAGGTTACTATGGTTGTCTGCATAAAGAAATCAAACGGGAGGGTACAAAATGAACACCTGCTTTTAAAAGTGACACAAATCGCTTCTGCTCATGTTCCATCAGCAAGTATTAGTCACATGGCACCACCTAGATGTAAGGGGAGCTCAGAAATGTAATCCCAGTGACAACTCCACAGAGATGGGAAATATTAATTTCTTGGTGATTAATTAGCCATCTTTTTTGCCACACCATATAAGCTGGTAAGCTGACTCTGCAAATCCACTTAGGCAGTATAGTTGACTGAACTTTAACCTTAGAGATAACTTACAGGCCGGGTGCGGTGGCTCACGCTTGTAATCCCAGCACTTTTGGAGGCCGAGGCGGGCGGATCACGAGCTCAGGAGATCGAGACCACGGTGAAACCCCATCTCTACTAAAAGTACAAAAAAATTAGCCGGGCGTGGTGGCGGGCGCCTGTAGTCCCAGCTACTTGGAGAGGCTGAGGCAGGAGAATGGTGTGAACCCGGAAGGCGGAGCTTGCAGCGAGCCGAGATCGCGCCACTGCACTCCAGCCTGGGTGAGAGAGCGAGACTCCATCTCAAAAAAAAAAAAAAAAAAAAAAAAGGAGATAACTTACAAAATAATTTTCATTTCAGAGATTGGCTGCACTGTTCAACTGTACCAGAAGGGATAGGGGATTGTTTTCTAAGCAGAGAATGTCTCTGGGGAGCTTAGCACAGAATGGAACCAAGAGACAGATGAGCTAAAGGTACCAATTGGCTCACCTCTCCTAGTTTGCACTGCATCTCCTTGCTGGCAAACTTGACTAAAATACAAAGTACAGTTATTTTCAAATGTGGGCTTTTGATCTCAGAGCTCTAAATCCTTCCTCTGGGGGATGTAATGGCCAAATGGCAGCTTAGCTAAGACAAAGAGTTTGCATCTGAAAGATATCACCAGAAAGTTGCAATGGCACAAATTCATCTCCATCAGGATTTTGCTGCCTGGACACACACACACACACACACACACACAAACGTTTGGGTATATTCGTGCCAATCTTCTAAACTATCATAGAAAACTTCTGGGAGCACAGACATTTAATCACACTGGAATGGAATGGCTTTTGGGGACAGCATGTCTTTGGGTCTATTTCTATTCAAAGTCTTAAAGTGCTTCAAGTGCCTGGCTAGCCTGATGGATTAGGCACTGAACCCTGAGGCTCTTAAGGTCAATGATTTATGGCAGCTGAAAGCAGTGAAATGTCATTCTGCTGAGAGGGCCACACAACATTCAGTCGATAGAAAATTAGCACACCCTTGAACATGTATTTTAGCACCAGCTGCTAGGCCCTCTAGAGATGTTCACCATATCCAGATGAAAGCTTCCCAGGAAGGACCATCAGACCCTCAACAGCAACCAGAGCCAAGACTGGCCTAGAGACATGTGATCTATTTTAAGATTGCAGAAAATGATGCAACCAATGGAGACCTCATTATAGATCCTCACCCCTTCTAAGGCCAGTGAATGAACAATGTTTGAAGGGGCGGAAGAAATGAAAATGGATTATCAATGCAGACTCAACAACCAATCTTAAGCCTCTTCAAGTCATTGAAAGAAAAGCCAGGTTCCATTCCCCAACCTGTCCTAGCTGGAGTGGATCCAGTGTCCACAGAAGCTTGAGTCAGAAATTGTAAGAGCCTTTCTCCTGGTATGTGACACTGACATCTGCTCCCACATCTGCGGAAGAAATCCAGGTCTTCCTGGATTATTCCCTCTTTCTGGGCTACTATGACCCTCACACTAGCATCACTGGTCCTTTAGCTCAGCTTTGCCTTCAGATTCAACTTCCTTAGGCTCCCCTCAATTCACAACCTGTTCTGGACTTGCTATTCTGGGTCAGTGTTCCCTCCAGCCTAAACTACAATTCTTCCCTTGGCTTTGAAAATCATGCACCACACTTTGGGGTTACTAGCCCTGGGCCCTGGTACTGTGGAACCAACTATTTGGGATGTTGGCTGCACCATTTCCCCACACAGAGAAAGGAACCGGACATCTCTCATTAGTATGCACAGAACAACATCTCACTGAGCACTTACCATCTATGATTGTCAGTGGCTACCCCATCTCCAGCTGCCCCATCTCCACCCCATCTCAGCTGTCTGAAATAAGCATTCAGCCATTTTTATGCTGCCCCATCCCACCTTGGCTGTTCCCCAGCACTAGGTCAAAGTGCCAGACATTTTCACACTATAATCAGGCACCAGGCCACCACTGTATTAATAATAATCTGTATAACAAATAATAATAACTGCATAACAAATAATCCAAACACTTAGCAGCTTATACAACAAACATATCACATTTTCTGAGGGTCAAGAATCTGCAAGAAACGTAGCTAGATGGTTCTGGCTGAGGGTCTCTCGAGTTACAGTGGTTGTAGGTTAAGGCTGCATTTATCTGAGGGTCCTAGAGAAGCTCACATTTGTGGCTGCTAGAAGGAAAGTTCAGTTCCTCACCACATGGGCCACTTCATAGGGCAGCTCACATGGCATGGCAGTTGGATTCCCCCAGAGTGAGTGCTCTGAGAGAAAGTCTCCAAAGTCGAAGCCACAGTCTTTTCATAACCTAATTTTGAGGCTGACATTCCATTACTTCTATTCATTAGAAACAATTCATTGACTGAACACAGTGGCTCACACTTGTAATCCCAGCATTTTGGGAGGACGAGGCAGGCGGATCACCTGTGGTCAGGAGCTCGAGACCAGCCTGGTCAACATAGTGAAACCCCGTCTCTACAAAAAATACAAAAATTAGCTGAGTGTGGTGGCAGGTGCCTGTAGTCCCAGCTACTTGGGAGGCTGAGGCAGGAGAATCTCTTGAACCCGGGAAGCGGAGGTTGCAGTGAGCCAAGATCATGCCACTGCACTCCAGCCTGGGTGACAGAGCAAGATTCCGTCTCAAAAAAAGAAAAATAAAAAAGAAACAAGTCACTAAGACCAGGCCACATTCAAGGGGAAGGGAATGAGGCTTCATCGCCTAAAGGGAGGAGTAGCAAAGACTTTGGACACATGTCATTAAAACTACCACAAACACCAAACACTTCCAGAAGGGAAGACAAGCGTTTCTTGGCCCCCTTCTGCCTGTGTCTGTCAGACACTCAAGGCATCTCCATTCTCCTCCAAGCTCTGGTGCCCAGTTGTGGGGAAAGTCTTTAATCATATTCCAGCCAATTTGTGGGTTCCAGCTACCTGCTTTACTTGCTGTCAGCACCACTTCCTGTAGGCCGGGCCCTGGCTCTGCCTCTCTCTCCTTAGTCTGAGAGTCCCCTGGATTTACCTGATCCACATCTGAGGGGTTGCTCTACCTGCACTTCTATAGTAGGAACAGTATGATGCTCCCAGAGCAGATGCTGTGCACCTGGCAGAACTAAATGGGATTGGCCCGCCTCAGTTTGACTTCATTTCAGCTGCACGGCTCCCTTAGGAGCCACTTCTGCTGTCCCTGCCTTTCCCCAGCATTCTTGCCAAGATTCCCATTAACCTGGCCTCTTCATTCCCAGCTGGTGATGACAAGAATGCTGAACTAGATCCTTTCCTAATGAAAGCCCAATCTGCACTTCCTGAACACAGAGAAAAATTGCAAGCCCCCCGGGAAAAGGCCAGAGTGTAGATCCCCTTCCTGTCCACCCAGAAATAGCCTTAAGACCCTCCTAGGCCTGAAAGAATAACAGGGATTATCAGGGAGCAACTCCTTTATGTCTGAAAAAAAAAAGTCTTTTAAATTTATTAGTTTTAATTATCATGCTAAATTCTCTATACCAAAAGCCATAACACTCAATTTAGCTACTGATATCAATCTTAAATGTATTCCCATTAGTGACATATGTATTCATATTTTGTCCCTTTTTTTTGAGATGGAGTCTCGCTCTGACGCCCAGGCTAGACTACGGTAGCACCATCTCGGTTCACTGTAACCTCCGCCTCCCGGGTTCAAGAGATTCTCCTGCCTCAGCCTCCCTAGTAGCTGGAGTTACAGGCATGCACCACGATGCCTGGCTAATTTTTATATTTTTAGTAGAGACAGCGTTTTGCCATGTTGGCCAGGCTGGTCTCAAGCTCTTGACCTCAGGTGATCCGCCCGCCTCGGCCTCCCAAACTGCTAGGATTACAGGTGTGAGTCACCACGCCCGGCCATATTTTGTCACATATTTATAAGTGTGTCCTTATTATTTTTATTCTACCTTTTTCATTTACTATCAATTCAAATACTAATTTCCTTAACAGTATAGTCTCCACATTTGTGATTTTTAATGGTCATGGGCCAGCCTGGCGGCCAACATAGTGAAACTGTCTCTACTGAAAATACAAAAATTAGCTAGGTGTGGTGGCACGTGCCTGTAGTCCCAGCTACTCGGGAGGCTGAGGCAGAAGAATTGCTTGAACCCGGGAGGTGGAGGTTGCAGTGAGCCGAGATCGTGCCACTGCACACTCCAGCCTGGGCGACAAAGCAAGACTCCGAAAAAAAAAAAAAAGGAAAAGGAAAAAGAAAAAAATGGCCGTGGGACAGTCTACCTCACTGATGTGGTAGTTTTGTTTAGCCACTCACCTCTTGCTGAATATTTTGTTGCTTCCAGCTTTCAATGGTTATGATGGAACTTTCATTAACATTTGTACAAATTACTTTCCTTTAAGGTTAAAAACAATTTCTTTTGTCTTAAGATTATTTCCACTTAAATGTTTTGAGCACACTTCAGGCTTTTTAGTATAATTTATACCTGCCTATATCTAAAGAGATTCTAGATGGTTTACAATAAGAGTATATATACAAGGCAATATTGGGCATGAACACTGATAGGACAATTAAAGTAGAAATAAAAACAGAACTAAAAAAGCTTATGTGAGGGCAGTAGCCTCTAGACCACATGATTCATGTTTTGAGAAGGAATAATTCTGTGAGCCTATGAGTTCAGACTTCAGTTTCTTCCTGTGGTGCTATTTATTTCTGCCCACAGAGGGAATTTTCCATACCTCCCCACGCCCCCCGCACAAAAAAAAAATTCTTTCTCTACTCTGTCATTTAAGGAAACAGAAGGACGGGCGCGGTGGCTCACGCTTGTAATCCCAGCACTTTGGGAGGCCGAGGCGGGTGGATCACGAGGTCAGGAGATCGGGACCATCTTGGCTAACACGGTGAAACCCCGTCTCTACTAAAAATACAAAAAAATTGGCCGGGCGTGGTGGCAGGCGCCTGTAGTCCCAGCTACTTGGAAAGGCTGAGGCAGGAAAATGGCGTGAATCCGGGAGGCGGAGCTTGCAGTGAGCCGAGATCGCGCCACTGCACTCCAGCCTGGGAGACAGCGCGAGACTCCGTCTCAAAAAAAAAAAAAAAAAAAGGAAACAGAATATGGTCATGACCTGCTACGTCTGTGACCTCAAACAGGTCATTGAACTTTGGTGTTCCTCAGTTTCCTCAGCTGTAAAATGAGGATGATAGCTTTACCTATAACACAGGGCTGTTATAAAAAAAAAAAAAAAAAAGAATAAAAGCACTAAGAACAGTTCCTGGCCACTCGCGCCTGTAATCTTAGCACTTTGGGAGGCCAAGGCGGATGGATCACTTGAGGTCAGGAGTTCAAAACCAGCCTGGCCAACATGGTGAAACCCTGTCTCTACTAAAAATACAAAAATTAGCTGGGCATGGTGGCACATGCCTGTAATCCCAGCTACTTGGGAGGCTGAGGCGGGAGAATCGCTTGAACCCCGGGGAAAGAGGCTGCAGTGAGCCAAGGTCACGACACTTCAGTCCAGCCTAGGCAAAAGAGCGAAACTCTGTCTCAAAAAATTAAATTAAATTAAATTTAAAAAGAACTGTTCCTGGTACATAGTAAACACTATACACGTGTTCGTGAAATAAATAAAACAATAAGTCCTCTACATAGACAACACAAAGAATAAAGAGAAGTGAAGGAAACACATTTAAAGTCACAAATACAGTTATATTTGGAAATGTTTGCCTCATATGGACACAAGACACCAAAGTAATTTTAAAGCGTCCTTCTGGGTGGAATAATGAGGCTTGAGGCTTTGGAGTGGTGGCTGTTTAGAGGTAGAAGTGTTTTGGGGATATCAACTATGGGGTGAAGGACTGATTAAAAAAATACA
This sequence comes from Symphalangus syndactylus, assembly GCF_028878055.3. Classification (NCBI taxonomy): domain Eukaryota; kingdom Metazoa; phylum Chordata; class Mammalia; order Primates; family Hylobatidae; genus Symphalangus; species Symphalangus syndactylus. Next base: position 108,295,508 of record NC_072447.2, on the reverse strand, counting down.
TATAGTAAGTTCTTTCTAAAGTAAGGAAACATTCGGTTTTGAAATGTCTTGAATGTCTCAAACATTTGCACCTCACCTAAGGGAAAATAAACACAAACTGTTTTTCCTCTGCTCTTTCTGGTAACCCACCCACATCCTGATGTTGTCTAGAGGCTGGCAGCCATCAGTCAATCGTTAGCATTCAAAAAGACACAGCTTTGGAGATTCCAAGGATTTCTGCAGTTGTATGCCAGGAAACTGGGTCAAAGATCAAATATATACTCACAATATAACAGTCCACCTAGTTTTTGAACCCGGTCACTTATGCCAAAAGGACACACAACTCAAAAGATACTGCCACATTACTAGAATCCAATCCAATCATTAATAATGAGTCCAGCCCATCATATTGTAGGAATGTCTCCCAGGGTGAAGTCACTCAGGTTGGCAGGCTTCCATTCGCAGGAGTGGTCTCAGCGAACATACGTCACCCTTTCAGGTATCTGGCATAATTCAGCTAAGACAATGTCATCTCTTATTAGATTTTCTTTGATTTATAATCAATTTCTTCATTCCTTTATCCTCTGCTACTATTTTTCCTACTCTCCATTAATAACCAAACTTGTTTCCACCTTTGGAAGGGACGTTAGAATCACCACTGTGCTGGTCTAGATTGCAGACAGCAATACTAGTCTTTAACAAGTACTTTCCCTCGGTCCATTCCCATTTAGATAGGGTGAGATGACATAAGTGCAGTACTAGTGGGCTATTTTTACCACCAGGGAATATAGCGACATTCACTGTTAGTCCCAATTTTGCACACCCCACCTCCACCAGACCCTTAGGAATTCTGGCAGAAGCTTTCATAGAAATCGTTCCTACTTTCAGCACCTGTAGTCCTGTGACCCCCGCATCAGGTAAAGAAAAAAACAATTAAGGTGATGTGAAGAAGAAAGGGAAAAAGTATAGTTATTATATCAGCATATTCCTCCCTTGGCAGAAATTGCATAATCATACCAACATCCTTCCCCATCCTCTCTTCCCCAGATCAACCAGCAAAATGGAAGAAAATATAGTGGGGACACTCATTTAGGCTCGCTCATCTTGAGTATGAGCACACACTCATAAAGGCGTGTAAACCAACCTTTCATGCTTTTATGTCCCCCTGCTTTAGACAACCAATGTTTTAATTGCCCACTCAATTTCTCTATGAAACTGTCACTCTGAGTACATCTCTTTACCCACTTCTGGGCATTATGGGGCTATACACTGGGTACCTTGGTCTGAAGAAATGGTGGTTGGATGGCCAAATCCATGTAATATCTTTGGGTTGTTTTGTTTTGTTTTGTTTTTAATGGCATTCTGAGCTTTTTTTTTTTTTTTTTTTTTTAGACGGAGTTTCGCTCTTGTTGCCCAGGCTGGAGTGCAATGGTGCAATCTCTGCTCATGGCAACCTCCACCTCCCAGGTTCAAGCAATTCTCCTGCCTCAGCCTCCCAAGTAGCTGGAATTACAGGCATGCACCACCACGCCTGGCTAATTTTGTTTTTTTGTTTGTTTGTTTGTTTTTTGTTTTTTTACTAGAGACAGGTTTTCACCATGTTGGTCAGGCTGGTCTTGAACTCCTGACCTCAAGTGATCCACCCACCTGGGCCTTCCACAGTGCTGGAATTACAGGTGTGAGCCACCACACCCGGCCATTCTGAGCATTTTCATCTTCCATTTGGTAAACAAAGCCCAGTCCAGAATCAGTGTCTATTCCTGTCACGACCCATTTGTGGCCCTCCAGGGCTACCAGCATCAGTCTCACTTGCCAGATGTGTTCAGGGCCTTCCCACCAGGGAATCTGCCCCATAGCCATCGGCAGTGTCTGTCTTTCTTGCTGACAGACAGAAACAGTTTTTACTGGCATAATGTTCCTGAGAGGGTGCAAAAGGAACATGTCTAGATTCAACTCATGTCTATACTGCTGCAGCTTCCCCATATCCACTCATTTCATGAACCCAGGTGGCCACCTCAAAGGAGCACACGGGGTTACCTGTTTGTCAGTTCCAGTCCCCTTCCAAATCTGGAAGGAGGCTTTTCTGATGGACATCGACATGCACCCTTTAATGCACCCCTCCAATTTCCAAAGGGCTGTGTCCCACATAAGCATCCCTTTAAAAATGCCAGGTTTCTACTGCCCTCTGTCTGACCATATGGCCAGGCTATTGGCCATTGCCCACAAGTCAGTAAAAATCCAAACACAAGGACTTTCACCACTGTTCAATTCTTCCATCACTGCTAGGGAAAAAACATGTAATTCAGCCACCGGGCTGATTTGTTTTTACCTTCTTTGATCAGAGTGGCATCCTTCCAAATAGGATGTTGTCCATTAACCATGGAACCGTCATCCACAAACCAGGCAGCTCTTTGACAGTCTGTTGGGAGCTGCTTATAGGGTACTGTAGAATCCAGCAGCTCCTCAAACACAGACAGTTCCAGAAAAAAACAGGATTCCTGCTCATGAGCATCTCTTCCTTGCAATCCCCAGGGAGCATGATCCCGTATAAACCATTTCCACTTTATTATAGAACTCTTAAGAGCACTGAGCATTTCTATCTTTTTTTTTTTTTTTTTTTTTGAGACAGCGTCTCACTGCAGCCTCAACTTCCCCGGGCTCAGACGACCTTCCCACCTCAGTCTCCTGAGTAGCTGGGACCACAGGCTCGCACCATCATGCCCAGCTAATTTTCGTATTATTTTTAGAGATAGGGTTTCTCTATGTTGCCTGGGCTGATCTCATACTCCTGAGCTCAAGGGATCGTCCCATCTCAGTCTCCCAAAGTGCTGGGATTACGGGCATGAGCCATCACACCCAGCCCCCAATTTCTTAATAACCGTCTGAAGATTTCCACCCTGCTGGGACAAGTCCCATGACTCTCCCTTCTCTTTTTCTCCTCAGTTTCACCTTTATCATTGTTTTCTTTATTCACCTTATTTCTTAATAACAGTTTAAAAATTTCCACCTTCCAGGACGGCGTGGTGGCTCACGCCTGCAATCCCAGCACTTTGGGAGGCCCAGGCGGGCGGATCGCTTGAGGTCAGGAGTTCGAGACCAGCTTGGCCAACATGGTGAAACCCCATCTCTGCTAAAAATACAAAAATTAGCCGGGCGTGGTGGTGGGCGCCTGTAGTCCCGGCTACTCAGGAGACTGAGGCAGGAGAATCTCTTGAACCCGGGAGGCAGAGGTTGCAATGAGCCGAGATCACGCCATTGCACTCCAGCCTGGGTGACAGAGTGAGACTCCATCTCAAAAAAAAAAAAAAAAAAAAAAAAAATTCCACCTTCCTGGGATTAGGCTTTTTACTCTCCCCTCTGTCTTTCCTCATTCTCTTGTTAATTAACTTAATGTTTTTATTAGCATCCATAAGACCTGTGAAAGGAATCTGAGAGCAAATTGAATAAGGCTTCTCCAATTTTGTAACAGTAAAGTTACATGAGGTGACCATGCAAAAAGGGCTCCCTTAACCGCAGCATTTACAATGACCTGGAGAATATCCTGGTCATCATAAAGTCACATGGCTTTCATAGGAGGCCTATCTGCTGCTTCCTCTGGAGTTGGAAGCAGCAAACAGTCAGGGGTAGCTGGACAGTCTCCCTTCTCAGGGCAACATTTTACAGTGGCTTTTACCCAGTCCACCAAGCTTGTTGTTCCCTCAATAACAATCTCCTGTGTGTCAGGATTATGTATAGACATCTGTGACCATAACAAGCAGTGGGTCCTGCATCAACCAGAACATGCCCTTCCCCCTCTGCAACATTCATAACAAAAGCTACTGCCCCTAAATTAACCCATTACTCTTAGAATGCATTTTAGTAAAAGCTCCCCAGGAGACTGATGATACTGATCTACAAAATGAAACAATTCCTTCACACTAGACCCTTGGTTTCAATAGTTTCAGTTGTTATTTTGTGTGGCCCTTCCCCACACTGGCTACCTTCTTGGTATTAGAGTTACTTTTCTGTTGTCTGTGCTGCAGTTTTTCCCTTTGAGGCTAGCGGCCGAAGCTCAGACTCACTAAAATCTGAGCTTGGTCTAACATCATAGTCCAACACAACACTGTCTTTTAATTTCATATTACTGATAACAATAATAAAATAATAGGATATTAATTTTTCACTTTTTTCTTAGTTTGCATTGTCTTATGCATCCAGTGAACCAACTCCCCAGGAGGTAGATCCATCTCTAGATTCCACTGATAACTTTCACCTTTAATAACTGAGCACAGCACAGTTGCAGCTCCGTATCATGGGTGACCACATGGCCACCCAGGAATCAAAAGCTCCTCATCCCTCGTCTGTTTTTATCCTTTCTTTCCCCAAACCACATGCTTCCCTGAGCCTGGGCCGGTCTAGCAAATTTTACTCCTCTGACACAAACTCCGTGTGGGAAAAGCAAACTCAAAGTGCTTTTTCGGTTCTCTCATTCAACAACAATCAACACAGAAGAGACTTCTGTGACCAAATGTGTGGGGGGAGGGGGTTCCCCATACACCAAGCAAGCAAGCAATTCTGCATCGGATGCCAGCGGGGTGTCCTCCAATTCAATTCTGACACTGTCTACCTGGAGATAGTGTCAAATCCCACAGGTTGATGGGCTCGGTCCCACAAGACTGTCCTCCCTTCAGACACCAGTCACAAATCCAAGCCTGCAGAACCTCTAACTGATCGGCCTCCAGCTGGGGTTACCACGACCTTTTCTTTGGGTTCTATTAATTTGCTTGTTCGGCTTACAGAGGTCAAAGAAACACTTAACAGTTTATGATAAAGGGCACCACAAAGGGTCCAGATGAAGAGATGCATAAGGCAAGGGCACACAAGAAGGGGTACAGGGCTTCCATGTTCTCTGTGGGGGCGCACTACCCCCAGGAACCTCCAAGCTTCTGAACGCTAGCCTTTTGGGTTTTTATGGAGGCTTCATTACATAGGCATGATTGATTGAACCACAGGCCACTGGTGATTAACTTAAACTTCAGCCATTTGAAAGTCCCAACCCTCTAATCCTGCCTTGGCCTTTCCAGTGACCATCCCCCATCCTGAAGCTGCCTAGAGGCTGCCAGCCATCAAGCCAATCATTAGCATACAAAAAGACTTCACATTGGAGATTCTAAGTATTTTAAGAGTTCTATGCCAGGAAACTGGGTCAAAGACCAAATACATATTTCACAATATTACATCACCCAAAGAGCCATTCTTCTTCCAGACACAGTGTTTGGGGTTTCTGATCAAAGAGTTCCCACTTTTTCCAAGAGATATTTCTTCCTCTCCCCTGAAAAGAGTTTTCCCCCTTGAAAAAAAAATCTGTTAGATCTCTATCGCGTGCCACTACCAAAATAAATACCAGATGGATTAAAGATTAAAATATAAAGAAAAACTGGTTTAAAACTAGTAGAAAATACATGTGCATGTTACATAATCTCTGTGTGGTGAGACTTTTCCCAAGCGTAACCCCAAGGGCAGAAAATCCAAAGGAAAAAATGATTTATTTATTAAACATTTATAAATTATGTCAAAAATCCCACAAATAAAATGTAAAGCTAAAAATCAAACTTGGAAAAAATATTCACAATATGGATGTCAAAGAGTTAATATCCTCAATATATAATAAGCTCATAAAAAATTAACAATGAAAGATAAGTAGCCCAAAAATAAGCAAAGAATATGAGCAAGAATTTCACAAAACAAGAAATGCATATGGGAAAGTAATGTTACCCACTTCAATAATCACAGAAGTGCAAATTAAACCAACAAGAAAACATAGTTTCCTTGCATAAAATTGGCAAACATATTTAAATTTTTCCTAAGAGTGTGGGAGTCAGATGCACTCATCTCTTGATGGTGGTAGTAAACATCACTTCTGGAAGACTGGAAACACAAGAGATGCAAAAGCCTTTAAAACATATACCTGTTGACCCAACGATTCCACTTCTAAGAAATTATAAGAGAATTAACAACAATATGCACAAAGATGTTCACTGCTGAGTACATCTAATTTCAAAAGATGGGCAACTTTCTGAATTACAATACAACCCTATGATGAAAGAGTAGACACACAATTAAAGATTATATGGTTGAAGAATAGGACTAGTTACAAAATGAACTGCCAAATTAAAAACAAAAGATTAAAAACCAGTATGTATTACACTAGAAGGACAGCCCTTTTGACACCCCTGCTTAAAACCATTCAGTTCTTTTTCATCCTCTTACAATGAAGTTTAAAACCCTTAACCTGCATGGTCTGTCTAATCCCTGTCTCAGCTTCAGCCTCATGATTCCCTACATTCCTTTTTTCTTTTATATCCCACTGCAGAGGTCGGCAAATCTTCTTCTTTCTTTCTTTTTATTTATTTATTTTTTTTTTTTTTTGAGACAGAGTCTCGCTCTGTTGCCCAGGCTGGAGTACAGTGGCACAGTCTCGGCTCATTGCAACCTCCACCTCCCAGGCTCAAGTGATTCTCCTGCCTCAGCCTCCCTAGTAGCTGGGATTACAGGCACCCACCACCGCGCCTAGCTAATTTTTTTATGCAAATTTTCTTCTGTAAAGGGATAGATAGCAAATGCCTTAGGCTTTGCAAAGGAGCCACAAGGTCTCTAGAAACTATTCAACTCTGCAAAGATTCAACTCTGCCTCTGTAGCACATATGCAACCACAAGACAATAGATAAATGAATGGGCATGGCTGTCTTCAGATAAAACTTAATTTACAAAACTGGAACTGCTACAGCAGGTCACACTGGTAGTGTGCCCACTTCTGTCCTAGAACATCCCATATTACTTCCAGGCACTGGCATTTTGCTTTCCCACATGTTATCACCTCTGCTTGAAGGGATCTTCCCTCTTTCATATTTCAACTCAAATTCCACATCCCCCAGAAAACCTTCCTTAAGGTCTAAATCAGGATGGGTCCCCCACTCATGCACTCTCATGGCACAATATGCCCTTTTTTGCCCTATTTTTTGAGACAGGGTCCTGCTCTGTCACCCAGGCCAGAGTGCAGTGATGAAATCACAGCTCACTTACAGCCTCAACCTCTGGGGCTCAAGCAATCCTCCCATCTCAGCCTCCTTTCAGCTGTAGTGGGACTACAGGTGCATGCTACCATGCCCAGCTAATTTTTATTATTATTGTTTGTAGGATGAGGTCTCCCTATGTTGCCCAGCATAGTCTTGAACTCCTGGACTCAAGTGATCCACCCACCTCAGCCTCCTATACTGCTGGGATTACAGGCATGAGCTTGTACCACATCTGACCAGCAAATCTTTAAAATAGGATAAAAGCAATGTATTGATAAATATGAAATGATGACAAAGGAATAAGAAAACTTTGAGTAAATGCATGATAGGAATGCATGGAGTTACTCTGCAAGGTCTCCTTGGAAGTGGCTTTCAGACCAGGTCTTCAAACTGATGGTTGTGCGTAAACTGTTAAAGGGGAAAAGAAGAACATAGCAGGTGAGGTGCCACCTTTGCACTAGAATGTGCAAAGACATGAAGGTAGAAAGTAACATGCGCTCTTGTGCTGTTACATGAAAATGTAACTGGAAAATCACAAAACCAAAAAAATTCAGGGAAGACCACAAACAAACAGCATAGGGGAGGATTATATAATAGGTTTCCATTGAACTTTTCCCCTCTCTCTTCCCTTCTTCATCTTGCTTTTCAAAGTGTGCAAAATGGCAAAGCCCCAAGAGTGTCCCTGATGTGCTTTCTAAAGAATCTGAGATAGTTCACATTTCAAACTGAAACCTGAGTGTTCCGACTTAGCTGGAGCTCTGTGGAGAAATGTGGTCCCATCTGGGTGACACATCAAATGAAGTCCCTCACTAGAGAGCACCAGCGATAATTAAGCTACTTTTATAAAGTGAACTGGAATGACTGAGATGCTTTTTCTCAGAGACTGTCTGCAGGTTCCTCTCAGCCCCTTGAATTTTAGTTCTTGCTCCCTATCTATCAAAAAGATTCAGCTAGGAATGCGCCAAACATTTTGACCAAGTACTTATCTGCACAACCACAAACCCAATATCATCACTTAGGAGAAAACAATTTCCCCCGGCAAGTAGAGACAGCCTAATTGCTTAATCTGACAGGTTATTAATGGTTCAAGCCAACCAAAAGCGTAATGGATATTGATAACCACTGGCAGTTTGGACGTTTGATGCATACAGTATTGCTGGAAATTACTTACATCGAGGGTTGCAACTGACCGTTAGACTAAATTGTCCAATCTCCGTGGGTTTCATTAAACAGTTCTATCAACTTGATAAAGTGCAAGCCAGAAAGTTACCCCATTCACTAGAGCTCTGAAAAAAAAAAAAAAAAGCCAATGGGGTGGAGGATATTTACAGTATTTGTGTTCCAAGTCAACGTAAAAATAAATCTCCTCCGTAAAATTGCGCTCTGGGTGTTGAGGATGGTTTTCCCCCTCTCTGTTTGGATGGTTTGGGAACCAGGCCTAGGCTGAGCCATTACTTGGAAATGACTGTGATTTGGAGGGAGCTGACAGTGGCATTGGGTGTAGTGTTCCAGGATGTTCAGGGTCTGATTCATTATTCACTGGGTTCTTCTGGAGAAAAAGCTGAGCTTCATCCAAAGCAGGCATCGTTTCCTCATGCCCCATCTCCCCTTTGCAGAGCAGCTGGAACTGGCTAACATGCAGACAGGAACTGCAACTGTCCTGGCCCCCACCTGTGAGTGCTTGAATGCAGGCCTGAGCCTTATGTGGGAGGAGAGGCCAGGAATCACTGCTGAGTAGCTGCAGGGAAAATAATTCATGGCACACTGGGAGTTCCAACCTAAATTCTTCCCTCCTAGACAGTAGTAATAAAACTTTCCATCTGATCAGTAACAACAGAGAGCCAAGTCTTAAAGATTAAACTGGACTAGAGTTTTTTTTTTTTAAATGAGTAATGGCTCTATTAAGTGCAATAGAATAACAGAGAGACTAAGAACCAAAACAGCAAGAATAACAACAAAAAGAAGCCATTTATTGCCTTGGGGATGTGAAGAGGTGAGAGTAGTACCAGCAAAGCCTAGGATGGCTGCTGCTACAATCCTCCAGGTGGGAGATGATGTGAATCTGAACCAAAGCAGTAGTGAGGGCAGTGCAGAGGGAGAGCAGGGGATGAATAGAAAAGACATTTAGGGGCCAGGCACGGTGGCTCGCGCCTGTAATCCTACCACTTTGGGAGGCCGAAGCAGGCAGATCATCTGAGGTCAGGAGTTTGAGACCAGCCTGGCCAACATGGTGAACCCCGTCTCTACTAAAATACAAAAATTAGCCAGGCATGTTGGCAGGTGCCTGTAATCCCAGCTATTTGGGAAGCTGAGGCAGGAGAATCACTTGAACCTGGGAGGGGGAGGTTGCAGTGAGCTGAGACCACACCATTGCACTCCAGCCTGGGCAACAAGAGTGAAACTCTGTCTCAAAAAAAAAAAAAAAAGAAAAGAAAAGACACTCCGGAAGTAGAATCAACAGGACTTAGTTACTGATGGGGAAGGGGGCACTGAGGAGGGGAATCTAGGAGTGCAATGCTGACACACAATCCTTCAGCACCTGTAGTCCAAGCCACTCGAGAGGCTGAGGCAGGAGGATTGCTTGAGCCTAGGAGTTTGAGACTACAGTGAGCACTTACAGCACCACTGCACTCCAGCATGATCAACAGAGTGAGACCTCATCTCTAAAAAAATTAAAATGTAAAAAATAAATAACAAAATTAAGTAAGTTAATATTTGTAAACCACTTAGAACAGTGTCTGCTATATAATCAGAGCTATATATGTGCTTGCTATTATTGTTATTACCTTCCCAGCCAAATTGGAAGTATGCAATGCTAGGTTAGCCAGAATGTGACAGACAAAATTCCACATTCTTCATGAGATTCTGTAAGTGTGATTTTAACAGTTTTCACCATGCCACCCTCCTACACCTGCCCTTCCAGCCACGCAGGTGACTGGCTTAGGATTGGGCTGTTGCTGGTATAACACCAATAGCAATAGCAAGCACCCATCTAGCACTGCACTTTGAACCGAGTGCTTTTTTTTTTTTTTTTGGGACAGAGTCTTGCTCTGTCACCAAGGCTGGAGTGCAGTGGCGCAGTCTTGGCTCACTGCAACCTCCACCTCCTGGGTTCAAGTGATTTTCCTGCCTCAGCCTCCCAAGTAGCTGGGATTATAGGCATGTACCGCCACACCCAACTAATTTTTGTATTTTTGGTAGAGACGAGGTTTCACCATGTTGCCCAGGCTGGTCTCAAACGCCTTGCCTCAAGTGATCCACCGGCCTCAGCCTCCCAAAATGCTGGGATTACAGGCTTGAGCCACCACACCTGATCTGAAACAAGTGCTTTTAAATGGCATTTCATTTGGCCCTCACAAGGAACCCTTAAGGGTGGCAGAAGTGAGGTGCTGGCTCTTCATGTCACTGTGCTTAGTGCTTTCTCCAACTCCTGCTCAAGCTCTGTGGAGGCAAGAACTATGTCTTTTTTGCCCTTTTAACACTTTCAGGCTGCGAATCCAGTACAGCAGCAGGGTTAAAACTCTGGACCTGGTTCAAGTGAGATTGAAGCCATACTCCACCACTCTGTGACCTTTAGAAGTCAGTTCACCTCCCTAAGCCTCAAATACACCATCTGCAAAATGGAAACAGTAACAGGACTTTCCTCAGAAAGCTGTTGGGAGGAACAAAAGAGGAGAAGCACAAAAAGCCCTTAGCACGGTGTCTGGCTTCATGCCAAAGAAATAAGTTACATTTAGTAGTTTTGTTTGGATGTATTATTGCTGAATGTATGAAGCACAATTAATAGCAAGGAGTTTTAAGTAGTGAAGGCAAGGGTTAAGGAATAAAATAGTGGGGCTTTTTTTTTTTTTCCTTCAAAAGAATAGTTAGAACACTGTGTGCACAGAAAGAGACTTGCACAGTCATAGGTCTAGTTCCAGGAAAGGAGCAAAGGGCTCTGAGGGTGAAGAGGAAAAGGTATGAGGAAAGAACAGCCCAAAATAGACTCAGGAACCTGTTGCTTGGCCTGGAAACCTGAAAACTCAGGAGTCGGCTCCTCTGAATATTATTTTCCGATTCAAAAATGTGAGCTCAGTTACATTAGGATCAAAAAACTCTGGCATAAGCTGCAAACAGCTGGGCTCTTGCTATAAATTCCCTGCTGTGACCGAAGCATAATGAAGTTGGGGCTTTATCGTGTGCATTTTTTTTTAACCCACAAGAGAAAAATATAGCTCTAGAAAGTGAAGAAATGCAACTGCCCCGGTTAGACTCTATTTAAATCTAGTTAAATTGAGAAATAGCAAGTCTTTGCCAGTCAAAGCTAAATGACTTCTCAAGCATCCCAGCCATGCCGAAAGGAGGCATGCAGGCCTGGCAAAAGCAAGACCAAAGCTGTGAGAGGCCGGAAATGCTTGCTTTTCTCCTGCAAACCCTGGGCTGCTTACTACCACCTTTCTGTAGTGCTCAGAAGAGCCCCTCAAATAGACCACCGGGGTGGTAGCTGGGCTTGGCACACAAAGAAAGGCTGCAAGGTAAATATGTCTTCCTCCTAGCTCAGTGGCAACTCTTGGCAGCTGCCAAGATGGAGTTCTTGAGCACTTTCTTACTTCACCTGGTATCTTCCTGGGTCACAAAGGAACTATCAAGAAACCATAAAGTGCTGAGGCATGTCCTGGCACAGGGAGGAGAGAAAAAGGTGAGAAACGCTATCGGAAATAGCAGTGACTCAGTATTGCCTTGGGCTTGGGGAAGGTTCAAGCATATGGGCCATTTAAAACCAACTGCCTGAAGTGAAGGACTGCTTTGTCCACTCATAAAGTACTCCACCCAAGATACTGGCCATGTTTTTCCATTGTCTCGCAGTGATTTCTGAAAATCGGGGGCTGTCTCCCCCAAACGTTTTATAATGACAAAACAATTTTCAGATGGGCGTGGTGGCTCACGCCTATAATGTCAGCACTTTGGGAGGCCGAGGCGGGTGAATCGCTTGAGCCGAGAAGTTCAACACCAGTCTGGGCAACATGGGGAAACCCCATCTCTACAAAAAATATAAAAATTAGCAGGGTGTGGTGGCACTCGCCTGTGGTCCCCGCTACTTAGGAGGCTGAGGTGGGAGGATCACTTGAGCCAGGGAGTTCAAGGCTGCAGTGAACTATGATAGCCACTGGATTCCTGGGTGCCAAAATGAGATCCTGTCTCAAAAAATAAAAATAAAAATGAAAATAAAACAATTTTATTGGCTGAGCATGGTGGCTCACACCTGTAATACCATTGCTTCCAGAAGCCAAGGAGGGAGGATTGTTTGAGTCCAGGAGTTTGAGACCAGCCTGGAAAACATAGCAAGACCTGTCTCTACAAAATAAAAAAATTAAAACATTAGTCAGGTATGATGGCATGTGCCTGTAGTCCCAGCTACTTGGAAGGCTGAGGTGGGAGAATTGCTTGAGCCTGTGCTTCGATATTACAGTGAGTTATGATTGCCACTGCACTCCAGCCTGGATGACAGAGCAAAACCCTGTCTCCAAAAAAAAAAAAAAAAAAAAACAAAAACCAATTTTCTGTTTTCTGTAGAAACCCCCAGAACCTGCATGACTGTGATGTATTGGAAACAATCCTTGGGAGAGTTGAGCTAAAATCCTGACTCAGCGTGTAGTAGGTTTATGACACTGACTCCGTTTCGGGACATCCCTGAACTCCAAGTAGCTCACGTGTACAAGAGAAATGCTTTTAAGAGGGTTGGAAAGTGCTTGTAGAACTGGAGGAATTGAACTTGGGATGCAAAAAGCCACAAGATGCATATGGAGCTCCCTGGAGCATCCATTTGACTCAAGGAGGGAAAAGAGAGGGAAAAAAATTATTTGTGTATCAAAATAAATCCAGAAATATTATAGAGTAGAATGCAAAATTCTCATGATTTTCTTAAAAATAGAGCAAGAGACTTCAAAATAAATGTGTGCTGATTTAAGGTAGTATATTAGGAAAGCACTGGTTCCTACCAGGTACACAATAAATATTCATTAAACTGCACTTTTTTGTTTGCTTGCTTATTTTGTAGACAGGGTCTCACTCTGTCTCCCATGCTGGAATGCAGTGTCACCATCACAGCTCACTGCAGCCTCCAACTCCTAGGCTCAAGGGATCCTCCCACCTCAGCCTCCTGAGGAGCTGAGACTACAGGCATCTGCCACCACGCCCAACAAACTTTTCTATTTTTTTAGAGATGAGTTCTCAGTATGTTGCCCAGGTGGGTCTCAAACTCCTGGCCTCAAGTGATTCTAACACCTTGACCTCCCAAAATGCTAGGCTTATGGGAGTGAGCCACTGTGCTTGGCCTAAACTACACTATTGATTTTCACATACCTTTTGGTCAAATAAAAGCAGAAAAGAGTAATGTATTAATCCAGATTAGTCTTGTCTAGATGCGGTGGCTCACACTTGTCATCCCAGCACTTTGGGAGGCCGAGGTGGGCAAATCACCTGAAGTCAGGAGTTTGCGACCAGCCTGGCCAACATGGTGAAACCCCATCTCTACTAAAAATAGAAAAATTAGCAGGGCGTGGTGGCAGGCGCCTGTAATCCCAGCTACTTGGGAGGCTGAGGCAGGAGAATCGCTTGAACCTGGGAGGCGGAGATTGCAGTGAGCTGAGATAGCGCCACTGCACTCCAGGCTGTGTGACAGAGCAAGACTCTGTCAAAAAAAAAAAAAAAAAAATTAGTTTTAGCCTTACCACTGAAAACTTCCCAGCAGACAAATTTCAGATAAACTGCCAGAAGGCAGATACCACATCTGCCTAACTTTGCATATGACCCATACACTTTTGATAAGAAAGGTAAACATCTTTTATAAGTGCCTACCTGATCTGGACCCTGTCCACCTCTCCAACCTCATCTCTGCCACTTTACATTTGTCAAACTCTAGGCCCTGGTAATTACAGTATTTTGTACAGAGCTTAGTTAGCTGAGTTGCCCCAGAGCTCTGGACAAGAAATTCTCTCTTGCTGTCCTCTATTTTCTCTTTGGTTATGAGATCAACTGCTAAGAATGATGAGAGGGGTCGTGGCATAGGCAATTGACGAAATCGCTCATGTTTTGAAATAGCCTCTGTAGAGAAACGACAAGGAAGCCAAGTGGCACTAGCACCTTCAGAGGCCTGCAAAGGAGAACTTCCTCAGCTTCCAGCTCCAACAGGTAGTTAACAGTCTGCTAAGGCGCCACAGAAAAAGTGAGCATCTATGTGAGAAGGCAATGTGCCCAGAGAGGATTGCTCCCGTATGTAAATGGGGCAGAGACCTTGAAGTCACCTGGTCTGGGAGACTTCAGAGAGACCCCTCAACACTGCTTACAAAACTCCAGGATCTGATTGTCCCGTACCCCATTCCCCAGGAAATCTTATGTTCCAGCCATGTTCTCTATCACGCCTTAGCCTTGGCCCATTCAGCCTGGAAAGACACTTCTCTGTTCCCCATCTTTCTTTATGTGACTAACTCCACTCACCCTTCAGATCTAAATTTTTCATCTCTTCATTCCACACATATTTACTGAGAGTCTGGTATGTGTCAGGCACTGTGCTGGGCACCGGAGATATGACAGTGAACAAGACACAGGAGGTCTCTGCCTTCAAAGAGCTTATAGTCTAGGGAAGAAAGACAATAAGTAAGAAAAATAAAGTAGACAAGGTACTTTCAGATAATAAATCAAGCACAGTGATGTGCTAGAAAGTGACTGGATGGTTGACTTAGATTGAAAGGTAAATGTAGTCGACTGAGTGGTGGTCTCCAAAAAGATATGTCCACCTAGAACCTCAGAATGTGACCTTATTTAGAATAAAAGACTTTGCAGATGTAATTTAGGAAAGACCTCAAGATGAAATTATCCTGGACAAGATGGGCTCTAAATCCAATGACAGGCATCCTTATGAGTCAGAAAGGGAGAAGACATGGAGACACACAGACAGAGAGGAAGGCTTTGTGAAGATGGAGCCAAGAGCTGTGCTACCACAAACCA
Organism: Symphalangus syndactylus; assembly: GCF_028878055.3. Classification (NCBI taxonomy): domain Eukaryota; kingdom Metazoa; phylum Chordata; class Mammalia; order Primates; family Hylobatidae; genus Symphalangus; species Symphalangus syndactylus. The sequence continues at coordinate 108,280,488 of NC_072447.2, read as the reverse complement.
AGGAACACCTGGAGCCACCAGAAACTGGAAGAGGCAAGGAAGGATTCTTCCTAGAGTTTTTCAGAGGGAGTGTGGGCCTGCTGATACCTAGACTTTGGACTTCAGGCCTCTAGAACTGTAAGAATAATTTTTTGTTGTTTCAAGTCACTCAATTGTGACAATTTGTATGGCAGCCTAGGAAACGAATATAGCCAGGGAGATCATTGTTTTTTGAGACAGAGTCTCGCTCTGTTGCCCAGGCTGCAGTGCAATGGTGTGATCATAGATCACTACAGCCTTGACCTCCTGGACTCAAGCAGTCCTCCCACCTCAGCCTCCCCAGGTGAGGTGGGACTACAGGCATGCCACCATGCCCAGCTAATTTTTGTATTTTTTGTAGAGACAGGGTCTTGCCATGCTGCCCAGGGCGGTTTGCAACTCCTGAGCTCGAGCAATCCACCTGTCTCGGCCTCCTAAAGGGCTGGGATTACAGGTGTGAGCCACCACGCCCAGCTCCAGGGAGATACTTTTTAAGCTGAGACTGGAATGACAAGAAATAGTCAGCATGGGAAGATCTAGGGAAAATGCACTCCAGAACAGGAACAGCAAGTGCAAAGGTCCTGAGGCAGGGACAAGTTTGAGATATTCCAAGAAGAGAAATAAGACCAGTATGGCTGGCCAAGAAGGGACAGGGGAAGAAAAGTTGATAAGAAGGAAGATCACTCAGTGCTGGGGTACTACAGTAAAGAATTTGAGATTTGTTCTGCAGGTGATGGGATGGTTTCAGGCTTTCCATCACATTTAGAATAAAATCCAAACTTTTTGCTATGAACTAAAAGACCCTCATCCTATCCTTCTTGCTTACTTTGTTCCATCCTCACATGCTACTTTCAATAAGCAAAGCTGCTCCTCCTGCAGTCTCTTTGCATTTTGTTTCCTCCCTCCTGAAAAGTCCTGAAAGTTCTTCCGGTTTGCTCGCCTGACTCCTTCAAACCATTTAGGTGTCAGCTCACAGGTCCCCTCTTCAGAGAGGTCTGCTGTAGCTACTGTATAGCCAATTCTTCTTTCACTTAACCTTGCTTTATTTTTTGTACGTCACTCATCACTTTTGAAATTGTTTTGTTAATCTATTTACTTGTTTGATGCCGATCATCCTCACATGATTGTAAGCTCCATGAGGGCAAGAATATTTGATCTGAACTGTTAGAATTAAAAGGAGTTTGCCTAATGGATTCATGAGAAATGAGAATGTTCCAAGAACTGAAAAACTACTTCGGAACTGCTGGACTATATAGTAAGAGGGTGAGGTGAGGGAGATGGGGGTGGTAGGAGATGATGCAATTGCATTTTTAAAAATACCTCTTTGGCTGCTAAATTGCAGTGGGCCAGTAGTGTAATATAAAAGACTATTTATTCAAGAATATGTATGGGGGCTAGGCACTGTGGTTCACGCCTGTAATCCCAGCACTTTGGGAGGCCGAAGCAGGCTAATGGTTTGAGCCCAGGAGTTCGAGACCAGTCTGGGCAACATGGCAGAACACCATCTTTATTGAAAAATAGTAATAATAATTATAATAACAAAAATTCGTTGGGTGCAGTGGCATGCACCTGCAGTCCCTGCTACTCAGGAGGTTGAAGTGGGAAGATCGCTTGAGCCCAGGAGGAGAAGGTTACAGTGAGCCAAGATTGTGCTACTGCACTCCAGCCTGGGTAACAGAATGAGACTCTGTCTCAAAAAAAACAACAGCAGCAACAACAACAACAACAAAGGAATATTTATGGGGCTGGGTGTGGTGACTCAAGCCTATAATTCCAATACCTTGGGAGGCCGAGGCAGTGGGATCTCTTGAGCCCAGGAGTCCAAGGCCAGCCTGGGCAACATGGTGAAACCCCATCTCTACAAAAAAAAAAAAAAAAAAAAAAAAAATAGCCAGGAGTGGTGGTGTGTGCCTATAGTCCCAGCTACTCGGGAGGCTGAGGCTGGAGGATGGCTTGAGCCTGAGAGGTCGAGGCTGCAGTGATCCGTGATTACACCACTCCACTCCAGACTGGGCAACAGAGCAAGACCCTATCTCAAAAAAAATATATTAATAATATGTATTGACCACCCACTACGTGTCAGGCAGTCTTTGGGATCTCTCAGCGAAGAAAACAGACAAAAATGTTTGTCCTTTGGAGCTTGCAGTCTAGTGGGGACCAGTTATGTAGCTATTATGGAAGATGATGGAGGCTTGTGTTTGGGCTAAGGCAGTGAAAGTGGAGAGAACTGGTAGGATTTGGGATGCGTTTTTTGGGGAGGTGCAGTAGGTAGGGCTTGGTGATGGATAGGATGGATTAGACATCATTTTGTCCACAAAGTTCTCCCTGGATCTCCCTAATATTAGATTAGGTATCAGAGCACCTCATGTTTACCCCCATTGCTACATGCCCCATATTGTAAACATTCATTCATTTGTGTCTTACCTGTATTTATATAACATCATATCAAAACCCATAGTACAATGCTTGGCACAGAATAGTGACTCAATACATTTATTAAGTAAATAAACGTATTTACTATTCATAATATTTATTATTAAATAAATTTACTAACTATATAAGCCAGGTCGTTTATCAAGGTAGTATTCATCATCCATCCAGTGAAAATATATTTATTTTAATCTGCTGTGATTTTATTCTGATCTTTGGTTGATGCAAAAAGTTCCTTTGTAGACTAATATTATAAGCACCTCTATTTAAACTATGAAAACATTTGTGCAAAGACTGGAAAATTACATTGCCTTGTTATGACAGTCACACCTGATTAAAGATTCACAGTGTCAGAATATTAAAAGTTCAAGATTATAAGTGCAGTGCCAGAGAGAGGTTTATAAGCAATCAAATATTCAATCAGGCTGTTATGGCATTTAAAAGGTCAGTGGCCAGAAGCACTCCACATCTTTAGGTAATGGTCAGTGCAGTTCTATAGCACCAGTCACAGCTCAGGAAATACTTTAGAAATAAATTTTAGGCAGATCAAAACTTATGGGATCCCAAAACAGCCAACAAAATTCAAAAACAAACAAAGAAAAAAAATGGCACATGCAGCTAAACACTGGAGCCTAAGAAGTTATGACTGTTGCTGTTATTTAAAAAACAAACAACAACAACAAAAAAAATCTTTCTGATGCGATGACAGAAGCAGAGATTAGAGCAATGCACTTTGAAGGTGGAGTAAGGGGCCACAGGCCAAGCAATACAGACAGTCACTAGAAGTTGAAAAAGACAAGGAAACAGATATTTGGTATTTCCCCCAGAGCTTCCAGAAGAAATCAGCCCTACTCACACCTTGACGTTAGCCCAGTGAAACTGACTTTGGAATTACAGCCTCCAGAATTCTAAGAGGATATATTTGTGTTGTTTTAAGCCACTAAATTGTGGTAATCTCTTATGACAACAATGGGAAACTAATACAGCCTGATAATATCATGTTGTTGGCAAAGATCTAGATCTTTATACTAAGGAAGGCAAAGTGAATTGATATTACTACTGTATAAATATCTTGTAAATTCAACCTGGATTTACAACATAATCCCCAGGGATTCTAATCTTAAGTGTTGACCCAGAAAAACCCTTAAATATGTGACCCAGTAGACATGTATGAAAAGCTTCAAAGAGTTATTGATTGAATAACAAATAATTCTAAACAAATAAAATAACCATAAATAGGAGAATAGATAAATGAATGGTGGTGCATTCAAATAATGCAATAATACATACTAGTAAAAATGAATAACATCAGCTACTCACACCAAAATATATACATGTTAGAAATCTGTTAGGTGAAGACAGCATACCTCAGATAAATACAGTGTCACCATTTTTTAAATAAATTGCTTTTTTTTTTTTTTTTGAGACGGAGTTTCGCTCTGTCACCAGGCTGGAGTGCAATGGCACGATCTTGGCTCACTGCAACCTCCTCCTCCAGGGTTCAAGTGATTCTCCTGCCTCAGCCTCCCAAGTAGCTGAGATTACAGGTGCCCGCCACCACGCCCATATAATTTTTGTAGTTTTAGTAGAGACGGGGTTTCACCATGTTGGCCAGGCTGGTCTCAAACTCCTAACCTCAGTTGATCTGCCTGTCTCAGCCTCCCAAAGTGCTAGGATTACAGGTGTGAGCCACTGTGCTCCGCCACACCTGGCTAATTTTTTAAAACATTTTCTTTATAGAGACAGGGTCTTGCTATGTTGCCCAGCCTGGTCTCACTCTTGGCCTTAAGCAGATCTTCCTCCTTGGCCTCCTAAAGTGCTGGAATTACATGCATGAGCCTCTGTGCCTGGTCATGATATAGTTCTGAACTTTAAACCAGGAACTAGAAATTTGGGGAGATGTTTTTTATTTATTTAGTTATTATTTTTTAGGATGGATATATGTATTATTCATTACAAGGGATTGGCTTATGCGATATGGGCATTGGCTAAGCAAGTCCAAAACCATAGGGCAGGCAGTAAGGAAGGGGAAATAATGAGCAGTAGGGACCCCTACAGGAATAGGCAGATTCTTTTCTCTCTTCCAGGGAAACTTCAAACCTGCTTTTAAGGCCTTCCAACAAATTCAGTTAGGTTTACCCAGATTACCCAAGGGGAATTTTCCTTACTTAAAGTCAACTGATTATGGGTTTTAAATACATCTGCAAAATGCCTCCCCAGAAACACCTAGATTAGTTTGATTGAATAACTGGGAACTATAGCCTAGCAGAGTTCCCACATCAATAAAGCCATCACATCTATGAATTTCCCAGCCTCCTGAAGAACAAACACATGGTCAGATTTGAAGCTTTCTCTAAGTTCCTCCTTGTTCATATCCTCCTGCTTCTCTTAAAGAATCACAATATTGAACCACCACATTGAATTAAAATATATATCCCCGGCTGGGGGCAGTGGCTCACTCCTGTAATGCCAGCACTTTTGGAGGTCTAGGCGGGCAGATGGCTTGAGCCCAAGAGTTCAAGATCAGCCTGGCCGACATAGCGAAACTGCATCTCTAGAAAAAAAAATAGCTCGGCATGGTGGCACAAACCTGTAGTCCCTGCTACTTGGAAGGCTGAGGCAGAAGGATCACCTGAGCCCAGGAGGTCAAAGCTGCAGTGAGCCGTGATTGTGCCACTGCACTCTGCTTTGAGCGATAGAGTGAGACCTTGTCTCAAAAACTATCAAAAAAACCCCATCAACCAAGCAAACAAACAAACAAAAATCCTCTTGCTTTTTTCTTTTATCTTGTTTTTGAAATTTATTGAAAAGGCCAGGTGTGGTGGCTCATGCCTGTAATCCCAGCACTTTGGGGCCAACATGGTGAAACCCCGTTTCTACTAAAAATGCAAAAAAAAAATACAAAAAAAAAAATCAAAAAAAAAAAAAAAAATTTAGCCAGGCGCAGTGGCATGTGTCTGTAATCCCAGCTACTGGGGAGGCTGAGGTGGGAGAATCGCTTCAACGAGGGAGAATCGCTTGAACCCGGGAGGCAGAGGTTGCAGTGAGCCAAGATCATGCCATTGCACTCCAGCCTGAGCGACAGAGCAAGACTCTGTCTCAGAAAAAAAAAAAAAAAAAAAAAAAAAGCCAGGCATGGTGGTATGCATGCATGTGTAGTCCTAGCTACTTGGGAGGGTGAGGCAGGAGGATGGCTTGAGCCCAGCAGTTAAAGGCCGCAGTGAGCTATGATGGCAACGCTGCACTCCAGCGTGGGCAAGAGCATGACCTGGTCTCAAAATAAAATAAAATAAAAAATAAATAAAATAAAATAAAATAAAATAATAAAATAAAATAAAATAAATAAAATAATCAACTATAGAGAAACACATTAAATTTGATTGTAGTAGAGAACAAGAGCCCAGAGGAGCAAGTTCAGTTAGGTGCCACGGCGAATCCGCTTATGAACATTCATGTCCTCAATCCCTTTCTCCAGCCAAAGCTTTCAAAGGGTTCCCCACCTATGTGAGTAATCGTCATTTCCCAGGTTAGGGAATCAGGAAAAGAACCACCTGGCTGTTCCCCAGTGTCATGCAGCAATTAAACTAAAACACAGGAGCCTTGGCTTCTGATTCTCAAGGGAAGATTAGGAAAAAAAAAAACCCTGAGAACTCAAGAACTAAGATCTTCACATATCAAAATATTCCACTAAAAAATTCCAGCTTGTCTCAGCTCGAAATTCCTGAAAATCCACCTCCTCCATAAAGCTTTCCCAGATTGATTAAAGGAGAGTGGATGATTTCCCCAGGTTCCTTGCTTTTGTCCCACCCCATAACAAATTCCCATGAGTCTATAGGAAACCTTATTTGAATGTGCGGTTTTCAGGATTAACTATTCTGACATCTGCATGTCAAAACCTGTGGTCAAAACAAAGAGACATCATATACAATGAGAAGCACATAACATAATTTTTGTGATATTCCCACCCAAAATGCATAACCTGAAGCTAATCATAAGGAAACATCAGACAAATTCCAATTCAGGGATATTCTGCAAAATAACTGGCATGTACTCTTTAAAAACATCAAGGTCATGAAAGACAAAGAAAGACTGAGGAAATATTTCAGATGAAAGGACACTTAAAGGGACACAACAACTAAACGCAATGCAATGAGCGATACTGGATTGGATCCTGTATTTATATTTTCTGTAAAGGACCTTGGTGGGATAATTTGCCAATTTGAATAAAGTCTCCAGATTAGAAAATAGTATTGTATCAATGTCAATATCCTGATTTTAATAGTTGCATTGTGGTTCTATAAGCATGTGTCTTTGTGTCTAGAAAATACACACACAAGTATTAGAGGATAAAAGAACATCATGAATATAATTTATATTCGAATTAGAAAAATATATACATATTTATAATTAGAGAGAGAATGATAAAAACAAACGTGGTAAAATGTTAACTTGAAGGAATCTGGGTGAAGAGTATAATGGCAATTCTTTGTGCTATCTTTGCAACTTTTCTGTAAATCTGAAATATCCCAAAATTCGAAAGTTTAAAATCCATCTTTGTCCCTGTAGTCTGTTTTAGATGGGAAATCCATATACAAATTATCCTCGGTGCTACTAGAGGTAGCTGCAGTTAGTTTAAAAACATATAATAATATTTAAATCAAAAAATAAGTTAACTTTAATTTCAAAAACAGACCTATATCACATAGCATGTGAGGAGAAGGAGGAAGAGGAGGAGATGCAGAATTCAAAATAAACCTGGTAAGATTATTTCAGGGCTGCTATACCAATCAGCTTGAGAAGCAGTGCCCTAAAGGGAAGAGTGCCATCTACACACAAGTTGCCCTGCCGGGTGCCTAGCAGCTTGCCAAGCACCAGCGTCTATTCTGAGATGTTCCTCCAGAGTGCCAACTTCCATCAAAAGCCATTGCCACAGTATTCCATTTGGCCACCTGAGGGCGTGCTAAAATTACTTTTTGTAACTCAGGGTTTTTTTTTGTTTTTTTTTTTTTTTTTTTTCAGCAACTGAGGAAGGTATCTATGCGAGCGCTGAGTCCTGGGAATCTTCAGGTCACTTTGCAGATTCCTCCTGATGGGATAGAAAAGGGATGCAGTGATAGTTCCGACCTTAACAAAATTGTGATGTCTTCAAAGTTCAGCTTCAGTGTCGGCCTGCATTGCCGGCCCCCTTTTGCCTTATTGCTGGAGTGCTTTCGATCCCCCATACACCCCTTTTTCTTCTTGGCCTCTTTCCCCTTCCTCAAATACTTTAGCCCAAAGCACTCATTCCCACTCATGTGTAAGACTGATAATGATGATAATCACCACAACAGATGTGGGAGTGTAAGAAATTGATAATGATGATAAGCATGATGGCAGAACATGCTCCTCTCAAGGGAGATTTGAATGTTGAAAAGACTCCATGCCTTAAAGCCTCAAAGCTGATGAAGAAGACTAGGGGATCATAGGAGCCTTTATTACTCTCCTGAAATGGCACCTTGAGTGCCTAACTCGAGTCTGGTTATCACTCAGGTGGGCAATGAAACAGGGTGGCCGGGATTGGTGAGGAATTGGCAGAGGCGGGGGGCGGGAAGCGGGAGGTGGGCACTTTAAGTTTCAGGGCTGAAAACTGAGCTCTAGAAGGGCGCTGGCTGAGAGATAGAAAGGCAGATGGAGTGAAGAACGGTCACCACTAGGGGATTTAGCAAGTCCCCAGGGTTATCACAACCTAAGAAAAAGCTGAATAGCACAAGTAGAAAGCATAGATTGCTTACCCTGTTTTAGTCGCCATTCTTCCACCTCCTAAAAGCAGAACCTCCTTTATTTTATTTGTATTGACATATATCAGTTGTATATATTTGGGGGATGCATATGATATTTTGATACTTGTCTACAATCGGTAATGATTAAATCAGGGTAATTGGGATATCCATCACCTCAAACATTTATCTTTTCTTTGTGGTGGGAACATTACAATTCTTCTCTTCCAGCTGTTTTGAAGTATGCAATATATTTTGCAAACCATAATTTCCCTACTGGACTATCAAATACTAGAACTTATTCATTCTATCTAATTGTATTTTTGTACCCATTAACCAACTTATTTTCTTCCCTCCTTCTTCCCTTTCCAGTCTCTGATAACTGCAATTCTCTGTAGGAATCTCCTGTATTATAAAAAAGACAGCTCCCTTGGTAAAGCAATCTTGGGGGTTATGACTCCTGGAGAAATGGGGATGTCATGAGATTAAAGTCTATCAAAGGGAACATTCATCCCCTAGAAGAACGTTCTTTTAAAACATCTGGTATCACCATATATTTTAAGAGAAATGGACTATCGATACAGATCCAAAGTCACCAATTTAAAAATTTTTAGATGTAAACTATCCATTCACTAAGTGTAGACCTGGATTTTAGACACCTTTTGTTTTGTTTTGTTTTGTTTTGAGATGGAGTCTCGCTCTGTGGCCCAGGCCGGAGTGCAGTGGCACGATCTTGGCTCACTGCAACCTCCGCCTCCTGGGTTCAAACGATTCTCCTACCTCAGCCTCCCGAGTAGCTGGGACTACAGGCGCGCACCACCACACCTAGCTAATTTTTGTATTTTTAGTAGAGACGAGGTTTCACTATGTTGGCCTGGCTGGTCTCAAACTCCAGACCGCGGGTGATCTGCCCTCCTCAGCCTCCCAAAGTGTTAGGATTACAGGCTTGAGCCACAGCACCCGGTCTAGACACCTTTTAAGAAGTTCAAGTTAGGTCAATCCGTTTTACTCCAATTGTCTCTGTGAATGAACTTCAGGAATTATCCATCAAATTCTAAGCCCCAGGCTGGTCTTACCTTTCCCCCAGCTCCCACCATCCAACCCCGACTGAGATGCCACTCAGCCTGGATCTGCTAAGATCCCCCTCCAGTGAGGCAAACCAATGTCTTTGTTCATGCAAAATAGCGAGGCTGTCTGGTGAAATGTCCTAGACTACAAACACTTGGAGGACAGGAAGTGTGCCTCTTTCATTAAGAAGCCTGTACCTTGTTGTCATTGGATTTCCTGCACTTTGCACATTCCTGGTACCGTGTATTTTGAATTAGTACATGATTATTTAACTCCTAGTTCAAATCACTTTTCTTAAAATACAGGAAGACAAATAGCTAAAACATTGCCCAAGTCAACCACTGGGATTGTACCTGCTTCTGTGCTAAAATTTTCCATATTATACACGTCATACCTTAGCTAATTTTTATCTATTTATTAGAGATAGGGTTTCACCATGTTGTCCAAGCTGGTCTCGAACTCCTGACCTCAGGTGATCCACCTGCCTTGGCTTCCCAAAGTGCTGGGATTAGAGGCACGAGCCATGGCGCCCGGCTGCCCAGAGAAAATATTTTAGAAGCCCCAAGGGCCAGGTGTGGTGGCTCATGCCTATAATCCCAGCACTTAGGGAAGCTGAGGCTGGAGGCTCACTTGAGGCCAGGAGTTTGAGACCAGCCTGAGCAACAGAGTGAGATCCCGTGTCTACAAAAAGTAATTTAAAAATTAGGCAGATGTTGTAGTGCACACCTGTAGTCCTAGCTACTTAAGAGGCTGAGGATCGCTTGAGGCCAGGAAGCTAAGGCTGCAATGAGCTGTATTCATGCAACTGCACTCCAGCCCCAAGTCTGTAATTCACCCTCCCTATGACAAACAATCCATAGGCCTCATCTCATGTCTCCTCCTAAGCAGGACCTTGTACCCAACTCACTGGAATACAGTAGTAGTTCCCAAATCTTGCCTCTTTGAGTAAATAAGAGCACAGACAAAATGAATTACAGTTTTTATTTCCACCCTGCCTCCCCTCAAACCACCACCACCCTCAAAAGTATAAATAGAACTCTGGTTCAGGCATTTCCAGTTGTTCTTGCCAGTAATGAAAACTAGCTCTATCTGTCCACATAGCATATGCCAGGTAAATACCTCAGCAGTAGATTTTAAAAGCAGCACATAGACATTTTGAGTTCATTGTCTGTATGACTTCTTCACGTTCATTGGCATCAGCTGTTGTATAATTACTGCCCATGCCTCAAGAAACCAGGTTACAAATCCCTTTCTACTCATACCTCCACCTATGAGCTAAGTAATGCAAACAGTAGTCCTTTTTAAATTATTGAGGCCCTGGAAGTCCTTTTCACTTATTTTTATTTTTTATTTTTTTTTTTTAGGCAGGGTCGCCTCTGTTGCCTGGCTGGAGTACAGTGGCACGATCACAGCTCATTGCAGCCTCAACCTCACAGACTCAAGGAATCTTCCCACCTCATCCTCCCTAGTAGCTAGGGTCACAGGTGCGTGCCCCTACACCCGGCTAATTTTTGTAGTTTTTTGGTAGAGATGGGGTTTTGCCATGTTGCCCTGGCTGGTCTTGAACTCCTGATCTCAAGCAATTCTCCAGGCTAGGCCTTCCAAAATTCTGGGACTACAGGCATGAGCCACCACAACCAGCCAATTTCCACCTTTGAGTACCAAAGTTATCCAGTTTTCATTGAAATGATACAAAGGGCACAGGTGTGTGAGTGTAGATATCAATATGTAGAACACTGATTTTCCTCTTTGCTTCTGACTGTATCTCCAACCATCTATTAGATATAACAGCCATCTGGAAGGCCCATCAGCCCCCAAACTAAAAACATCCACAATTGAATTCATCCTCTTTCCCTAAAACTTGGTCCTTTCCATATTCCTCTCAGTAAATAGTGTCATGTTCTGGCTCAAGTCAAATACTAAGGAATCATCTTTGACACTTTCCTCTTCCTCAGTTCTCACATTCAGTCCATCAGCAAGCCCTATTATTTCCACCTCAAAAATAAACACCCAAAAATAAACCTCAAAGCCAGTTTTTTCTCTCCACCTCTGTCATCTGGTCCAAGCCATCATCACCTCTCACCTAGCTGACTGCAACAGCCTTCTAATTCATCTCCTGGCCTCTACAGGTTCCTTCTTCAAGAATTCTTTCTTGGGCCAGGTACGGTGGCTCATGTCTGTAATTCCAGAACTTTGGGAGGCCAAGGCAGGCAGATTACTTGAGGTCAGAAGTTTGAGATCAGCCTGGCCGACATGGTGAAACCCAGTCTCTACTAAAAAAAAAAAAATACAAAAAACATTAGCCAGGCATGGTGGCAGGCGCATATAATCCCAGCTACTCGGGATGCTGATGCAGGAGAAATTGCTTGAACCCTGGAGATGAAGGCTACAGTGAGCAGAGATCGAGCCACTGCACTCCAGCCTGGGTGATAGAGAGAGACTCTGTCTCAAAAAAAAAAAAAAAAAAGATACGCAGATTGCAAATAAACAGATGAAAAGATGTGCAACATCATCAGCCATTAGGAAAATCCAAATTTTCTTAGATATCCACAAGGTATCACTATACATCTATCAGAATGGCTTAAAATAAAAAAGTGAAACATCAAATGTTGGCGATGATGCAAAGAAACTCTATCAGTCATCTGGAAAGGAGCATAAAATGGTACAGACACCCCAGAAAACTGTTTGGCAGTTTATTAAAAGAACTAACCAAGCCATTACCATACAACCCAGAAATCACACACTTGGGAATTTATACCAAAGAAATGAAACTAATGTGCACACAAAAAACCTGTACACAAATGCTGATAACAACTTTATTCACAATAACCAAAAACTAGAAACAACTTAAATTCCATAACAGGTGAATGGGTTAATAAAACTACTCAGGCATAAAAAGGAAAGAACTGTTGATAGAAGCAACAACTTGAAATGAATCTCAAGGAAATTATGCTGAGTGAGTGGGGAAAAAAGCTAGTTTCAAATGCTATCTGCATGATCCCATTCATATAACGTTCTTGAAGTGGTAAAATGATAGAGATGGACACTAGATCAGTTGAACCAGGAATTAGAGCACCATGGAGGGGTAGTTTCAAAGAAACCAGGGGTTTCTTTAAAGTGATGGAACAGTTCTGTATGCTGATTGTCATGATGGTAACAGGGGTCTGTACATGTGATAAAATTTCACAGAATTACACACACACATACACACACACACACGCACATACACATACAGAAATGCAATTAAGTTCTGTACTTTACAAAAACTAGCTGTGTGTGGTGGTGGGCACCTGTAATCCTAGATACTCCGGAGGCCGAGGCACAAGAATCTCTTGAACCCAGGAGGCAGAGGTTGCAGTGAGCCCAGATCATTGTGCCACTGCACTCCAGCTTGGGTGACAGAGTGAGAATCCGTTTTTTGTTTGTTTGTTTTTTGTTTGTTTGTTTTTTGTTTTTAAAGCCAAAGGGATTACAGCATTGAGGATTGGCAGTCTTGAGAGCTAATATATATATAACATATATATACATATACAATATATGTTATATATATACGTATATATATATACATACACTATATATTATATATACGTATATATAATATATACACGTATATGTATATATAATGTATATATAATGTATATATTATATATACATATGTGTGTATATATATACACACACATATGTGTATATATATATTTTACATATATAAATTTATATATATTATATATTTTACATATATAAATTTATATATATTATGTATTTTACATATATAAATTTATATATATTATATATTTTACATGTATAAATTTATATATATATTATATATATTTTACATATATAAATTTATATATATTATATTTATTTTACATATATAAATTTATATATATTATATTTTTTTACATATATATATAATATATATATAAATTGAGACAGAGTCTCACTCTGTCACCCAGGATGGAGTGCAGTGGCGCAATCTGGGCTCACTGCAACCTCTGCCTCCTAGGATCAAGTGATTCTCATGCATCAGCCTCCAGAGTAGCTGGGACTACAGGCATGAGCCACCACGCCCAGCTAATTTTTGTATTTTTCAGTAGAGATGAGGTTTCACCATGCTGGCCAGGCTGGTCTCGAACTCCTGACCTCAAGTGATCTGCCTGCCTCAGCCTCTCAACTTGCTGGGATTACAGGTGTGAGCCACCAGGCCCAGACAGAATGGTGCCTTGAAACATATGTTTAGGGATTTGGATTTTATCTTGAAAGAAATGAGGAGTCATTACTAGTAGTAGTAGTAGTAGTATTTAGTATTAGTGTAACTTTTTATTCTAAAATAGTTCAACTCACCAGAACTTATAAAAATTATAGTATAGACAGCTCCTTTGTAAATTTACTCAGCTTTTCCCAATGATAATAACTTACATAACCAATGTACTTTTTCAAAAACAAAAAAAACTGATATTGGTACAATACTATATTAACTTGGGGCTTCTCACCCTCAGCACTATTGTCATTCTGGAGCCAATAATTCTTTGTTCTGGGGGATGTCCTGGGCATTGTGGGATATTTAGCAGCACCCCTGGCCTCTACTCACTTGCCAGTAGCAAGCCCCCATCAGCTGTAACACCCCAAAATATCTCCAGATATTGCCAAATATTCCCTCAAGCTCTCTGATTCTCAGTTTTCTTATGTATGTATGTATGCATTTATTTATTTATTTGAGACAGAGTCTTACTCTGTCGCCCAGGCTGGAGTGCAGTGGTGCAATCTCGGGTCACTACAACCTCCGCCTCCCGAGTCCAAGCGATTCTCCTGCCTCAGCCTCCCGAGTAGCTGAGACTACAGGCATGCGCCACCACACCTACCTAATTTTTGTATTTTTAGTAGAGACGGGGTTTTGCTATGTTTGCCGGGCTGGTCTTGAACTCCTGACCTCAAGTGATCCTCTCACCTCCACCTCCCAAAGTGCTAGGATTACAGGCGTGAGCCACTGTGCCAGGCTTCCTCATTTATATAGTGGAAATAATAATGCTGTTAGAATTATGTAAAATAATGTCGTGAAGGCACTTTTTAGTCAGGAGCTGCAATACAAATGGGAAGACCTGGCACTTGCCAACCCTGACTCCCGTGTGTCCCCTAGCTCATCTCCAGCCAAACTGAACTATTTACTGGCCTGTAAGTATGTTCTTTATATTGAGCTATCTCCCTAGACTCCCTTTCCCATCCCTAAATTCTACTCATTGAAATTCTTCCCATAAATTTTTCATGCTCAAAACGCACTGGTTATAAAAAATAGGGGAGGAAAGGAAAAATCCTAAACGTTCAACGTTGGAGAAAATGGCTAATAAATGTATGTCACAGATTTAGCATAGTGCTTGGCACCTATTTATTCATTCAAAAAATACATGCTGAAGCCTTGTCAACATAGTAAGACCCATTTCTTAAAAAAAAATTAATTAGCCAGGAGGCTGACGATGGAGAATCGCTTCAGCCCAGGAATTTATTCTATATTTTCCATTAGTATTTTTTTTGTTTTGTTTTGAGACCGAGCCTCACTCTGTCACCCAGGCTGGAGTGCAATGGTGCAATCTCAGCTCACTGCAACCTCCACCTCCCGGGTTCAAGTGATTCTCCTGCCTCAGCCTCCCAAGTAGCTGGGATTACAGGCACCCACCACCACGCCTGGCTAATTTTTGTATTTTTAGTAGAGACAAGGTTTCACCATGTTGGCCAGGCTGGTCTCAAACTCTTGACCTCAGGTGATCTGCCCACCTCAGCCTCCCAAAGTGCTGGGATTACAGGCATGAGCCTGGCCAATAATTTTAACGTGTAGAAAATGCTTATGATATAATGTAAGTTTACAAAGACAGAATATCAGATAGTTATATTGAATATAGTACATATAAAAATTATAGAAAAAAGAAATTTGTCATCATCTATAGATAACAGGTTATGAGTGAGCTTATATTATGTTATTTTTGGCTTCTTTATACTTTCCAAATTCATCACAACAATCATTCATTACTTTTATGATTAGGAGCAAACAAGTAGTTATTTTTTAAAAATAAAAATAAAAAAAAAGGGCCGGGCGCGGTGGCTCACGCTTGTAATCCCAGCACTTTGGGAGGCCGAGGCGGGCGGATCACGAGGTCAGGAGATCGAGACCACGGTGAAACCCCGTCTCTACTAAAAATAGAAAAAATTAGCCGGGCGTGGTGGCGGGCGCCTGTAGTCCCAGCTACTCGGAGAGGCTGAGGCAGGAGAATGGCGTGAACCGGGGAGGCGGGGCTTGCAGTGAGCCGAGATCGTGCCACTGCATCCAGCCTGGGCGACAGAGCGAGACTCCGTCTCAAAAAAAAAATAAATAAATAAAAAAAATAAAAAAATAAAAAAAAAGTCTCGGCATGGTGGCTCAGGCCTGTAACACCAAGCACTTTTTGAAGTTGAACCAAGAGGATCACTTGAGGCCAGGAGTTCAACACCAGCTTGGGCAACATAGTGAGACACCATCTCTACAAAAAAGGAGTTTCTTTAAAAATTAACCAAGCATCGTGGCACCTGCCTCCTGCCTGTAGTCCCAGCTATTTGGGAGGCTGAGGTGGGAGGATCACTTGAGCCCAGGGGTTCAAGGCTGCAGTGAGCTATGATTGCACCACTGCACTCCAGCCTGCGTGACAGAGTGAGACCCTGTCTCAAAAAAAAAAAGGTGAAAACATATTCTCAACTATACTTTAACATTAATATTGAATTTCACTTCCTCCATATATTTCCGATATATACTGACCTTTTCTTCCTTTGAACTCCCATAGGATTATTTTGCTCCTCTCTTGCATATGCCTTGTTCCACCTTATATTAAAATATCTTATGGGCTGCTCTGCCTATGGAGTGGCCATTCTTTCATTTCTTTACTTCTCTAATGAACTCGCTTTCACTTAAAATAAATCTCTTATGTGTTTTCTTTCTCTCCATGTCTTGCTCATGTCTGTGGCCCTTGTACAAAATATGTGGACACTGAATTGGAATACATACACACAAACACACACCAAGATCACCAAGTAAATCCCAGACTCTTCCTGGGAAGAATTTTGCCACCCCAGAGTTTGCCCTTGGGACTGCCAGAAGAGCTGGAAGGAAAGTGAGAGGGCAGGGGCAACAGTGAACATGCTGAGCTAGTTAAGTTCTGCAGGAGTCTTCGCCTTGGCTAATGCCAACCACGCCTACCCATAGTCCCCATATTTTCCAGCCAATCAACAAATCCTTACTGAATGTCTATTATGTACTCAGTACTGCTTTGAAAATACTAAGAAATGTATGAAGTGGAAGGAGTTTGCAATCTAATTAAGGAATGGATACACACATCCGTATACATACATACCGACACATCCATGCATTCATGTCTGCATGTATTTAAAGATAACTCACATGCAAAAAAAGCACTGGTTATAAAAATAAAAGGAAAAGAGAAAATTCTAAACGTTAAACATTGGAGAAAATGGTTAATAAAATTATATGACAGATCTAACATAGTGACTGAGGTGATGCATGATAAGAATCAAATGAATATAGTTCAAACTGCAAGTGCTATAAGGGCTCAGAAAACGGCAAGAGTGCTGTGGGCTGGGAAGACTTCCTACAAGAGGTGGGCATTAAGCTAGAACTTGAAATATCTGAAAGCCAGTGGTAATTGGCACATGGCATTTTTCTTTCACCATGAAGTAGACTAAAAGCAAATTATTTACCCAGATCATCGCAAGGATCAAGAAGGTCATGAAAGGTATCCCCTCTAGAGGATCTGTGCAGAGAATATAGCTGGAGGAAGCAGGCCTTTTGAGGCTTGAGTCCAGGGTACCCTAGTTAGATCAAAGAAATCCTAAGGACGGTGTCCAATTCATGCAATAATGATGGTAGCCATTAATAGTAGTCATTCTACAAGCTTTCTCGTCACAATAGCAAAGAGATCAGGCAAAACAGAAAGAAAAATCATGGAATTTTACCCTTAACCCCTGGTTACAGCAAAGAAGCCCAATGTCCTAGCCCCTGGAGTAGGATTTAGTGTACAAATGATTCGGTTTCATGGAAAAAAAACTGAGACGACTGTGGTGTTCCAGGACAGGATAGGGAATGCAAAAGTCAATCACTTAGTGCTACTTAAAATTATCAGCAGTAACAGATATCTTCAAGCTGTCTTTCCTTCCCTCTTTTCTTCTCTAAGGCTAGAAATAAATATGTAAATAACCTCGGCGACTTTTCCTCTTCTTCCATCAGTGCAGACACTATCTCGAGTCTGAAGGGGCCGGGCACGGTGGCTCACGCCTGTAATCCCAGATTTTTGGGAGGCCAAGGCGGGTGGATTGCTTAGAGCTCAGGAGTTCAAAACCAGCCTGGGCAACATGAAGAGACCCCGTCTCTAAAAAAAAAAAAAAAAATTAGCTGGCCATGGTGACGCGCACCTGTAGTCCCAGCAACTCGGGAGGCTGAAGTGGGAGGATCACTTGAGCCCAGGAAGTGGAGGTTGCAGTGAGTCATGATAGTATCACTGCACTCCAGCCTGGGTGACCGAGCAAGAGCTTATTTGGAAAAAAAAAAAAAAAAAAAAAAAAAAAAAAGAGTCTGAAGGAAACAGAGTACTGTGGTTCTCCCAATGGTGGGTATAAGAAGCCTGCATGTGCCCCTTGGACATCTTTAAGAAGTAATACCAGTTTTTTAAAAAGCCATAGTGTTGGCTTCTGACAAGAATAATTTATTCATGGCATTTAATAAAAAGATATAACATGGCCGGGTGCGGTGGCTTACACCTGTAATCCCAGCACTTTGGGAGGCCGAGGAGGGTGGATCCTCTGAGGTCAGTAGTTCGAGACCAGCCTGACTAACATGACGAAACCCATCTCTATTAAAAATACAAAAAGTTAGCTGGGCATGGTCGCAGGCACCTATAATGCCAGCTACTTGGGAAGCTGAGGCAGGAGAATTGCTTGAACCTGAGAGGCAGAAACTAAGATTGTGCCATTGCACTCCATCCTGGGCAACAAGAGCAAAACCCTGCCTCAAAAAAAAAATAGATATCACCTCACTGATGTTTCATCAGAAGTCACCCCACTCTTGCTGTCAGTTGTGGTGAATAATCACAGGTGGACTGTAGGGGTTTCAAAGGACTGAAAACATTTCCCTCACTGCAGAGTGCCCTTGTAGGAAGAAGAAAGAATCTGAAAGCACACAGGGCTGTGAATGGGCTGCCACTCACCTTAAGGAACAGAAAGCTCCTCTACTCTACCCATACCACTGACCACACCTGGGACAGGGTACCCTCACCTGCAGCAGAAACGTAATCTATGAACACAAAACTTCCACAGTATTTCAGTTCTCTTGACTGTAAGGGTCTCTAGAAACCATCTAGAGATTGCCTCAGTTTACAGGCCAGAATAAAGATCTCTGGTCTGGGGCCGGGCTCAGTGGCTCACACCTATAATCCCAGCACTTTTGGAGGCCGAGGTGGGCGGATCACGAGGTCAGGAGTTCGAGACCAGCCTGGCCAATATGGTGAAACCTCATCTCTACTAAAAATACAAAAATTAGCTGGGTGTGGTGGGGCGCGCCTGTAGTCCCAGCTACTCAGGAGACTGAGGAAGAAGAATCACTTGAACCCGGGAGGTAGAGGTTACAGTGAGCCGAGATCGCACCACTTGCACTCCAACCTGGGCGACAGAGCAAGATTCCGTCTTAAAAAAAAAAAAAAAATCTCTGGTTTGTCATTAGTTCCTTTACAAAGAGGATATTGCCTGGCAGAAGGAATTCTCATAAGTGGAGTAGTTTAACATGAAATTTCATTTTCAAGATCACGTCCCTACTGTAAAGCATCAGAGCCTGCATGAGCCAGCTAGTCCTCAGCCAGGAGAAAGCAGGCAGGTGTGCCATCTCGGTGTGGTAGTGCCAAAGCCACACTTAGGGCACCCTGAGCCTCTGTATGGGAAAGCAACTTCAGATATAAAAATAGCCAATAGGCTGGGCACGGTGGTTCACGCCTGTAATCCCAACACTTTGGGAAGCCAAGGCACACAGATCACCTGAGGTCAGGAGTTCGAGACCAGCCTGGCCAACATGGTGAAACCTCGTCTCTACTAAAAATACAAAAATGAGCTGGGTGTGATGGTGGATGCCTGAAGTCCCATCTACTCGGGAGGCTGAGGCAGGAGAATTGCTTGAACCCGGGAGGCGGAAGTTGCAGTGAGCCGAGATCGCGCCACTGCACTCCAGCCTGGGCGACACAGTGAGACTCCGTCTCAAAAAAACAAAACAAAACAAAACAAAACTCAATAGCTCAATATCATTAGTCATTAGAATAATGCAAATCAAAACAATAATGAGACACCACTTCATACCTACTAGGATGGATTTAATAAAAACAAAACCTGGAAAATAAGTGTTGGCAAAGATGTGAAGAAATTGTAAATCTCCTGTACTGCTGGTGGGAACGTAAAATGGTACAGCTGCTGTGGAAAACAATGTGGTAGTTCCTCAGAAAGTTCAACATAGAATTTCGATATGATTCGGCCCTTCTACTCCTAGGTATATGCCCCAAAGATTGAAAAACAGGTATTCAAACAAAACTTGTACATAAATGCTCAGAGCAGCACTACTCACAATCACCAAAAGGTGAAAACAACACAAATGCCCATCAGTTGATTGATCTATAACCAAAATGTGGTACAGCTTATACAATGGATTTTTATTCAGCCATAAAAAGGAGTGAAGTGCTGACACATGCTACAATATGAACGAACCTCAAAAACACTATGCTAAGTGAAAGAAGCCAGACATAATTGGACACATACTGTATGATTCCATTTACATGAAATATCCAGAACAGGAAAATCCATAGAACTAGTACATTACTGGTTACCAGGGCCTACAGAGAGGGAAAGAATGAGGAATGACTGCTATTGGTTACAGGCTTCCTTTATAAGGTGTTGAAAACGTTCTGAAATTAGATAATTGTGATGGTTGTACAGCATTGTGACTATACTAGAAATCACTGAATAGCACACTTAATTTTTAAAAATCATAGTAGTTACCATTCCACAGCATGTTCTCTCTACAAAGCATCATTCTAAGAAGCTAGGCTCATATCCAAGGTCCAATACTTACAAGCTGCCTGCCTTTAGGTAAATTAACCTCTCTGTGACTCAGTAACATCATCTGTAAAATGCGGATAAGAGTATTTACCTCTATAGGGTTATGAGGGTTAAATGTGTTAATATTTAATCTTACTTTGAACAGCCCTTTGTATATATTAACAGTATATATTGAATAGTAAGAATTAGCTAAGTGTTAGCTATTATCATTTCAATTAATCCTCACAACAATTCCATGAAGTAGGTGCTTTTCATTATTTCCATTTTACAGATGAGAAAACTAAGGCACAAGGAGATTATGCAACTCACCAAGTTAGTTATTTAACAAGTGGCAAGCAAAGCCAGCAGTCTGGCTTCAGGGTCCCTGCTTCTCAACTATTGCTGTGCTTGACATAAATCTGGCATTCATAAATCTTGAATTCATAGCTATTTTTGCCTAGGATGAGATTTAATTAGGTATTTAAGGTTTTCAAAAAGTAAATCAATTTAAGTAAGGGTGTTAAGTAAATACCGTCCTCTCCGGTACCCAGATATGGTAAAACTTGCAAAGGGACACATGCATGACTGAGGTTTAGAAAACATTGGTAAACCGTGGAAATCTAAGATGTGACAGAACACACCCATACGGTTGCCAATATACTAGGTAGGCTACTGCACACCTTGATTAAACCCTGTATGGATTTCTTGTGTGATATAACATCCCAGGCAAAAATTGTTCGCCGGGTATGGAGCCCAAAGAGAAGAAGGCCTGCAGACTCAGCAGGAGCCAGCCTTAGGAGAAAATGTCTTGCTTAAAATCAGAAAGGCTGTGGGGTTGTAACCCTTGAAATCTTTTTGCAAGTGAATACGAGGCAGGAGGACTTATTCATTAGGCACTGTAGTCGAAGTGCCCTAGGCCCACCGCACTTTTAGGGGCCTGTGAAAATGTCTTAACTGACTGGGCACGGTGGCTCACGCCTGTAATCCCAGCACTTTGGGAGGCCGAGGAGGCAGGATTGCTTGAGCCCAGGCGTTAGAGACCAGCCGGAACTACATAGAGAGACCTCGTCTCTACTAAAAACAACAACAAAAAAATTTGCAGAGAGCAGTGTCTCGCGAGCCTGTAGTACCAGCTATTTGGGAGGATCGCTTGAGCGTGGGAGATAAAAGCTGCCGTGAACCCTGAGGGCATCACTGCACTCCAGCCTGGGCGACAGACGGAGACTCCGTCTCAGGAAAACAAAGAAAAGAAAAGGTCTTAATTTCTTTTAAAATCATAAGAAAAAATTAATATAATCCATTCCAAATTATATTCATCCTTATACCAACACAGCTGTAAAATATAATTTTTTTTCTTAATGGAGGAAGGGGCCCAGGAAGGCAAAAATGCCTAGGGCCCACGAAAGTCATAATGTGGCCCTGACATGAAGGTGAAAGTGAGGGTGAGCCTCATGACCTCTGCCTCCCGACCAGGTCTTCCAGACGCGAGCTCAGCAATAATGCATGCAGCATCCTGTCCCGTTAATATCCTCTCCGTATTGAGCAAACGTGAAGTGGTGGGCTGGGGGAACCCAGCAGTGCTGGATCCCAGCCCCGTGGTTTAGGGACATCCAGCTGAGGCCCTGGAGCAAGGGGAAGAGGTCTGAACTAGTGTGCAAGAGAAGGAGGAGACCCCTCACACCCAGGAACTGTAAAGACTATGCCTCCCCCAAATGCCACCTCCTTCTACTCTTACCTGAAATCCCACTATTATTTACTCCTTTGAATTAAGACAGCCGTAATATAGTGAAAAGTGCACACATTTTGTAGTTAAAACTGGCTTCTATTGCCATTGGCAAGTTGCCTGGCTCTTTGGGCCCCAGTCTTCTGTATTTTTTTTAAAAATGGGAGATGATAGGCCGGGCGCGGTGGCTCATGCCTGTAATCCCAGCACTTTGGGAGGCCGAGGCGGGCAGATCACGAGGTCAGGAGATCGAGACCACGGTGAAACCCCGTCTCTACTAAAAATACAAAAAATTAGCCGGGCGCGGTGGCGGACGCCTGTAGTCCCAACTACTCCGGAGGCTGAGGCAGGAGAATGGCGTGAACCCGTCAGGCAGAGCTTGCAGTGAGCCGAGATCGCGCCACTGCACTCCAGCCTGGGCGACAGAGCGAGACTCCGTCTCAAAAAACAAAACAAAAAAAAGGGATGATAATGGTGGTTATCAAGGCGAAAGTAAGATAAATCGTGTACAGTGCCAAGCATAGGGCCCATTATTAGCAGGCTTTTTAAATTTTTTTAAATTTTTTTTATTTTTTGAGACAGGGTCTACTGTCGTCCAGGCTAGAGTGCAGTATCCTGATCATGGCTCACTGCAGCCTTGACCTCCCGGACTCAAGCGATCCTCCCACCTCAGCCTCCCTAGTAACTAAGTCTACAGAGTTATTTTTATAATATTACGGATATTAACACGTCCTGGAGAACCTACAAACACTTATTGGAGGGAGAACCATACAGCCTTAAATCATAGCCCAGGCCTTTTAAATGTGATACATCACTAGGGAGCAAGAATTCAGGAAGATCGTTCTAGAAAAAGGGAGGGGGAGGAGGAAGAAGGGGTAGTGGGGAAGGCGGGAACTCTCCCAGGTCCACAGCACAAGCCCGGGGAATACGCGCGCTTTGGGAGCCTGCAGAACGGGCTTCCGCAAAGCGCGCTGCAGTAAGAAGCGCAGCAACCTAGTACAGCAGACGTTGCAAGTGCCGCGCATCAAAAGACGGGGCCCCCGTAGTGTAAGCAGTCTTGGATGCACTATGCACTTAGCAGATTTCTATACTTGCACTCTGACATAAGTTCATTACTAAAAATCCTAAGTCCTTGGAGCTTTCTCAAAAAGCGCGTTGGGTTTCTTGCAGCGTGCACCTGAGCAGCGGACTGCTCTTCAAACTCAGCCCCAAATTCCCGCTCCCGGAATGCACGGTGGGTTCTGAATTCAAAAATCCAGAGCAAGCAGCCTTCTAGCCAATCATTGCACCTTATCACTATCCTGACTTTGGCGAGAACTGTACAGAACTAGATAGTCCTATCCATTTGTCACCTATTTCTAGCAAGGGAGAGTCGTGCTCAGAACCCAATTGCATGGTAGACTAGCAAGTTCATTTTTACATGTTTGGGCTGCTAAACGCTCCGCGCTTTCCTCAACGCCATCTCTCGGTCTTTTCCGTGGGGGAAGCAAAGGGCATCACTCCACCCAAGTGCTGCGCGGTAAAGAGGGTTGGGCGGAGGAACACTGCCAAAATACCTCTCCACGGGCTGGTGTGAAGTCTCGACCCGCCCCCTCGCCCCCTCGCCCCCAAATCGGCTGTCACAACCCAGCCGCTTTTTCCAATCCCGGTCTCCGCTCAAGTTGGGAGTAGTTAGTTAAGCAGCAACTTGGAGCTATGTTCCCCACACAGCATGTTCACTACCTGCACCATGCTTGCGCACGCTCGCCCTATTTTTTGTACGTCCTGGACATGAATGCGTCCCCACGGGGTCGCACTCACAACTAGATGTACTATGAATGCTAATAGGGGGCGTTTAACCGACGCGTGTGCATACGCTTTGAACCTGCGGAAGGCACCGAACCGCTATACAGGGCGCGCAAGTGCCAGACGGCGCCAGAAAGAGGTCCCGGCGCCAGAAAAGCGCTCGCCCGAGCCATTGGTCCCAGAGCCAGTTCCAACCCCGGGATCGCCGCGGAACCCCGCGCAGAGTCTGCAGAAGTGCACAGCTTTATCGACAGCGCTTGAAGCATGGAGTCTCTTAGCGGGTACACCCACAGTGATATTGGCTACCGCAGCCTGGCAGTCGGCGAGGACATCGAGGAAGTGAATGGTTAGTGCTTGGACAGGGACGGGAGCTTTCGCGAACTCCAAAAGAGGAATTTTTCCCTGGGAGAGGCGAGCGGACGGGACGCTGCGCGGCTGTCGCAGTTGCTCTTCCATAGCGGGTCCCCTGCCTCCTCCAGCCCACGCGCCGTGGGCTCCAACGCCCTCGTGTCTCTCTTTTGCTTTCCTCCCTTCCCAGATGAGAAACTTACCATGACCTCGCTGATGGCAAGGGGAGGAGAGGACGAGGAGAATACACGGTCCGAACCTGAGAACGGAGCAGAAGCGGAAAACAACGTTGGCACGGAAGGTTCCGTCCCCTCGGACGACCAAGACCGTGAGGGTGGCGGCGGCCACGAGCCGGAGCAACAGCAGGAGGAGCCGCCCCTGCCCGAGCCGGAGCAACAGCAGGAGGAGTCGCCCCTGCGCAAGCCGAAGCAAGAGCAGGAGGGGCCGCCCCAGGCAACCGTGGAGGGGCCACAGCCGGCGGAGGGGCCACAAACCGCTGAGGAGCCACAGCCCCCAGAGAGGAAACGCCGCCGCCGCACCGCGTTCACCCAGTTTCAGCTGCAGGAGCTGGAGAACTTTTTCGATGAAGCTCAATATCCTGACCTTGTGGCGCGGTAAGTGGCTTGCCCGGGAGGCGCCCAGTTCATCCCGGGACCCTTTCACCGGAGCCAAAAGCCACGTAGGGGGCTCACGGGCGCTGGCTCCGCCTTTGGTTTTTGGGGGACGTGGGGGGCGGGGCGCGGAGGATGTAAAAGACTGGGGCGGGACTAGGGTAAAGCGAGTGAGGCAGGGTCGGATCCCGCCTTTATTTAAAATTTTGGTAATTTGCTCATCATTGGTTGTTTTTGCATTAATTTTGATACGTTTTAATATTGCGTTAAAATATTATTTGTCTTGATTATTGAGTTTTTTAGCGCCATTTACACTGTGCGCTCGTGGCGAGCGCCTCACTCTTTTCGCCCTAGTAACCGCCCTGCCACGTGGAGCGCACTTTTACAACCAGGGGGCGGACTTTTGAGCTTTCGGTAGCCAGCGACCCCTTTCCTTCGCTAGCCTCATCGGAGCCATCCTCATACCGACCCCCGTAGTGTACGAAGGGGCAGGCCTTTTCTGGCCAGGCTGGAATGGGGGGCGGGGGGCACCTGGACAGGTCAGAGTAGGGTTTAGGGGACCTTTCTGGCTTCGTTGTACTTAGCCTTCGCCCGGCAAAGAGCAAAAAAGAATTTCCCTAGGGCGCGCTTGGCCGATGTGGTTTGGAGTTCCCTCCCTGAGAGTTCACCTCTCCCTTTTACAATAAACAGAAATACTGTGGTTCAATACAGCGCTTTAAAGGTGTTTTGGCATTTCATTTTTTTTTTCACGGACGGACTTCCCAAGGAAAGATTTCCAGGGTTGTTCTCTGCTGTTTCACAAACAGAAGAATTGAGTCATATTCAGCTAACAAACCATCGGGCGCTTTTACATATGTTCCCTTTTTCTATCTTATTTAACAGCGAAGTTGTTCATGGAAAAAACCTCCCTAAAGCGAGTCCCAACCGTATTACAGAAAACTGTACTGGGAGGTGGGGGATAGAAATAATGTACATTCATATGTATATTATATATATATATAATATATATATATATTATATATATATATTATATATATATATAATATATATATATATATATTATATATATATATATATATATATTGAGACAGAGTCTCACTCTGTCGCCCAGGCTGGAGAGCAGTGGCGCGATTTCTCCTCGCTGCAGCCTCCGCCTCCCGGGTTCAAACGATTTTCCTGCCTCAGCCTCCCGAGTAGCTGGGATTACAGGCATGCGCCACCATGCCCAGCTAATTTTTGTATTTTTAGTAGAGACAGGGTTTCACCATGCTGGCCAGGCTTGTCTCGAACTCCTGACCTCAGCACCCTCTTCAGCCTTCCAAAGTGCTGAGCCCAGCCACGTTCATATTATTTCATTTTATCCACAACTCCAAATACTGAATATTTGTAATTTTCTCCCCTAAGAGAGAGACTTGCAGCACGCCTGAATTTGACTGAAGACAGAGTGCAGGTCAGTAAATCTTGAAAAAGCAATTTGGCAGGACAGCCATTCTAAAGCATGCTTTAGGTTTTGTCCTGGACATTCTCAAGCTGGCGTTTTCTGTTGTCTTTTCCATGGTTGGCAAATAAGTTTTGAACAGTAGGGGCTTTAGTGGTAGAAAATAGGATGTATAAACTTCAGATTATGGAAATTGCTCATAAACAGAGGAAATATGATTTCCCAAAGGAAAAAAGATAACTGTTTTCATCTTCCTTCTATATCTGTATCTGTCTTTCTCTCCATATAGTGTATGCACATGTATATGTACATATACACATTTACATACACATATATGCACATGTATACACATACATACACACATACATTCCAATAAATAAGATTAACCTTCTTCTAACACTGGTATCCTCTAGGGAGAATGTTAGTTTTCCCTAAAGGATTACTTCTATATGAAGTCATGTTCGGGGCTCAATCTGACCTCGGAAGTATTCAAATTAATGCACAGAAGAGCTCAGTTTTATAAGAAGGTTCCACTGTACTAAATTATTTAAAATATTTAAAAGCTAGCACAAACACTTAGCTAAATGAATGAATTTATATTTAGGCATTGGGGTGAAGGAGTAATTCACACAGAGAACACAGTACTAAAGTAGAGAGTGGCAGCCCTAAATTTTAATTTTTTGGGAAGATTTTGATGTCAGCCTGAAAACATTGCTAACATATTTCAATTAAGTGGTAATGGGGAAAACATTTGTAAGCTTTGGAAAACTGTCTTTAAAAAATGAAACAAAAAAAGAAAGAAGAATTTGAATAAAGTTCCCTTACCTAAGAAGGGTGGAAAGATTAGAGAAGAATTATATACAGTCAAACACATGCATTGCAGATGTCACACAAATTCAACTTTATGAAACTACCAAATACATAAGAGAATGTTCGCTTTTTTTGTAAACACCTTAGAAAAAACATCTTAGATGTTTTATTCTTTTTGGTGATATTATTTTGAAAAGGTGGGTTTTCTGGAATTTGATTGATTAGGGGCTTCTCTCAGTTCAGGCAAGATTCTTACCTGTGTTGATTTAAAATACCTTTTCATTTACTCAGGCAGTGATGACTAATTTTGCAGGTCATGGGATCAAAAGGTGACTGTTTGAAATTACAGAAGACCATAGCTGCATCAAGGAAGTATTTGCAAAAAAAAAAAAAAAAAGTTAGAATGGGCTTATTAGCTTTGCCTCAGGGTGTGTGTGTGAGTGCAGTGATGGAAATGCACTGCACGCCTGTGGGTGTGATGTCTGGAAAAGCAGCCCAACAAAGTAGACCACTGAATGCTGGAGTCCTGATGCCACAGGCCTGTAGCCTCAGGTTGGGATGACGTATCCTCTGCCTTCTCAGGGAAGCAAGGTAAACTCAGAGGAAAAGAAAAAAGGTTTGCTGAGCTGCTTTTTTCCCTCCCAGGGTTTACATAGGCCTCTCAATGGAT
The DNA here is from genome assembly GCF_028878055.3 of Symphalangus syndactylus. Lineage (NCBI taxonomy): Eukaryota > Metazoa > Chordata > Mammalia > Primates > Hylobatidae > Symphalangus > Symphalangus syndactylus. The sequence goes on along the minus strand of NC_072447.2, from coordinate 108,252,728 downwards.
TTATGAAGGAAGGAAGAAAGAGCCAGAAAATACTAAGAAGGAAAAAAGACAGTGTTCTCATCTATTTCCAAATTCTATAGCATGAATATACCCCAAAGACACTTTTAATAGAAACTCCCCTCCTTTTCTTTGCAAATATAGTAGACTTATTTTATGAAATCAGTATTGAGAATACAGACCCAATATGGGCCCATACCAAAATTTGCCGTCTTTTGGCTTTGGTTATGTTTAGGCAGGGGTGACCACTAGCACATCTGAGCCCCTCCCTCCCTCCTCTAAGATATTTCAGCAATAAGAAAATAGCTTCACCTGTTGCAGTTTAAAGTCTCAATGGCATATAGAATTGCATGTTATGTTTTTTTCTATTATGACGTTAACTGTTCAAAATACTAAACCAATTCATTTTTCCCCTCTGAAGGTTTGGTTTCAGAACAGAAGAGCCAAGTGGAAACGAAATCAGAGGGTGCTAATGTTGAGAAACATTGCTGCTGCTGCCCTGGCCCACCCTGCGGACATGTTCTTGGGTAGGCCCTATGATGCTGCTCCTGCTCTGGATCCTGCTTTCTGTGTTCATCTGACGCCAGAAATACCTAGACCACCTGTGCTGCCTGTGCCATCTATGCCACCCGGGCCACCCATGGTCCCTATGCAACCCGGGCCACCCATGGCACCTATGCCACCCGGGCCACCTATGGCACCTGTGCCACCCGGGCTATGCATGGCGCCTATGCCACCTGGGCCACACATGGTGCCTGTGCCACCCGGGCCACCCATGGCGCATATGCCACCCGGGCCACCCATGGCGCATATGCCACCCGGGCCACCCATGGCACATATGCCACCCGGGCCACCCATGGTGCATATGCCACCCGGGCCACCCATGGCGCCTATGCCACCCGGGCCACCCATGGCACCTGTGCCACCCGGGCCACCTATGGCGCCTATGCCACCCGGGCCACCCATGGCACCTGTGCCACCCGGGCCACTTGTGGCGCCTATGCCACCCAGGCCACATGTGCCTCACACTGGCCTGGCTCCTGTACGCATCACATGGGCCCCTGTCATCAACAGTTATTATGCAGGTCCCTTTTTCTAAAGTAAGGTCTTCATGACAGTTTTTCCAAAGTTCTTTCCTGCCAGATAGAAATTGTGCACAGCACAGCATCAAGTAATTCGTTAGATGCTTGTTAAATGAAATAGATAGATGAACAAAGTTAACTAATGCCCTGTTATTTTTGTAGGCCACATAATTGTAGTATTTTCAATAAAGATGTGACTTAATAGTACGTTGGTTTTGTATGCCAAATGGGGTCAGTAGAATATGGATGGGAATTGCTAAGGGAATGCAATTTGAATGGAATGGTGAAGAGGCCTCTTCTCATCAGGTAATATCCTTGAGTCACCATCAGTATGTCCTGCACATCACAGAGTTTGCCAAGTGCCCATGATGGGTTTACATTGACCCACCCTTTTTCCTTCCACACCTCCCCCCACCCCATCCTCACCCCTCCACCCTGCCCCATTGGGAACATATAAATGTGCAGGATGGGAAGGGGTGAGTCTAGTAAGAGAGCGGTGCGTTTCCAGGGAAGGCCACGTTCCATTCATGCTAAGGAGCTCAGGCTAAATCATGGACTCTAAGAGAAACTTACTAAGACGCTACTCACAGAGCCTTGAGGGAACGGGACAGCCAAATGTGCATCTAGTACTCTCCAAATTCTGCTCCCTGCCCTTCTTTTTTTCTTTTGAGACAGGTCTCTGTCGCCCAGGCTGGAGTGCAGTTACATGATCATAGCTCATTGCACCCTCGAACTCCTAGGCTCAAGCGATCCTCCTGCCTCAGCCTCCTGAGTAGCTGGGACTACGGGTGCACCACCAAGCCTGGCTAGTTTCTGTTGTATATTTTGTAGAGATAGGGGTCTCATTGCAGTGCCCAGGCTGGTCTCAAACTCCTGTTCTCGAGCGATCCTCCTGCCTCCAGTCTCCCAAAGTGCTGGGATTACAGGTGTGAGCCACTACATCCAGCCTGCCCTCCACTTTGTGGAGGAGACAGAGGAATAGGAACTATTCTGGCCCAGAGGTTCTGCAACTTCAAAGGAGACACAAGAAGGGGCTCCATCAAGACCAGAAAGAGGTGCTCTCTCTTCTCCACTATTAGGCCAGGAGAACCTATTACTGTAGCTTGCCCAGCTAAGAAGTGGGCAGTCACACCTTCCAGTGTGTTTTTCACCTTCAACATCTTTGAGAGAATCTTGGTTCCTGCCAATTAAATTGAAAGGGAACCTTTTGGTTTAGTGCTGTTCAAAGCAAGAGATGGTCCCTGAGCGATGTTCCAGAATAATCACTCATTGAAAAGAAGCGGGCAGACCTTTGCTATGTCTGCAGTCTTTATGCAAATCTGCCTCGGTGGGAAGCAACAAAAACCAAAATGGGGGAGTGGGAGGAGGCCAAGCCCACTATTTTTTAAACATTTAACTATTTCATAGAGCCTTTACTTTTGAGCAATTTCTAGCCATTTGCAGTAATTTTGTGAACACATTTTATGCTATGAAATGACTGCAATGGCTTCAGATAAGGGTGTCATAGTTATACCAGAATTTCTTCTCATAGGTGGTGGGCTTGGAGGGGTTATCAAAGACAAGTTTCACAGCAGTTACATGCTCCCAGTTTGAAGGGCAGCTCTGTTTTCTCAGAAAAGCATACTTCTTTTTTTGCAGTGTTGCCTGATACTTTTTTTTTTTAAGACAGAGTTTCGCTGTTGTTGCCCAGGCTGGAGTGCCGTGGAGAGACCTCGGCTCACTGCAACCTTCGCCTCCTGGGCTCAAGTGATTCTCCTGCCTCATCCTCCCGAATAGCTGGGACTACAGGCGCCTGCCACCATGCCCGGCTAATTTTCTGTATTTTTAGTATAGACGGGCTTTGACCACTTTGGCCAGGCTGGTCTCGAACTCCTGACCTCAGGTGATCCACTCCCCCTCGGCCTCCCAAAGTGCTGGGATTATAGGCGTGAGCCACCACACCAGGCCCGCCTGATACTTTTTATTCCTTTCTTCTCTCCCTTCACACATAAGGATGTCAAGCATTAGCAAAGCAGTTAGAGTCTTAGATTATATCTAAGATTTCTGCAGCAAGGAGGTCATTACCTCCCCAGGAGTCCCAGTCTCTGATGGGAGTGAGAAACATCCAGGAACGCATCTGTGATGCCCATTGCCATCCTCACCGGGTGATTTTGAAACTCAGCCTTTCTTGTTTCCCATTGTTGAACTTTTCCTTTTTGTTAACATCTGGTTTCTCAATGCTTTAAGTCCTCTTGGAGCTACAGGGTCTGTACAAACAAAGGTGCCAATACCCCGTCCAGCCTTGCCACCCTGAGACTCAAAGCCAAACAGCATCCAGCACACGAATCCCACAGTTAATTCATAACCAACTGGACACACACAAACATAGAACATTTTTTTCATCTCAGGCAGCCTGGAAGAAGCAAAAATACGAATATTCTTTTGCATACGTGAATAGGGTCTTCAAGAGACATTTATATTATTTTCAAGTCATATCTACTTCTTCCAGGTTCTAGATGATTTAAGGAGGGATAGTGGGATGGGGACAGGAAATATGCAAAACATTCCTGCAGATAAACACTTCCTCTTGGCCAGGCGCGGTGGCTCTCACCTGCAATCCTAGCACTTTGGGAAGACAAGGTGACAGGATCACTTGAGCCCAGCAGTTAGAGACCAGCCTCTATAACATAGTGAGATCCTATCTTTACAAAAAATTTTAAAAATGTAATTGGGTACGTTGGCACATGCCTATAGTCCCACCTTCTCAGGAGGTTGATGTGGGAGGATCACTTGAGCTTGTGAGGTGGAGGCTGCAGTGAGCTAGGATCAAACCACTTTACTCCAGCTTGGGCAACAGAGCCAGACCCTGGCTCAAAAAACAACAACAGAAAAATAAACACCAAAACAAAACAAAACAAAAACAAAAAACAACCTTCTTCTCAGTCTAGGTTTTAAAAGGAGGAGGTCTTCTACAATAATCTCAGAAAAAGCATGTCTCTCTCTCTCTCTTTTTAGGGACAGGGTCTCACTCTGTAGCTAGGACTATAAACACGTGTCACCACACCAGGCTAATTTGTTTTTGTTTGTTTGTTTGTTTGTTTGTCAAGACGAGGTTGTACTCTGTTGCCCAGGCTGGTCTCAAACTCCTGGAGTCAAGCAATCCTTCCACTTTAGCCTCCCAATGTTTGGGGATTAGAGGTGCGAGCAACTGCACCTGGCTTCTAAACAGCATTTCTCTTAAAGCACATTTCCAATTCCCTAAGACATGGATAAGAATTATTGTAATATAAGGAAATTAATTCATAAAAAGGCTTCAGAAATTAGCTCTCAGCAAATAACGTTTACCTCTCATAGATGGTCTTTGCAGAAGTTAGTTTTGGCTGAAAAGTTATGAATGTGATCTCAGGAGGGGTGCAGGAGCTTCAGCATTGTGCAGTACGCTAATAATTCTGGATATACTATTGCTTTCTAAAGTTGTTTCACATTGAAGAACATATGCCAAGGAGCTTTCACAATAATAATTTTTATGGTCAAATTAAGCAGGGAGAAGGTGAGCTATTTAGGGGGACAAGAAGCCTCTTTGAATAAAACTAAATTTATATAACTTGGATCTTGTTTCAAATAGATGTCATCAGAACTCAGAGGTATAACTTGAAAGTGCCTGAGAATCAAAATTCTAAGCCATTACTTGGACTACAAGTAATTAGAAAAAAGGGGCAAAGAAAGAACGGACTAGAAATAATTCTTTAGCTGAGAATACAAGGGTCTCCCTTGAGATAGGTGTGAAAGGTGACTTCTTAAACAAAGAGAGAAATTACTGTAAATATATAGAAAATAGAAGAACAGAGGTTGGTTTGACTTTTTTTCAAAAGAACAGACATTTGCCCGAATTTTGATCATGGGGTGTTATATTTTAAATTGGGCATGTTCTGAGCATATATGGATGTATTGTTTTTCTACCCAATCATTTGGAGCTGGTAGCTCTAGGAATTGTTGAAAACCTGAAGGTAAAATATGGTGCTTGAATAGAGTCCTGGCCAGATGCAGCAACTCACGTCTATAATTTCAACACTTTGGGAAGCTGAGGCAGGAGGATCGCTTGAGGCCAAGTGTTTGAGACCCTCCTGGGCAACATAGCAAGACTCTGTTTCTACAATTTTTTAAGAAAATTTATCCTATAGTCCCAGATACTTGGAAGGTTGAGGCAGGAGGATGGGTTGAGCTCAAGAGTTTGAGGCTGCAATGAGCTATGATTACACCATTGCACTCCAGCCTGGGCAACACAGCAAGACCTTGTCTCTAAAAATAAATAATTAAATAAAAAATTGAGTCCTTTACTGAATTTCCTAATTGGTAAATCCAACTTTGTCTAATTCAAATTTCTGTATCCCAGGGACTCCTACTGATGGAAGTAGGGGAGTTAGTACAAAGTGGTGCATAGATCCTGGAGCAAGGCTCTCAAACCTTGAGTGGAGGCTCTCTGGAGGCAGTACATATCATAGCATAACCCTCATCACACACTCCTCTTTCTGAGAATGCTGCATGGAATTGGGGGAATTCATCCGAGACTTTCCTAATGCTCCCTTCCAATTAGTCAAGGCAGTAGGGTGACCCAAAGAGAATGAACCCTTTGCCTCAGACACCTCCTTTTTCCTAGCAGGCACTTTCTCATGTTCCTTTGCAAGTGAGACGAACATTCATGAGTCCTGCAGTAAAAGTATGGCGACCACAGGGAACCAATCCCATCATTTCATGCCACTCTTCCAAGCACTGGGCCTTTCTCTTTCTAGGGGACACGCAATTTAAAGGAAGAGACCATGGCATTCTTTTTGAGCCGAAGGGGGCTTTCACAGCCATCCAGTGCACTCTCTTCATTTTACAGATGAGGAGACACAGGCCCAGAGCAGTGGAATGGTCTGCCCGAGATAGAATGCAGAGTTCATCCCAGAGAAGGCCAGCTTCTGTATCGCCATGTCCTCCCCTGGTGCCCAAGACTGCCCAGCTGGGGGCAGCACATACCTTTGCAGGTGTAGCTCCTCAGTGTATATCACCTCCAGCTGCCCAGACCTTTTTCCTTCAAGGGGCTATAAACTCAGGGTTCCTCCCCAAGCCTCGGCACTGGGCCATTTTACCTCTAGGAAAAGTAAGCAACTTCCCCTGAAGGCATGCAGTATCCTGGTGTCCACTCTTGAACACTGAACAGCAGGGGCTTGAGAGAGTGATGCAATTTGTACCCTTCTCACAAAAGGCCGAGTGTGCTTCCACTACAATAATCCTCATTTCCCCCAATCCCCTTGCAAAGCTATGCCTGCCAACTGGCAGCACAGCACATAAGCAACAGCCAGTTCTGGGCTTGTGTTGAATTAACTTTTTTTGTAAAGTAGGCTAATAGTTTGGAAACTGTCATTATGCAATTTGTATTCATTTTGAAATGTGGTTATTTATGCTTTGCCTTGATCAATGTCACACTCTCTCCTTCTCAGATGTTAGCACAGCACTATGGGGCAGGGACCCAAGGTGCAATTGGTGTAAATTTAATTTTCAAATGCACCCCAATGGTCTGTGTGCCTCCCCATGAGAAGCACAGATCTTAAGGAGACTGTCTGGATTCCCAACATTTACATGCAAATATTTTTAGACTCTAGGAATACAAAAGACTCTTTCTGAAAGCACACTCTGTTGTGCTTCACAAACAAGGGGACACAAGTGATTGAAGAGATGGCATACAGGCATGGGCAGCATAATTGATACACCTGGACCCTTCTGAAACACAGCCCCCAGACAAAACTAGGGTCTCTATGAAAACTGTGGAGTCGGAACACAATTTTCTATTCCAGGCTCAAGAATCTTGGTTCAGGACATAAATAAGAGGCAGGGTAGAGACCAAGGAAGAGTCTCTGACTAATTCCCTTTGAACAAGAGAGACAAAGAGATGAAGCAGATGTTTGAAGTCAGGAGTAGGAAATCAGGCTGTCGTGACCTAGGGGAGAAAGAAAGCCATATTTATGGCTGGGGACCGAGCTGTTGCTGTGGTGTGGGGAGATAGGTGGTAAGTTGGCACTGCCAACTGTATAGTGTCTGTGGGAGGTAGCCAGTGGGGCTCAAGGAGGTGGCTCTAGCCAGCAGGGCTTTACAGAAGAGAAGACAGGAAAAACAGAACACAGGTTCATACGCAAATCAGTCCCTAGTATCTCTTTCCCCAGTCCCCATCACACGGCAAAGTAATGCGGCTGCCCCTTCTCTTTTCCTCTCATTCCTACCTTCCATTAACTCAACTGATCATCCCAAGGGTCCTCCCCAGGACTGAAATATTCATGAGGAAAGAGGGAAAACCAGGATAGAGAAGGTGTCCTATGATATGATTGTCCCTGGCCAAGGTGCCAAGCCCCAGTACCTCAAGAAATACCCAGGATGGTTCTGTTTCTTCACTTTAACCAGAAGGAATTTCCAAGCGTGTCCAATGAATTTCATGGGCCCACCTACCATATCAAAACCTCAATTCCAACAGGGAGTCACAGTCACACAGAAATATTGCAAGGTACTGAATTGGTTCTTCTGCTGTTTATTTAACATAGAGGCTTAGACTTTAGGGCATCTCCATGGCGCAACCTGTTCTTCCATTAAATGAACATCTACAGTCTTAAAACTCTGCTTGAGGGTTCAATCCATTCATTCTAAATAGGAAGCAAGAAGGCTGGTCAGCAATTGTGATGGTCAACAGGCAGGACGTGAAAAGATAAGAAGGTCATCTTCACAAGTATGAAGTCCCTGTACAAGGGTAACAAGCAAAGCCCAAGCCAGAAATCAAGGTCTGTTCACCTCACACTACTCCTTATCATTTCCTCCCTGGAGAACCCTGAGAAGGCCTCAACCCACAGGCAAAGTTCAAATGGCATTTTGAATTTCTCTATTCATAGCCCCACTCCCTGACATTTCAGGGATCTTTGCACAAGTGTGGCTTGTTCTCTCCCATAGCTGATAAGCCTTGTAATATTATATATCAATGTCTCAATTAAATAGGGTCATATTTGCAGAGAACATTGGTTCATCAGGATTGTGTATTTATTGCAGCGTAAGGTAAATCACAGGAAAGTCTTTTTTCTTTTAATCCCTTTTTCCTTTTTAAGTCTTGTAAAATTATTTTGCTATGGTTTTCATTGTGTTGTGCTTTGTATACCATTTAGAGAAGTCCCAGGGGTCAGCATCCATTCGATCCAATTGCCCGCTTCTTTTTCAGTTACAGTCCTAGCAAGGAAGTTTGATCTCCAAAATGATGACCCTGAGGCACTGCAACCACACAACAGACCTCCAGAATATGCCATGCTCATTTCTGACCCACACCTTTCTTAGCTGGTATTGTTCCATCCCCCTTCCTCGTCTAGCTGAATCACTCTGGGCTTGCTTCTGTCATGCCTTTTCCTTCTCCTTTCAACTCTCCTCCTTCCTCTTCCTTCCCTTTCTCAACCTTACCTGCCCAGCTCTTTTCTCCCCTCCATGAACCCCTGTGGGCCTGAAGTGTGCATCACTCATTTGACAGGAACCTTCATAACTTAGAGCATCCCACTAAAACCAACCTGTTTTGTGGATGTAATTCCTGTATCCCTTACCTGCGCAGTAAGCACCTGGAATTTCCATCTGGTTCTCCTACTTTTCTTATTCCCACTTTGCACCTACGATGGTGCTGTACATTTAACAATAATAAATAGTGATAATGGTAAGAGCTAAAATTTGCTAAGGGCTTACAATGTGCCAAATACCATGCTACGCATTATGCATGAATTAATAACTATCGCTATTTTGCAGATGAGGAAATTAAGACAAAAGACCTTAAATAACCTACCTGAAATCACACAGCTGATAAGTGGCTATGATCGAATTCAAGCCAAAGACTTTGAATCAAAGGTTTAATTTTGTTCGCTAGACTCTTTAAATTTGAGAGGAAAACGGACTAATGCATATTTTCACTATTTTTTCAACGTAAAGGATAGAAATAGACAAAACATGGGTTTCTTGTTAATTTTCAGTTCTTCAGAACGTGCCATTAAAAAGAATAATCCCCATTTCTTGAGCATTCTGACCTATTAAGGATTTATTTTAATATATCATCATGCAATATTTCTGGATAAAAACTCAGCATTTAAAATCATTGAGTATCAACCTGGGAATTTTGATCTCATTTGTTCCTCTATCTGAACCCTTTTCTCTGTTTTAAGCTTTCCTTTTTAAAAGAGAAAGCAATCTTCCCTTTTCTAGGTGAATGGAGGACAGACTGTGAACAAACCATATCATTGGAATCTGGAAGCTTTATATTTTCAAAAGAAAGGTAAAATGAGTCATGAATATGGCCAACTCTGCTTGTTTGAATCAAAGGGTGTCTCTTTTGCTGATTTTTGTTTGTCTTTTGAGACAGTCTCTCCTTGTCACCCAGGCTGGAGTGCAGTGATGCAATCTCAGCTCGCTGCAGCCTCAACCTCCCGGGCTCAAGCAATTCTCTTACCTCAGCCTCCCCAGTAGCTGGGACTATAGGCATGCACCACCACACCCTGCTAAGTTTTGTATTTTTTGTAGAGATGGGGTTTTGCCATGCTGCCCAGGCTGGTCTCAAACTCCTCTGGGCTCAAGCGATCTGCCCACATCCTCCTCTCAAAGTGCTGGAATTATAAGCATGAGCCACTGCGCCCGGCTGTGTGTTTTTTTTTTTTTTTTAAGTTTATCAGACAATAGCTATGAAAGTAGTTATTGGACTACAGGCACTGGAACTGCAGGCAAGCACCATCACACCCAGCTAATTTAAGATGGAAACGTTCATGTTATGTATATTTCACCATAACTTTTTAAATGAAAAAGTAGTTTGTGGAGCGTTTCTTGCAATTCTACACTCCTGTATGCAAAGGAAGTCTTGTTCTTTTATTTTTGAAGAAAACTGTCTTGAGTGTATCAAATGCCATAGTTCTACTTTTTCCCCACCTCCCCAAGGTCACTGTACCTGAAAAGCCCTTATTTATGGAACCAAGTACAGGGCAGGCATTTTCACACATTCTCTCCCATTTTAATCCTTTTTTTTTTTTTTTTTTTTGAGACAGGGTCTCACTCTGTCACCCAGGCTGGAGTGCAGTGGTGCGATGACGGCTCACTGCAACCTTGACCTCCCAAGTGATCCTCCCACCTCAGCCTCCTGAGTAGCTGGGACTACAGGTGCATGCCACCACACCTGGCTAATTTTTGTATTTTTTGTAGAGAAGGGGTTTCACCATGTTCCTCAGGCTTGTCTTGAACTCCTGAGCTCAAGCAATCCACCCACCTTGGCCTCTCAAAGTGCTAGGATTATAGGGGTGAGCCTTTGCACCGGGCCTTTTCTTTTTTTCTTTTAAGATACCGTGTCTCACTATGTTGCCTAGGCTGAACTCAAATTCCTGGGCTCAAGTGAGCCTCTTGCCCTCAGCTTCCTGAGTAGCTGGGACTACAAGCGCATGCCACCATGCCCAGCTTTCCACATTTAATATGTCTGCATTGTTCTCAAATAGCAAATGCCAGCCTGAGCAACATAGTGAGACCCTGTCTCTACAAAAAATTTTAAAATTCGCTGGGTGTGGTGACACACTCACGTAGTCCCAGCTACTTGGGAGGCTGAGGTGGGAGGATCACTTGAGCCTGGGAGGCCGAGGCTTCACTGAGCCGTGATGACCTCACTGCACTCCATCCTGGGCAACAGAGCAAGACTCTGTCTCAAAGAGAAAAAAAATAAAATAAATTGTAAAAAAAGAAATAGCAAATAAGCAGCACATTTATCTCTGAATATGTCCACAACAAAAGTTTTGTACCTTAAATGCTGCAAATTATAAACATCACAAACTGGAATTAAGCAATGCAGGGCCAGAGGGCTGTATCTTACTTATGTCTGAATTCACTTTTTTACATTTTCTCCCCTTTCACACAGTAGATGTGAATCTATAGTTGTTAAATTGTATTTGGAATCTGTGACACCACTGTCCATTTGGCTGTGTTTTCAAATCCAGTTTGTTGGCCAAATTTTGGAACTACGTCAATTTCCACCCCCTTTTGGACAGTGAGGACGAGCTTCCCCACACTAAGCATTGGCCTCTAGGATGGTCAACCCACAACGTCTTCCTCTGGGGACCCGGTATGCAGCAGAGCACTCAGCTGCTCCTCCCAAGTCTCATGGCGAGCTCTGCATTTGGGGCTGTTCCCACTCCCTCTTTCTTTTCCACACATACACATGCATATGTGCACACACACACGCACACACCAGATCTTTTTTAAATTTTATTTTATTTTATTTTAAGTTCCAGGATACATGTGTAGGATGTGCAGGTTTGTTACATAGGTAAAAGTGTGCCATGCACACAACAGATCTTTAACTTCAAAGTATCCTGGAATGATCACATCAGTTCATTTCCTTCTGCCCTTCTTTTGGTCATTAGAATGCCCTCAACAAGCTCCAGCCACATCATTTCCACCTGTTGGCAGATATAGCTGTCAAGCTGCCCCCAAATGAGGTCATATGAGAAACAATTGTCTGTTGATGGCAGCGTTTTTCCAGTGAGAAACTCCAATTGGCGAACACAGGAGTTCTGGAAATATTTCCTAAATCTAGTGGCCTAATATCAGCAAACTCCTTCCTACAAAAAGCAAGAAGAATTCATTATCAGAGAAGAAAGCCTGCTGAGCCAGGTGTTAGAAAGACCGACAAAGCCAGCACCCCAGCAGGGTATCTTGGCTCATGAGTCTGTATTGACTAAGAAGTATTCAGGAAGAAAATTAACTTTTAAAAGACCTTTCAATAACAGATTAGTGATTTAAAACTTTTTTTTAGTCTTGCAATCCTTTTAAACAATTAGTGGCATAATTGGAAAGGGTCTACAAATTAAAATGGACTACCTATGAAAGGGCTCTCCCCACCACTCCCCCCGCCCAGTACCATCCTCAGAACCCTGCCAAGGTGCACTGAATGACAGCCATCACCTGCTCTTTGGAGGGTCTCAGATTGTCAAGAGGGGCAGTGAATGGAAGTCGAATGCCCTGGTAGCTCATAACACAAATTAATTCCAGAGAAGGGATCAGTGTAGTCACTGTAAATGAAAATAATTCCTTCCTCTGGGCTGGGCTGAAATTCCACAGGAGGTGCCCTCCGAAAGCCTGACTCCACTGGTCACCTGAGCCTGTCGGCCAGTGGACTCTGGCCTCCCCTTACTTCCCATTCAAAAAACAGGCTGCTCTAGGGAAACCTGGCAAGAGGAGCATCTTACTGCTCGTGGGAGGGGGAGAGAGGGTGTTCTCTGACGAACTAAAGCACTTAATGCGTCCCACCAAATGTGGGATGCATAGATCACCCATTGTTGCAAAGTTTGTTTTCACAGGCAATTGAGGTGAAAGTGTATACCTTGGCATCACGAATGTCAAGCGGTAGGGGTCTCCCCTCAAAATGTTATTAGAAAGTTCCCCCAACCCCCATCCCAAGTCTCATAACCTCTCTGCCTAAATTTAGCTCTTGGATCTCACCCTGTGACTAATTGTTTTTACATATAGGATGTCCATTTTTGCCATTTATTTATTTACTTGGGTCAGGGTCTCCGCTCTGTCGCCCAGGCTGGAGTGCACTGGTGAGAAGAGAGCTCACTGCAACTTCTGCCTCCCAGAATCCAGCGATCCTTCTGCCTCAGCTTCCTGAATAGCTAGAACCACAGGTGTACACCACCATGCTCAGCTAGTATTTTATTTTTCTTTTGTAGAGACAGTGTCTCGCTATGGTTTCGAACACCTGGCCTCAAGCAATCCTCCTACCTCAGCCTCCCAAAGTGCTGGGATTACAGGTGTGAGCCACTGCACCCGGCCTATTTTTGCATATTTTATAGTATTCTTCACACTGATTATTTTAATGTCTGCATTCGCATATTATAATTTGTTTATATTATTTCATGGTAGATAATGAGCAAACAGATATTTGTTAAATTAATAAACATCTTTGTGTATATATGTAAATATATATACATACATCTATACATATATAAGAGCAGAGAGATTTATGCTTTGAAATTATTTTCTTAGGATAAATTTCTGGGGCTAGAATAGTCAAAATGTATGACTCTCTTCATTGCTCTTGTTACATATTGCCATAGAAAGCTGTATAGAGCTTTGATTAAGAACACAGGGTTGGCTAGGCACGGTGGCTCACGCCTGTAATCCCAGCAATTTGCGAGGCCAAGGCGGGCGGGTCATTTGAGGTCAGGAGTTCGAGACCAGCCTGGCCAACATGGGGAAACCTCGTCTCTACTAAAAATACAAAAAGTATACGGGCGTGGTGGCGGGCTGAAGAATCTCTTGAATCTGGGAGGTGGAGGTTACAGTGAGCCGAGATCGTGCCATTGCACTCCAGCCCGGGCGACAGAGTGAGACTCTGTCTCAAAAAACAAAAACAAAACAAAAAACAGAAAACAGGGCTTGGACTTCAACAAAGTTTTTTTAGACTGGTTCTGCTCATACTAGCTGTGTGATGGTGGACTAGTTACATCACCTGTCTGAGTCGCAGTTACCTCATTTATAAAATGGGAGAAATAATAGTTCCCTTGCACAGAAATGTTATGAAGAAGGTGGGCACAGTGTTGGTTACTGTTATGATTTTCATTTCCAACATACATATTTCCCCACAGCCTCATGAACACTGGATTTTATCAATTTTTTTTTTTTTTTGAGACGGAGTCTCACTGTGTCACCCAAGATGGAGTGCAGTGGCAGCGATCTCGGCTCACTGCAACCTCTGCCTCCCGGGTTCAAGCAATTCTCCCGCCTTAGGCTCCTGAGTAGCTGAGATTATAGGCTGTGCCACCATGCCCCGCTAATTTTTGTATTTTTAGTAGAAATAGGGTTTTGCCATGTTGGCCAGACTGGTCTTAAACTCCTGACCTCAGGTAATCTGCCTGCCTCTGCCTCCCAAAGTGGTGGGATTACAGGCATGAGCCACCGTGCCTGGCCGCAGGTGGACGGCTTGAGTACAGGAGTTCAAGATCAGCCTATGCAACGTGGCAAAATCTCATCTCTACCAAAAAATACAAAAGATTAGCCAGGCGTGGTGGCGCACACTTGTCTGGAGGCTGAGGTGGGAGGATCACCTGAGCCGAGGAAGTGGAGGCTGCAATGAGGTGCAATCTTGCCACTGCACAGCAGCCTGGGCAACAGAGTGACACTCTGTCTCAAAAATAAAAAGAAATGTTTTTTGTTGATTAGGTATAAGGTATAAAAACAGTACTTTGTTGTGTTTGTATTTCCTTGTCGCATAATAAGGTTTACATATTTTTCAAGTATTTAATTTTTGTACCTTTTGTTCTGCAAATTGTCTGTTCTTTTACTTTTAAAACATTTTACCTTCAAGGATTTTGTGGTATCCTTTCAGAGTTCAGTACATGTTTTGTTTTTGTTTGGGGTTTTTTTTTTTTAGATGGAGTCTCTCTGTCACTCAGGTTGGAGTGTGGTGGAGCGATCACGGCTCAGTGCAATCTCTGCCTCCCAGGCTCAAGCGATTCTCCTGCCTCAGCCTCCTGAGTAGCTGAGATTACAGGCACCCACCACCACACCCAGCTAATTTTTAAAATCTTTTTAGTAGAGATGGGCTTTCACCATGTTGGCCAGGCTAGTCTCTAACTCCTATCCTCAAGTGATCCACCCGCCTCGGCCTCTCAAAGTGCTGGGATTACAGGTGTGAGCCACCGGGCCAGGCCAAGTTTTTAAACATGTTTAAAATAACTAATACTTATCTGTCAATTATCACACTATTCCCCACATTCTATTGTGGGATAGAATATTTTTTCTTCGCTTTGTGGTCCACATTTTCCTTTCTGAGTTTTTTTTTTTGTTTTGTGTTGTTTGTTTGTTTGTGTTTGTTTTTACAGGTGTGCCACTATGCTTGGCTAATTTTTTGTATTTTTAGTAGAGGCAGGGTTCACTATGTTGGCCAGACTGGTCTCGAACTCCTGACCTCAAGTGATCTGCCTGACTCGGCCTCCCAAAGTGCTGGGATTACAGCTGTGAGCCACGGCACTCAGCCCCTTTCTGGGTTTTTTTATTGCTTCAATCCTTTAAAAATTGTCCTCCCACAGCTGGATTTATACTTTCTCAAATAATTGAGTTTATGAAGAGCTATCTATTCTATTCTTTAGATTTAATTTTACTTGATTTTTAACTCAGTTAAAATCCCAACTGAGATCTATTTTGCCTTATAGTAGGAAATAGGTAGTTCTAAATTTATTTTTCCACATTACTATTCAGTTGTTCTCAAGTGCTCACTTAATATTAAATACTTCACTCATTGTGTTATGGTGCATGTTTGACATCTGTTAATGTCATATATGCTTAAAGTTATTTCCAACCTCTTGCCTTCATTCTATTGATAAATACTTCACTTCTGAGGCAGTATCACAGTTTTAAGCATTACTGCTTTGTATCTTGTTCTAATATGTGGTGAGATGAATCTGTACTTATTACTCTTTAAATTATTATTTTGTTTTCTTGCTTATTTTTCCATTTTAATTAAAGTTGTATTAAAATTAGAAAATTGTTTGGCACAAATTGCCATATTTACAAATGTGCTATCTTCCCATTCAAGAGTAGATAAATAACAAGCTATTTTACAAATAATACCTAAAGCCTAAATATTCTGTCGGTATTGCTGGAGTCTCACAATTGCTCATAATCTTTTCTCCCTTTGGTAACAAGGGCCAATTCTCTGCAACATTCAGCAGCTGTGGTAAGTGGAATAATAACCCCAGTCTCCCAAGGACGTCTGTGTCCTAATCCCTGGAACCTGTGAATGTGTTATGTTACATAGCAAAGGAGAATTAAGGTAGAATATAGAATTAAGATTGTTAATCTGATGTCCTCAAAATAGGGAGAGCCAGACGCAATGGTGTGTACCTGTAATCCCAGCTACCTGGGAGATTGAGGTGGGAGCATCAGGAGGATGGCTTAGGCCCAGGAGTTCAAGGCTGCAGTGAGCTTTGGTCACACCACTGCACTGTAGCCTGGGTGACACAATGAGACTTTATCTGTAAAAAACAAACAAAGCAAAACAAACAAACAAAAACAAGAGAGAGAGAGAATGGAGAGCAAGAGATGAGACCTCATCTGTCAAAAAGAGAGAGAAAGAGAGATTCTCTAGATGGGTCTAATGTAAGCACAAGGGTCCTTAAAAGTAAAAGAGAAAGGAAGAATAGGTGGCTAGGTCAGAATGATGAGATGTGAAAAATCTAGACTCACAATTGCTAGCTTTGAAGATGGAGGAGGGGGCCAGGAGCCAAGGAATGTGGGCTGGGCTGGAAACAAGTTCTCTCCCAGAGCCTCCAGAAGTGAATGCGGTGCCATTGATACCTTTCCCCCCCACTTATTAACAGTGTCTCACTCTAACCCAGGCTGGAGTACAATCATTCCATCATGGCTCACTGCAGCCTCAAACTCTTGGATTTCAAACCATCCTCCCGCCTCAGCCTCCCAAGTGGCTGGGACTACAGGCATGTCCACCACACCCAGCAAATTCTATATCTTTTGTAGAGGCAGGGTCTCTTTTTGTTGCCCATGCTGGTCTCAAACCCCTGGCCTCAAGGGATCCTCCCACTGCAGCCTCCCAAAGTGTTGGGATTAAAGGCATGAGCCAGCATACCCAGGCCCATATGATAAATAAGTTTATGTTTTAAGCCATGAAATTGATGATAATATGTTATAGCAGCTACAGGAAACTAATACGTTTGCTCAGTAAAAGCTGTGCAAAGGATTATTCTTTCACTGACCTTGTTCCTCTCTGCCCTCAACCTATCTCTGAGGCCAATAAAAGTTAGCAGGAGGACAGGTACAGTGGCTCATTCCTCTAATCCCAGCACTTTGGGAGGCCAAGGTGGGAGGATCGCTTGAGCCCAGTAGTTCAAGACCAGCCTGGGCAACAGAGACATAACCCATCTCTACAAAAAATGTAAAATTAGTTGGGCGTGGTGGCAGCACCTGTGGTCCTAGCTACTCAGGAAGCGAGGGTAGGAAGATTGCTTGAGCCCAGAGGGTTGAGGCTATAGTGAGCCGTGATCATGCCACTGCACTCCAGCCTTGGTGACAGAGTAAGACTCTGTCAAAAAAAATAAAAAAGTTAACAGACCTGGCCACGGCCCCTGGCTCTTCTGGCTCTTGGCTCTTGGAACGTAGGAATCATCTTTCTAGAAATTAATTGCTTCTGCTTGGTACATGCTGTACCACTTTTATTCAGTCCTGCCTAACCACTTTTGTACTCCTACTTTCCTGCCTAAAATACTTGGGAATCTGTAGGTGCTCAGAGATAGGGGGCAATAGAGGAAGCTGGAAATCACACTTCTTTTACTCCCTCACCCCCACCACGTTTATGAAATTTGTACAATTTTCACACCATCCAAGGACTTTCTCAATTATACATCTTTTCCTTCAACTACAGAAAAGGTTTCCCAGAATCACTTGGTACTAGTTTTCAAATGTTTGATAAGATGAAAGGACAAGAGCCCACGCAGCTTATAGCAGACTGGATTTGGAATTTCCACAGCAAACCTATTGTGCCTTTGAGAATAGAAATCTTTAGAATTAAAACGCTCTTTAATTTCAAAGTATAAAATACACTGTCATTTTATTCCAAGTATAAAAATGTAGAGAAAGGCTGATTATGAATCACATATTGCTGGGATAACATGAGATGGGACTAGTTTAAGGGGCTGATCAGAAAGGAGATACATTTCCTTTGGCTGGGACACATTGGTGGAGATAGTGCTTTTATAACCTCCCTCCTCCCTTTTTCGGTAGCTTACATTTATTGAGCCTTTACTCTGTGCCAGGTGATGTACTAAATAATTTACATGGGTGATCTATCTATCTATTTCTTTCTCTTTCCTTTCCTTTCTTCCTTCTTTCTTTCCTTTCTTCCTTTCTTTCTTTTTCTTTCTTTCCTTCTTTCTTTCTTCCTTTTTCTTTTCTTTCTTTCTTCTTTTCTTTCTTTCTTTCCTTCCTTCCTTCTTTCTTTCTTTCCTTCCTTCCTTCTTTCTTTCTTTCTTTCTTCCTTTCTTTCTTCCTTTCTTCCTTTCTTCCTTTCTTTCCTTCCTTCCTTCCTTCCTTCCTTCCTTCCTTCCTTCCTTCCTTCCTTCCTTCCTTCCTTCTTTCTTTCTTTTCTTTTCTTTTCTTTTGATGGAATCGTGCTCTGTCACCCAGTCTGGAGTACAGTGGTACAACCTCAGCTCACTGCAACCTCCACCTGCTAGGTTCAAGCAATTCTTATGCCTCAGCCTCCCGAGTAACTGGAACTACAGGTGTGTGCTACCATGCCTGGCTAATTTTTGTACTTTTAGAGAGACGTTGGCCAGGCTGGTCTTGAACTCCTGACCTCAAGCGACCAGCCCATCTCTGAGGCCAATAAAAGTTAGCTGGGGGCCAGGCACAGTGGCTCATTCCAGCACTTTGGGAGGCCAAGGTGGGAGGATTGCTGTTGGCCAGGCTGGCCTCGAACTCCTGACCTCAAGTGATCTGCCCGCCTCCGCCTCCCAAAGTGCTGGGATTACAGGCGTGAGCCACTGCACCTGGCCCACGGATGATCTTATTTGATCCTCACATTAAGAGTTAGGTACTCTGAATCCCATTTAAAGATGAGGAAGCTGTTACCCACAGTCACAAAGTGACTAAAAGCCAGGATTCGAAGTCAAGTCCGTCTGACTCCAGAACTTGTGCTTTGTCAAGTGTAACATAGTGGTCATGCACTGTGATGCTAGTATTACAATGATCTGGCTGCCAATTCCAGCTCTGCCATCTCCCAGCTGTTTGTTCCTGGGAACATTTTAACCTCCATGTCTTCAGTGCCCTTCTCTATAAGAGTGGAATCATAGACAGTGGATGAGAAGAATAAATGATATAACATACGTAATGTACATAGTATAACGCCCAGCCACAGAGTAAGTGCTCCAGAAATGTTCACTACTATCTCTCCATACTGTCTCCTATCATCACATTGTAACCTCTCCTGCCATCTTTCATATGTGGCACGATGGGAAGAGGCCTAACTAGGAGTCAGGTGGTCTAGGTTATTGTCACAGTTCTATTACTATCTCTGTAAGTTAAACAAACCACTTAACCCACTATCTATTTTGTCTCACAAAATTTTAAGCACAATGCTCTTCGCTGTGTATACAAAGTTTTTCTAGGGATCAAGTGAAATCAGACATATTTCAAAAAATCAGAAAAGTGTAAAGAGTTAAACATATTATACAGACATAAGGAATCATTTCATCCATGGCCTTCTAGAAATCAAAGTGTCATATTCATATTTCTATTCCCACTTCCCTTTCCCAGACCTACCTTTCCCATTTCTTTTTCCTCAAAGAAACGAAATCAAATGTGGTGAATAACATAGAGAAGAATTAAATAGTGATCAGACTGGATATTTGGTAATAGTAAAGAATTGGCCATGTTTTAACTGTGATAATGATACTGTGATTCTGTTCATTAAAAGGGTCTATCTTTTAGAGAAACATATTAAAATATTTGCTAATAAAATACTGTGATGTCTGGATTTGCTTCAAAATAACGGGGTAGGGGAAGACAGGGGAGTTGGAGAATGGGTGAGGGTATTAATGAAATAAGATTGGCTATGAATGAGAATTGTTGAAAGAGGGTAATGCATGCATGGGAGCTAATCTTACCATTCTGTCAACTTTTATGTATGATTGATACTTCCCATAATAAAACTCTGAAAGTTGGGTGCGGTGGCTCACGCCTGTAATCCCAGCACTTTGGAAGGCCAAGGCGGGCATATTGCTTGAGCCCAGAAGTTTGAGACCAGCCTGCGCAACATGGTGAAACCCTGTCTCTACAAAAAATACAAAAATTAGCCAGGCGTGTGGTGTGCACCTGTCATCCCAGCTACTTAAGAGGCTGAGGTAGGAGGGATCTCTTGAGCTTGGGAGGTTGAGACTTCAATGAGCCTAGATTGCACCACTGCACTCCAGACTGGGTGACAGAACAAGACTTTGTCAAAACAAAAACAAACAAACAAAAAAAACTACCATCACCACCACAACAACAAATCCCTTCAAAAAAAAAAAAAAAAAATCAAGGGTTTTGACGGACACGGTGGCTCACGCCTGTAATCCCAGCACTTTGGGAGGCAGAGGTGGGCTGATTACCTGATGTCAGGAGTTCGAGACCAGCCTGGCCAACATAGTGAAACTCCATTTCTACTAAAAATACAAAATTAGCCGGGCGTGGTGGTGCACACCTGTAATCCCAGCTACTCACTCGGGAGGCTGAGGCAGGCGAATCACTTGAAGCCATGTGGCAGAGGTTGCAGTGAGTCGAGATTGTGCCATTGCCCTCCATCCTGGGCAACAAGAGTGAAACTCGGTCTCACAAAAATAAATTAAATAAATAAATAAAGGATTTCAAACCCAAATGTCTACAGAGCCAGTCAGGTAACATAAAAGGGAAGCAGACTGGGTGCAGTGGCTCACACTTGTAATCCCAGCACTTTAGGAGGCCAAGGCAGGTGGATCACCTGAGGTCAGGAGTTCGAGACCAGCCTGGCCAACAGAGTGAAACTCTGTCTCTACTAAAAATACAAAAATTAGCTGGGCATGGTGGCATACGCCTGTAGTCCCAGCTACTCAGAAGGCTGAGGCAGGAGAGTTGTTTGAAACCGGGAGGTGGAGGTTGCGGTGAGCCGAGATCTGCCACGGCACTCCAGCCTGGGTGACAGAGTGAGACTCCATCTCAAAGAAAAAAAAAGGTGATGAACAGCCCCTACTCAACTCCAGCTGACTGTTGTCCTGGATGGGAATGTGGAGCTGGGTGCCAGAGCTTCTGGTTTTTCAAGAGAAGCCAGAAGTAAAACATTTTATATGAAATCTTCCAATCTTTAATGTTGGTGACTAATTAAAATATGTTTTATTAACACTGTGCCAGCCAATTAAAACAAGTCTGAAGTCCGGGCACAGTGGCTCAGGCCTGTAATCCCAGTACTTTGGAAGGCCCAGGAGGGCGGCGGATGACTTGAGATCAGGAGTTCGAGACCAGCCTGGCCAACCTGATGAAACCCCGTCTCTACTAAAAATACAAAAAATAGCTGGGCGTGGTGGAGTGCGCCTGTAATCCCAGCTACTCGGGAGCTTGAGGCACGAGAATCAATTGAACCCGGGAGGCAGAGGTTGTTGTGAGCTGAGATTGTGCCACTGCACTCCAGCCTGGGCAACAGAGTGAGACTCTGTCTCAATAAAATAAATAAATAAATAAATAAATAAATAAATAAATAAATAAATATAAAAAATAAAACAAGTCTGAGGACCAGATTCTGCCTGCAATTGCCAATTTGTAACCTCTGCATAAGAGGCTAATTTTAGGCAATGTTCACAACTCTGAAGCAGTCGAATGTCATGGGATGCCCTTCCAAAACCAACAAAACTAGAACGCCATCGTTCTGCCCTAATCTTCCTTAGTACAGGTCCTGCACCTATATGTGCTTTTTCTCTACTCTCCACCCTTACCTCTGAGTTCCAATAACTTTATTCTTCACTTGCATTACTTCGTTCCAATCTCAAATTCCTGATCGCCAAGGACCAAAAGTTCACAAGGTTTCAAGATGTGAGGCTTCACCACAGCAAATCAAGATTTAGGACCCACATGATCTGATACTTCTTTCTGACACATTTTGCTGCTCTTCTGAATGAGAGAAGCTTGGGAGAGTCTTAAAAATCATTATGCCCCAAGGGGCAAAGGAATAGGCTGGGAGGTGTAGGGCATCCTAGAGAAGGAGCAGGTCTTGTGTTACCCTCCTGACTGACAGACCACAGGGCAGGCATTTAGTGTGTGTCTCCTAGTCACGGTGGTGGAGAGAGTGGGTGAGTCTGTTTGGAGTCCTCCACTTTCCCTCATTCACCCCTTCTTCCATGACTACAAGCTTATGAGATTGTGGCTGGGTAATAACTATGCAGGTTTTTTTCTGAGAGCTCAGGGCAGGCTTTCTTGAGAAGTGATGTTTTAAGCAGAGAGAGAAGGATGAGTTGGAGTTAACAAGATGGAGAATGGATGAGAAAGCATTTTAGGCAGAGAGGACAGTGTGGGCAACATCCCCAAGGGAGGAAAGTACTTGGCACCTTTGAGGAACTGACAAAAGGCCAGTGTAGCTGCAGAAAGGAGGAGGGTGGCTAGAAATCAGGCTAAGGCAGCAGGCAAAAGCCAGATCATACAAGCCTTGCCAGACCCAAATTGGAGAGCCCAGTGGGTTCGTGACACTGTTCTGGAGACTCTAGAAGCTACGGACATGGTTCAGACCTAGTCCCTGCCCTCCAGCAGCAGACAGCAACCAGTGGGATATTAGGCAAGTGCCAGCAGTTGCTAACGAATGTTATTGGAAGGGATTGAGGAAAAAAGTGGTTCACTTTTGAATGGAGGGATTAAGGGAAGCTTCAGGGAAGAGGTGACCGTTACTTAAACCTTGAAGGATAAATGACATTTCAACTAACAGAGAAGGTGGGCAGAAAATTTCCGGTAGCAGGAGCAGCCTACTCAAAGGAACAGAGGTGAGGCCATTTGGAGTATGTTTGGGAGAAAAGAAGAGCAAAGTTGAGGGTGGGAACAGTATTTGGGAAGTGACACTGTCGTATAATACAACTTTGGGGTGGCCTGAATCCCTAGCTAAGAAGTATGTGTACCATCTAACCTGTTGTAAGTACTATAAGCTAGAAACAAGATTTCCTAAATGCAACCTTTTTCACTGTGCATCATACTTTAAAATAATGCTGGGTTCAACCATACAGATTCCAAAACTCTTTTCTTTTTTCCTTTGAGATGGAGTCTCACTCTGTTGCCTAGGCTGGAGTGCAATGTTGTCATCATGGCTCACTGTACCCTCGACCTCATGGGCTCAAGTGATCCTCTCTCCTCCTGAGCTGCTAGGACTACAGGCCTGCACCACTAGGCCTGGCGAATTTTAAAATTTTTTTGTAGAGATGGGGCCAAAATTCTTTCTGTCTCTTCCTATCACAGATGATCATGACTTATTATTTTCTCATGGAATTGATTTTTATATAATGAAATTATACCCTATCATCAAAAATTAGAAAATACAGGCCAGGCACGGTGGCTCACACCTATAATCCCAGCAATCTGGGAGACTGAAGCAGGTGGATCACTTGAGTCCAGGAGTTTGAGATCAGCCTGGGAAACATGGTGAAACCCTGTCTCTACAAAAAATATAAAAAAATTTAGCCGAGCATGGTGGCATATGCCTGTAGTCCTAGCTACTCAGGAGGCTGAGGTGGGAGGATAGTTTCAGCCCAGTAGGCAGAGGTTGCAGTGAACCGAGACTGCACCACTGCACTCCAGCCTGGGCGTCAGAATGAGACCCTGTCTCAAAACAAAACAAAACAAAACAAAACGCACACAAAAAAAACCAGAAATCCTAATGTAGACTGTAAAAATGACATGCAATCCATATTAGTCCATTTTCACACTGCTGATAAAGACAT
Organism: Symphalangus syndactylus; assembly: GCF_028878055.3. Taxonomy (NCBI): domain Eukaryota; kingdom Metazoa; phylum Chordata; class Mammalia; order Primates; family Hylobatidae; genus Symphalangus; species Symphalangus syndactylus. Next base: position 108,229,150 of record NC_072447.2, on the reverse strand, counting down.
ACTTGAGACTGGGCAATTTACAAAAGAAAGAAATTGAATTGGACTTATAGTTCCACGTGGCTGGGGAAGCCTCACAATCATGGCAGAAGGCAAGGAGGAGCAAGTCACGTCTTACATGGATGGCAGCAGGCAAAGAGAGACAGAGGAAGATGCAGAAGTGGAAACCCCTGATAAAACCATTAGATCTCATGAGACTTATTAACTACCAAGAGGACAGTATGGAGAAAACTGCCCCCATGATTCAATTATCTCCCACCAGGTCCCTCCCACAACATGTGGGAATTATGGGGGTACCAGTCAAGATGAGATTTGGGTGGGGACACAGAGTCAAACCATATCACAATCTTACAACTAAGAGATAATTACCATGAACATTTTGGTGTATATTATTCAAATTTTTAAATCTAAATATATGTTTACATAATTTTAAATAAAAATTAGATCTTATTATACATTCTGTTTGATGATATCATTTTCTCCTAATAATACATCAGGAACCTCTTCATTCTGTGACAATAAAAATACATTTCAATCATTACAATTTTTAGTGGCTTCATAGAATTCTAGTATATGGGTTGCCATAATTTATTAAACCAATACTTTATTGTTGGACATTTCACTCACCCCTAGCTATCTACATCATAATTAACACTGTGATTAACATCTTTGCATCAGATTAAACCATATATAATTGTCATTGTTGAAGGTGAAAAATGGTCAAATATCAGCAATTTCATATTATTCAACTTAATACATACATCTCTATGCCAAACTCTGATTACTGCATTAGAATAAATTTCTAGAAGTAGAATTGGCCAGGTATGGTGGCTCATGTCTGTAATCTTAGCACTTTGGGAGGCTGAGACAGAAGGATCATTTGAGCCCAGGAGTCCAAGACCTAACTGGGCAACATAGTGAGACCTGTCTCTACAAAAAATTTTAAAAAATAGAAGTAGAACTACTGGATAGGAAGGTATGCACATTTCAAAAGCTTGAAACATTTTACAAAATTCAGAATTGATCTCTATTACTTTTTATTTTATTTATTTATTTATTTATTTATTTATTTATTTATTTATTTATTTTTGAGACAGAGTCTTGCTCTATTGCCCAGGCTGGAGTGCAGTGGTGCAACCTCAGCTCACTGCAAACTCTGTCTCCCAGGATCAAGTGATCCTCCAGCCTCAGCCTCTCGAGTAGCTGGGACTACAAGCATGTGCCACCATGCCAGGCTAATTTTTATATTTTTAGTAGAGATGAGGTTTCACCATATCGGCCAGGCTAGTCTGGAACTTCTGATCTCAGGTGATCCACCCACCTTGGCCTCCCAAAGTGCTGGGATTACAGGCATAAGCCACCATACCTGGCCTATTAACTTTTATTTTTAAAGCACTTCTTCTGTATCACTGAGGTTCCTCACGATATTGTAGAGAGAAATATAGATTAGCAAGTATCAGAAGTATTCATCTAATGTTTGGGCAATTATGTTTACCTGTTTAAAAAAGCAATGTGGGAATACACCATAAAATCTGTATGTGTACCACCTAATCCTCTGTGAGTACTACAAGCTAGAAATAAGTTATTACTTTTTCCTACATGCTATCTTCACTGTGTTGTCCAGGCTGGTCTCAAACTCCTGGGCTCAAATGATCCTCCCGCCTCAGCCTCCCAAAGTGCTGGGATTACAGACATGAGCCATCACGCCTGGCCAATTCCACTTCTAGGAATTTATCCCAGTGCGATCTAATTAAACTAAAGAGGTTCTGCACAGCAAAATAAACTACCATCAGAGTGAACAGGCAACCTACAGAATGGGAGAAAATTTTTGCAACCTACTCATCTGACAAAGGGCTAATATCCAGAATCTACAATGAATGCAAACAAATTTAAAAGAAAAAAACAACCCCATCAAAAAGTGGGCAAAGGATATAAACAGACACTTCTCAAAAGAAGACATTTATGCAGCCAAAAGACACATGAAAAAATGCTCATCATCACTGGCCATCAGAGAAATGCAAATCAAAACCACAGTGAGATACCAACTCACACCAGTTAGAATGGTGATCATTAAAAAGTCAGGAAACAACAGGTGCTGGAGAGGATGTGGAGAAATAGGAACACTTTTACACTGTTGGTGGGACTGTAAACTAGTTCAACCATTGTGGAAGTCAGTGTGGCGATTCCTCAGGGATCTAGAACTAGGAATACCATTTGACCCAGCCATCCCATTACTGGGTATATATCCAAAGGATTATAAATCATGCTGCTATAAAGACACATGCACACGTATGTTTCTTGTGGCACTATTCACATTAGCAAAGACTTGGAACCAACCTAAATGTCCAACAACAATAGACTGGATTAAGAAAATGTGGCACATATACACAGTGGAATACTATGCAGCCATAAAAAATGATGAGTTCATGTCCTTTGTAGGGACATGGATGAATCTGGAAACCATCATTCGCAGCAAACTATCGCAAGGACAAAAAACCAAACACCGCATGTTCTCACTCATAGGTGGGAACTGAACAAGGAGAACACATGGACACAGGAAGGGGAACATCACACACCGGGGACTGTTGTGGGGTGGGGGGAGGGGGGAGGGATAGCATTAGGAGATATACCTAATGCTAAATGACGAGTTAATGGGTGCAGCACACCAACCTGGCACATGTATACATATGTAACAAACTCACACGTTGTGCACATGTACCCTAAAGTTTAAAGTATAATAATAATAAATATATATATATTAAAAAAAGAAATTTATCCCAGTGCAATAATCACAGTTTGGCATAGAGATGTATGTATTAAGTTGAATAATACGAATAATAAAATTTTTTTATGTTTTATATAGAAAAATAAATGCCCACAAAGAGTTTAAGTCTCATATACTTATTGAAATAAAAATAAAATCTCACTGCAATCAAAGAGTTTGGGTTTCCCTGGGATCTACTCTTACTGTCCAGCAAGGGTATTTACTTTTTTTTTATTTGAAGTGTCAGATGAAAGTCCCAGTTGAACTACTACAATGAACAGCACTGGAGTTAACCAAGTTGTTTTAAATATTTTGTAGCAGGGCTGGGCATGGTGACTCATGTCTGTAATCCCAGCTCTTTGGGAGGCTGAGGCAGGTGGATCACTTGAACCCAGGAGTTCAGGGCTGCAGTGAGCTATGATCATGTCACTGCACTCCAGCATGTGTAACAGAGAAAGACCTTCACTCACTCACTCACTTGCTCTATCTATCTATCAATATAGATTTTATATATATGAATTACCTCCTACACTCTATGTGTATATATATATATATATATAGAGAGAGAGAGAGTAGCAGGTAATTAGGTAACTATTTTATATATATATATATATATATATATATGTATATGTGTGTGTGTGTGTATATATATATAGAGAGAGAGAGTGTCTCTATGTATCTATATATATATACAGAGAGAGAGTGTGTCTCTGTGTCTATATATATATATATATATATATAGAGAGAGAGAGAGACAGACAGAAGCAGGTAATTAGGTAATTTCCACTTGTTTTTATTTCACGAAAGCTTGTATGGCCCTGGAGGATGTATCTTAAGAACATAATCCTAGCTGGGCACAGGGTACATAATCCTAGCTGGGCACAGGGTGCACCTGTAATCCCAGCACTTTGGGAGGCCAAGGTGAGTGGATGGCTTGAGCTCAGGAGTTTGAGATCATCCTGGACAACATGGTGAAACCCCGTCTTTGTCAAAAATACAAAAAATTAGTCGGGCATGGTGGCACGCACCTATAGTCCCAGCTACTCAGGAGGCTGAGGTGGGAGGACTGCAAGAGCCCAGGAGGTGGAGGTTGCAGTGAGCCGAGATCACTCCACTGCACTCTAGCCTGGGTGACAGAGACCCCATCTCAAAAAAAAAAAAAAAAAGAAAAGAACATGACCCTTTGTGAATATGAAAATTTTAGCCCATTTTAACCAGATGTTGCAGAGAAAATCCAAGTATGGGGAAAAAATTGTCCAAATAAAAAATTTTAAAGAAGCACAATTCTTGATGCAATCTTTATAAGGAAAGAAAAATAACTGTAGTTATTTAAGTGTTGTTTTTAGGTATCCATATTAAATATTTCAATACAGTAGCAGTAATGGCCAGCTGTTGTGTGGTCTTTGAATGAGGCCTAGAACATGAATAGGAAGAAAAAGGGAAAATATTAGTGTGGTGTGGTAGATTAAATTATTGACATCAATTCTTTGCCTCACCTTGTGTCCGTGTATTTTGCCATGTAACTTTGCTGTTCCTCTTAGTAAAGGCCAAATGCACTTCCCCACTTCTTGACTTTGGGCTCTGTCATGTGACTTACTTTGTTCATTGGAATACAAGTAGAAGTGACAGTGTGCTAATTTCAAGACCAGACTTTAAGAGGCAGTGCGTGTTTCTCTATGTACATATGTATGTATGTATATATATTTTATTGAGATATTCACATAACATATAATTCACCCATGCAAAGTATATAATTCAGTGGTTTTTAGTAGAGTCATATAATGATCACCACAATCAATTTTATTTTCAACATCCCAAAGAGAACCCCCTCATGCTTATTAGAAGCCACTTCCCACTCTCTCCAACTCCCCTCTCTGGCCTCTGGTAACCAGGAGTTTACTTTCTGTCTCTATGGATTTGCCTATTCTGGACATTTCATATAAAAAGAATCATACAATACATGATCCTTATGACTGGCCTCTTAATACCTGGCACAGTGTATTCAAGTTTCATCCATGTTGTAGCATGAATCAGTACTTAATTCCTTTTGTGGCTAAATAATATTCCATTATAATATGGATACTTCCCATTTTATTTATCCATTTGTCAGTTGATGAACATTTGGGTTGTTTCTATATCTCCATGGCTATCATGAATAATGCTACTTAAACATTTGTGTACAAGTTGTTGCGTGGATATATATTTTCAGATCTCTTGAGTATATATCTAGGAGTGGAGTTCTTGGGTTATATGGTAACTCTATGTTTAACCATTTGAAGAACTTGTCAAACAGTTTTCTAAAGTGGTTGTATTATTTTACATTCCTGCAGCAGTATATGATTTCTTCACATGCTCACCAACAATTGGTACTATCTAACTTCTTTATTATAGCCATCCTAGTGTGTGTGCAGTGGTATCTCATTGTGGTTTGGATTTGCATTTCTGTAATAACTAGTGATGTTGAACAATTTTTCATGTCCTTATTGATGATTTGTATATCGTCTTTTGACAAATGTCTAAAGAGATCCTTTGTTCACTTACCTCTGTGTCTCTGCCATGGCCAGAAGGGCTTTCCGTGGGTAGCCAGAGCACCTTCATCCTGAGCCCCAGAATGAACACACCTGGAGCAGATCAGAACTAACCAGCAGTGGTGAACCAACCCCACTCAGATCCATAGCTTGAAGCATGGCTGCCCAGCCAAGCTGCCTTGATCAGCCAACCCTTAATTAATATATAATAAATTAGGCCTGGCACGGTGGCTCACTTTTGTAATCCCAGCACTTTGCGTGGCTGAGGCGTAGGATGGCTTGGACCTAAGAGTTTAAGACAAGCCTGGGAAACATAGTGAGATCCTCATCTATAAAAACAATTATAAAAAATAGCCAGGGATGGTGGTGTACTCCCAGTTACTCAGGAGGCTGAGGTGGGAGGATCGTTTGAGCCCTGGGAGGTCAAGGCTGTAGTAAGCTGTGATTGCACCACTGTACTCCAGCCTGGGTGACAGAGTGAGACCCTGTCTTCCCCCTCCCTCCCCCCAAAAAAAGAGAAAGAAATAAGCATATCGCTGTGTCTCACTGAGATTTTTGTGCTTGGTTGTTACTCAGTAATATTTGACTGATAGTGAAGAAAAGAAAAATAGGTGACATACTAATTACACATGACAACATCTGTCTAGAAATCCTGATAGCAATTCTTTGCCTCTTAACTCCCCTCCAACTCTCTCCACCAAAATAAAACAAGTTCACATCCTCCACCTTTAGGACATCGCTGACAGTTCCTTGGGTACCTTTTGAATCATCTCATCCACATTATTAGTACCTTGCTAGCATTTCCTTTTAAGAATTTCCTGAAGAATAAAATTAACTCTATAACAGAGAATTTTAAGTCACCTGAATATACAATACCAGTGTTCTTTTTATTATCCTTTCACTATTAATACTTTATTATATTTTCTTTCTGCCCATCTACCCCACCAAAAAGAAAAGAAAAGTCTTAAATGGAAAAATGGAACTTCCTTCTTCCCTCTTTACTACTAAGTGTTCTGGGATGTTTCTACCAACCAAGAAAGATGCAAACAATTAAATAATTTGAAAGTGATTTTTTATAGTCAGATAATTCTGGGTATTTATAGCAATTCCTTGTCAAATATGCATTGAGTAAACAGGAGACCCAAGAAAAGAGATGGAAAAGAATACGTCAAGCAAGCCAGGAAATTAAAATATAAGTTCACGAACAGATTCTCTTTCAGCAGGAAGAGCTACTCTAAAATCCTCTCCACTGCTAGCTTTACTAATTAGCCTAAAATTAAGGCCCAAACAACCATGAAAAAAAAGAGACATTAAATAGAGTGAGTGAACAGACATCAACTACTGTACAGCAGGGCACTTCCTACATAATCAAAATAAACTTTCCAAGAGCATCTAGTTTGGTGTGTCTATCACTTAATCCCCTCTTTGGCTAAATAGATGGATGTCACCCACGAACCCAGGTTAACGTAAGAAATAAATTGCAATGTTATCTCCATAGATACTCAGATAGTAAATGGAAATGGTACTTAGAATTAAGTAAGGGAGTTAAAAGTAATTTACTGAAAAATAATAAAACTAACAGAAAATGGGGCATGATTTGTTAACTCTTTAGAGTTAACGAAATGGAAATACAATACACACTTATTATAAGATACAAGTATATAGTGAACAATTGCTTAAAGCTTTCATGTTTTTATATTGCCCCCAAAACATATTAGCTTTTCAGTCTCTATTAATACAAGGAATGTTACCTTTTAAAAAGAAATCAACAACAAAACGAGCAAAAAAAATCTAACTTTTGAGATGATCTCGACAAATAACGTAGAATCAAAGCTAGGCCATTATCTCTGGCTGAAAATAACTGGTGCAAACTTTTGGAATCTTCCATGAGTTGCTAAAGCACAAAGTTTAAGCACTCAGAAATCAATGTAATTACCAAATTAACAGAATGAAAAAGAAAAAACACTTAATCATCTGAAGAGACGCAGAAAAATATTTGACAAAATCCAACCTCCATTCCTGATTAAAATAAAAAAAACTCTTAGCAACTGATTAATTGGTGGGACTTTCCTTAATCTATTAAAGGATAACTCTGAAAAATCTGCAGTTAACATCATGATGGTAACAGGCTGAACATTCTTCCTGTAAGAACAGCCTCAGGCAAGGAGGAAGTTGAGGTAGTTGAAGCTACAGTCTCAATTTTCTCTTTGAAGGCAGTAACATTCTCTGCCTATGCCCAGTCTTCAGTCTATCACTCTGATATTGTTCATAGATATTGCAGATCTAAGAAGGAAAAGAAAGCTAAGCACTTCACTTTGAGCAAGTAATGTACAAACCAATCATTTATTAGAATTGCTTGAATTCACTAGGCAACACTGTGCCAAGCACTACAAATGACATGATGTACACCTCAAAGTCTTATATTGTGAAGCAGTAGTTCTCAAACTTTGATATGCGTTCAATCACCTGAGAGCTTATTAAAATGCATGTGCCTAGGCCCCACTCCCAAAGAATCTAATTCAATGTATCTGAAGCGGAACATGGGAATCAGAGAATCAATGTTTAAAAAAAGCTTCATTCAATCCCTGATACTGATGCAGGTGGTTCCTAGACCCTGTTTGGAGAAACACTGGAGTAAGGGCTCCATCACAACTATGACAATCACAACTATGGCAACCTAATTTATGACAAGCTGTTTCCTAGTGCTCAAGCTGCCAAATTATCTGTTGAAATCGTTACAGGCCACAGAGACACACTCTTCTTCACACTTTCTCTACCCTGCCTCCATGATACAATTTGATTCAAGGCTTCTACCCTTTTCTCTAACTGCCCATTGGGCAATTTTGACAAGGACTGGTTCTATATTGAGATATGTGCAATTGCCAGAGGAAGGGGCATTTTGTGGTCCACTCTGCTGAAATCATATTTGTTTAATCTTCTCCACCTTCTTAGCCTGTTCTTTCTCTGCTCAGCCTCTGAGGGAGTCTGACAGAGCTGTGCCTACTGTGGGGATCATTTCCCTTTTTCAGCAGAGCTGTATATGTAGTAAACCATGTGTCATGTGAACCTGAAAAACCCAATTCTTCAACATGGATCCCAAGTGGCTAATTAGGCCTAAATTTAAAATAGAGCCAAATGGCCATTTGCTGACTAGAAGTCACACATTTACTCTGAGTTCCTCCAAAAACTCACCTCTGTTTAACTTTGGGACTTACAGAGTTTACATGAACCAACCAATGAGAGCTCACCTGAACCAACCAATCAGAGCTCACCTGCCTCGACTAATCAGGGATCAGCTAATTGGAACTAAGAGAGTTTGAATCCTTTATTTGCATAAACGGGCGTGATTAGGAACCTGAGTGGGAGCTTATGCTATAAAACTTGAACCCTCCTTTTGTTCTCTGGCATGCATCTTCATTTTATACCAAAGGCTGCATCTCCCTGGCTTGCAAACTGTTCACTGCAAGAAAGTCTCTTTCCTCCAAATTCCTTTTCTTAGAACTTTTGTTCACACACAAATATATGTGTATTTAGAACCGTTTACATCAAAGCTGATTGTATGCAGTGAAAAGATACACTTGTAAACTGGCCAAAATTACAACGGCTTCTATCCATATTGATTTGCTTTGTACACTCAAAGTGCAGTTGAAAGAGCACCATGATGTCTGACAGGCTCTGAAAAGCAGCACTTGCTGTAAGTGATTTAAATGGAGCTCTATTATGGTTTATGGATTTTTTCTGTTTAGAATGAGTAAGAAGCAAAGGCCTGAAAGTTTTAAGCTGATGCTTATCACTTTTGGTTCCATAACTCCTTGTGGCTATGTATTTTTTTTCCTTTGTATCGTAGTCATTGAAGTTTCTTGGGCGGCAAAGTATCTTTAGTGATCTTTAAATATTTTACATGTTCTCCCAACCCACTCTCACTTCACCAAATTTTCACCTATAAATTTGTTGCAATAGAAAATTTTCTTTGGAGACTATTGATCACAGGCACAAGAAGGGAAATGTAGCTAATAAAGACACATCTTGAGAACAAAATAGGGTTGGTATGTAATTTCAGATGGTAAGTTTATTATGCCTTACCGACATCTACTCCTATCAACACAGGTTTTAGAATAGTGGCCTCATGGTGGGGTTGGGGAGACACTTATGGATCATCTACTGCTATCTCCCCTTTTCAAGACGGGCAAATTTAGGCCAGAGAGGGAAGTAATGTCCCCAGCTCCCAGAGAGTCAAGCTTTGCCTTCCTTCTTTCCTCCCTTCCTCCCTCCCTCTATCCTTCACATGCCTTGGGGCCAGCCTGGAGTCTAAGGTCAACCATGTTATGTCTAGAACCCAGGAGACTGGGCTGGGCGCAGTGGCTCATGCCTGTAATCCTAGCACTTTGGGAGGCTGAGGCGTGTGGATCACCTGAGGTCAGGAGTTCGAGACTAGCCTGCCCAACACGGTGAAACCCCCGTCTCGACTAAAAATACAAAAAATTAGCCGGACATGGTGCCGGACGTCTGTAATCCCAACTACTTGGGAGCCTGAGGCAGGAGAATCATTCGAACCCAGGAGGCGGAGGTTACAGTGAGCCAGGATTGTGCCACTGCCCTCCAGCCTGGGCAACAAGAGCAAAACTCCGTCCCCCACCCCCCCAAAAAAAAGAACTCAGGAGACCCTGACCCTTTTGACCTGCTTTGTCAGTCTCCAAATCTGTGGAAACACCACTGTTTGCATTTACTGAATCGTACCTGAGTTCCTCTCTGGGGCCTGCCCCAATCTACTGCCAAATCTAGTGATTCTCCTTTGGCAGAACTTTCCAAATCACTCCATGCCTTCCTAATTTCTACAGCCAACAATCAAATCCAGGCACTCATTTCCTCTCCTCTGACTTATTGGTACAGCTTTCTAACTGTTCCCTACCACCAGTTTCTTTGTCTCCAGTCCCATCTCCACTACCACCCACCATAGAGCTGGAAGACTAACATCCCTAAAGCCAAGTCATCTTATGACTCCCTTGCTTGAAACCTGTCAATGGCTCCCTATAATGGAAAACAAAAGGCCAAACTCCTTGATCTGGTATTCAAGGCCTGCTAGGAATTGGTCCTCACTTATTTATACAGCCTCATCTTCTACTGTTCTTGATGTATCATATGCCCCAAACTAGACTTCTAGCATATTTCCAAATGTACCCCATATATCCCCTTATCCTTACCTTCACGATTAATCTGATAATTCGCTTAAAGATTCCCCTGCCACATAACACACTAGAAATTCTCTCTTCTTCCTCCTTCCTAGCACTTAATTATAATATAATTTTGGAGATAAATATTTGATTCTTACATTCTTCCTACTCAAACCGTAAGCTTCTTGCCAGCATGAATAATCTGCTTAATCTCTGATTCAAGCAAAAGTCATGGTTACCATGCTGCCACTGGAGCAGTTGTGCAATGGAAAAATAATGTGAGTCAGATATGTAATTTTAAGTTTTCTAATAGCCTCATTTTAAAAATAAGAAGATTCATGGAAAATTAAATATAGTCCTATATTTTGACTTAAACTATCGTCTCAACATGTAATAATATTAAAATATTATTGAGATATTTTATATCCTTTTTTATATTCAATATTCTTTTTATATAGACTATTTTATGTTCTATTTTATATTCTCTGAAACCAGGTGTATTTTTTAAGTTGACAGCACATATTAACTTGGACTAGCCAAATTTGAAGTGCTCAATAACCCCATGTGGCTGGTGGCTACCACATTAGACAGTGAAGTTCGGGAGTCTTTCTGCCAGGGCTCAAATCCTAGCTCTGTAACTTACAGCTGTGTGATCTGGACTAATTGCTTAACCCCTCTGTGCCTTAGAGTGAATATCTTTAAAACGGCAACAATAGTACCCACTCATAGGGTTACAGTAAAGATTAAATGAGAAAATGTGGCCATGTGCAGTGGCTCACACCTGTAATCCCAACATTTTGGGAGGCCCGGACAAGATCGCTTGAGCCCAGGAGTTTGAGACCAGCCTGGGCAACATAGGGACAACCTGTCTCTACAAAAATTTTAAAAATTAGCTGGGTGTGATGGCACACACCTGTTGTCCCAGCTATTCGGGTAGCTGAGGTGGGAGGATCGCTTGAGCCTGGAGTTCAAGGCTGCAGTGAGCCATGATGCAGTCCATCACGACAGAGGGATGATACCTGCCCCCCCCAAAAAAAGGATGGAGGGGGAGAGGGGAGAGAGAGAAAATGGGAGCAGAGAGCTTTGCATGTGGTTAGCACACAAGAAATTGTAGCCACTATTTTTAATATCATTATTTTTGAAGATACCAAAAGGTCTAGAGAACACCTATGGTTGGCAACTACTGCATGTTTATTGCATTGAAATGAATTCTGCTGAGTTCCTCAAATTGCAGAGGGATTAAAGTGCTATTTATGAAAAATTAGCCTAAAAGTGTGAGGCTTATTACAGTACAAAATCACAATGAAATATACTTGTCTTTTCAATGTACTGAATTTCCTTTGCAGCCTCCCAGGTTCTCGTCATGTCTCTGTGGTCCCAGGGGAAAGGATTTGCTACCACTCAGATCACTGGTTCTCAACCTTGACTGCATATTGGAATCATCTGGGAAGTTTTTAAAGCTACTGCTGCCCAGATCTACTCCCTCACCATTTTGATTTAATTGGTGTTGATGAGGCTGGGACATTGTTAGCTGTTTTGTTTTGTTTTGTTTTCTGAGAGAGTCTCACTCTGTCGCCCAGGCTAGGGTGCAGTGGCACAATCTTGGCTGACTGCCTCCACCTCCTGGGTTTAAGCGATTCTCCTGCTTCAGTCTCCTGAGTAGCTGGGACTACAGGCATGCACCACCACACCCGGCTAATTTTTGTATTTTTTGGTAGAGACGGGGTTTCACAGTGTTGGCCAGGGTGGTCTCAAACTCCTGACCTCAAGTATCCACCCACCTCGGCCTCCCAAAGTGCTAGGATTACAGGTGTGAGCCACCACACCCAGCAGGACATTGTTAGTTTTAAAAGCTCCCCAGAGAATTTCTCTCTCTCTCTCTCTCTCTCTCTCTCTCTCTCTGTCTCTCTCTGTCTGTCTCTCCTGTGTCTCTCTGTATTTCTGTCTCTCTCTCTCTCTCTCTTTCTCCTCCCCCATTGGTATTTTTAGTTGACGTATAATACTTGTACATATTTATAGGGTGCAGTATATTTTCATACATGTATATAATGTATAATGATCAAATCAGACTAATTAGTATATCCATCACCTCAAACATTTATTATTTCTTTGTGTTGGGAGCATTCAAAGTCCACTCTGTAGCTATTTGAAAATATATGAAAATATATAAAATAAAATATGAGTTGTTTTAAATTATAGTTGAGCTACAGTGCTACAGGACACTAGAATATATTCCTCTTATCTAGCTGTAATTTTGTATCTGCCAACCAACCTCTCATCCCCCTTTCCCCACTATCCTTCCCATCATTCAGTGACCACTATTCTACTCTCTGCTTCTATGATATCAACTTCTTAAACTTCCATATATGAGTGATGACATGTGGTATTTATTTTTCAGTGCTTAGCTTATTTCACTTAACATAATGGCCTCCAGTTCCATCTATGTTGCTGCAAATGACATGATTTTATTCTATTTTATGGATGATTAGTATTCTATTGTGTATTTATACCATATTTTCTTCATCCATTCATCTTTTGATGGACATTTAGTCAAGATTACATTTCTTGGCTATTGTGAATAATGCTGCAATAAACATAGGGATGCAGATATCTCTTCGACATACTGATTTCTTCTCCTTTGGACACATACCCAGTAGTGGGATTGCTGGATCATACAGTATTTCTATTTTTAGTTTTCTGAGGAATATTCATACTGTTTTCTACAATGGTTGCACTAATTTCCATTCCCACCAACAGTGTATAAGAATTTCCCTTTCTCAGGCTGGGCATGGTGGCTCACACCTATAATCCTGGCACTTTGGGAGGCCGACATGGGGGGATCACTTGAGGCCAGGAGTTTGAGACCGCCCTGGCCAACATGACGAAACCCCGTCTCTACTGAAAATACAAAAATTTGCCAGGCGTGGTGGTGCGCACCTGTAGTCCCAGCTACTCGGGAGGCTGAGGCAGGAGAATCACTTGAACCAGGAGGTGGAGATTGCAGTGAGCTGAGATCTCACCATTGCACTCCAGCCTGGGCAACAGAGTGAGACTCCATCTCAAAAAACAAAAAAAAGGAATTTCCCTTTCTCTGTGTACATGCCAGCATTTGTTATTTTTGTCTTTTTAAAAATAATTTTATTTTAGATTCGGGGGTACATGTGCAGATTTGGTACCTGGGTATGTTACGTGATGCTGAGATTTGGGGTGTGAATAATCCCGAAACCCAGGTGGTGAACATAGTACCCAACAGTTAGTTTTTCAACCCTTGTATCCCTCTCTTCCCCTTCTAGTAGTCCCCAGTGTCTATTGTTGCCATCTTTTTGTCCGTGAGTACCCAATGTTTAGCTCCCACTTATACATGAGGACATTCAGTATTTGGTTTTCTATTCTTGCGTTAATTCACTTAGGTCATTCTAACTGGAATGAAATATCTCATTATGGTTTTGATTTACATTTCCCTGATGAATACGGATGTCGAGCATTTTTTCATGTATCTGTTGGCCATTTGTACGTCTTCTTTTGAGAGATGTCTGTTCAGCTCACTTGCCCATTTTAATTGAATTATTTGGTTTTTGCTACTGAGTTCATTGTATATTCTGAATATCAATCCCCTGTTGGCCACATAGCTTGCAAATATTTCCTCCTATTCTGCAGTTTGTCGCTGTTGCTTCACTCTGTTGATTGTTTCCTTTGCTGTGCAGAGCTTTTTAGTTTGGTATAGCTCCATTTGTCTCTGCTTTTGTTGCCTGTGCTTTTATTTATGTATTTATTTTTAGATGGAGTTTTGCTCTTGTTGCCCAGGCTGGAGTGCAATGGTGCGATCTCGGCTCACTGCAACCTCTGCCTCCCGGGCTCAAGCGATTCTCCTGCCTCAGCCTCCCGAGTAACTGAAATTACAGGCACACGCCACCACGCCTAGCTAATTTTTGTATTTTTAGTAGAGACGGGGTTTCACCATGTTGGCCAGGCTGGTCTCGAACTCCAGATCTCAAGTGATCTGCCCGCCTCAGCCTCCCAAAGTGCTGGGATTACAGGTGTGAGCTACCGTGCCTGGCCTAGGACCATCTTGTTTCTGGGAAGTGGGTGCCCCTGTAAAGTGCTCTGTGGATATGACTGTGCTTCCATGAATCCAGCTGGACCTTGGCAAGGCCACAAGGTTTAGTTAGCCAATCCAATGGAAGTGGCTGGTGGCTGGCCAGATCTATTTGGTGGCCTTAGAGGTTCTCCCTTCTCTTGTCTCTGTGGATATTAAGTAAATTTAGTGTGATCAATGACAGTGTTTGGATGAGAAATATATATATTTTCAAATCATGAATGGTTTTGCCTACAGGAAGAATAATTACATTGTAACCTGAAAAGCAAGGTAATAGGCAGCCATCCTTATGCGTTCAACAAGAATCTGCAAAGTGCCTGTTTTGTATGCAGTGCTGTGCTCTGTGCTATCTCTTTGCCCTAGCAGGTCCCTTTGCCAGGAATGGATGGCTGCTCCTAATCTTTCAAGTCAAAGCTTAAATTTCCCCTCTTCAGTATTCCCCAGTCTTAACTGACACATTCTCCATCACATTATCTGATTTTATCTTCTTCATAGTGCTTTTTAGTATCTGAAATTGTTGTATTTGTTTTCTTTTTGTCTCACTCTTTTCCTCCCTCCCTCGCCCTCTCTTCCCCACTCCCTAGAATGGAAGCTCCAGGAAAGAAAGCTGGTCTTTTCTGCCTTGCTCATTTCTATATCCCCAATGAGTAGCGACTCAATAAATATTCATTGAATAAATTAATGAGACACTTGGAAGATAGGAATCTCCAGCCAGGTCTTAAACGACATAGCCATAGGTTAGAAGAGAAATCAGCTTTCCAGATAAGGAGAGTAGGGTAGAAGACTTAATGACCTCAGTTTTCTGAGGGCCTGAGGGGAGCAGCCAGTGCATAGCCCAGGGGCTAGGTTAGGGAGCAATAAGTGCTGTCATCTGAGGCACAGGGAACTGTGCCCCTCCGTGGAGGGGACTGTAAAGCATGGAAAGCCACAGATGCTAAGATGAGGATGTACATGATCCAAAAAGCAGTTAAAAACAATAGGGCCTGGTGCGGTGGCTCACGCCTGTAATCCCAGTACTTTGGGAGGCCGAGGTGGTTGGGTCACTTGACATCAGGAGTTCAAGACCAGCCTGGCCAACATGATGAATCCCCATCTCTACTAAAAATACAAAAAAATAAGTGGTGTGGTGGTGGGTGCCTGTGGTCCCAGCTATTAGGGAGGCTGAGGCAGGAGAATCGCTTGAACCTGGGAGGCGGAGGTTGCAGTGAGTCGAGATTGTACCACTGCACTCCAGCCTGGGAGACAGAGCCAGACTTTGTCTCAAAAACAAAAACAAACAAACGAAAAAAAAAAAAACAGAGAGAGAAACAATGGGTTATTGAGTAGGAAAATAATAAGAAAAACTGTATTCAGAGTTTATCCTAAAAGAACAAGAAGAGTAAAATCCATTCATGTTCCTGAAGCACACTTGTTCCTCAAGTAAAACCTTGGAGAACACAACATAAAACAGCTAAGTGCCTTACCCCTCTCATTCTTCTCTTTCCCCTTCTCTAAAGCAGGAACAGAAGCATCATTAACAATAATGATATGCTAACAGTTCTATTGTGAAGCACTAATTCATACAACATCGTTATGAGGTAGGTGGTGTTATTAGCTCTATTTTGCAGATCAAGCAACAGAGCCTCAGGGAGGAGGTTACATAAATCAAACCCAAATCTAGTCCAGAGTTTTATTAACCACCATCTATAACATGGAAGTTTCAAAGATAAAATCCCACTTGTAAATTTATTGGGAGAAGACGCCACCTTAAAAGAGGCAAAGTACATAATGTTAGAATAGGAGATTTCTGGACACTAAAACCTGAGATGAAAACACTGTAGTTGCACTCTGCTCTGACAGAAGGCAATCTAAGTATATATGCAGCCCTGTGATGTGGTGTTAAGAGCAAAGGCTTTGAAAATGAGATCAACCTGAATTTGAATCACGGCTCAACTAGTTTCTCGGGGTGTGATCTCGAACCTCTCTGAGCCTCAGCTGCCTCATCTATAAAATAGAGATGATACTAATACTGAGGTCATGAAGATATAGTGAAGATTAAATAAGCTAACATATGTAATCTGCCACTGTAGAGAACAGAATCAACAGCTTTAGAATCAGACAAATCTAGATAAAATCCTAGCTCAACAGTTCAGTAGCTGCGTGACCTTGGGCAGGATACTTTACCTTTCTGAGTACTGATTTCTTTATATGTAAAATGAGAAAAATAATACTTACAACTCATTCTTCCAACAAACATATATATATATAAAATATATGTAAAAAGTATATAATGTACATGTAAAATATATTTATATATGTATATAAATATATATATATATAAAATTTAGAGACAGGGTCTCTCTCTGTCACTCAGGCTGGGATGCAGCTTGATCATAGGTTACTGCAGCCTTGAACTCTTGGACTCAAGCGATCCTGCCACCTCAGCCACCCAAAGTGCTGGGATTATAGGCATCAGCCACTGCACCTGGCCCAACAAATATTTTTTAAATGCCTGTGATCCTAGGCACAAATACCTTCTGAATGCCTCTGTTGCTTTTCTAGGTTTTTGTTCACAACATTTTGTATTTCTCTTGTACATGGTTAATTTTGAGTGAGCGATGAACACTACATATGAACAATGCAAAAGATCATTTGAGACCTAGAATGAAGTTGCCCTGCTCAGAGTCCCTAGCAATCTGGAATTATCTTGATCCATTTCAATGACTGAGATTATCATAAACTGGTCTTTAAATCCTGCAAGGGTCAATCTATTTCTGGTTTCCCATTATTCCTAGAGTTACAGCATTTTGAAGTCCCAACCAAGAGTTGGTGGGGGGCGGAGGGGTGGAGTTGCCAGGCCCTACTGTCCTTGCTGAGCTCTGGACTGCAGATTTTGTACCCCCTTTCCACTTGAAGCTATCATAGCACTGCTTGGATTCTCAGTCATTTAGATGTTTCTTCTGGAATCAAGAGAGGCCTTAGAGGAAAAGTTGTCCAAATGCCAGACTCTCTTCTGCGAGTTTCTGCCTTTTCTTAGACTTTTGAATCTCGATCCCCACAATTCTTCATTGCTTTGATACACGTACACACACACACACACACACACACACACACACACATACTTTTCATAATTGTCTTCAATGAGAGGGTTGCCCAAATCCCTAGTCCACCAATACGAGTGGAAATGTTGCTAGAAACGTTTTTAAAACATTACCTCCCGTAATACTCACAAATGTGCTCAGCATCACACAGGAGAAAAGTGGAAGAGACAGCTATGGTAGCCCATTCTCTCTGATTCCAAAGTCTAAGTAACAAAACAAACAAGGGCAATGTAGCAGCCTGCATGGTGTGCGGCTAGAGCTGGCGAATTAGTTTTCATTAGTTTCATTCCATCTCTAACATTTAATGCTAATTTAAGTGTTAGAGGAAAAGGAAAAAAACTCTATAAGTGAGTTATGTGTTTGAGAAAGAAACACCTCAGAGAAGGGTGACTAACATATATAAATCTCAGCAAAAATAAGTTGTGGTAACTGGCTTCTATACAGTGAAGAATGCATCTGTTCCCCCCTTGCCATCCTCATTGCCATTGCCATAGTTGAGACCCTAATTCCCTCTCTTCTGGATCTGTCTCTGTAAGTTCTTCTCTGCAAAAGAAGGTATGGATGCTCAGTCTTCTTCAAATGATAATGGGGTCACCACTCTACTTAAAAGCCTTCGAAAAGACTCTAGGATTCCCCTTGACTTCACAGCCTCCTCCAGCTACCACCTTATTTCTTTGCTCCCTGTCACAGTAAAGTTTCTCAACAGAGTTGTCTCTATACTGGCTGTCTTCACTTCCTTGCTTCTCATTCTCTCTTAAATCCACCACATTCTGGCCTTTGTCCATCAGCATTCCACAAAAACTTCTTTTTTTTTTAATTTTGAGGTCACCACAATCTTCATATTGTCAAATGCAGTGGACCCTTTTCTTCCTCATGTTACTCTCAGCAGCATTCCACACTCCCTCTCTCTAGAAACACTAGCCTGGACTTTTTCTGACTTCTCCTCCTCTCTCCAACATCTGAAATTTGGTGTCACAAGTCTTGGTTGTGAGAAACACTGCAGAATCCATCTGCATTCTCTCCTTATATGATCACATCCAGTCCTACCTTGAAATACTACCTATGTGCTGTTTCCCAAATTTACATCTTCAACCAGATCATTTCTCAGCTTCAGTCTCCTATATCTAATGATCTATTTGATATTTCCACTTGCATATCTCAAATTCAACATGTTAAAAATGAATCTTTGATTCCCATAATACCCAATTTCTCTTACAGTTTTCCTCATAAGATGTCATCTTTCCATTTCTACCATCATCCTAGTCCAAACTATCATCATTTCTTGCTTAGACTATACCAATGGCTTCCTAGCGGGTATCCCTGCTTTTATCTTTGCCTTCCTATGATACTTTCTCCATAGAGCAGTCACAATAAACCTGAAAGCCTAAATCGGAACATAGAACTACCCTTCTTAAATACTTCCTTCTATACACACAGAGGGCTTACATGTAGTAGAAGGAATAAAAATTGTAAGATAGCGCTAGCATTGTTAAGGATTTGTGCATATGTCTTACTCTTTCTAACAAATGTATAGCTTCATAGATTCAATAGTGCCTTACACATTAGGAATCTGCAACCTTTTTCTGTAAAGGGTTATATTTTAGGCTTGGGGGCCATATGGTCTCTGTCACAACTACTTAACTTTGTCATTGTAGCACAAAAACAGCCATGGACAATAAATGAAGAGGCATGGATGTGTTCCCACAAAACTTTATTTACAAAAAACATGCAGCAGGCTGGATTTGGCTCACAGGTCATAACTTGTCAAGCCCTGTTCTAAGTGTCCCAAGTCTTGTGTGATTATATCAAAGAAAAATGGCTACTATGGCAGACATGAAGATGCACCATTCAGATCTCCCTTCAAGAGAGAAACTAGTCAAGGAGTGCAATTATCTGACAGCCTCCAGTTGCAGGTTGCTTTAGGGTCTGTTCAGTTTTAGAGCCAAGGCCATGTGCTTCCCAGGTAGTTCTCAGCCTATGACTGAGCATAGTGGTGGTACAATGGCTCACCATTTATGGCCAGCACAGGACAATCTTTACACATGGGTGAGCTTTGCACCAGAGCTCCCTACTTGCCTGGCTGAGATTTTTTTCAGAGCTATGCTGCAATGTGAGGCTGTTCCTCCCCAATTCTCCTTTCTTCCCACTTTCCTTTGTCACAGGTCAAACCTGCATCACAGTCTAAAGGCAAGTAATGTGTTGGTGGCCTGGACTTCAGTGGTAACAAGAGTAGTGGTAAGAAATAGTCAGATTCTGGAAAACTCTATAGGTAGAGCCAACAGGATTTGCTGACAGAATGGGTTTTGGGTGTGAGTTAAAGAAAGGAGTTAGGGGCCAGGCGTGGTGGCACGCGCCTGTATTCCCAGCTGAGGCGGGAGGATGACTTGAGCCTTGGAGGCAGAGGTTGCAGTGAGCTGATGAGCTGAGATCGCACCACTGCCCTCTAGCCTGGGCAACAGAACAAGACTCTCTCTCTCTCTCTCTCTCAAAAAAAAAAAAAAAAAAAAAAAAATGGGAGTTGCCAAAAATGACTCTATTTAGTGTTTTCTGGTTCACTCATTTCTGCTCCTATTTTTCTTGTTACCTGCCTTATATTTTCTTTAGTTTTATTCTGTTGTTCTGTCTCTGAATTCTTCATTTATACAGTTAATGAATCAATTTTGAAGCCTTTTCTCGTTTTATAAGCATTTAAGACTATACATTTCCCATGAGATAATTTAGCTGCATACCACTTTGTTGGATAGTACTTTCATTTTTATTCAGCTGTATTTTTAAATTCGTTACTTCTTCATTGACCCATGAGTTATTTAGAAGTACATTTTCAAACTTTCAAAGATGTGTTTTTCTCTAATTATTATTTTCTATTGGTTCCAGTTTATCTGCACTGTGGTCAGAAAATGTGCTCTGATGATATTTAAAAAAAAATGTTCAGACATGTTTTAAGGCCTGGTCTGCAGTCAAATTTTGTAAAAATGCTGTGTGGGCTTTTTGAGACTTCTGTAATAATTGGGATTGTGTTCTATATATTCCATTAAATTAGGCTTAGTAATTGTGTTGTTTAAATCTATATCCTTATCGAATTTTTATCTGTTCAATCTAAAAATAGAGAAAAGTGCTTAAAACTCCCACCATAATGTAGATTTGTCAGTTTCTCCTGGTAGTTCTGTAAGTTTTGCTCTCTATATTTTTGAAACTATGTTGTTAGGCAAATTCAAGTTTAGAACTGCTATATTCTTCTAGTGACTCGAACCTTTTATCATTACACAGTGACAACCTTCTTTATTTTTAGTAATGCTTTTTGCCTTCAGGTCTATTTTGCTTGTCGTGAATGCAGTTTCACCACCTTTCTTTTGGTTATTATTTGCCTGATATACCTTTCCCCGTTCTTTTTCACCTTTTATGGGTCCTCATGTTTTAGATGTGTCTATTACAAAGAGATTATAAAGAGCATTTGCTTTTCTTCTCCCTTAACTTAATCATATAATCTTTTAACATTAGTTGTTTCACATTTATTATTTTAAAAAATATATTTGATTTTCTTTCAGCCATTTTGTGCATTCTATTCATCCCACTTTGTGGGTTTTTTTTTTTCTTTTCTTGCCTTTTTTAGATTTTAAAGATTCTTTTTTCTTGCTCCATTTTTTCCCTTTACAGATTTGGAAGTTAATTACTCTTTTATTTTCAGTAAACAATCATTGAAATTCAAATTTAAAATAAAAATTTTAAATATTCATTGAAATAAAATTAAAATTTAATGTAATTAAGGACCTTGTATAAGCCCTTAGAATATTTTGACTGCAATCGTTGCCTTCTGGCTTAAATGCTCATTTTGAAGCATTTTATTGAAATATACATACAGAATATTGCACATTAGTGTACAGCTCAATGACTTTCTACAAGTAGACTACATTATTTAACTAACCAACAGCCATCTCAAGAAGTAGAAAATTACCAGTTTCCCAGAAGGACCCCTCAAATACCCTTGTCGTCATTACAGGCGCCCCAGATCCATAAAGGTAACCACTATCCTAGTCCTAGCAACATAGTTTTAATTTTCTTTTAATACCATGTACTATGTACTCCTTTGTATTTGGTTTATTTTGCTCAACATCATGTTGGTGAGACAGATTTATATTTTTGGGTATAGTTGTAGATAATTTATGATCAAGATCGTATAGTATTCCATTGTGTGAATATACCCTGATTAATCTATCCATGCTCCTGTTGGTCATTTGATTAGTTTTCAGTTTGGGGATATTATAGTATTGCTATAAATATTCTAGCATATGTCTTTTGGCAAACATACACCTTTCTCAGGTAGGAGACTGTCAGCCCTTATTTTCCGGTCCTGACAGGATGAAATGAAAAAACCATTAGAAACCAGCAGATGGTAACTAAAGTGATCCTGAGCTGCCCTCATTGCTCATTAGCACCATGACAGTTTACAAACACCATGGCAACAACCCAGAAGTTACCATCTCTTTTTAGAAAGTTCTTAATAAGACACCCCTCAATTTGCATTAACCCACCCCTTAATTTGCATGTAATTGAAAGTGGGAATAAGTGAGGATAAATACAGTCGCCAAGAGCCCATACATTGCTGACTGTGGGTGCACTGTCTACAATTTAGCCCTGCTCTATGAGGAGCTGTGCTGTTTAATAAAAGACTGTTGTCTAATAAACTGGGTTATCTTAAGGTATTAATTTGCTGAGTTATGGGAAATTTTGCTTTTAATGGTATAACAAGTGTCTTTTGGAGCTTCTTGGATTCATGTCTCAGAGAGTCAACTGTTGTCTCACTATTCTCTGCTCTCTTCCTTTAAAAATGCTGGAGATGATGGCTCTCTGTTTTAGCTTTTTTGTCAACTTCTGTGACTTTTTCTCCTCTTGTTCTGACTTTTGTTGTGGCCTGATACTAAAGTGTTTTGTCTTAAAGGTCTGTGAGAGCAGTGGTTTCCCTCAGTATTGCTTGATTCTATGCTTTTAATTTTTCCTAATATATAATCTTATTTTTGACTTTTAAGTATTGACTCTTATATTGCTTAAAAGTGGTTTAAGGGCTAATAAGTGTCTGCCCACCTTCATTCCCGTTCGGCCCAAAACATACATTTATTTATTTATTTATTTATGAGACAGAGTCTCACTCTGTCACCCAGGTTGGAATGCAGTGGCACCATCTCGGCTCACTGCGACCTCCGCCTCCTGGGTTCAAGTGATTCTCCTGCCTCAGCCTCCCAAGTAGCTGGGATTACAGGTGCACACCACCATGCCTGGCTAATTTTTGTATTTTTAGTAGAGGTGGGGTTTTGCCATGTTGGCCAGACTGGTCTCGAACTCCTGACCTCAGGTGATCTGCCCTCCTCAGCCTCCCAAAGTGCTGGGATTACAGGTATGAGCCACCGCACCCAGCCCTCAGGACGTTTTAAAATGGCCATACTCCCAGTGGAAATAAATCTTTATTTATTTTTATTTTGATTGATTTATTTATTTTTTGAGATGGAGTCTCGCTCTGTCACCCAGGCTGGAGTGCAATGGCGTGATCTCAGCTCACTGCAACTTCTGCCTCCCAGGTTCAAGCAATTCTCCTGCCTCAGGCTCCCAAGTGGCGGTGCCCGCCACCACACCCGGCTAATTTTTTTTTGTATTTTCAGTACAGACGGGGTTTCGCCATGTTGGCCAGGTTGTTCTTGAACTCCTGACCTCAAGTGATCCTCCCGCCTCATCCTCCTAAAGTGCTGGGATTACAGGCATGAGCCACCATGCCCAGCCGGAAATAAATCTTTTAATAACTATCTTATTTAGACATATTCATACTATACTGATGACAAGGCAGTTTTCTAAATGCGCACGAGGTAAATGGAGTTAACACTGCTAAGTGAATGTGACATTTTTGTTGTACTGTGATCATAGATGAATCAACTAAGTAAAACGATTAATCACAAATCAGTGTTACCAGGCTCACTGAGAGACTATTTCTCCCTTGCAAGGCAGTTAAAAGCTCTAAATTTATAAGCTAATCAGTTTATTCTAGCTATAAGCAGACATAAGTATCCGAGTATGCAGAAAATTTGTGGGCAATTAAGCTCAAATGATGATCCCCTTATATATATTTTGGCACATTTTTATCATACGGGTGTTGTGCAGATATATAAAATGGCATACATTACAGATAAAATTTGGATAATATAATACTAAGTTAACTAGTCCAGAATTTTAATACATGTCAATAAGATACTTAAGAATCACAAATTATCTTCATTTCATCAGCCTTTAAATAGCTTTGCTTTGTTTTGCAATGACTGGAACTTGTAACCTTAATAAGTATCATTATCATGACCAAAATCATTTGGAAAGGAACAGGGATTTACAAAGCTTTCAGTAAGTACTCCCCGATGGTGTTAGGGTTTTTAAAGTAACCTACTTGAATTGAAATCTCCATTAATCTCAGATTGACAAAGCTATTAATAATATCAAATTAACAAAGTTCTTTACACAGGCACAAGGAACCACAAGGATGTAAAAATGAAAACGTGGACTAGTGGGAAGACAAATAAACCTTTTTAATTGTAAGGCAGAATGACATACAAGCTGAATAAAGGTACATAAACATTTGAATAGTGCCTAGAAGCAGCAGCCTACATGTGGCCTGTGCCGGTCTATAGTGAACTTTTCACTGGTCTGCAGCAAAATCATCAATATAACAATGTAGAAAAGTTTCCATACAGCTTCTTTAGATTATGTCCTTCCTACTTTCTTGGCATTAAAATTAGCTTTCTTTCAATGAAATGCATATTGGTTCCCTCTTCTGGGAAACTGAAAACCTATGCAAAATAACGTAAGCTGTGTAGACTGGGTGTGGTGGCTCACACCGGTAATCCCAGCACTTTGGGAGGCCAAGCCGGGTGGATCACCTGAGGTCAGGAGTTTGAGACCAGCCTGGCCAACATGGCAAAACCCTGTCTCTACTAAAAATACAAAAAGTAGCCAGGCCTGGTGGCAAGTGCCTGTAATCCCAGCTACTTGGGAGGCTGAAGCAGGAGAATCGCTTGAACCTGGGAGGTGGAGGTTGCAGTGAGCCGAGATTGTGCCATTGCACTCCAGCCTGGGCGACAAGAGCGAAACTCTGTCTCCAAAAAGAAAAAAAAAAAAAAGAGAGAAAAGAAAAGAAAAGAATGTAAGTTGTGTGAAGGCAGAAACTGTGTCCGTTTTTGTTTACCACTCATCTCATGGTGCTTAACATAGTGCCTAGTAGACATTCAACAAATATTGCTGAATAAATGAACGAGGAAGCAGCATATGAGTTTTCCTTTGCACGATGAAAAGGATGCAAGAGGAAGTCATTTCATTGTATAGTTTTAGTAAATGATGTACTAGTTACCTAGCACTGCATAACACATTACCCCAAAATTTAGCAGTTTAAAATAACACACATTATCTTGCAGTTTCTGTGGGTCAGGAATCGGACATTAGATTGGATGTTTAGCTCAGGTCTCACAAGGCTGCACTCTTCTCAAGAATCCACTGGGAAGGATCCACTTCCTAGCTCACTCACATGACTGTTGGCAGGATTCAATTCCTCACAAGCTGTTGGCCAGGGGCCTCCTCTGTGATTCTTTGCCATGTGGCCCTCTCCACAGAGCATCTCATAGCATGGCAGCCTGCTTTATCAGAGCCAGCGACCGAGAGGACAGAAGAGAATGCCAGCAAATGATTGCATGAGCAAGACAACGATTTTCCACACTGCCTCACTTGTGCTGTATTTTATTGATCAGAAGCAAGTCACTGGGTCCAGCCCACACCCAAGGGAAGGGAATTATACAGGGCATGAATTGCCACAATCATTAGAAGCCACATGAGAAGCTGCAGACCACAAACGCTGAGTAGACTGGTTGGTTTGAGTGTAGAGTAAATGAACAAATGCACTAAGTAAACTGAGGCCAGGCAAACAGCAGAGGCTCTTGAAATGTCCTAAGTTGTCTGAACTTTGTTCTGACCCTTGCTGCCACTCAAAGTGTGGGTCATGGATCACCAGCATTCATATCACCTGGATACTTGCTGGAAACACAGAATCTTGGGGTCCTACCACAGACTTACTGAATCAGAATTTGCATTTTAACAAGTACCTATGTGTATTAAGGTTTAAGGAGTATTGCTCTAGATCCTGAGGAGAAAACAGCTCTGGTGGTAAGATTGAACGTGAAGGTAAAGGAGGGGGAGGAATGAATCAAAGATGACTAAATTTTTTGAGGATACAAGATAAGAATTTGGTCTGATCAGGGCATTAGGAGGTCTACGGAAGAATATGACTCACCCTCAATCAGTGGCTCCCACACTTATTCTGCATTAAAAATCTCCTAAAGTCTTTTTAAAAATGGTGCTCAGGGCCAAGCATGGTGGCTCATGTCTGTAATCCCAGCATTTTGGGAAGCCGAGGCAGGAGGATCATTTGAGCCCAGGCATTTGAGGCTAGGCTGGCCAATACAGCGAGGCACTGTCTCTAAATAAGATGGAAAAATTAGCCAGGTGTGGTGGCTTGCGCCTATAGTCCCAGCTACTCAGGGAGGCTGAAGTGGGAGAATTGCTTGCCCAGCAGATTGAGGCTGCAATGAGACATGATCACACCACTGCACTCCTGTCTGGGTGACAGAGTATGACCCTATGTCAAAATAAAAGAATCAAATGGTGCTCAGCTCCTTAGAGAAATGGCTAACTCTAGGACTGGGGCATCGTGTAGTGCCAGAAAGTAAAGAACTGCTCAAAACACAAAAGGATGAGTGCAGGTCAAAGGGACACTGGAGCCAAGCTTTAAGAATTTCTAACGTCCAAAGTTGGAAAAATTTGAGTAACAAAATAACAGTACTTGGTTACAACCCAAAGTATAAAATAAACATCCATTAATCTGTCCTGACATGAATGATTGAATAAATAAATAAAGGCCGGGCGCGGTGGCTCATGCCTGCAATCCCTGCACTTTAGGAGGCCGACGTGGGCGGGTCACCTCAGGTCGGGAGTTCGAGGCCAGCTTGGCCAACATGGTGAAACCCCCTCTCTACTAAAAATACAAAAATTAGCCTGGCATAGTGGTGCATGCCTGTAATCCCAGCTACTTCGGAGGCTGAGGCAGGAGAATCACTTGAACCTGGGAGGCAGAGGTTGCAGTGAGCCGAGAGCACGCCACTGCATTCCATCTCGGGAGGGCAACAGAGCAAGACTCCATCTCAAAAATAAAATAAAAATAAAAATAAATAAATAAGTAGGCAGAAGAAACAAATCTTTCATATGGAAGAATTCCAAATAATATATGTAGATATTCCATTCTTCAGGAGGTGGAGCCTCCTCTCCCCTTTGAGTGTGGGCTGCACTGAATGACTTGCTTCTGGAGAACAGAGTACAGAAAGGGAAAAATAGTACATTACAATGAAGAAGTGTGGCAAACACTATCTTAGCCAGGTGATAAAAGTTAGCATAACTAGTGTTAAGCCATATTGATAGTATATATCTTTGAGGTGAAGAGAATGGCACTTCATTTTTATAGTAATCTTCCTTAAGTCCCCAAATCCCAGTCTAACCACGAGAAGAACATCAGACAAACCCAAAATGAGGGGTGATATTCCACAAAATACCTGATCAATTCTCCTATTGGTCAAGATCATGAAAAGCAAGGAAAGGGCCAGGCATGGTGGCTCACACTTGTAATCCTAGCACTTTGGCAGGCTGAGGCAAGCGGATCACTTGAGGTCAGGAGTTTGAAACCAGCTTGGCCAACATGGTGAAACCCTGTCTCTACTGAAAATACAAAAAAGTTAGCCGGGCGTGGTGGTGGGCGCCTGTAATCCCAGCTACTTGGGAGGCTGAAGCAAGAGAATCACTTGAACCCGGGAAGTGGAGGTTGCAGTGAGCCGAGATCCTGCCATTGCACTCCAGCCTGGGCGACAGAGCAAGACTCCATCTCAAAAAAAAAAAAAAAACAAAAAACAAAAAAAACAAAGCAAAGCAAGGGAAGACTAAGAAACATCAGACACCAGAGGAGGATAAAGAGACATAACAATTAAATGCAAAGGGGATCCTGAATTGGATTCTGGGATATAAAGAGGAGATTAGTGGAAAAACTAGTGAAATCTTAAGTCTCTAGTTAACGGTAATGTACTAACATTAGTTTCAAAGTTTTGGCAAATGTATTATAATTACATTATTAACATTAAAGAAAACTGGGTGAGAGGTATGCAGGACATCTCAGTACTATCTGTAACAACTTTTGTGTAAATCTAAAATTATTCCAAAATAGAATGTTTATTATAAAACAATAAATACCCAGGCCTCACCTTTGAGATTCTAATTTAGTTTGCCTGGGTGAGGGACAGGGAACATCAGGCACCAGTATTTTCTCTTTTTGTTTTTTTGGGACAGGGTCTTGCTCTTGTAGCCCAGGCTGGAGTGCAATGGCATGATCTTGGCCCACTGCAACCTCTGCCCCCCCGGGTTCAAGCGATTCTGCTGCCTCACCCTCCCAAGTAGCTGGGAATACAGGTGCCCACCACCACGTCCGGCTAATTTTTTGTATTTTTAGTAAAGACGGGGTTTCACCATGTTGGCCAGGCTGGTCTCGAACTCCTGACCTCAGGTGATCTGCCCGCCTCGGCCTCCCAAAGTGCTGGGATTACAGGCATGAGCCACCATGCCTGGCCTGGCACCAGTATTTTCTAAAAGTTCCTGGATGATTCTGATGTTCAGCCAAAGATACACTATATCAGTGTTTCTCAAATCTGAATGTCCATCAGAATACTCTTGGCAGGCTTGTTGAAAACATGAATTGCTGGCCAGGTGCGGTGGCTCATGCCTGTAGTCCCAGGACTTTGGGAGGATGAGGAGGGCAGATTGCTTGAGCTCAGGAGTTCCAGACAAGCCTGGGCAGCATGGGGAAACCCTGTCTCTATGAAAATACAAAAATCAGCTGGGCATGGTGGCACATGCCTGTAGTCCTAGCTAGTTGGGAGGCTGAGCGGGGAGGACTGTTCGAGCCCAGGAGGTTGAGGCTGCAGTAAGTGGTGGCCGCCCCACTGCACTCCAGCCTGGGTGACAAAGTGAGACCCTGTCTCAAAAAACAAAAAAACACAGATTGCTGAGCCCCTCCCCCAGAACGTCTTACTCAGTAGGTCTAGGGTGGGGCCTGAGTGTTTGTACCTCCTACAAATTGCCAGGTGATGCTGATTTTGATGGTCCACACACTGGGACCACTGTTCTATACCAAAATCTTAAGGTGGTTTCTCCCAGTTTCTTGGTATGAGTTGTACAAGTGTGCAAACCACTGTGAAAAGTAACAGCATGACATATGCAGTGTGATACACCTCCAGAGACTTGGATTTTAGCCCTTAATCGGTCATCAACCAGCCATGTGATCTGGATGAAGCACTTTACCTCTCTGGGCCTCAAGTTTCTCATCTGCAAAATAAAGAGACTGATTTAATGACCATTAAATCAAAAAGCCTATATCTCATTCAAGTTTTCAGATTATCAACTAGCTCTGTTATCTCAGATTTGATAAGTGATTATGGGAAATCTAACCCAATATTTCTAAAACATTAGTGAAAGATTTCTCTAGAGTACATTTTATGATTATAAAGCTATAAAAACTTTTAGATCAATAAGCCAGAGCTAATACATCCAAATTAGTATCACCCCATTCTATGTTACCCTGATACACCTAGTCCAATAATACTGTCTTGCCCAAGATATTTCTGGAACTCTAGTATGTATCAACACCAGTTTTAAGGCCACACACACACACACACAAGAAAAAACAGCATAATTACTTTAAAAATTATACCTCACTGGCCAAATCCAGAAATTTCCAGATTTCTCACTCACATCGACCACCAGACAGCTTCCAAATGACCCTTGGCTATTTTCAAAAACCAAAACTGCCCTAAAAACACGGTGTTAGTCATTAGGGGGAAGGAAATTCACTTGAGAACTTGATAAAAGATACAAAACCCTCCCTAGAAAAACATATCAGCAAACAAATTTTGCCAATAAGTTTGATCGCCAGACTCCAGGGTAGTAACTTCTGCCCTAGAAAGACAAAAGATGTACTACTACCAGGAAAATCCACATATGCAGAGGAGACTCGAAAGAAAGCTTCTGGAGCCAACTACTCTGAAGGGAAAAAACATAGAATAGTAAAAGCACTGGATTTGGGGTAAGTCGCCTCAAGATTTAGATTTAGATTTGGCTGTGTCACTAACCAGTTTTGGGCAAAGAAGTAACTTTCCTCCTCGTGTAAATTTTCTCATTTGCAGGCAGGGAAAAAAAGGGACTGAACTGCATCAATAGTTCTGTGTGTTCACTAGATGAGCAGCATCACATAGGACCTGTTTTAAAAATGCAATTTCCCAAGCCCCACTCCAGACCTACTCAATCAGAATCTCTGGGGGTGGAGTTGACTATCAGTGTTTTAACAAGCCCTCCTGGGGATTGTGATCCACTGCTCAAGTTTGAAAACCAAGACAGATGATCTCCAAAGTCCTTTCAAGTTCTCAAATTTTATAATTTATTTGAAAAATATACTCTGGTAAGTTAAAATGCAAAACAAAAACCAATAGTCTCTGTTATATCTGTTAAAAATATTTAATTTCTAACAAATAAAAGGTTAGAAATGTCTGTTTTTCCTTGTATTCCCCATGGCATCCTTACTTTTTTTTTTTTTTTTTAATAAATACTAGGTATTTGAATCTGTGACATGTGGGCCGATTTCAGCTAAAAAAAGAAAATTCTTAAGCCCAGAGGTAAGGTGGGACAGAAAATACCTGGCTCAGCTTATCTTGAACAGTTACTTTCCTGCCTGCTACTCAAATTATCCTGTGGCTTTAACAACAAAGTAGTGAGGAAAACAACTGGAATTTGTTTTTATCTAAGAATAATAGACATCTCACTTTCAATTAAAATGTGCTCAAGACAACATCAGGACCTATCAAGTAATAGTAAAAATAACTATTCTACCTTGGTGCTAGCAAAATGCAGAATGATTTTGAAATTAACACAAATGGTTATAATTTTGATGATTTTGCAATGAACACAATGGTTATGATTTTGATTTCAAATAAGTAGACCAGATATTTGATATTACAGAACTATTTTTATTTATAAATAAACAAGGTATATTTAAATAAACAATAAATAAGGAGGTATGATGATGGTATCATAATTATATATAAAACGGGAGGGCCGGGTGTGATGGTTCATGCTTGTAATCCCGGCACTTTGGGAGGCCAAGGTAAGAGGATCACTTGAGCCCAGGAGTTCAAGATCAGCCTGGGCAACATAGGGACTCCATCTCTAAAAAAAAATAAAACAATTAGCCAGGCATGGTTGTGCACACCAGTGGTCCCAATACTTTGGGTGACTGAGGAAGGATTGCTTGGGCCTGGGCCGAGGCTGCAGTGAACTGTGATTGTGCCACTGTACTCCAGCCTGGGTGACAGAGTGAGACTCTGTCTCCAAGAAAATAAAAGTGTCCTTACCTTTTAAAAATCATATACTGACATGTTAAAAAATGAAATATGTCACCTGGGGTTTGCTTTAGTATCACTGGGAGTTGAGGTAAGGTGAGTGGGTAGGTGGGAGTAAAAGACACAAGATTGTCTGTAAGAAGAATTGAAGTAGATACGGGTATGTGTGGATTCATCTTACTGTTCTCTCTACTTGAAATTCTTTGTGTGTTTGTTTTTGGAGACAGGGTCTCACCCTGTCGCCCAGGTTGGAGTGCAGTGGCTTTAATTTCTCCATTAAACCACCAATTTCTCAAATTTGGTAGTGGCTTTAGTGAAGCAGAAAATGAAATACAGGCTGGGTACAGTGGCTCACACCTATAATCCCAGAACTTTGGGGGGCCAAAGCAGGAGGACTGCTTGAGCCCAGGAGTTCGAGACCAGCCTAGGCAAAAAACATTTTTTGTAGAGACCTCATCTCTACAAAAAATAAAAAAAATTAGCTGAGTGTGGTGACATGTGCCCGTGGTCCTAGCTACTCGGGAGGCTGAGGTGGGAGGATCGCTTGAGCCTGGGAGGTTAAAGCTGTTGTGGGTTATGATCGCACCACTGCATACCAGCCTGAGTGACAGAGCGAGGCCCTGTCTCAAAAAAAAAAAAAAGAAAACAGTTTAATCTCCCTTTCACACCAATCACCTACAACAGTTAACTGTGGGCAGCAGTTTTTTAGCCACTAATTACTGTTCACTGATAAAATGATAATGGTCACTACATAAACCAGCAAATCTCTAGAGCAGCACTGTCCAACAGAACTTTCTGTGATGACGGAAATGTTCTACATCTCATGCTTTTCAATATAGTAAATAGCCTGTAGCCACATGGTAGCTACTGGATACTTGAAGAATTGCTAAGGAGACTGAAGAACTACATTTTAAATTTTACTTAACTTTAATTCATTTAAATAGACATATGTGGCTAGTGACTACCATAATGGATAGCACGTTATGTACTGCCCATTATGGTAGTCACTAGCCACATATGGAGCTCTAGAGTACCTAAGAAAAGAAACACACACACGCACATTTCACTTAATATCTAACTCACATTTATTAAAAATTGAAGATTACAGAAAAGCATAAGATTGGCTTCGTTAAACAAGCTTAATTAACTTACCTTTGACTAATAAATGAAAGTATTTAATAACACTAAAGGAATTTTGAGAATAAGTTCTATTCCAACCTTAGAAATTAAAAACAAAAGCAAAGCAGCTATTCTCCAAAGGAGAAAGCAAACCACAGATCTCCCTCTAGTGGCAAAAGATAAAGTTGCTGCTGAAAAGCTGAATTGCTCCTCCATACATAGAACTGCTCAGACATTTCTTCTATAAAATTCTAACTTAAGATTCTAAATCAATATATAAGGAAAATAGATCTATTTTTTGTCAAAAAATTAGACCTACTGCCCAGTAATAGCATGGATTAAAAAAATTAGACAATTTTCACTTACTATGAATGCTAATCTCTCTAGAAATCTGATCTCTCTAGAAATCTGATCTCTCCAGAAAAAAATAAGTTTTGCCAATGACATTTGGGTATCGGGCTTTCACCAAATAAAAGTGTATAAAGCCATAACCAAACTGTGAGCAACAGAAAAGGGAGCAGTTCTCCTCTGTTGGTAAATATTCTGGGATAGAGCATGAAAGGAGCTGACTCAGAAGTATAAAGTAGTAAGCAGCAGTGTGTGGGTTTTGTAACAACTCAGGGTGCATCAAAAGAAATAATATAAGAGTTCTTAACCAAAACAACACTTTTCATTCTGGTATTCAGTTTCAAAAGACAGCTCTGCCACATTGCCAGTTTTAATTACAACCATACACACTGATTTAGATTTCACTATTGAACTACTTTCAAGTAAAAGAAGGAACTCAAAATAGAAATGACTTATGATACAACTATTGTTATTCCCTCACAGCTTCAGGGAAAACAGGCTTTATATACACTGTAGTAAGTACAGAATGTACAGAAGACAGTTATATATACAAAAGTGCACTAATATAGTAATACATTTAGCAGTAATACAGGAAAAAAAATCCTGGTTAACAATCTGATACATTACAGTATTTAAAACTACTTGAAGATTCTCCAAACCAGTCAACTTCCTACTTGCTTTGGTTATGATATTGCTGCTACATAACTAATCTTTGAAACTAAAAAGCAAAAACAAAAACCCACAATTTGAAATTTTTACCCATATGTGAATTGTTTTGCATATACTTGTTTCTCATTAATAGCCTTTGACAATAGTCCTTAAATTCCCAACACAAAGATTCAGAATAGATAATACCTCTTAAGTGAGAGTACTCAAATAGGAAATTAAATGGATCCACTACAGGAACAGACATTATCTGCTCCATTGCTAAAAGCCTCAGCTAGATAACCTAACCACAAATCTCAATTTCAGTCTCAGTTTACATCCAATAAGTCAGCTACTGTTAAAAGAGCCAGCAGCTCCACACAACAAGTCATGGCTTCAGGCCACTGTTCCTTAGAACAATTCAGAATATTAAGTGTTAACTTGTTATTTATACATATAGTCTACAACTACCTTTACAGAGTCAAATGTATATGCATAATTAGAGCAAGTCTCCCCTTTCTCACCCCCATCCCTCACCACAAAAATGAACACAGATTTCCACAGGTTTTGTTGGACACAAAGATGTAACAAAGAAATGTGACAATTAAAAAAAGTACTACATATAGAATTTAGAGAAGATCAAACAAGTTTTTCTGAGTTCGGTATGAGTGTCAAATTAAAATTTAATTTGCCGTTATATGCTCTAGGTTAAAACAGTAATTACCTTAATTTAAAAAATAACTAGAGGGAGAGCCAAAAAGAAATAATTTTAATGTTAAAAAGATAAGAAAATAAAATTTCAGTGAGTCAACTCAGATCTTCAGCAGTATCATGCAACTTCCTTACTCTTAATGGCCAGTTAGAAGAATTTTCAGAATTCCTTCTAAGGCTTTTGGAATAAGTAACTTATTTTCCAAAGAAATAAGACCTAAGCATTATAAGTAGTTATGTTCTGGATACTATGCTAACAAAGATGCCTAGCTTAAAATATCTCAGATAGTTTTTATTCACTTAGCATAATTTTATTTTTAAGACAAAGTTTATCTTACTTTATCAGACTTAAAATGAATCCAAAGTTACCACAGTACATATGTATACAAATACTTATTTCCTAACTAATAGTCCTTTCAGAATTAAATTTACTTCTAGTTCAGACATGTTGAATGAGTCAGTGCCCTCAACATCAACACTTATTTGAATGCAACTGGGGATTTTCCTATTAATTGTCCCAAACTATAAATGGACTGCGAGTACCCTCCACCAATTCCAAACAAATGTTTTTCTTGAAGACAGAAGTGTAAAAGTTCATTTGTTAAAGGAAAGGAATGTGTTCCAGCTATTACACAAATGAATTCAAAGAATTCCTAGAGAATCAACTTGCTACATAATCTCTGT
Organism: Symphalangus syndactylus; assembly: GCF_028878055.3. Lineage (NCBI taxonomy): Eukaryota > Metazoa > Chordata > Mammalia > Primates > Hylobatidae > Symphalangus > Symphalangus syndactylus. Next base: position 108,194,502 of record NC_072447.2, on the reverse strand, counting down.
CCTTGAAGTGCTTTTGCCTGTACCTTGAAAATTATCTTTCTAGATATTAAAAGTGATCTGGTTTGAAGAAGTATCCTGGCATATGATCTTTTTCAGAGGAAAAAAAATACATTAAGCCATACTTTAGATAACTTTCAAGGCTCTTCAATGATCTAGCTAGGCCGAAAATAAAGTTACGCAAATGAAACTTAAGATTTGAAGGTTTTTGTTTTTATACTCTATTAGCATTGATTGGTTCAATTTAATGGCTTTGCTTACTGATATCCAATTCCATGGGCATTATGCAAAACAAATTACAACATTTGGGTTGTTTCTGAGTTTTGAAAAGCCTGATACTGACAAAAACTACAGAGTTCACCACCTTTAAGGCACATGAGGCTATACAGACTAAGCCGCAAACAAAAAGTCTCTGCTGGAGAACCCAGAAACAAACAAGACTTCTATATTGGCTGTGTACTAACATTTCTGGCTAAAATATGAAGACATTTGCTATATTTTATAATTTTTAAAGCTCATCAGAATCTGGATACCGCTATAGTTTCCTGTAATTTTTCCTTTATGAGAGGATTTAGCACTTTTAAAAGCTAAATAAAATGAGAAGTTCACCCAATCTATAATGAGTCATTATTTTATAAGTCAGTTTCTGAGATTAATTCAGCAATATCTAATTCACTCAAGGGACAGAGGAACTGGACAAAACTGCCATAGCCTAACAAAAATGAGGTTAAGTCTCATGAAAAAAAGCGTTATTTTATTCTAAGTTCTTGTTGGGAGAGAATGAACTAGCCCTTTATACCTCACTACACATTATAATACATCACCTTCAATTCAGTTGCAAAACTATAGAAAAATATTATATATGTCATTTTGTTAAATGCAAGTCTCATCCTTTAGAAAGCTGTGGTAGGAACTGAGATACTACTATAAGATCTCTAATAAAATGTTTCTGGATAAATCTGTGGGAAATTTATTACGCCCTCAGTTAACAAGGCTTATTTTCAAAGAGGAGACTTAAAATGTGCTCCAATGTCAGTTCTCTACAGATGAGAACCAATACTACAGCAAGTAAGTCTTGCCTTTTTATTAATTAATTGGTTAGTTAGGATTTGTATCTAAAAATAAATACTACTGAGTTGGATTGTTTTAAATTGAACTCAGAGATATACTATATTGAATAAATTATTACTTATTCCAAGAAAGAAATAGTCCAAACTTTGAATTATCTACACAAGACATTAAAACGGAAAAAACGTACAGCACATGAACAGAGACCAAAGAGCTTTTTATGTCTTTTTCTGCTAGTTTCTTTTTTGGGGGGACAGAGGACTATTTAATCTCCCTCTTCAATCACAAGCAAGCCCAAGTTAGTTAATTATTTTCTTTTAATCAAAGGAAATATTTTCAATCTCCTTCAACCCAACTTTATGGACTATCTCTAATTTATAGTACTATAATGACAGTTCATCTGGATTTACACAAAATTTCATGATGCACTTCTATAAACATTTAAACCCTTACAAACTTTAAAAATCAACTTTGTGGCACTTTGGTAAACTTAATAGTGACTCAAGTTAAATTGAAAGTAATAAGACTATATGATTATTGGGAGAGTAGGGGAATTGGTCTTAAATTACATCATGACCCTGTTTAGGGTTTTCTTTTACTGATGACCGTTAAGTAAATAGTTTCCAAGTATTTGACAGATAAATGGTGCTCTATGGTCTCCAAAAGTGGCCTGTTTTCCTTGAAGAATAGGTAAAGACGGCAGGTAATCATTCTTGGGATTTTGCTTTTGCTAAGAGCAGGTAGAGAATTTAGATACAGTTACTATGCTCTATTTGCTCTCCCTATACTTGGAAGGGAAAACAGTGAGGTTAAGTTGTTCCACCTCCACAGAGTATTCTGGTGTCTATCCCCAAGCTCTCTTTGGGTCCTCTAAGCTGGTTAGGAGAACCAAAGAGGGGGAGGGGGAAAGTAAGAAAGACTACTCCAACTGAAAACCATAGACACATATGTTTTATTTTAGTAAAAATTTCAAATTATGACTTTAGTAGTCTTTAAAAGGTTACAACCATATCACAGACCTTGGCAAAGCTGCAATGTATTAATTTTTATCCCCAGTTTCCATTCTTTAACCTTCAAGGAACGAAAATGAAATCAAAATTTTAAAACACATGATTATAAGCCTTTGTATCAACTGAGAATTAAGAATTTAAGTCATGAATCTTTTTCTTAATAAGCTACTTGATATAACAAAAAGTAAAAAAAAAAAAAAGGTAGAAATCTTACTAACCTCTGTACACTTAGAGTTTGAAAAATATTGATTACAGCTCTTCCTACAGAATCACGGTCACCTTCAAAATGCTATCCACAATATAAAGAAAATTATGAAAGTCAGAAAGCAGCTTGATTGTCAGTAGTATCAGTTTCCATCTTCTTTAACCCATGTGAATGTTCAAGACGTGGTAGAAGAAAAGGAATAACGCTATTTCTAATGTTCATGATAACACTCTAGGAAAACATTTAAAGAAACTCCATGATTTCACAGTTAAAATTAGAGCTCTATTAATAACCAACAAGCTAAGGTTTTTCTATATCTCATTGCTCTGTATATTTCTAGCAATTTATAGAGAAATTTAGCAGATCTATAAGGGTTTTCATCAGTTAATTTTCAACAGTAACTAGGTCACATGCCAGAAGCTGTTACACCAAATATTTAAAAATTAGAGCTGTGCTGAAAAAAAAATGACCTACAATAAGAACTTGAGAGAGATATAGACTGACTTCCTGCCTGAGACAATTTTACAGCCTAAAAATTCTGAAAGCAACAGAAAAGCAGAATTGCTTATTTTGCCTAATTACTTTCACCATTTAAATATTAATCAACATAGCATCAAGTCTAAAATTCAGCTACTAGTAACATTATTTCATCAGTAGTCATCACTTAAAAAAGGATTCTGAACTTACATAAAGTAAAAAACAAAAATAAATCTAATAGGAAAAAGATGAGGGCCTGTTCTAATACCTTTGAGTCAATAATGAATGAAAACAGAACTAAAACTAATGAAGGCACTATCGTAAACAGCGATCCACACCTTGCCCACCCCCACACCTCAGAAAAGATTTCCACCAGGAATCAAGAATTATGCTATGGCCCTTTAGGAAAAGTAAACTAAGAAATTGTAACATTAAGAAGGGAACTAAATTACGATCTCTACACATGTATGTATACTGACATAATAAACTACTGTCAGCAGTACCTTGAAATCTTCTAAACTGTGTAAGTACTAGTCTTTGAAGAAGCCCATACACTTTTTCACCACCATAAACTTTAAACAGTCAAAATGTTTACCCAAAGTAGTGGTTCTTAAACTAGACTGTGCATCAGAATAACCCAGCACTTGTTAAAAAAACAATGCTAGGCACTTCCCTGTTGGTTTCTGATTCACTACGTCTGGGGGCAGGCCCCAGTAGTATGCATTCCTAACAACTTCTCAAGCGATGCTGAAACTGCAGGTCTTGGGACCAACTGCCAAGAACCACTGGCTTAAATTATTAATGGTACATCAGCACAGCCCTAACCAAAATTTTGGTCAAGATGCATGTAAACCAATAAGGATGGAGTATTTTAATGCTCACAAAGAATGTTGATAAATTCACCCTTATTACATCAAAACATCAACATCTGCTTCATGGTCTTCCTCAGTCACTTTCAAGGACAGCACCTCTTCATTAAGGAAGAGCCCACTGAGCCTCTCCTTCCGGGCCTGCCTCTGCTCCTTCAGCTGCCTCTTGCGGAAGGCCTTCTGCTGTAACTTCCGCTGCTTGGATCGCTTCTGTCAAAATAAAAATTTCTAAATCAGTTTGGTTTAGTTTTTGGCATATCCACCCCAAAATGTTTTGTGGATCAAATTCTCTATTTTCTAACTTTAAGAGCTGTTCAAATCCTTCTGTAGTATGATCCTTGTTCCAATAAGTGAGCCACTGGCTTAGGCTTAAAAATGATTAAGATTCCAATTTTGTGGTATTTGACCAGTGACTCTTCAGATTAGCAAGGGTTGAGACAATCATTTTGGCTAGTGATAGATAATAAGTCACTTCAAAGACTTCTTTTTTAAATTCCATTAAGGTACATTGGTACAAATGCATAGTGAACACACAGTTAATACTAGGGGACAATACTGAATACAAATGTGGAGAACATTGCCCAAATCTCTAATACTTATGATTCTCAGGTGCCTTTCATCCAAAAACACTAGCAATCTTACAATGGCAGGTAAAAAAAATCATGCCTTTTTTGTAGTAGGCGAATACCATCTTAAAAATCCATCAGAAACTCAATGGGTACTCCCATCCTTGTCACTGGTGAACTGATACTAAAAAGGAATGACCACACATCTAGAGAAATTCCTTAGCAACTAACAAAGCTGGCTATGTTTCTGCTACTTCCCTAAGAACAAGGGAAAGAATCATTGTGTATCTTCAAGTCACCACTGGGTCACTAAAGAGTTAGAGAGATTCTCTTATCATCTTTAAACTGGCTCCAGATTCTTGCCATTGCAAGGAATCAAACTCCCCTGCTAAGCCACAGGACCATTCTAAATATACTTATACCTTCTTTTTTTTTTTAAGAGCCCGACAATATTATACAGAACTTTCTCAACTGTGAAAAGAGTAGACAGAAATTATAGAAAGTATTAGATTTTTAAATTAGCTAAGAAGAAACATTTAAGATTAAAACATTAAGAAAACATTTAACACACACAAAAGACATACACAACATTCTTAGGAGCTAATAGACAGCAACATCAGCAACGTAGTGAGATTCGCTCAGTAGTGAGTTGCAGTCAATATTGCAATCTTGAGAATAACTTATTATTTCCACCAATTTATCTTACTTAAAACATACACAAAAATCAGGTAAGATTGAATGCAATATGGTTGTGGGTCAAAACAGCATTTCAAAGCACTCAGCCTAGAGTGCTTTGTTCAACAGCAGAGCATCCTGCTTGTTTAATTAAGACCAAAACCCACAGGCATCTAGACAGCAGGATCATTTTAACTCTTCAAGAAATTTATATGAAGGAGTACTAATGTTAATATTGAAAGGTAAAGTTTTGTACTGATTAGACGTTTTACTTTTGAATCCCGAATCCGCTCTGCTGCACTTGCAGACAGGTTGCTGTCACTGTGTGCTCGACTCATGTTGGCACTGGAGTTTGAAGCAGAGTTTCCAACACTGGACCCACTGCTGCTTGCAGAACTGACCATGCTGGCACTGCTGCTGCTGGCGCTGGCACTGGCACCGCTCACTCCACTGGTGCTTGCACAACTAAAGTTGCTTCTCTTCCAGGCCTCTCTTGCAGGCCGTTGGCGAGGGCTATGTTCCTTGATATAGTTTCTGACCTTGGGATGCACAAACACAAACTGGTTAGTGTTGCTCCTTGATATATTTTCTGACCTTGGGATGCACAAACACAAACTGGTTAGTGTTGCACCTTGATGTTCTACCTTCAAAATGACGGGGGAAAAATAATATTGTACTTAATCTAAAAGATTGTCAAAAGTGCTGCAGATGCATACGTAAGGTAGAATAGAAAGGCTAAATTTAGAAATAAGTACTAGAAAATAGACAATGTTCAAAATTCTAGAAAACATGTTATAGAGCTGGATTTTAAAAGCACATAAAATAAAATCAGTAAATGGAAGGCTACTAGCCTTCAGAAATTTAGGACTGTAAAAAAATAGCACTCAAAATACAAACTAACAATGAAATAAAATAGATGAGATTAGGCATTTGTTAAAGGTCTCCACTTAAGACAATTTAAGCTGCTGATTTTATCTAAGATTAGGGTGTTTCCTAAATCTTAGCTAGGGGCCAATGATACCTGTCTTCAAATGCAAGACATCAATTTATCATACTAATGAAAAATTTGTTGGAATGTAGAAAATTATAGTATGTCTGCTGGGAGAAATACTGAAATGAGAGAAATTTTTCATAAATAATGATAAATGCAAAACAAAGAAACAAATCAAAAGTAGAACATAAGAACGTACGTATTCATTCAGCTACGTACCAGAGAAAAAGAACAGCAAAAATTGTATTTAGAAGATACCAGAGGCCAGGCGCAGTGGCTCATGCCTGTAATCCCAGCACTTTGGGAGGCCAAGGCAGGTGGATCACGAGGTCAGGAGTTCAAGACCAGCCTGGTCAAGATGGTGAAACCCCATCTCTACTAAAAATACAAAAATTAGCTGGGTGCGTTGGCAGGTGCCTGTAAACCCAGCTACTTGGGAGGCTGAGGCAGGAGAATCGCTTGAACCCAGGCAGTGGAGGTTGCAGTGAGCCGAGATCGTGCCACTGCACTCCAGAGTAAGACTCTGTCTCAAAAAAAAAAAAAAGAAGAAGATACCAGAGTACCAGAGATGCGTATTTCAGAAGAGCTGAGAGAAAATTCACTAGGTTTCACCCTAGCCTGGCTCAATTATTACTGCATAGAACTACTCAAATCCCTCAGCTCAGATGTTTATCAAAGAATGGCTCTCATTAATTAGTATTTTGATTGTCAATTAGTCTCCTGTAAACTGAGTTAGAATAAATCTATACCTTAACCTAACCACTCCATAAGTGGTGACATTAAATTTCAAATCCTATACAATTGAAAAGCAGGTTCTAGATTCACATTGATCCCAGAAAGATACTGGCAGGTGAGATGTACATAAAACCTCTTAAATCAATGTGCCATCATTTTTTCTAATACTGCCTTTCGCAGCAGTGATTTTGGCCTTAATTATCTATGTATTTACATATGATTATTTTAGTCTACATTTTATAAGATGGTGGTTTTTTAATAGTTAAATAATCTGTATTTTCTTTACATACCTGCTTCAGTTTTTCATCTGTGAGACAGTTAAGTTCAATAATAAACTCACTGTCTGTAGGGGAGATTTGAGCAGAAGGATCAATGATCTTAATAATATCAAGTTGCTCCCGAAGACCCATCTCAGTACTCACTTTCCGACTCAGATACTCAATATATTCCACCTATGTGATGAAAAAATTACAACAAATAAGATCATTGCTAAAACTTCTGATCCTTTATTACGTCAATTATAATGCGTTTACAAAGCAGAAGCACTTAAGGTTATATTTGCTCCCTGAAAAACAGTTAAAGCTCAAATTCAGATTTACTAAGCAATCCACATTTCCCCAGTAGCTTTAAACAGGCAATAAACTGAGCTTTACCTAGTCTCCACATAAAAGCTTTTAATTAAGAATGTCAAGATCTTTACCTGCTCATCATTTGTCATTGCACTCCAAGGGAGTTCATCTAAATTCCGGTGCTTGTTTTTCTTTTTAGGAAGCAGGCAAGGTGAACTTGGAATACTGGGTATGACATCAGAAAGTACATCACTCCCACTGGCAATGTCACTGCCTGGTAACTTTATAAAAATAAGGAGGGTGTGGGGAAGGAAAGCAAAATTTTTTCAGACTACATTTTAAATACTACAATATATTTTCCACATTGATCAAAAGTTACTTTATGAGACTGACGTGCTGCTGGCTGTGCTAAGAGGGCTTCCTTTAATATAAGACTAATGGCAGCCGGGCGTGGTGGCTCATGCCTGTAATCCCAGCACTTTGGGAGGCCGAGGCAGGTGAATCCCCTGAGGTCAGGAGTTCGAGACCAGCCTGGCCAACATGGTGAAACCCTGTCTCTACTAAAAATACAAAAATTAGCCAGGTGTGGTGGCGTGTGCCTGTAGCTACTCGGGACGCTGAGGCAGGAGAATCGCTTGAACCTGGGAGGTAGAGGTTGCAGTGAGCCGAGATCGTGCCACTGCACTACTCCAGCCTGGGAGACAGTCAGACTCCATCTCAAAAGAAAAAAAAAAAAAAAGACTAATGGCAAATATAGAATCAGAGGACATTAATTCTGATCCATGCCTATTTTATACAAAGCAGCAACATAAGTATATAAATATATATTCTTTGCATATAGTTATTCAATGAAAGATGTTTTTGAAAAGCTTAGACTCCTAATCAAGACTTATTAAAATGGTAACCGAAGAGTCAATCATCATTAAAGTTTTTAATGTATAATGAGAATATGACTAGGGCCTCCACACTGTAATGAATAAGAAGCACTGGTCTCCATCTGGGGAGACCTGAGTGATGTGCCACTAACTGGCTTTTTGCCAGAGACTGTGCTAAACATACTGTCAATATAAAGACAAATACATCTTGGTCTTTGTCCTCAAGTCTGTATTAGTGACCTCAAGACAATGAAAATAAATTAAGGCCGGGCAGAGTAGCTCACGCCTGTAATCTCAGCACTTTGTGAGGCAGAGGCAGGAGGACTGCTTGAGCCCAGGAGTCCAAGACCAGCCTAGGCAATGTGGCGAGACCCCGTCTAAAAAAAAAAAAATTATCATGTCTGTAATTCCAGCACTTTGCAAGACTGAGGCGGGAGGATCGCTTGGGCCCAGGAGTTCGAGAGCAGCCTGTCCAACATAGCGAGACCTCATCTCTATTTAAAAAAAAAAAAAAAAAAAAAGAAAGGAAAAATAATTAGTTGGGTGTGGTGGCACATGCCTGTGGTCTGAGGTGGGAGGATCGCTTGAACCTGGGAGGTTGAGGCTGCATTGAGACATGTTTGTGCCACTGCATACCAGCCTGGACGACAGAGTAAGACTTGGTCTCAAAAAATAAATAAAATAATTTTAAATATGCTGTTAAAATAAAGCAAAACATTTTAAGAACCAGAAGTATTACAAGAGAAAAATTAGAAAAAAATCATAGAAGACAAAGTGTAGACAAAGGAGAAATAAAAGCAAGCCTAACGCACAGAAAATCAATTTAACACAAACAGCAAAAATACATGCTATAATTTATATATATTTATGTATATTTTTGCACATATGCATATACTCATGTATATGCATGGTCACCGCCATGACCAAGGTTATAAATATATCCGTTACCTCCAAAAGTTAGAATGGATTTAATTTTAAATAAATATATTTAAGTCATTCATCAAAAAGGTAAAGTCTTTTCTTCTACAAGGAGCACATGACAATTTTCAAATATACTGACTTCATTTTTACAAGGTATTTTGCTGTGTTTTGGTTCTATAGAGCTTGCAACTGTATCTGAACTCTGATTTCTAGGCTTCTGCGGTTACCAAAAAAGCGAAGAGCTACTTTAGTCATGAAGTCATGAAGACTATTGTGATCACATGTATTTCAACTCCTACTTTGTACATAGCAGTATAATAGGTACAGGGGATTCAAAGCAGTGTTAAGTCCCTACACAAAAACTTTACTTGGGAAAGTAATACAATAACACAGACATACAATTACACAACACAGTACATGATGAATGCTAGGTTTCAGACGACAGGTCATCAATGGAAATATCTAGCAGTGGGTTGAAGCTGCAGGATTAAAGTTTGGGAGAATTGCAATGGACTGCAGGCAGGCACTGGGGAATCAATCACAAAGAAATAAATGAAACCACAAAGATAGGCGTCAATCACTATGCAAAAGATGACTACGATGTTTAAAATGAAATTGTCTAAGAGAGAGGCCATTCTTTCTACATCCCCATAAGTAGCTACTACTGTTAAAAACCACATTTTCACTATGACAGTTATTGACAAGTCCAAGTACATAAGTGACTACCAACAATCTGTATAACTTCTTTTAAAATCTCATTAACGGCTGGGCGCAGTGGCTTATGCCCGTAATCCCAGCATTTTGAGAGGCGGAGGTGGGTGGATCATCTGAGGTCAGGAGTTCGAGACCAGCCTGGCCAACATGGCAAAACTCTGTCTCTACTAAAAATACAAAAATTAGCTGGGTGTGGTGGTGCGCACCTGTAATCCCAGCTACTCAGGAGGCTGAAGTAGGAGTATCGTTTGAACCCGGGAGGCGGAGGTTGCAGTGAGCCGAGATCGTGCCACTGCACTCCAGCATGGGAGACAGAGTGACCATCTCAAAAAAAAAACAAAAGAAAACAAAACATAAAATCTCATTAACTAACACTGCTTGAACTGTTCACTCTTGACCCTAATTGTTATCTAGGTGGTGTTATGAAAGGATGACTGCTGAATGCACATATTAATACCATCTCTTTTTCAGCCTTTAATTGCAAAAAAGAAAATGCTTTGCTATTTTCTCTTTGACTTCAAATCACATCAGAAGTCTCCCTGTGGCCCCTAAAGAAAAAAAGAGATACTTCTTATCAGACAAAAGGCCTCCCCTACATCAAGTTCCTTTGATAAATGAGGTAAACGGAAGAACTCTTGAAATACCTACACTTTCAAAATATAAGAAAAAAATTCACCTAAATCTTGGAGAATATCTGCTAGGCACTTAAATTTGTACCTTTTCTTCTCTTTATGCATTTGTTGGGGAGGGAGGGGTGTAAAAAAGGTAATTAATGGTACCTTGGCCATTTTTTTTCAGGGATAAGTAAAAAGATCCCAGAGTTCAAATCCCAGCTCCACTGCTCACTAGCAGTGTGACCTTGTGTAGGTTAGTTTGTTTCTTTGAGCCTCAGAGTTAGCAGTAAAATGTGGTCAATATCATCAGTCTCAAAGGATTGTTGAGTGGTTTAAATGTGGTAACATGCCTGGCACACAGGCAACACTCAATAAGGAGATGTACTTTTCTTTTCCCATCCCTTGCCATGGTTTTGGACCCTTAAAAAAGCAGCACAATCCCTCAGAGAATGTCACATGTTGCTAAAGTGCGTGGGTTAATTTCACAAGGTAGTGTTTCAGAATGATAGGGGAAAAAGGAAAAGACATTCAGGTAAGGAGAATAATTTAGTAAAGTCATAGATGGAAAAAAACATAGTATGAGGTGACATATATTCTAGATATCATATCATTTAATCATATGTCAATATGATTAACACAGAAAGTCAGTGCTAGGGATTTGAAAGCTCAACAGAAGAACCAGAAACTGTCATATGATATGTAGAAGTAGGCCGATAACATTTTCTAAGAAGTAATTTGATGAAACTGGTCTTCAGGGAAGATCAGCTAAAAAGCACTATGGGGACAAAATAGAGTGAGGAAAGATTGGAATTAGATAGGAAGCTCTTGTAATCTAGGCGTGGATGAAAATAAGCAAAAATGGAAAGAAAAATGGGGATAGGAAAAATGTAACATGAAAATTTACAAAGCCGAGCGCAGTGGCTCACACCTGTAATCCCAGCACTCTGGAAGGCTGAGGTGGACAGATCACGAGGTCAGGAGTTCGAGACCAGTCTGGCCAATATGGTGAAACTCCGTCTCTATTAAAAATACAAAAATTAGCCAAGTGTGGTGGCGTGAGCCTGTAGTTCAAGCTACTTGGGAGGCTGAGGCAGAAGCATCGCTTGAACCCAGGAGGCAGAGGTTGCAGTGAGCCAAGATTGTACCACTGCACTCCAGCGTGGATGACAGAGTAAGATTACATCTCAAAAAAAAAAAAAAAGAAAAAAGAAAAAAATTACAAAGCTGTTTGATAACTGAATGGATAAGGTAAGAAAGAGTCTCATGTTGAGACCAGAAAAAAACTGGTGACATTTCAGGTCATACAACCCACCCAGAGTGATACACTTAAAGACCTCAATTTTCATAGCAAGGTAACTGAAAGGATGTTAAAGATCTTCTAGTCCAACATCCTCATTTTACATATAAGAAAAAAATGATGTCTGGGGAGGGTCATACAACTAGTGGCAGAATCCAAAGTAGGACACCAATCTAATGCTTTCAACTATGCCAAACAGTTTTGCCTGTCTGGTAAGTTTGCAATGAGAGGAATGCAATTTGGGATATAAAGAGTTTGTAGTGATTATGGTAGCACAAGTGTCCTTTGGACGGACAATAGTAATTTTTCACTAAGTTGTAAGACATGTCACTAAGCAGAGTCTATTTTTTCCCATGGAAACATTGTAATTGGAAGTTGCAACACTGCATCAAGGACTCAGCATCAAATAATGGGTTAGTATTAAATATTAAGGTCATCTAAGTGGAAATGTCAGGTAGTCAATTGGAGATACAGGATTAGACTAGCGGTTGTACAGGAGAATTGTATGGGCTTCTGTATATTTATTAGACCAGCAATTTTCCATTTTATAACTGATACTATATTTCAGAATAAATAATAACTCCCAGCCCATATTTTTCATGGGCAATATTTGGCATATTTATATTATGATCAGTAATTGTGAAACATAGGGAGACTTAAATCTCTGCCATATTTTCTGCAGAATGCAGCAGAATTTTATGAGTAAGCTCGTTTCTGTAACAGCTGATATGTAATTTCAGATTGTACCTCTAGGTTTCAAGTGTGACAGCTGATTACTCACTGTTTAAATTTTCTAAGCTTTCCTGCTCAACAATAGAAATAATTTCTCAGTCTCTAAGACTAGTTAAATATATCCTTAATAACAAAAGGACTGAAAGCAAAGAAAATTATCAGCAAAGCAAAATGCAAAGATGCTAATCATTCTAAGGTTAAAATCTCATTTTATTAAGTAGTGAGCATTTTTCTTCCCAGAGAATCCATAAATCATTTATATTTACTTTAGTAGTAACTGAAACATCTGTTAAAAAGAAAGATTTAAACAAATATAGTTTTTAATCATAACAGAATACACATTTTTTAACTACAGTAAATGATTTTTAATCCATATTAATCCTAACATATAATTTGTAATTATATTCTTGGATAATTTACTGCTCAGGATTACAAAATCCCACAAATACAAGACAGCACTTCAAATCTTTCAGCATATTTAAATAGCAGATATCCATGGTAATAGAGTATCCATACTCCAATTTCACAAGTGGGAAAACACATTACTAAGGCAGGTCTGATTTTTGTTCTGACATCATAGTCACTCATGTACATTAACAGTGAATGGCTGGGGATGGTTTTCCACTCTAACTACTCATAACATGAGTGAAGAAGCCAGCAATTAAAACTTAAAAATGCCTGCCACCTTGCAACATTATGGATGATAACTCTAAATAAATCACATAAAATAAGCAGAAGAAATATTTCTTAGAATTATCAGGACTCCCATCTGATTTATGCTTTACTAAGAATCCTTGTAGTCTGATTTTAAATACAAAGTCTGCACTGAGAAAAAAAGAGAGAGACACTGGCTGGCTGAGCACAGTGGCTCACGCCCGTATTCCCACCACTTTGGGAGGCCAAAGTGGAAGGATCACTTGAGCCCAGGAATTCAAGACCAGCCTGGGCACCAAAGTGAGACCCCGTCTCTACAAAAAAATTTTAAAAAAAATAGCTAGTTGTTGTGGTGGCCACCTGTGGTCCCAGCTACTGAGGAGGCTGAGGCAGGAGGACTGCTTGAGCCCAGGAGACCAATTCTGCAGTGACCCATTTTTGCATCACTGCACTCCAGCCTGGATGACAGAGCGAGGCCTTGTCTCAAACAAAAAAAAAAATTAAAATTTCATTATGAATATCATGAAAAAAGTTTATATCTTAAATGAGAAAGTCTTATTAAAAAATTTTAACCAGAAGAGGAAACACTTCCTACCTCCTTATGAGACCAGTATTACCTGGACACCAAAGCTAGACAAAGACACAACTGAGAAAGAAAACTGCAGACCAATATCCCTTATGAATATAGATGCAAAATTCCTTAACAAAATACTAAAAAACCACATCGAGAAGCAGACTGAACCTCTCCCCTAAGATTAGGAAAAAGACAAGGATGCTCACTTTCACCACTTCTATTCAACACTGTACAGGAGATCTAGCTAGGGCAATTAAGCAAGAATTAAAAGGCATCCAGATTAGGAAAAAAGAAGGAAAACTATCTCTAGTCACAGATGACATGATCTTAAATATAGAAAACGATAAATAATCCACACATGGGAAAAAATTATTAAATCTAACAGATGATTTCAGCAAAGTTGGCAGGATACAAAATATACAAACACCAACTGTATTTCTATATATACACTAGCAATGAACAATCTGAAAATAAAATTAAGAAAACAATGCCATTTATAACAGCATCAAAAAGAATAAAATATTTAGGAATAAATTCAACCAAGAGAGTGTAAGACTTAGACATTGAAAACTATAGAACATCATTGAAATAAAGAAGCCCAAATAAGATATTCCATCTCATATTAATGAATTGGAATATTTAATATTGTTAAGATGGCAATACTCCCCAAAGCAATATACAGATTCAATGTGATCTCTACCAAAATTCCAACTACTCTTTTTTGAAAAATGGGCAACCTGATTCTAAAATTCATATGGAATTGCAAGGACCCCAAATAGCTCTGTTACCCAGACTAGAGTGCAATGGCACAATCTCAGCTCACTGTAACCTTCACCTTCAGGGCTCAAGCGATCTTCCAACCTCAGCCTCCTGAGTAGCTGAGACCACAGGTGCACGCCACCACGCCTGGTAAATTTTTGCATTTTTTTTAAAGACATGGGGTTTTGCCATGTTGCCCAGGCTTGTTTCGAACTCCTGGGCTCAAGCTATCTATCCACCTCGGCTTATCAAAGTGCTGGGATTACAGATGTGAGCCTAAACAATCCTTATAATGAACAACAAAGTGGGAGAACTAACACATCTCAATTTCAAAACTTACTGAAAAGCTATAATAACTAAAACAGTGTGGTACCAGCATAAAGACAGACACATACAGCAATGGAATAGAATTTAGAGTCCAAAAATAAACCCATACATCTATGATTAATTCATTTTCAAAAGGGTGCGAAGATGATTCAATGAGGAAAGAATAATATTTTCAACAAATTGTGCTGGGACAACTGGATACCTACATGCAAAATAATAAATTTGTGAGCCAGGTGCAGTGGTGCATGCCTGTAGTCCCAGATACTCAGGAGGATGAGGTAAGAGGATTGCTTGAGCCCAAAAATTTGAGACCAGCGTGGACAACATAGTGAGGCTCTGTTCTTAAAAAAAGAAAGAATGCACCTGTAATCCTAGCACTTTGGGAGGCCGAGGAAGGTGGATCACCTGAGGTCAGGATTTCAAGACCAGCCTGGCCAACATGGTGAAACCCCGTCTCTACTAACAATATAAAAATTAGCCAGGCTTGGTGGTGGGCGCCTGTAATCCCAGCTACTCAGGAGGCTGAGGCAGGAGAATGGCATGAGCCCAGGAGGCAGAGGGTGCAGTGAGCTGAGATTGCGTCACTGCACTCCAGCCTGGGCAACTGAGCTGAGTGGGACTCTGTCTCAAAAAAACAAACGAACAAAAAACAAAAAAAGAAAGAATGACTCTGGACTCCTATCTTACACATCATATACAAAAAGTAACTCAAAATGGTCAAAGATCTACATGTAAGAACTAAAACTCTAAAAGTCTGGGAAGGAAACAGGTGAAAATCTTCCTCATCTTGGATTACACAATGGTTTTTAAAATATGACATCATAAATACAGCAAAAAAAAAAAAAGGTAAATTAGACTTCATCAAACTTAAAAACTTTGGTGTCAAAGGACACTATCAAGTGAACAAATACTAACAAGCAAAAAGACAACCTGCAGAATAAAAACATTTTTGCAAATCATATATCTGATAAGGGTCTAGTAGCCAGAATATAGAAAGAACTCTTACAACGCAACCATGAAAAGTAAAATAACACAATTTTAAAAGCGGCAAGGTATTTGAATAGATATTTCCCCAAAGAGGACACACAAATGGCCAATAAGCACATGAAAAGATGCTCAAAACCATAATGAAATACCAATTTATACCCAGTAGGATGGCTACAAACAAAAAGACAACGCCAAGTGTGGACAAGGATGTGGTGAAATGGAAACTTTCATACACTGCTGGTGGAAAAGTAAAATGGTGTAGTCACTCTGGAAAACACGTTGGCAGTTCCTCAAAAAGTTAAATATCAAGTGATCATATGATCCAGCAATTCCACTCCTAGGGGTATATCCAAGAGAATTAAAAATATAAATCCACATAGAAACTTGAATCTGAATGTTCAGAGCAGTATTATTTATAACAGCCAAAAAGTAGAAACAACCCAAAAGTTCATCAGCTAATGAATGAACAAAATGTGGTACTGTACATCTACACAATGGAATATTAGCCACAGAAAGGAATGAGGTACTGTTACATGGTACAACATGGATGAACCTTGAAAACATTATTCCAAGTGAAAGAAGCCAGACACAAAAGGCCACATATTCATCCATTTATACGAAATATCCACAAAAGCAAATCCATAGAGAAATTAGATTAGTATCTGCCAGGTGATAAGGGGGAGGGGAGAATTGGGACTATGTGCTAATGGGTATAGGATTTCTTTTGGGGGTGACAGAAATTCCCTGGAATTAGACAGTGGTGATGGCTGAACAACTGTGAGTATATTAATAACTACTGAATTATACATTTCAAAATGATGAAAATGGTGAATGTCATCTCAAATTTTTAAAAAGTTTTAAAATTTTTTAATCCAAATAATATGAAAAACAAAAATGGAAGGGTTGTGAATTACTTTTTTTCTTAAAAAAAAAATCTCATCTTTTCAGTGTAGCATCGTTTATAACAACAAAAAACTGAAACCAACCGAAATAGCCATAATTAGGAAATGGATTAAGTAAATTATGATGCAGTTATGGAAAAGAATGAGATGTGTTAGCTGAAAAAAAAAAATAGGGCCAAACAGTGGATGAAGTATAATCCCATGTGTTTTTAACAGTATGCAAACATACTTCTATCTGCATAAGCTCCTAACAGTGGTAACCATAGTAGAATGGGACTTGCAGACTTTTTTTAATTTGATGCCATTCTGTATTATTTGAAAGCTGTTTGAAATTATAATATTCAATTCCTCTTTTGGAATAAAACTTCAAGTATTCAGATGGCTTTCAAACGTAGCAGACATTCGAATTTATCTAGCGAATAAAATCTTTGCTGTAGGCAGGGAAAACGTCTTTAAATGTTTTATTGTTTTTACAATCAGAATATGGATGTTGTAATAACACAATCTAAATTTTCTGACAAACTGCACTCATTATATGGCAGGATTTTCAAACAATTTACCACAAAGCCATTTTACATGGTATATATGCCACAAGAAAAAAGTGTCAGGTGAAAAACATGTCTACATACAAACAGAATACAAAATGAGAAATTATATATTTCTGATGACAGAACCAAAAATCACGTATTTATGGTAATAACAGTTTATGATATTAGATACATAATGTGACTTATATTTGTCCTATAAGGACACAAAAGCTATTTATTATAGGGTAGGAAGCGTAACTTTGCTTGGATTCATGCACAGAAAGGTACTGATAATATATAATAATGGTAATATTACGCAAGTATTAAATAACATAAAAATCTACAAAAGGATATCTATAGCATCAAAAAGGTACATTAGCAAAAATAAAGATATCCCATCCAATTCTTAACCTTAAAACATGTCAGAATATCTCCAGGACTGGATAAACATTAGAGAAATTTACTTTGAAGTAGAGATGAAAATATCAAAAGAAAAGTTTATACTTCTACTTCGGTAGTAATGATGTCAAGAAAAGGACAAAAAAACTTACCTGCCATTCAAACTCACTATCTGACCAATCCCAGTAAGTGCTAATAGAAGAAGAGACGTCACTGCAGACACTCCCCTCAGGAAATAAATCAAAAGAAGTGAAGTCCTGATCATCTAACAGGGAATAGCAATCATCTTGATCTCCAACAGACACAGATGAAAACAGCTCCTCACTGCCTTCTGAGCTGGCAACACTTGTTCCACAAGAAGTTAGGTTCCACCTTCAAAAACACAACACGAAAGAAATCAAGAGAACTACAGAATCCACACAATTTTAAGATATAATTAACAGGACATATTTATAACATTTATAAGGAATGTGAGGTTTTTTGTATTTTTAAAAGAGCCCTTACCTTTTAAGGAAATATACTAAAATATTTATGAATGATACATGTCTGGGATTTGCCTCAAAATAAGGCAGGGGTTGGGGAGTGGATAGAGGTACAGATGAAGCATGATGCCATATATGAATAAATGTTGAAGCTGGGTGACAGGAACATGGGGTCCATTACACTTTTCTCTCTACTTTTGTAGCTGTCTGAAAATTTTTGTAGTACACTATTTTACAAGAAAGTAGTATTTAAATTAGGACTAAAGTAAAATCTTCATCCATAAACAAAGCATACAGCATAGTGGTTATGAGTAAGCTCTGGAATCAGACAGTTCAAATTCTTGCTCTGTCACTTCCTACCTAATTGATTTTAAGCAAATAACACTCTCTCCAAGTCTGTGTCCCAATGGAGGTATTGTGATGATCACATGAGAATGCATACACAGCACTTGTAGCACACATAAAAAGTGCCCAATATATGACAGCTATTATTATTGTTAAAGGAAGAGTGGGGCCATTGCAGGGCAGAGAAAAGCACTAACAAGCATCTACACAGGTAGATGTTCAAGAAGTGTTTGTTATATTTAAGTAACTTTTTCATATTAATGCTGTACAGGCTCATTGCAAACATGTTGGAAAGAAAGGAATAAATAATAAAATGATCAATAATTCCATTATCCAGCAATAACTAATCTATAATATTTTGGTAGTTTATTTTTATGTGCATACATATTTTTTACAGAATCAGCAATCATTCTGTGTATATATATTTTAGTATATTGCTTTTTTCACTTAACATTAATATGCTAAACATTTTCCTAAGTATATTACTTGAAAACATTTTAATGCCTATATAATATTCTATTGACTAAATGTATAATTTATTTAACTTTATTCCCCCAATAATATATAAGCTGTTTCTAATTTTTTAATATTAGAAATAATACTGAGATGAGCCTTGTTTATAATTATTTATCAAAATATATTATCTCAGGATACAGTTGCTTGAAAGGTAAGTACTGAGTCAAAGAATATGAACATTTCTAAGGATCAATTTAGTCAACACCTTTCTGAAAGGCTGCATCAATTTATACTCCCCAAGGCAGTATATAAAAGTGCTCATTTTATCACAATCTTAACAGAACTAAAATTGCTAAAATTTTTTTTACCTATCTTATAGGACAGAAACTTCTTGTTTATTTGAGACAGGGACTCACTTTTGTCACTGAGGCTGGAGTGCAGTGGCACAAACACAGCTCACTGCAGCCTCAAACTCCCAGGCTCAAGCAATTCTCCCATGTCAGCCTCCCAAGTAGCTGGGACCACAGGTGCAACACGCCCATTTAATTTTTGTATTTTTTGTAGAGATGGGGTTTTGCCATGTTGCCCAGGCTCGTCTCAAACTCCTGAGCTCAAGCCATCCGTCCGCCCCAGCCTCCCAAAGTGCTGGAATTACAGGCGTGAGCCACTGCACCGGCACAGAAACATTTTTATATCAAGTTTTATTTATTTAATTACCAGCAAGATCAAATTTTTAAATACTTATTAGCTATTTCGCTATGGTGTTTTCCTATGTGTTAATATTTTCATTACTAATTTTGTAAGAGTTCTTTATGCATTAAGGATATTGGCATTTTGTCTACAGTATTTATTGCAGGGTTTTTTGGTTGGATCTTTTTTTGGTCTTGAAATCTATCAGTCTGTTTTGTTTTGTAAATTTCCACTAGTTTTATACTATTAATAAGATAATCTTCATTGCTTTGCCAGTAGCATAGAGAATTAAACCTTAAGATAATTATTTAGTATTTCCAGTACTAACAAGCTCCTGAAGTAATGACTTCCTTATGAAAAGTCTGTTATTTACCTATTATTAGGTCGTGTCTCATCCTTCATTAAATCTACTGTTTCTTAAATTATGCACTTCATTTTTTTAACTTCCTCCATTTTGTATGGCTAATCTTTTAGAAGTTCTTGCTTTACATACAAAATTTGGACAACCTGAAAAACTTTATGGTACCTTTTCTTTTGAAGGTAGACCATTTTAAAACACTGAAATACACACACACACAATTATAATTCAGTAAATAGAAAGTAGATGTAGGCCGGGCGCGGTGGCTCACGCTTGTAATCCCAGCACTTTGGCAGGCCGAGGCGGGCGGATCACGAGGTCAGGAGATCGAGACCACAGTGAAACCCCGTCTCTACTAAAAATACAAAAAATTAGCCAGGCGTGGTGGCGGGTGCCTGTAGTCCCAGCTACTCAGAGAGGCTGAGGCAGGAGAATGGCGTGAACCCGGGAAGCGGAGCTTGCAGTGAGCCGAGATTGCGCCACTGCACTCCACCCTGGGCGATAGAGCGAGACTCCGTCTCAAAAAAAAAAAAAAAAAAAAAAGAAGTAGATGTCAATAAATTTTTATAGATAGTAAAAAAAAATAAAATTTATCTAAGAATCGTAGACTATCTTGTAATATTACTTTCATCACATGCTTGCTAGGTGAACAGTACCCTCATTTTAGGAAAATTTTTAGTTAACCAAATTATCCCAGGTCTTGCAATAAAAGTTATGAAGAGGAATCATACCCTGGTTTGAGACCAGTCTGGGTAACAAAGCAAGACACTATCTCTACAAAAAATTAAAAAATGTGCTGAGCAAGGTGGTGCATGTCTGTATTCCCAGCTACTCTCGGGGGGCTGAAGCAGGAGGATCCCTAGAACCCAGGAGTCTGTGGTTATAGCAAGCTGATCCTGCCACTGTACTCCAATCTGTGCGACACAGCGAGGCCTTATCTCAAAACAAAACAAAAATACATTCTGGACACAGTAAGCCCTATCTACATTATGTCCTGAGCAAACTATTTTTCTCGTGTCTTCAAATCATATGTGATTTTTTTCCCTTTATTCATTCACTCATTCAACAAACATTTAGTCAGTATCTTCTATGTACCAAGTACTATGTTCAGTGCTAGGAAAAACTGTTAGATAATTGTTTTTAATTAGAATTTCTTTTTAGTCTGTAAAAATTCTGTAGAAATGTGTTTCTCTCCATGAGTAATAATGATATTCCTTTAAAAAACAAAAACGATGCCATATTTAGTAATCTAACCATTAGATCACTGCCAAAGGAGTCAGGAATTTGCTTCATTTTGTGCTCTTACCTTTGGGCAAAGTCAGTGTGTTTCTCAGTTTTTCAGATTTGTAATCATCACAAGGTTCTGAATGTTCTTAGAAGTCTTTGTCTTTTGTTTTTAATTATCAGCGGCAAGTAAACTGGGCTCATAATTGAACAAATCACTCATAAAATAGAATAATAGTATTTTTTACTAGTAAAGATTGCAACTTTTTTATATCTTCATT
Source organism: Symphalangus syndactylus (assembly GCF_028878055.3). Taxonomy (NCBI): domain Eukaryota; kingdom Metazoa; phylum Chordata; class Mammalia; order Primates; family Hylobatidae; genus Symphalangus; species Symphalangus syndactylus. The sequence goes on along the minus strand of NC_072447.2, from coordinate 108,173,222 downwards.
TCTTTCTTTCTTTTTTTTTTTTTTTTGAGTCAGGGTCTCACTCTGTCAACCAGGCTGGAGTGTAGTGGTGCGACCATGGCTCACTGCAGACTTGACCTCCTGGGCTTGATTCATCCTCTCACCTCAGCCTTCCCAGCAGCTGGGACTACAGGCATATACCACCACGCCTGGCTAATTTTTGCATTTTTTTTTTTTTTTTTTTTTTTTGTAGAGAAAGGGTTTCATCATGTTGTCCGGGCTGATTTCAAATGCCTGGGCTCAAGCAATCCTCCCACCTTGGTCTCCCAAAGTGTTGGGATTACAGGTGTGAACCAATGCACCTGGCAAAATTTTTATATCTTGTAATTTGCAAATTTTTAAAATCATAATTTTAAGGCAATATAGATAAAAACAAAGTAGGAAGTACTTTCATCCATTGCTAGTGGACAGTCCAAGTTGACATAATCTTTCTTAAAAGCAATTTGGCAGTACTATGTACATCTAGACGTTTAAAAAGGTTCATTCATTTGGAATCAACCCCTTCTAGGATTGTGTTCCCTTCCCCAAACAGAAATTTGGAAAAAAGATGTGTGTACAAATATGTCCAAACAATACTATTTGTAATAGTGCAAAAGGGAAAACAAATGCTCCTAAAATATGAGGATTAAATGATATAACTGAATGGTATTTTTATAATCACTAAAAATCGTATTTTCAGATTATTCAAAAGGAAAACACCCAACAATATAAGTGCAAATATGCAGGTCACAAACTGATCCTGATTTTTAAAAATTATATATGTACATAGAAACATTAAAAGAAACATCAAAATGTTGATAGTTGTTACCTTTGGAGAAAAGGATCATGAGTGGTCTATAGTTTTTTATATGCCCTCAGTTTTCTATAATAAGTTTTTAAATAAAAATTTAAGTGTGATTCTTTCAGACTGTTCTGTCAGTTTCAAACTTGTATGTCCATTGTGTGCTCAGCACTAAACTATTCAAATTTACAAGCCCTTACATTTTATTCCACTAAGAGAAAGTTACCTAACACTTCGATTCTAGCTATAACCATATCATCACTCTCAAAGGAGACTTTCTCCAAAATCTTGAAAGATGTTGAAAAGAATTCCGTGAAACACAGTGTTTAACTCAATAACTAGGCTTGCTGCCCAAATTTTAATTAAAAAAAAAATAAAGCCAGGAACATTTCTCTGCAAGGTGTTTCAGCAAGAATATACAGACTAAGGACTTTCAATGGTATTTTGATAAATAGCCATTTAAACGTTAAAATTAAGAAAAGCATGTGCACCATGTACACATCCTCTGCACCCCCTTTTCTCTCAGGTATACCTGACTGCCACTTCTGAAGATAAAAATCCAGCCAATGAGCACTGTTGAATAAAGTTCTGTCAAGCTGATGAAGGTCATTTGAAGTCTATTCTATATATTCATTCTTAGGGGACAGTGCCCCATCAGTATTTGTATTCACCACTGACTCTCTGCCAGAATCCCCATATAGCCAACCTGACTTCTGCTGCTATTCTGGAGTCCAACAGGCCACCAAGGTTCCAAGTTAGAGAATATACAACCCCTTCTTCTACCCACTTAAGTTCCCTACTTTTCTCCTAGCTACATCAATTGTGTTGGGTTCATTACCCATCTTTCCTGCCCTCTTTATTGCCTTGGAAGTAAAAAACACTCTATGTCATTTCTACGGCTGACGATCCCATTTGGACTTCTGAGTTCATCATATCTATCTCTCATCCCACCTTCTTTTATATTTTCAATTTCTCCCTTTTCTGTGGCCTGCTTCTAAGGAGCTAACATCTCTATTCTTGGAGAAGAAAAACTAAACGAAGTTAAAAAAAAAAAAGAAAAGAAAAGAAAAAAGAAACCTTTACTTCCCTTTCAAATTCTTACAACATCTCCATCTCCCCTTCTCCTTTCTTTCCCTGCTAAATTTATTGAAAAGCTTCCACTCTCTCAACCTTTGTAACCTGTAGTTCCTGTAGTTCCACTTCTATCACGTCACAGACTTCTACTGATTACTCCCAAATCTGTATTTCTAGCCCGGCTATTTCTCCAAATCCTAACCCCCCATTTTCAACTTGTCTCAGCAAGTCCCCAAACCAAATTCCTCCAACATGGTTCTCTCACCTGCAACCCACAGCTCTTCTGAACCTCTAATTCTGTATCTAGATAGGAAAACTATGGGTGTTACCAAAGGCGCACAATAGTCTTTAGGTTTTTCTGGTTAATGGTGATTGAAAACGGAGCTCTAAAATCACATAACTGAGTAAAAGATTTATGCAATAGTTTGGAAGTGCTAAGAGAAAACCCCCATTTACATCAGAAAATCACTGCCCCCAAAACCAAAGAAAATGTCTTAAAACACTACATATGTTCCATCCACACTGACATTTCACATTTTTAAAAAATTCATTCACTTTTTTGGCTTATTGAAATTTATTCTATTTTCCTAAAATTCTAGACCAATCCATGTAGGTCTTAAGGTATGAATGCTTAGGAAACTGGCTGTGTCCATGTAATGTATTTTCTACTGAACCTAGACCAGTGACATACCAACCTACGTCACAAATGACTTTAATTTGAATACTGGGCCGTGCGCGGTGGCTCACACCTGTAATCCCAGCACTTTGGGAGGCCAACGTGGGTGGACCACCTGAGGTCTGGAGTTCAAGATCAGCCTGGCCAACATGGTGAAATCCTGTCTCTACTAAAAATATAAAAATTAGCCTGGCATAGTGGCACTCGCCTATAGTCCCGGCTACTTGGAAGGCTGAGGCAGGAGAATCGCTTGAACTCAGGAGGCGGAGGTTGCCCTAAGCCAAGATTGTGCAACTGCACTCCAGCCTGGGTGACAGAGCAGGACTCTGTCTTTAAAGAAAAAAAAAAATCTGAATATTGCATCCATTCAACCTCAGGGACTGTTAGTGCTGTGACTGTCTTTGTTAATGAAAATTGCAAATATAGCCCAGAATCCAGTAAGTGAGTAGGCACAAAACTGTCATAATCATAAGGTCCTTATCAAGTGAATTATTTTTAAAATCTCCACATCTTTCTTATCAGGTACCAAGAAGGAAGCAAAATAAAGATTAAGTCAAATATCTACCAATTAACAAGTTTCCTACTTCCAATGAAAATTTGTTTTACAATGACTAAACCCAAGGCAGAATTTCAGCACTCAACTATTTGAAATCTGATTTTTGGGTTGTTGCCTGAATTGACAAATGATGTGATGTGAAGGATAAAAGTGACACATACAACTCCAAAATAAAAGAACTCCCTAAACTTTGCCCAATATATGATTTAGCTGTGTGCTTCTCCCTGAGAAGAAATGGCTGGAAGCCTATGGTCCTCTCAAGCACCATCTTGAGGAGGGGTAAGAAAGCAGAACATTCCAGAAGGATAATACATTTAAAAGGCAAGGTAGCCTACGACAGAAACACCATGTGCTGTGCATATTGCTAATTCTGCTTCCCCTAGTCTCTGCTGAAAAGGATACAGAGCATTAGAACCCCTGCCACCATGCCAAACCTTGTGAAAAGTAGGGTAGGAGAGGGAAGACGGAAAAAAAAAAAAACCGCAACCAAGTCAAGCAAATGCTTGACTTGGAAAAACTGGGGCTTGCAAAGAACCTCCTTCTCCCCTCCTCACTGCCCCATTGAAAAACAGTCCTGACCTCACCACAGTCTTTAAGGGGAAGAAAATACAGGGAAAAAATGGGGAGGAGGAGGAGGAGGAGGAGGAGGAACAGAACAAGTTGTAAGAAACATATTATTCTCATAACTTCACTCCCCATCACCTCCACCCAGTTTTGGCAGTACTTACCCACAGCCTCTGCCCTCACTCCCTTGCCCTCATCATCACAGCAGGATCATTCTGAAATCATTTAACTTTCCTGGGTATGTGACTTGCTCCAAGGCTGCAAAACTTAAATGCCAAATATATACAAAGGTATTCTTTTATATTATTTTTCAACATAAATAACCCTAAGCACACTTGATTTCATGAATATGTTACATTCACATTACAGTGACATCAGGGGTTAAATAGGCTTCTGTGAGTTGGTCTAGGAAACCGTAAGTTCTATTTGTAACACTGGATTGATTAGTTCTGTTCCAAGTTTAATCATTGGCTTCAAAGGAATAGTCTTGGATTTGCTTGACTAGGTTTTATGACCTTGAACTCAATCTTTTATTTCTGGGCCTGTTTCTTCATTTTTTGCAATGACAATTTAGAGTAGTCATAATAAATTTACTGCCACTTCCTTTTGAGATGTGTTATACTGATATTCTGATTATTTAACTATAACACCTTGTTCCCATAGACTGTAACTTTCATTTATGTAAGAAACATCTTTTACACATTCCTTGTATCTGGTAGAAGCTCATTCAATCTACAGACTGATTTAAGGGAAGGGAGGGGAGAAATAAGCTAAACACATTAAAATATGGAAGAATTTGATCAAACTCACATCATAAACTTGGATCAGAAGTCACAACTAGATTTCTTAATTTATCTCCAGTATTTTCCATAGCTGAACCCCTCTCCTAGAGCCTTATCCACACATCTCCAGCCCTTTGTATACGTATCTCAAATATCCACCTGTATTAAAAGTTGAGGCTGTATCTAGAACGTCTTCAACACCCCCCGAAGATTTGATCTAACACGTAAATGCTTGCATGAGAGAAGTCTCCAGAACACTACCTTCTACTGAAATCAGTTAGGAGGAGATACACCCTCTGAATAAATTTGTGTAAGTCAGTCCATCCTAAGCCTTACTCTGTCTCTTCAAAGGGGAAGCAAACCAAGAGATATGTCATATGAAGGAATCTTCCAGATTTAAGCTTACCCATTTTGGCAGAGCCTAAAGCGCTAAGGCAAACAGTTAATAAAGGAAGGGGAAAAAAAAAGAGAGAATTGACTAGTTTCCTAGCGCTCAACTAAAAAAAAAATGGGGTAGGGGTGGTGGCGGCGGGGGGAACAGGACTGTGAGACAGATTAAAAATAGGGAAAATGAAACTTCTAGCTTTAAACGTGCCACCTTTCAACGCCACTTTTCAAAAGATCTATGGATTGATCTTGAGCCATCCAAATTCCTCTACAGCGTACCGGAAATGGAAGGGGTTAAACTTTTGCAGATGGATGCAAACAGGGGCGTATCTAAAAATCAAGGGTGGGGGTTTGGGATTCGTAGGGTACAGATGGGGGGAGGGAAGGGAAGCAAGGGAGGGAGAAGGTAGGGAAGAGTCGCTATAGCCAGAATATGAATGAGAAAAAGAGAGTAAAACGCCGGTGGAAACGAAAATCGGAGGGCAGGGGTGAAAATAGGGAGGGGGGGCAGGGAAGGAGGCCAGGAATGAGCGCTGGTCGAAGGCAGGTGGGGGAGGGGGCGACTGGAAGCGCAGCCCGGGACGAAGGACCAGGAGCAAGGGAGCGACCAAAGGTGGAAAATCCACCCCTGCCCTCAGGTGCAGTTCGTACCTGTTGGTGTGGAAGCGGTGGAGCGGGTCGGTGCGATGGCAGGAGGACAGCTGGCAGCCGAAGTCGCTGATGTCCAGGCAGCCCGGCTCCTCGCTCGGGCAGGTGCCCACCCCGCGAGGAGGTCCCAGGAGTGGGAAGGGCTCCTCGGGGGTTAGAAACTTCTCGTAGGAAGTGATGGCCGAGGCCTCGTCGGACATGGTTGGAGATGGCCTGGCTCGGGCTCCCTCTCTGGCCCTGGGCTGCTCCCGCGCCCGCCCCTGCCCCCACTCTAACCTGTCCGCAGTCGCCGACGCTCCGGGGTGTGCCCGCCGCAGCTCACTGGCAGGCTGGGCGTCGCGGCCCGCTGCTGCTTGCGGGGTGCGGGGCCGCGCGAAGAGGCTGCTCGAGGCCACAGCGGCCCACCGGCCACCCAGTTAGCGCCTCGGTGGCCTCTGCAGCTGCCGCCGCCGCCAGACTCAGCCCGTCAGCGCAGCGCCGCCGCCCGGCCCCGCCAAGCCCGCCCCGCCCACTGCGCTCGCCGCTTGCGACTGCAGCAGTCTGCCCGGCGCCCGCCAGGAGGGGAAGGGCGGCGGGAAGCCACTCCCCGTGCCCCCTGCTGGACCGGAGGAGGAACTGAACCTCCGCCCGCCGCGGCCCCAAGCGGCCCGCCCCGCCCTCTACGCATGGAATCAGGGATTCAGGCCGCTAGAAAGGCTAGGCGCCTCTGGCCAACCCCCTCCTCCGCTTTCTCACGCGTACTGGATTACTAAGCAGGAACCGCAGTCCCAGAAAAGGGACTTGGCCAAGGTCACACTGCGGGTGCGTGAGAAAGCATCCAGATGCCCTGGTTCCCAGCGCACTCGATCATTCTGTCCCAATTCAACAAGTATTTATTGAGCTCCTGCAGTGTGTGCCCAGCACCGTGCAATGAGCTGTAGGAGAAATCATCCAAGCAGGAAAAAATAGTCCCTTCCTCACCCTTGATCACCTAACTCCAAGAACCCTACGCTGCAGCCACTGGCCTACTCAGAGCGGCTGGACACGTCGTACTCTTCTGTGCTTTGCGCCTTTCGCTCGTAGGCACTCTGCTTGGAATGCCCTGCCATTTCTCCCCTGCTAATCCTTCAAATTCCAGCTCAAACGTTATCTCCTCAGTGAAGCCTTCCCTGATTCCCAAAGGAGACTTAGGCACTCCTGCTAATTTGCCCCCTCCCTCCCGTAGAAAATATATTATGGAGCTTAACTTGTTCAACTTGAATCAACTTGTTAGGTGTTATATAGTGTACTTCGCTGTTTATCTCATCTCTCTTCTCTATATTCTGGGCAAGTGATTCCTGTTCTTGGATGCGTAAGATTAAAAAAATATATTCAGAGGAAACCCCAAGATTACTAATTTCTTACTTTGCCCAAAGAAGACAATTTTTAAAACTACCTAATACTATTTTATAAAAGGAAGCACATTTTCATATAAGAGCATAATTCTTCAATAAAAGCAATTCTTTGCATTAACTACATTTATGAAGAAACTACATTGATCCTTCAGGAAAGCATAGAACTAAAATAGGCGGAAAGGAGGGGAAAGATAAAGAAGGCAGGAGGAAGAAGAGAAAGAGGGCAGAAGTGGGGGTTTGTCACTAAAACAAGCCCCATTCAGTATTAAACTCTGTGCCTTGCCCTACCAATGCAACTTATAGTGAAAACAGCTCCTCCAACGTGCCTTTAAAATGTATACATTATCTTGCTTCAGTTACTTGGTTGTTTGACTGTTGAGCATACCTTCTTTCTTTCATTGAGATTGCAAGAAGGTGTGTTGCATTGTGTATTGGCTTTCAAAATGAATCATTCATTAATATCTAATGAAGCTGACCAATTTAAAACTTGTGGAAGTGAAGCTGATGACGGTTTGTTCTATGGTCCCTAATGCACCAATCCCCAGGGGTCTGAGGCCAGTGAGGCTGAATGGGCCATGGCTTAGTCCCCAAAAACAAGAGACTTGATTATCCAAATGAAACAAGAGTCAAGTGCTGCATGATAACGTAGGCACTCAGGTAATAGCACCAGGAACTGTTAATAAGCTAATGAAATAGTCTATTTTATTTTATTTTATATTTTTTTGAGACGGAGTCTTGCTCTGTCGCTCAAGCTGGAGTGCATTGGGGCGATCTTGGCTAACTGCAACCTCTACCTCCCGGGTTCAAGCTATTCTCCTGCCTCAGCCTCCTGAGTAGCTGGGATTACAGGCACGTGCCACGACACCTGGCTATTTTTTGTGTTTTTAGTAGAGACGGGTTTTGCCATGTTTACCAGGCTGGTCTCGAACTCCTGACCTCAAGTGATTGACCCGCCTCAGTCTCCTAAAGTGCTGGGATTACAGGTGGAGCCACTGCAACTGGCGGTCTAATTTAAATATACATACATTTTACACATACTATAAGAGGTGGGTGTTTTTTTAAACCAGAGTCTAATGATAGAGTCTGTGAGGTTTCTACAAGTATGTGTTTTACTTTTGTGTTTAAGCATATTCTGAAGTATCTGTATGACCACATGATAACTAACTGCTGCCACATGATTAGGACATGTATTTGAGTTTATTTTCACAATGAATCAGCATAAGGTAATACTACTTTAATTGTCATGATCCTGTGAGAAGACAAATGAGGTGAACCTCATACTTGGCATCTTCCTATACAAATGAAGGGTTGCAGTAGTCTGAAGAGAATAAAGTGATGGGAAAGTGGAGTCAACCCCATGATGTACTTACAAGCATGCTGAAGGCCAAGAGCATATGCTTGCCAGTCAGTAGTATGTTCACGTTTCTAGGGCAGTTTTGTTTCATCATATATACCACATTACACCGACTTTGTAAAAAAGTTTGCGCGCAATTTGTAAATCTGCTTTGGTGTTACATTTGTACAAGAGCTTTATGAACATGCAGAGTTTAATATTTGTGTACATTTAAGAAATATTATAAAAAGAATTTACAGAAATGTTTGGGTGTGAGAGAATTTTTTTTTTTTTTTTTTTTTTTAAAAAGAGGTCCCAGGCCAGGCATGGTGGCTTATGCCTATAATCCCAGCACTTTGGGAGGCCGAGGCAGGCAGATCACCTGAGGTCAGGAGTTCGAGACCAGCCTGGCCAATATGGTGTAACACCATCTCTACTAAAAATACAAAAATTAGCTGGGCGTGGTGGTGCACGCCTGTAGTCCCAGCTACTTTGGAGGCTGAGACAGGAGAGTCGCTTGAACCTGGCAGGTGGAGGTTGCAGTGAGTCTGGGCAACAAAGCGAGACTCCGTCTCAGGAAAAAAAAAAAGAGGTCTCTCCATATATTTCTCAGTGAGAAATACTGACATAGATACGGATAGCAGTACATAGAGTTGGTGCACTGTATGTATAATGTTTACTTAAATATATAGTAATAATGTATTAATACATCTTAACCAAGTTTTTAATCACTGGAGTTGATGACTGTTGGGCATCCTGCCTTCTTGTCTCACTTCGATTTGGTTTGTCCCTTGGGTGTACTTCACCTCAATGGATTTACCCAATTCATCTCTCCCTTCCACTCTCCAAGATCCTTCCTAATTTCTGTTTCTCTGAAAATGTGGGTGGGTATAGTAGTTCCTTATTTTCTCTGAAGATCTGAGCCTGAGAGCAAACCCTGGGGTAATCTGCCTTGAAGTCTTCAGATGCGTAATTTACCTACCAGAGAGCTGATGGCTGCAGGAAGAGAATGAGTGGTATCGAGAATTGTCAACTAACTTTTATCATTTTGTTTACCATTGGATAGAAATATACTGGACTTGACCCAATAATTGGTGATCTAACCCTTATAATTTTTTCATGTGATTGATGAGCTCAAAGTGTGTGTGTGTGTGTGTGTGTGTGTGTGTGTGTATTTAGCTGACTCAAATATCACCAACAAAATCTGCTGATAAAACAAAGCTTGAATTTCTTACGTATTTTGGCAAGGAAAACCTCAACTTCCACAAAGCTTTGGCAGTGTTTCAGAGGGAAATGTCTGGGCAGAATTTATTAAGAATTGGAAGTTTGATTTAAGGTGGATATTTCAATGTGGGGTCTTGATTAAGACTGGGCAAGAATCATTTTACAACAATCCAGGATTGGTGGAAGCAGCAAGATGAAGATTTTGAGGTGAGGAATTCAGAGAATTATAGGGTACAAACTGTTGATGCTTTCCATTGAAGAGGTGGTAGGTCTTTCAGGAAGTTCTGTGAAAGATGTAAGAATTAGATCCATTCTTTTTGCACATGGATGTCCAGACGTTCCTACATTATTTATTGAAAAGACTATCTTTCCTCCATTGTATTGCCCTTGCTCCTTTGTCAAAGATCAGCGGACATTTAAGGAAAGGATGAATTTGGCTTGGGAGAAAGAAGGTTAGTGAGGTTTTTAAAGTGAGTGACATTTGGCCTGGGCTTTTAGAAGAGTAGGCCAACAAAAGATGGACATTTTAGATGAAACATTGTAACACTGAAATTATGGATCATTCCTGTGATGAAACTAGTGAATTTGAAAGATAGACTTAGAAAACGTTTTTGATAATAAATGGTGTGATATCAATCATATACAATCATAGAAACCCTTATGAACAAATGTGAACCTGAAAGAGCCAATCCTTCAAGATGAATCCGGAAATGCTAATGGCCTAAATTTAAAATAGAGAGCCAAACAGCCATTTGCCGACTAGAGGTCATACACTCACTCTGAGTTCCCAAAAAACCTCCACCTTTTTAACTTTGGGACTTTTAGAACTCAGCTGCATCAACCAGAGCTCAGCCACATCAACCAAATGGGGCTCAGCTGCTTCCACCAATCAGAACTAAGCAAGTTTGTATCCTTCATTTGCATAAATGGATGTGATTGGGAACCTGGGTGTGAACTTTTGCAATTAAACCTAAACTCTCTTTTGTTGTCTGGAACACACCTTCATTTTAAACCTGTTTGCAAACTGTTCAGTGGAATAAAGTCTCTTTCCTCTAAATTCCTTTTCAGAACTTTTGTTCACACCCTTAAGGGTTGATGGCAAAAAAATTTTTGAGAAATACCAACCAAGGGGACGATTATACCATTTTTATATTTGTCCTTGTATAATTTTCTTCTTCTTTTTTTTTTTTTTTTTTTTTTTTGAGACAGAGTCACGCTCTGTTGCCCAGGCTGGAGTGCAGTGGCACGATCTTGGCTCGCTGCAACCTCCACCTCCCAGGTTCAAGCGATTCTCCTGCCTCAGCCTCCTGAGTAGCTGGGATTACAGGCGTGCACCACCATGCCCGGCTAATTTTTGTATTTTTAGTAGAAATGAGGTTTCACCATGTTGATCAGGCTGGTCTCAAACTCCTAACCTCGTGATCCGCCCACCTCGGCCTCCCAAATAGTACAGGGGTGAGCCACTGCGCCCAGCCTCTTTCTTCTTCTTTTTAAAAAGAACATAAGATATATTGTTCCCCTGTAAAATTCTATCCAGTCTAATGTTTAAGTACTTTAAAAATTTTAATGAATGGGGTAATTCAACATTCTTCAATTGCTCTTACCAAACCTTTGTTTAACCATTGTTACAGATAAGTTAGGAAAGTCATATCTCCTCTTTGATGTATATGTGTGTTAAGCAAGTAGCTATGATATTCTTGCCTATGCTTTAATGAAAATCTTGTACACAACTAAAATACTCCATGAGACTTACAAATATTGTAATTTATTTGACTAATGTAGAAAGGGCTTTTCAGAAACAACCAACATTTCTCAGATCAGTATGAATTTTTGGTTTAATGATATTTTCTTAAGAAAATGTTTGTTTTAGTTACCAAAAGTAACCACTTAAAAGACCCTCCATAATCTGATTTTTTTGGAGAGGAAGATGATCATATGTTTTGCTAAACAGCAAAAATGGAATTAAAATAAATTATGATATATAATATATGTAAATAAAAATAATAAAAGGAACCAATTACAAGAGGTCATAGCAAAAGGAATGTATTAAAATATATTCAGAAATAGGTAATCCTAAAGAAAGTTATTATCTTGGTTCTTTTATTGTAGCTACAGGAATGGATTTAGTCAAGTGAGATTAGAATCAGTGACTATACATTATTTACTATGTAAATAATAGGATATATATTTTGGAGGAGATGCTAGATGTTTTGAAATTTTCATCCTTGCAAATATATATTTCAACAATCTGGTCATTTTCAACCTGAACATTTTTTTTCAATCTGAACATTACTCTTAACTAGTACTTGTACACTTTTACAATATTATGATTGAAGTTTGTAAAGATGATCCAATATGTCTTCTGAATCATAGAAGAATTATTAAATTAGGATATGTTTTTATTATTTGCAAGCTGGTAATCCGGTCTGTTGTTGTTTCTTTTTCTTTTAACACTTCTACACTAATCGGAGCATCCTTATCGGGTATCTAACCTTGGGCTCATTCTTTGATCATCTTTGATAACACAGAGTTTACACTCAACAGACATATAGCAACCAACAGCTGATAAATTTAAGATTCATGCTATTATAGCAGTGTCTATCACAAAATAATTGTGACAACTAAAATTTTAACAAATGCCACATAACTCTTTTTAATAAAAACATAATTTTTCCACAATGAAGCACAAACAAATATCTTCATTTCTAATTTGATAGAATGTAGTCTGCTGGTGTCATCAAGACAGTAGATTTCAGGAATAGGCCAGATCTCATTTTAATCTGAGTTAGGACAGATGTTCAAGTTTGACTTGAGAGGTCTTATCCAGTTACATCTTAACTCACTCCTGACTTCCCCAGAGATGGGTACGATGGCTCTGCCTACAACAGAGGGCCTACAGAGGGACTTCTTTACATGATCCTCTGACAAACATGAGCTGAGCATGATGAGTATTAGGGTTCCCTAGAAGCAGAGCCTAAGGTGGGGCATGATTCTTGGGCCAGTGATTTAGAGCGAGTGCTCTCAGCAGCAGGGGAGTGAGAGAAGCAGGATACGGCTGGAGGAAAAAACCTAAGCTCACTGGAAACAAGCTCTAGCCTAATCCCAGGAGGAGCTCTGGAGTAGGATTTATACCACAGAATTGGTCAACCTTGAGGCAAGGTACCCTTGTACTCTCATCATCAGTTAGTCATTGCTTTTGGCTGCAGGGTTGTGTGTGTATGGGTTGGGGGTATTAAACAGCAATCTCCCAGGCAATGAACCTCTTCTGCAGACTGCAGTTCTGCAGAGAAGGAAGCAGCTGTATTTATCAGCTAATACCCACAGCAGCTGGGGGATGGATCTATCTGCCTTGTAAAGGGGGCCTGAACTGGTCACCAGCTGTGTAAAACACTATGCTATAGAAACACTGTCATATATATATGTTAGGACCCCAGAACAGCTCTTAAGAAACAAATAACTGAAACATACTGAAGAAAGCACTGCAGAACCTGAACACTTAAATTATGTACATAGAACACTGCTTCTAAAAATATGCTATGAGTACGACTAAGGATGCTAGGAACACATCTCCCTTTCTAACATTGGGTTTACGAACATCCTCTCCCCTCAACTACCCAGTTTGCTTAGCAGTAGTAGCTGGTGGTGAATTCTGCTATTAGGGCAAGATGCCCAGCAAGGAAAGAACTGGGTTGGTTAGGAGAATTTAAGGCAGATGAAGTCTCTGGAATGGGGATATGGTGTGTAGGGTGAAAGGAGCTAAAAGGGAAAGGTTTCTTTGTGTATGAGACCCACTCACCAATCTCCACCATTTGTTTATTTCTACCGGCCCTAGAGACACTCTTGTCGGCTCATCTTTCCTCTGCCAACACTTTTGCTTTGCATCAGGATTTTTCTCTTTCCTCGCCTCTGAAACGACTTCTCACAGCTCTACCCCTTACACTGACATTTTCTAATAGTTTGACAGCTAGAAATAATGGAGAAAATTAAGTAAAAAGTCTTTCCATGCTACCTCTGTTATTTTTGTTTTTAAATTTGGCCAAGCCCAGACATGTGTGCTATCGTTGGGTGTTGGGGGAAAAAATAAAAGACAAGGTGATTTGTCTGCAATTCAAACCCAAGAGGGTTTCCTAGATATGGAGTGATGGGTTCTGAAATGCCAAATGAGAAAGAAGGTCAGGGAGCTACAAAAGAGGTACGGAGGTAGGGACAAGGCAGTGCTTCATTTACCTTCAGCAAACCTGGGAATTTACCTTCTCCTTCAGTCCCTTCACCATCACCAATCCTTCCCCTGAAAAAACCACTGTGGACTGCCTGATGATAAGTTGGGAAGTGAGAGTGGGTGGGTGTGGAGCAAGAATAACAACATCCTGGGTACCGTACATTCTGAAGGAACAGAGGGAATTCCTGTTTTGTTTTAACCTGGGACAGAGGGGATTGCCCTATTCTCTCCAGGCTGAGGCAGTAATTCCTGACTCTAGGGACTGCTGATATGGAAATTCCTACTACCACTCTGGGTGGAGTCAGATGAGTATATTAAAGAGTCTCTTTGTACTGTCCTAAAATAAGCAAGATCTTTGCTAATATCCAAGCTTTACAGAACGGTGGGATGAGGTGAAGGCCCTGTACCTTTATCCCCAGTGGTCTTCAGTACTATAGGCAGTAATGGGGCCTGTGTGGCACAGTGGAGGGCAATGAGTGAGCTGGTTATGCCAATTCCTACTATAGTTACCTCCTTGGCTGCCAGCCTTCAATGGAGAGATCTTTGCCTTACTGGGGTCTACCCTTCTGCTTCTGAAGAGAACCTAGTCTTTCTGTATGGGCATTGAGGCAACTCTTAGGGTGGGGAGTTGGGGGAGAGAGAGCACTTGAAAAGAATTTATGGTGGCCTTTTTCTCAGTGATATTTGAGAGATACCAGGACACATCTGAATGTCTCTGAGTTTAAGTCTTGGCTCTATTTGTTATTAGCTCTGTGACCGTGGGCAAATTATTGATTTATATGCAATCTGACTAATGAGGTTTCTTAGCTGCCTTAAGCAGACAAAGAGGACAGGAAAGGGTAATACACTTAAGAACCAGCAAAGGGTTATTGTGAGGATGAAGCAATAACAACAAAATGGGTTTAAAGCACTTATCAGTGCGTGGTCCATAGAACTGCAAACGTTGGATTTTGCTTATTTTAGGACAGTACAAAGAGACTCTTTAATATACTCTTCTGACTCCAGCCAGAGTGGTAGTAATTTCCATATCAGCAGTCCCTAGAATCAGGTATTACTGCCTCAGCCTGGAGAGAACAGGGCAATCCCCTCTATCCCAGGTGAAATGATTATCATTTATTATTTATTAGAGGTCTTAGGTGAGATCAAATTCAATCATAATTTATATTTCAATATACTGCTTAACTTCATGACAGACAATGTTCTAGGTGCTCCTCACATGTGAAATTTTAATATTTTTACTGCAACTCTGGAGGTAAGTACTATTATTATACCCATTCTACAAATGAGAAAGCCAAGGAATAGCATGCTTGAATCACTTGCCCAAGATGCCATGTTTAGACAGTGGTACAGTGGGGATTCGAATGCGGGAGCTCAGGTTTCAAAGTCTGTGCTCTTTACATACGCAACTAAAAAGTCAGACAAGAACCAAAAGGAGATGGAGAATGGAGGGGAGAAAGGGCACAGGTTCAAGGTGAAAGGTCAGAAACTGCAAATTCGGAGTTTGGGTTGGTCTAGCAGCTTAAAGGCGTCATCATGAACTGTTCACCTAAGTAAGTTAAGCTCCTGTTTGAGAATGATTGATAAGCTTGCAAGCCAACTTACAAACAAACTGGGGAAATGTTCCAACAGATGACTAAGTCTTTCAGGTCTTTTTACCTGTGTTTTTCGGTCTCTTTACCAGATTAGTCGCCTGGCTCTCCCAAACAGACCGGCCGACGGACGTGGTCGCGAAAGGGTTAATGTCGAGGCGGGTGCGGGGGAGGCGGAAATGGAGCGAGCGGAAGCAAAAAGGATTGTGGGAGCTCCGTTGTGCGTCGCTTAAGTGAGGGCGGCGGATGGGCGAAGGTCCGGTGACTGCGACTGCCGCTGCTCTCCGAGGCCACAGGAAAGGGGCCGTCGGTCGCCGCCATGACAGCGAGCGAGGCGGAGGTTTGTAGCACTTCTTATGGGCTGAGGGCGTAGACACATCCTGCTTCCAGCCGAGTAGGCAAATGGGAACGGAAGTGATAGGGGATCAGAAGTTGCGAGGGGATGAGGAGTAGGGGGAACTGACAAGTGGACGGACCCGGCGGCGAGAATTGATTGCGTAGCTGTAGGATTAAGGGGCGTGTCAACTGTATTGTGTGTGTTGACACTGAGATGTGTGAATCTTCTCATTATTTTTAGCTGGGGACAGGCGGGGTCTATGGGGGAGGGGGCGGACGGATGAATGGAGGATAAAATCAGGGCGAAAACGTGTTGTCTGCCGGGCACCAGTACATCTGAGTCAATCTCAGCAGGATGATTTTATTGGAAAGATCTGGGTCCCTGGTTTCAGATTCTGCTATTGATGCGTTGATTGATTTCCCTTACCAAAATACCAAGTACCTGCTCTGTGTTGGGTACTGCACTAGAGGCTCCGGATGAAGAAAGGAATTAGGCTTTTTCCTCGACATTTACAGCCTGCCGGTTGCTATCTGCATTTGGAGACAGGCTATTACAATACAGGGAGACAGAGATAGATCCTGTGTTATGAAAACCTATTGGGTGCCACCGAACTCATCTGGAAGTTGAGATCTGGGACGGCTCTTTGATGCGGTGACTTAACATATATTTTGAAGACAAAATAAGCAGGGCAAAAACGAAGTGCAATTTTCCTCCAGGCACCTTCCCTCCTTGTTGAGGTGAACTGGAGAACCGAGTAGCATTTAAGGCCCAAAACTAGTTTATTTCTTTTTCTTTTCTTTCTTTCTTTCTTTTTTTTTTTTTTTTTTTGATAAGGAGTCTGTCTACTTCTGTCGCCCAGGCTGGAATGCAGTGGCGTGATCTCGGCTCACTGCAATCTCCGCCTGCCGGGTTCAGGTGATTCTCCTGCCTCAGCCTCCCGGGTTGCTGGGATTAGAGGCACCAGCCACCACTCCCGGCTAATTTTTATACTTTTAGTAGAGACGGGGTTTTACCATGTTGGCCAGGTTGGCCTCGAACTCCTGACCTCAAGTGATCCGCCTGCCTCGGCCTCCCAAAGTGTTGGTATTACAGGCATGAGCCACCGCGTCCGGTCCCCACAACTAGTTTATTTCTGGTAAGAGCATTTGCCCATCACAATGGCACTTCCAGGCCCCTCTGGAAGAATCAGTCTTACGTGAGTGCAAAGCCTGCAAGCTCTGGGTAGGACTACAATGGAGATGCCAGTTACTTGGTTTTCCAGCAAACTCGGTTGACAGCAGGGAATTGTGCACCCACTGGAAATCCTAAGCAATGTTTTAAAGCTTCTGAACAAGAAAAGCAGCCTCTTTGTTTACCAGAGAAACAACAGTATAGCAGTCTAAGTCAGTGGCTCTCAAACTTTCCTGTGAATCAGAATCAGATGGAGGGTTTCTTAAAACAAAGATTGCTAGGTCCCATCCACAGAGTTGCCCCTACAGTTGGTCAGGAGTGGACCCCCGAATTTACATTTCTAACTAGTTCCTAGGAGATGCTGATACTCCTGGATATGGGGCCATACTTGGAGAACTATAGGTCTAAACGGAGCTGACAATAAATCGGAAAGAATATCTCCTGGAATCCCTTAGAACCCGGGAGGCAGAGGTTGCAGTGAGCCAAGATTGCACCACTGCACTCCAGCCTGGGCGACAGAGTGAGACTCTGTCTCAAAAAAAGAGAAAAAAAAAAAAAAAAAAAGAATATTTCCCGTAGGGAAGGCTAGCCACACTCCTAAAGGTCAAGCATGTCTGAATTCAGACACAGTAGATATGAAATAAAATTGACTTATTTGACACTGCTTAGAAAATCTTTTTATTTTTATATTTGTATAATTTTATTGTATATTAACAAATTGTATACATTTATGGAGTTCAAAGTGGTATTATATGTATACAATGTAGAATGATTAAATCAAGCTAAATAACGTATTCATCACCTACAATTTTATCTTTTTTTACACAAAAATGACTCAACATGGAATTTAATAGTTTTTTTGTGTTGCTAACATTTGAAATGTACTCTTAGCTCTTTTGGAATATGAAATTTTGAAATATCACCACCATTCCATTCTCTGCTTTTGTGGGTTCCATTGTTTTAGATTCCACATACAAGTGAGAACATGAAGTATTTGTCTTTCTGTGCCTGGCTTATTTCACTTAGCATAATGTTATCCCGGCTCATCAATGGACAGATTTTCCTGATTTTTGAAGATTGAATAATATTCCATTGTGTATGTGTAGCACATTTGCTTTATCTGTTCATCCACTGATGGACACTTAGGTTGATCTCATAACTTGGCTATTGTGATAAATCCTGCAATGAACATGAGAGTGCAGATATCTCTTCAACATAGTGATTTCAAATTCTTTGGGTATATACCCAGAAGTGGGATTGCTGGATCATATGGTAATTCTATTTTTAGTTTTTTGAGGAACCTCCATACAGTTTTCCATAATGGCTGTACTAATTTATATTCCCACCAACAATGTATAGGGTTGCCTTTTCTCCATATCCTGGCCTGTTATCTTTCACCTTTTTGATAATAGCCATTCTGGAAGGTGTGAGGTAATATATCATTGTGATTTTAATTTGCATGTCCCTAGTGATTAGTGATGTCGAGCATTTTTTCTTATGCCTGTTGGCCATTTGTGTGTCTTCGTTTGAGAAATGTCTATTCAGGTCCTTTGTCCATTTGTTAATCAGGTTATTTGTCTTTTTGCTATTGAGTTATTTGATTTCCTTATATATTTTGGACATTAACCCCTTATTAGAAGTAGGGCTTGCAAATATTTTCTCCCAATCTGTAGGCTGTCTCTCCCCTCTGTTAATTGTTTTCTTTGCTGTGCAGAAGCATTTTAGTTTGATGTAATTCCATTTGTCTAGTTTTGCTTTTGTTACTTGAGCTTTTGGGGTCAAACCCCAAAATTCATTGCCCAGACCAGTGTCCTGTAGTTTCTTCCCTAGGTTTTCTTCTTGTAGTGTTATGGTCTCAGGTCATATATTTAAGTCTTTAATAAAATTGATGTGTTTTTGTTGTTTGTATGTTTTGGATGGTCGAGCAAAGATCATCTTCCTGAACTAAACAAAGCAAATTGTTGTTCTCCATTGTACTTGTCACAGTGACTTATACCATAAATTGTTTAAAAACACAAAGTAGCAGTTTTCTATTCAAATCCCTTGCTGATTTTTATATATTCAAGTAGTTGTTTACAGTGGAGTTCACACCTCCACTGTATCAACAACAAAAAAATGAAGTGTTCCTAATTCCTGGTAATAAATTATGTTTGAGGTTAAAAATTAAAAAGATAATGTGACAAGCTAATTGACAGAGAAAGATTAGTATAAGAAGTCAGAATTGGTAGGTAGTTCCCCCCCACCAATAAAACCCTCCCTTTAGAAGAAATACAGTTATTCACTGCATAGTGGCATTTTGGTCAACGATGGACCTCTTATATTATGGTAGTCCCATAAGATTACAATGGAGCATTTATAGAAACCTGATATACAGCACTTGATACTGGCATTGCAGATCAGTTGGGGTAATGATTGATGTTCATTATTGGTACTGGGACATTTTGTTTTCCATATGAGAAAAATATATATATACACACACACTCTAGGTTTGTGTAAGTATAGTCTACGATATTCTCTCAATGAAATTGCCTAACGATGGATTTCTCAGAATATATTCCTGTTGCTATGCAAGGTGTGACTGAAATCACTTTATTTACTCTAGAACACAGAATCAGAAATTACAGCTTAATTTGAAGCCTTCCTTTAGGGGTTGGCCCTAAACAGACTCCTGGAGGGTGGCAGTCCACAGTTATACCTCCCGTTCAAACCCCCTCCCATGACCCTGAAAAAGGCTAGGACACATTTTCAGAAGTTTCACTAATCATTCTAGACTCTTGTCAATGCTTCATCCCAAATCTCGCTAGGCCAGTTACAAAACAAAATAAATGAAACCCCAAACCAAACAGACACACGTAAAAAGACAACCAAAAAGTCCATACAAACTGGCCTGAGTCTATTGTGAGTCTTTGTAGGGGCCAGCAAGGTGCTAGGATGGCCAGTGCCTTGGATGTTTCAGAAATCTGTTCTCAGGCCGGGTGCGGTGGCTCACGCCTGTAATCCCAGCACTTTAGGAGGCTGAGGCAGGTGGATCACCTGAGGTCAGGAGTTCAAGACCAGCCTGGTCAACATGGTGAAACCCTGTCTCTACTAAAAATACAAAAATTAACTGGGCATGGTGGCAGGTGCCTGTAATCCCAGGTGCTTGGGAGGCTGAGGCAGGAGAATCACTTGAACCTGGGAGGCAGAGGTTGCAGTGAGCCGAGATCGTGCCATTGTACTCCAGCCTGGGCGACAAGAGCGAACCAAGAAAATGTGGCACATATATACCATGGAGTACTATGCAGCCGTAAAAAACGATGAGTTCATGTCCTTTGTAGGGACACGGATGAAGCTGGAAACCATCATTCTCAGCAAACTATCACAAGGACAAAAAACCAAACACCACATGTTCTCACTCATAGGTGGGAATTGAACATTGAGAATATATGGACACAGGAAGGGGAACATCACACACCGGGGCCTATCGTGGGGTGGGGGGAGGGGGGAGGGATAATATTAGGAGATATACCTAATGCTAAATGACGAGTTAATGGGTGCAGCACACCAACATGGCACATGTATACATATGTAACAAACCTGCACGTTGTGCACATGTACCCTAAAACTTAAAGTATAATAAAAAAACAAAAATCAGAAATCTGTTCTCTATCGTATCCATATTCCAAAGGAGTCAGCAAGACAACCACATATGACTCCTGAAAATTAATCAAATTTTGCACGTGATTGGTGAGCCTCTCACTTAATGCTTGTGCACTTACCCTGCCCCTCCACACTAGTCCTCATCTGTCTAAATCCACACCTAGTCTTACAGGCAGTGTTATTTTCCATGAAATGTGAGGAGATAAAACAAACCTATGTAAGTTTGAACTCTGCAGCTCCATTTCCTAAATGATGCCTGAGTAGTAATGATTTAATTCTGTTGCATGAACATTCAGTATCTCAGGGACCCTGAGAGGGGACAGATGGTTGTGAAGGAGAATTTTGGGCCATGGGTGTCAAAGCAGCAAACACGATTACTCCAGAATTCAAGTTCAGATGGGATTGTTTCCAGTCCCTATTTTCTGTGTGCTACAGCTGATTCCTTAAACTAAACTTTAAATCAGTATGTGTCTCTGACCTGAAGTGGGGTGGGGATTCTGGTCTGGCACTGAACTACTAGGTTGTGGAGGTCTGTTTTTTCTTTGGAATGGTTTTTCTGAGGGTAAGAGTCCTTGCATCAAGCGAGTGAGAACTGTAAAGGAGAGGAGGAAAAGGGTAATGATAATGTCACGTTTTTTCTTTGCAAAGTAAGATTAGAAGAAAAATGAAGAACACACTAGGAGGAGGAGGAGGAGGAGGTGGCAGAAATAGGATTGTGAATCTGGGATCTGCAACGGAAATGTCCTATGCCTACCTATTGCTTTTCCCAAAGCAGAGGCTTAAGCACCCTGTGTGTGTGAAGCCAGATTTCCTTTAGGTCCTGTGACTGCTGGGGACAGGGCAGCTGTTGCCATTGTTATCGGAATAACCTTTCTGCACTTGTTAAGGTGATAAGGAGGAAACCTGGGGGACCAGATCTCATATACACATATATTTAAGATATATATATATAACTTTAGGGGCATTTTAATAGCTTCTGGCAGTCTAAGGAGTTTATATAATTGTCTGCCAAAACTGCAGTGTAAAAGAGCCAAATCGAAAGTCTGACTGAAAGCTAGAATTCAGGGGATGGGAAGTGACCTCTGCTAGAAATGAGTTTTCTTATGCGAGGTCCTTAGAAGAGTTGTCAGTGCCCTCTAGCCCAAGACCACCAGGAACACACCTGTGGTTGAAAAGGTTGGGTTGATTGCTCAGTGCATTACATGGAGGGAGAGCGCACACCATGGGCGCTGTGGTGCTTCTCTGTTGGAGGGTGTCAGAAAGGACTTATTACGGGATTTGAATCTGTGTTGGGTGAATTTGGGGAAGATTTAAAGAAGTGAGGCTTTGCCCTGGATTGGACTCTGTTAGGAAATGGGAATAATTCCGTGATTGGGTATCTTAATGACTCTTATCCAGAAGGAGGCTAATTGGTAAAGTAGCAACAGTCACTGTTAGCAAGGATAGCAGAGTGTTTGGTCATTTTTATGGCTTAGTCAAAGTTCATGTTTTGTTTCTTCAGACACAGTTATGAGGTAGTCTTGCTCTTTTCTTGGTCACTGTAGTCACACAGTGGCCTTGTCTGATAGTGGCAGTTTATGAAATTGTTATGTTCATCGAGAGAACACCAAGGCCCAGCTGTGAGTGCCAAGCCAGTTGCCACATGTCAGTGGTTGCTTTTTTTCCTCCAGAGTGATCAGCGCTGGTCCAGCAGCTTATTGGAGGTCAGATTTCCTGGCCATTTATAGCAGATAAATAGTCAGATATGCTGAACAGGAAAGCTTGGGGCTGGATGTGGATAAAAGCATTTACCTTCCTTTTTTTTTTTTTTTTGAGACAGAGTCTTGCTCTGTCACTCAGACTGGAGTGCAGTGGTGCAATCTCAGCTCACTGCAGCCTCCCCCTCCTGGCTTCAAGTGATCCTCCTGCCTCAGCCTCCCAAGTAGCTGGGACTACAGGTGTGCACCACTACGCCTGGCTAATTTTTGTATTTTTAGTGAAGATGGGGTTTTGTCATCTTAGCCAGGCTGGTCTCGAACTCCTGACCTCAAGTGATCCTCCCGCCTTGGCCTCCCAAAGTGTTGGGATTACAGGAATGAGCCACTGTGCCCAGCCCTCTGGTTACCATCTAACAGAGCTTAGGAGCCTCAGTTAAAATATTAGTCTCCTGAGGTGGTTTTTCCCTAAAAAATCAGATCAAAGTATACTTAAGCATGAGAAGTACATGGGAGAAAGTGGCAGATTGTATTTTTCAGAGATGGCCACCATAGTACCTCTCATCCCACACTCTCTTCTGTAATGTGACCTTGCCACCCTTCCATTGAGAAGTAGGGTCAAATGTCTCCTCTCCTTTGAATCCGGGCAGACTTTGATTATATTAACCAATAGAATAGGGGGCAGTGAGACTGTGACTTCTGAGGCTAGGTTATAAGAGGCAGTGTAGCTTCTGGCTCACCTGCAGTGACATTCACCTTTAGAGCCCTGAGCTGCCATGTACAAAGTCTGATTACCCTGAGGCTGCCATACTGTTAGAAGGCCCAGGCCTATGGTAAGGCCACCTATAGGTCCTCTGATCAACAGCCCTAGCTGAGGTTCCAGCTAATAGCCAACATTTACCAGTAGCCTGTAAATGAAAACTCCTAAAGGATTATGGCCCCCAGCCTTCTGGTTTTCCCAGGTGAGGCCACAGACATCATGAAGTAGAAACAAGCTATCTCTGCTCCATGATGTCTCAATTCTTAAACCACAGAATCCTAGAACAAAGTAAAATGATTGTTTAATGCCACTAAACTTGGACTGGTTTATTATGAAGCCATAGTAATTCAAACAGATGTGGGGAGTTTGGTTAACATAAAAGGATTGAAGTAAAAGGAGCAAGGAAGGCAAATAGTCAGTAGAGAAGAAACAGGCTGGTACACAAAGCATTTTGCTTTGCTGCTGATGAGGGGCTCTTTGATCCCAGAGACTTCAGAGTGGACAGAAGTGGACAGTAGAGGGGAAAATGGGAAGAGAATTTATCTATTATGCTAAATGAAACTGCTGTGGATAAATGAAAAATCTATAGATAATTGTGCCTTCTTTTAAAATAAGATCTTGAACTATTTATTTTTTAAACTGAACATCTTGATTAAAACTAACAGAAGTGTGTGGAGTTTTTTGTAAGTAAAAAGTAGTAATAATGTTAACATTGGCCAACTGTTCAGTGAGTAACAAGATTTTTTTTTCTTTTTTTGTTATTATACTTTAAGTTCTGGGGTACATGTGCACAACGTGCAGGTTTGTTACATAGGTATACATGTGACATGTTGGTTTGCTGCACCTATCAACTCATCATCTACATTAGGTATTTCTCCTAATGCTATCCCTCCCCTCTCCCCCCACCCCATGACAGGCCCCAGTGTGTGATGTTCCCCTTCCTGTGTCCAAGTGTTCTCATTGTTCAGTTCTCACCTATGAGTGAGAACATGCAGTGTTTGGTTTTTTGTCCTTGTGATAGTTTGCTGAGAATGATGGTTTCCAGCTTCATCCATGTCTCTACAAAGGACATGAACTCATCCTTTTTTATGGCTGCATAGCATTCCATGGTGTATATGTGCCACATTTTCTTAATCCAGTCTATCATTGATGGACATTTGGATTGGTTCCAAGTCTGCTCTTGTGAATAGTGCTGCAGTAAACATACGTGTGCATGTGTCTTTATAGCAGCATGATTTATAATCCTTTGGGTATATACCCAGTAATGGGATGGCTGGGTCAAATGGTATTTCTAGTTCTAGATCCTTGAGGAATTGCCACACTGTCTTCCACAATGATTGCACTAATTTACACTCCCACCAACAGTGTAAAAGCATGCCTGTTTCTCCACATCCTCTCCAACATCTGTTGTTTCCTGACTTTTTAATGATCACCATTCTAACTGGCATGAGATGGTATCTCATCGTGGTTTTGATTTGCATTTCTCTAATGACCAGTGATGATGAGCATTTCTTCGTAAGTTTGTTGGCTACATAAATGTCTTCTTTTGAGAAGTGTCTGTTCATATCCTTTGCCCATTTTTTGACGGAGTTGTTTGATTTTTTCTTGTAAATTTAAGTTCTTTGTAGATTGTTGATATTAGCCCTTTGTCAGATGGATAGATTGCAAAAATTTTCTCCCATTCTGTAGGTTGCCTGTTCACTGTTGATAGTTTCTTTTGCTGTGTGGTATCTCTTTAGTTTAATTAGATCCCATTTGTCTATTTTGGCTTTTGTTGCCACTGCTTTTGGTGTCTTAGTCATGAAGTCTTTGCCCATCCCTATGCCCTGAATGGTGTTGCCTAGGTTTTCTTCCAGGGTTTTCATGGTTTTAGGTCTTATGTTTAAGTCTTTAATCCACCTTGAGTTAATTTTTGTATAAGGCATAAGGAAGGGTTCCAGTTTGAGCTTTCTGCATATGGCTAGCCAGTTTTCCCAACACCATTTATTAAATAGGGAATCCTTTCCCCATTTCTTGTTTTCGTCAGGTTTGTCAAAGATCAGATGATTGTAGATGTGTGGTGTTATTTCTGAGGCCTCTGTTCTATTCCATTGGTCTATCTCTCTGTTTTGGTACAGTACCATGCTGTTTTGGTTACTGTAGCCTTGTAGTATAGTTTGAAGTCAGGTAGCGTGATGCCTCCAGCTTTGTTCTTTTTGCTTAGGTTTGTCTTGGCTATGCGGACTCTTTTTTGGTTCCATATGAACTTTAAAGTAGTTTTTTCCAATTCTGTGAAGAAAGTCACTGGTAGCTTGATGGGGATAGCATTGAATCTATGAATTACTCTGGGCAGTATGGTCATTTTCACGATATTGGTTCTTCCTATCCATGAGCGTGGAATCTTCTTCCATTTGTTTGTGTCCTCTTTTATTTCCTTGAGCAGTGGTTTGTAGTTCTCTTTGAAGAGGTCCTTCACATTCCTTGAAAGTTGGATTCCTAGTTATTTTATTTTCTTGGTAGCAATTGTGAATGGGAGTTCATTTATGATTTGGCTCTCTGTTTGTCTGTTATTGGTGTATAGGAATGCTTGTGATTTTTGCACATTGATTTTGTATCCTGAGACTTTGCTGAAGTTGCTTGTCAGCTTAAGGAGATTTTGGGCTGAGACATGCGGCTTTCTAAATATACAATCATGTCATTTGCAAACAGAGACAATTTAACTTCTTCTTTTCCTAATTGAATACCCTTTATTTCTTTCTCTTGCCTGATTGCCCTAGCCAGAACTTCCAATACTATGTTGAATAGGAGTGGTTAAAGAGGTCATCCTTGTCTTGTGCTGGTTTTCAAAGGGAATGCTTCCAGTTTTTGCCCAGTCAGTGTGATATTGGCTGTGGGTTTGTCATAAATAGCTCTTAGTATTTGGAGATATGTTCCATCAATACCTAATTTATTGAGAGGTTTTAGCATGAAGGGCTGTTGAATTTTGTCAAAGGCCTTTTCTGCATCTATTGAGATAATCGTGGTTTTTGTCGTTTGTTCTGTTTATGTGATGGATTATGTTTATTGATTTGCATATGTTGAAGCAGCCTTGCATCCCAGGGCTGAAGCTGACTTGATGGTGGTGGATAAGCTTTTTGATGTGCTGCTGGATTCGGTATGCCAGTATTTTATTGAGGATTTTCACATTAATGTTCATCAGGGATATTGGTCTGAAATTCTCTTTTTGTTGTGTCTCCGCCAGGTTTTGGTATCAGGATGATGCTGGCCTCATAAAATGAGTTAGGGAGGATTCCCTCTTTTACTATTGTTTGGAATAGTTTCAGAAGGAATGGTACCCGGTCCTCTTTGTGCCTCTGGTAGAATTCGGCTGTGAATACGTCTGGTCCTGGACTTATTTTGGTTGGTAGGCTATTAATTACTGCCTCAATTTCAAAACCTGTTATTGGTGTATTCAGAGATTCTACTTCTTCCTGGTTTGGTCTTGGGAAGGTGTATGTGTACAGGAATTCATCCATTTCTTCTAGATTTTCTAGTTTATTTGCATAGAAGTGTTCAGAGTATTCTCTGATGGTAGTTTGTAGTTCTGTGGGATCAGTGGTGATATCCCCTTTATCATTTTTTATTGCGTCTATTTGATTCTTCTCTCTTCTTTATTAATCTGGCTAGTGGTCTATCTATTGTGTTGATCTTTTCAAAAAGCAGCTCCTGGGTTCTTGATTTTTTTGAAGGGTTTTTCGTGTCTCTATCTCCTTCAGTTCTGCTCTGATCTTAGTTATTTCTTGTCCTCTGCTAGCTTTTGAATTTGTTTGTTCTTCTCTAGTTCTTTTAATTGTGATATTAGGGTGTTGCTTTTAATCTTCCTGCTTTCTCTTGTGGGCATTTAGTGCTATAAATTTCCCTCTACACACTGCTTTAAATGTGTCCCAGAGATTCTGATACGTTGTGTCTTTGTTCTCATTGGTTTCAAAGAACATCTTTATTTCTGCCTTCATTTTGTTATTTACCTGGTAATCATTCAGGAGCAGATTGTTTAGTTTCCATGTATTTGTGCGGTTTTGAGTGAGTTTCTTAATCCTGACTTATAATTTGATTGCACTGTGGTCTGAGAGACAGTTTGTTGTGATTTCTGTTCTTTTACATTTGCTGAGGAGTGTTTTACTTCCAACTATGTGGTCAATCTTAGAATACGTGCGATGTAGTGCTGAGAAGAATGTATATTCTGTTGATTTGGGGTGGAGAGTTCTGTAGATGTCTATTAGGTCTGCTTGGTCCAGAGCTGAGTTCAAGTCCTGGATATCCTTGTTAATTTTCTGTCTCGTTGATCTAATATTGACAGTGGGGTGTGAAAGTCTCCCACTATTATTGTATCAGAGTCTAAATCTCTTTGTAGGTCTCTAAGAACTTGCTTTATGAATCTAGGTGCTCCTGTATTGGGTGCATGTATATTTAGGATAGTTAGCTCTTCTTGTTGCATTGATCCCTTTACCATTATGTAATGGTCTTCTTTGTCTCTTTTGATCTTTTTATAAACAACTCAAGATAATTGGCTGAAAATGGTTAGTGAGACTTCCTCAAAGGCTGATCAGCATAGGCAACTACAATATTAAATCTTGTTACTCTGATTTCCAGCAAGATGGCCGAATAGGAACAGCTCTGGTCTGCAGCTCCCAGCGAGATCGATGCAGAAGGCCAGTGATTTCTGCATTTCCAACTCAGGCAAACCGGGTCTGGAGTGGACCTCCACTATTTAAGGTCTGTTTTATCAGAGACTAGGATTGCAACCCCTGCTTTTTTTGCTTTCCATTTGCTTGGTAGATCTTCCTCCATCCCTTTATTTTGAGCCTATGTGTGTCTTTGCACATTAGATGGGTATCGTGATTACAGCACACTGATGGGTCTTGGCTCTTTATCCAATTTGCCAGTCTGTGTCTTTTAATTTGGGCATGTAGCCCATTTACATTCAAGGTTAATATTGTTATATGTGAATTTTATCCTGTCATTATGATGCTAACTGGTTATTTTTAGCCTGTTAGTTGATGCAGTTTCTTCATAGCGTCAATGGTCTTTACAATTTGTCATGTTTTTGCAGTGGCTGGTACCTGTTGTTCCTTTCCATGTTTAGTGGTGGTTCCTTCAGGAGCTCTTGTAAGGCAGGCCTGGTGGTGACGAAATCTCTCAGCATTTGCTTGTCTGTAAAGGCTTTTATTTCTCCTTCACTTATGAAGCTTAGTTTGGCTGGATATGAAATTCTGGGTTGAAAAATCTTTTTTTTTTTTTTGAGACGGAGTCTTGCTCTGTCCCCCAGGCTGGAGTGCAGTGGCGCGATCTCGGCTCACTGCAAGCTCCGCCTCCCGGGTTCACGCCATTCTCCTGCCTCAGCCTCCTGAGTAGCTGGGACTACAGGCGCCCGCCAACACGCCCGGCTAATTTTTTGTATTTTTAGTAGAGACGGGGTTTCACCATGTTAGCCAGGATGGTCTCGATCTCCTGACGTCGTGATCCGCCCACCTCGGCCTCCCAAAGTGCTGGGATTACAGGCTTGAGCCACCGTGCGTGGCCGAAAATTCTTTTCTTTAAGAATGTTGAATACTGGCCCCCACTCTCTTCTGGCTTGTAGAGTTTCTGCCGAGAGATCAGCTGTTAGTCTGATGGGCTTCCCTTTGTGGGTAACTTGACCTTTCTCTCTGGATGCCCTTAACATTTTTTCCTTCATTTCAACCTTGGTGAATCTGATGATTATGTGTCTTAGGGTTGCTCTTCTTGAGGAGTATCTCTGTGGTGTTCTCTGTATTTCCTGAATTTGAATGTTGGCCTGCCTTGCCAGGTTGGGGAGGTTCTCCTGGATAATATCCTGCAGAGTGTTTTCCAACTTGATTCCATTCTCCTCGTCACTTTCAGGTACACCAGTCAAACATAGATTTGGTCTTTTCACATAGTCCCATATTTCTTGGAGGCTTTGTTATTTTCTTTTCACTCTTTTTTCTCTAATCTTATCTTCTTGCTTTATTCCATTAAGTTGATCTTCAATCACTGATATCCTTTCTTCCTCTTATTTGGCTATTGAAACTTGTGTATGCTTCACGAAGTTCTCATGCTGTGTTTTTCAGCTCCATCAGGTCATTTATGTTCCTCTCTACACTGGTTATTCTAGTTAGCAATTCGTCTAACCTTTTTTCAAGGTTCTTAGCTTCCTTGCATTGGGTTAGAACATGCTCCTTTAGCTTGTAGGAGTTCATTATTACCCACCTTCTGAAGCCTACTTCTGTCAGTTTGTCAAACTCATTCTCTGTCCAGTTTTCTTCCCTGCTGGTGAGGAGTTGTGATCCTTTGAAGAAGAGGCGTTCTGGTTTTTGGAATTTTCAGCCTTTCTGAGCTGGTTTCTCCCCATCTTTGTGGGTTTATCTACCTTTGGTCTTTGACGTTCGTGACCTACGGATGGGGTTTTGGTGTGGGCATCCTTTTTGTTGATGTTGATGGAATTCCTTTCTTTGTTAGTTTTCATTCTAACAAGTCAGTTGGAGTTTGCTGGAGGTCTACTCCAGACCCTGTTTGCCTCAGTTGGAAATGCAGAAATCACCCGCTGCCTTTTTTTTTTTTAAGATGGAGTCTCGCTCTGTCGCCCAGGCTGGAGTGCAGTGGTGCGATCTCGGCTCACTGTAAGTTCCGCCTCCCAGGTTGATGCCATTCTCTTGCCTCAGCCTCTCGAGTAGCTGGGACTACAGGCGCCCGCCACCATGCCCAGCTAATTTTTTTTTGTATTTTTAGTAGAGACAGGGTTTCACCATGTTAGCCAGGATGGTCTCCATCTCCTGACCTCGAGAAATCACCTGCCTTCTGCCTCGGTCTTGCTGGGAGCTGCAGACCAGAGCTTTTCCTATTTGGCCATCTTGCCGGAAATCAGAGTAACAAGATTTAATATTGTAGTTGCCTATGCTGACGAGCCTTTGAGGAAGTCTCACTAATCATTTTCAGCCAATTATCTTGAGTTGTTTATAAAAAACGATTTCAACTTTGCTTTGGTTATATGAATGTTTGCCTCAGTGTATCTTATTTGAGGTGTTTAACATATGACACGTGGCTAGCGTTAGTGTTGAAACTGTGAAGACGTTTAGCTGTTCAATCTTCCTTGGTAATAGTACTTAGTTATCAGAGATTGAAAGGACATTTGCTCACCTCTGTCTCATTGTGTGAGAGGAAAACACAATGTTATTTCCAATGACATGTATGGAAGTTTCATTCTTTTAATCTGGCAGAATCTGGTTCAGTTTTTTTTTGAAACAGGGTCTCACTGTGTTGACAGTTGGAGTGCAACAGTGAGATCATGGCTCACTGCAGCCTCGACTTCCAGGCTCAAACAATCCTCCCACCTCAGCCTCCCAAATAGCTGGGACTACAGGAGACTGCCACCATGCCCAGCTAATTTTTGTGTTTTTTGTACAGACAGGGTTTAACCATGTTGCCCAGGCTGATCCTGAACACTTTTTCTTTTAAAAGACTAGTCAAGCATAGTAGTGAGAAGGCTGGTTCACTTTTAAAGTCTCCATATGTGGCCACATTTTAGATTTTATATACATCAGTAGTTTTTGCTGGATAATCTATTCTATCTGTAGGTAAGAATGGAAGTCCTAGGGCTGGGCGTGGTGGCTCACACCTGTAATCCCAGCAATTTGGGAGGCCAAGGCAGGTGGGTCGCTTGAGCCCAGTAGTTGGAGACGAGCCTGGGCAACATGGTGAAACCTCGTCTCTACAGAAAATTCAAAAATTAGCCAGGCGTGGTGGTGCATGCCTGTGGTCCCAGCTACTCGGGAGGCTGAGGTGGGAGGATCGCTTGAGCCGAGGAGGTGGAGACTGCTGGGTGATCAGGAGGTGGAGACTCTGGGTGACAGAGTGAGACCCTGTCTGGAAAAAAAGAGAAGTAGAAGTCCTTGTACTGTTGGAATTGTTTAATCAGTGAGCATTCAGAGATATTGGTTATAAATGTTGAGTATGGCTACCAACTGACCACATGGTTATGGGCCAAGGTACAAAATGTCTCAGTGACTTGTTTTATTGTAAAAATTCACGTGAATGTCTAAGGTTTTGAGGATTTACACCTGTGTTTTCTAGGAGTTTTATATTTTTCTTTCCTATGCCTTTGTTTTGTTTTCAGGTAAGTTTGGCATGTGGTGTAAAGTAGGAGCCCAGCTTTGTTTTCCAGGCGCATATCCAGTTGTCCCAGCAGCTGGATTTCACAGCTTACTGCGATTGCGAGGCTTCTGGTTTTCAAGGCTATCACTGAGCAGAAGAGGGGGATGTGAATAGGGCAAGTTAAAAGGCCACAAAGATCAGTGTTCTTGCTAAGATTCAGTTGTTTTCTTGAATAAATGCTCCTTAGATCGCTGCAAGCTTTTGGATAATTTCCAGAATATTGAAAAACTTGATTTTAACAATTTTTGCCAATATTCTCTTTGCTGATTTGAGGAGCAGATTTTTTGGAGGTTCTTACTCTGCCATTCTGAAAGTGCCTACTCATAGGTTTCTGTTTTGCCTGGAGCATGATCAGATCTCCGTATGAAATAATAATTTTGATATATGTGTATGTTTGGGTCAGAACTTCTTAGCAGTGGGCAGGATTTGGACTGACCAACAAAATGCTTAAGGTGGCCTTCTCCTGTCTCTTCAGGACTCTAAAAGACTGTCCTGGATGGAGGCTGGGCTGTGTTCACAAGCAGGCCAGTGGGTGAGAACTATAGGCAGCCAGTGAGACCATGTTGTTTTTGTCCCTGCCAGACTGTTTCTGTGCTCATAGACATATGAAAACATCTGGAGATACGTTTGAGCTCATTTTTTTTTCCCCAGAGATCGACCGCCAATTTCCTCTACTGTTTAAGGTATTCCCCAGAAAATTTATTAGACTTGGACCTCTCCTTTAGAATGAATTTGGGAGAGACCAATGTTAAAGGGGGTAATTGGAGAGACCAGGGAAGGCTTCCTGCAGGAGCTATGAGTTTTAACCTAGTTCCACAGAGTGAGCAAGAGCTGATTAGTTGAAGAAAATAGGTGGTGAGTAAGAAGTAGTTCAATTTAACACAAGCCGTGGAGATTATATGTAATTAAATCCCCTCACTGAACCAGTGCAAGAATAAAACCCAGGCTTATCCCTGGGAGAAAGCCAGAAACTATGCTGTGATCTACACACACACACACACACAAAACCGGAATCCTGTCTCTACAAAAAAGACAGAAATTATCACGGTGTGGTGGCACATGCCTGTAGTCCCAGCTGCTTGGGAGGCTGAGGTGGGAAGATTGCTTCTTGAGCTTGGGAGGTCCAGGCTGCACTGAGCCTTGATCCCACTACTACACTCCAGCCTGGGTAACAGAGTGAGACTCTGTCTCAAAATAAATAAATAAATAAGGAGGGAAGGCTGTATATCGTAGTCATAAAAAATTCAAGACCTGATGTCAGACAACTTAAGTTCAAATGCCAGATCTTCTGCTTATTGGCTGTGTGACCCTGGGAAACTTACTTTATCTCTTTGGTCCTATTATCTTTGTAAAATGGGAATATCTACCTGCTTCACAGGTTTGGTGAGAAGTTTAAATGAGAGAATGCATCAATAGTGCAAAGCACAATGTCTTGCACACAGTGTTTACTAAAAGCCACATTTTATTTTATTTATTTTTATTTTATTTGTTTATTTATGTATTTATTTATTTATTGAGACAGAGTCTTGCTCTGTCGCCAAGCTGGAGTGCAGTGGCATAATCTCGGCTCACTGCAACCTCCGCCTCCTGGGTTCAAGCAGTTCTCCTGCCTCAGTCTCCCTAGTAGCTGGGAGTACAGGCGTACACCACCACACCCAGCTAATTTTTGTATTTTTAGTAGAGATGGGGTTTTGCTATGTTGGCCAGGATGGTCTAGATCTCTTGACCTTGTGATCTGCCCGCCTTGGCCTCTCAAAGTGCTGGGATTACAGGCGTGAGCCACCGTGCCTGGCCTATCTTTATTTTTTTGAGGTGGAGTTTCTCGCTCTG
This sequence comes from Symphalangus syndactylus, assembly GCF_028878055.3. Lineage (NCBI taxonomy): Eukaryota > Metazoa > Chordata > Mammalia > Primates > Hylobatidae > Symphalangus > Symphalangus syndactylus. The sequence continues at coordinate 108,140,402 of NC_072447.2, read as the reverse complement.
TTACCTAGGCTGGAGTGCAGTGGTGCAGTCTTGGCTCACTGCAGCCTCCGCCTCCCAGGTTCTAGCAATTCTCCTGCCTCAGCTTCGCAAGTAGCTGGGATTACAGGCATGTGACACCACGCCCAGCTAATTTTGTAGTTTTAGTAGAGACGGGGTTTCACCCTGTTGGACAGGTTGGTGTTGAACTCCTGGCCTCAAGTGATTCACTGGGCTCAGTCTCCGAGAGTGCCGGGATTACAGGCGTGAGCCACTGCGCCCAGCCAATTTTTATTTTTGAGACAGGGTCTTACTCTGTCAGCCAGGCTGGAGTGCAGTGGTACCATTTCAGCTCACTGCAACTGATACGGAAGGGGAAAGGGAAGTACTGGGAAGGGAAGAGCATGATCCCTTTAAATGATATGGAAGGAGGGAAGAGTGTGGTCCCTGGCTAGGCCTCTACCCCCGGGCCTATGCCCATGGACCTAGGTGAGGACAGGCATTTTTGTTTTCCTGCCCAAATGTTGCATTTCCGAAGACCACCCTGGCCTGCCATACCACCATCCCGTGCCTATAAAAACCCCAAGATGCTAGCAGGCAGACACACATGTGGCTGGGCGTTGAGAGGAGCACATCAGTGGAGGAACACACAGGTGGCTGGATGTGGAGAGGAATGCATCGACAGGTACCAGCACGCCGGCAGGCCATTGACCAGCAGAACGACATGGAGTTTGGCTAGGGCAGTCAGAAAAAAGCCTGGGCCGCGAGCAGCCTGACTCCTGAGAAAAACCATCTCCCTTCTGGTTCCCCCGTCTACTGAGAGCTACTTCCACTTAATAAAATCTTGAACTCATTCTCCAAGCCCACGTGTGATCTGATTCCTCCAGTACACCAAGGCAAGAACTCCAGGATACAGAAAGCTCTCTGTCCTTGCAATAAGGCAGGGGTCTAATTGAGCTAACACAAGCTGCCTACAGGCAGCTAAACTAAAAGAACACCCTGTAACACACACCCACTGGGGCTTCAGCTGTAAACATTCACCCCTAGACACTGCTGCGGGTCTCCCTGCCCATCCGTATGCTCCTGTAGAGGTTTGAGCAGTGGGGCACTGAAGAAGTGAGCTATACCCCCCATTGTACACCCTGCAAGGGGTACGAGAGAACTTTTCCTTTTTCACAACCTCTGCCTCCTGGGATTAAGTGATCCTCACATCTCAGCCTCCCCAGTAACTGGAAGTACGGGCATGCCACCATGCCCGGCTAAATTTTGTATTTTTTTGTAGAGACGCTGTCTCCCTGTTACTCAGGCTGGTCTCAAACTCCTGGCCTCAAGCGATCTTCGTGCCTCAGCCTCCCAAAGTGCTGGGATTACAGGCGTGAACCACTATCCTGGCAGGTGGGCAGCCACATTTTAAATCTCTGAGTCTAGCCATAAATCCAAATATCAAATGCACAAAGCCTAAAAACTGTGTGAGTGTGGTCAAAATAGAAACTTTTTGAATGCGTTCTGAAATTTATTTCTGTTCTGTTCACTTTTAGTATTTGGTAGCATCTTGAAAATGCCAACTGTCTCCATCATGTTAGGAAGAATCATATGGAGTTTTTTTTTTTTTTTTTTGGCTATATTTGAGACAGAACATCTGTGAACAAAAGGTCTCTGAAAAGGAGACTGGAGGAAAGAGACTCTGTTCCAGTGAACAGTTGCAAACCCAGGAGTCACAGCCTCCAGTGTAAAACAAAAGTACATTTGTAACGAAGGATTGAAGCATGGTTAGTTCTGATTGGTCAATGCAGCTGAGTTCTGGTTGGTCCATATAGCATAGCCCTGATTGGTCAACACAGCTGAGCTCTGATTGGCTGAGGAAGATGAGCTCTGATTGGTTGGTTCAGGGAAGCACCGAAAGTCTGAAAGATAAAAGAGTGCACGTTTTCAGGGAACTCAGAGTATGTGTGTGACCCCTAGTCGGCAAATGGCTCGTTGGCTTTATTTTACATTTAGGCCCAGTGAGCTGCTCAAGATCCATCTTGAAGGATTGGCTTTTTCAGGTTTATGTTTGTTTACACATGAAAAGAGGAGCACTCACTTTGGGGCTTTGGGGGTGCAGGGCTACAGTAGAGGCAGGGATCAAGCAGAGTGTATCTCCAGGGGCTAGGTGAGATTCAGAGGGATGGAGTCAAGTTCCTGATCAGCCAAACCTCCTACTAGGAGATTCTACTACCTGAACTTTTATCTCCTTGAATTTGGGAGGTACAAGGTTTTTATTTATTGAATCATCAAACATGCATTGAGGCGGGGTTACGGGGACAGTAGTTTGTTTGTTTGTTTGTTTTTAACTATTGCATGAGTTCTGGACCCAGGGCAGGCTTGAATCTGAGCTCTAGCATTTCCTGGCTGTGTGACTATGAACAATTTACCCAACCTTTCTGTTCCTCTTTTGCTTCATCTGTAACATGAGGATAATCATATTATCTACCTCACTGAGTTGTGAGCATTAAATGGGATAATACAGATACAGTATTCAGTGCTCAACAAATGTTAAATATTATAATAATTATTTTATAGTGGTTGGAAATATGGCTATTTTAATTCTCTGTGTACATGTTTAATTCTTTACATGGTCAACTGGTTTTGTTCATCATTGTGTCTCCTCTGCCTGTCTGTTCTAGGTACGACACTTATAAATTTGTTGGGTGCATGAATGAATGCGTACAGGTAAACAATTATAATACAATGAGAGGTGCTATAATAGAGCTTGAGTACAAGACACTTTGCAGAACATGGAGAAGGATATGATTAACTTTGAGCAGTTCCGAAACAGTTCACTGAGCGAGGCTGTTCCCTTCCAGAACTTTCACAGTGCAGTGGGCTGTCAGAGCAAACTGCACTGGGGAATTAAGTAAAGGGATGCTAGATAGCCACCAGGTGGCGATATTGCAGAAGGATTCAAGTAGCGGAGGAAAGGAGCAGCCCTCTTCCAGCCAGGAGTCCATGTTTACGTCCACGTCAGATTTTTTTCTCCTGTCCACGAAAGTTCAAGCTGTGATTTCTTTCCCTTTGTTCTGATGGTCTTGGAGCACTGCCGTTCCTGCCCACAGCTGTTTTGGAGCTGCCTGGTGCTCCAGCCACTCTGTCATTACCAGACAGAGGACAGAAATGATGCTGTTTCCAGTTCTTTAGTTCTTGGGCTTCTAATTCTTACATCACTGACCTGCCGTTTCCTCTGCTATGCCTCCCATGATGGAGTTAAAGGGGTGAGGGGAGAAGCAAAACTGACATCTTTTGAGACTTCTGGCACTGTATCAGACATATATACATATATAATGTGTGTGCATATTATATACATATATAATGTGTGTGCATATTATATACATATATAATGTGTGTTATATGTAACATAAATACATAATTATATATTTTGATATGTGAGTTGTGAGCCATTTTATATAGTGGGAAGCTGAGGCTCAGAGAAGGGCATCTTTTCAGTATTCAAATAAAATTCTCTAGTTAATCAAAGTTGGTATCAGATATTGGAGATACAAAGATTAGGAAGATGTGGTTCCTACCTCTAAGTCTTGTGCTCCTGTAATACTCTGTGGGTGTGTCTATCACAGGACTTATTACATCATGTTATTAGTGGTTATTTATATGTCTGTCTGCTCAGATAGATGGTAAATTCCTTAAAAGGCAGCAGCCATTTCAAGCATTCCTCATACTTAGCATAGGCTCCAGTACATAGTAGATATTTAACTACTGTGAGGCACAGAATAATTGTGTCTGATGGAGCAGTGGGAACTAGTGAAGAGTTTCAAGCAGGGCAGTAACATGATGAGGTTTTCGCTGGAGGTGGGTAACAGGTTGCCCATTGGATTGGAGGAGTGAGTGGAGGCAGGCAGGGAGGTGACTGTGGCAGAGTCTGTGCTAGAGGGGATTTGGGCCAGAACGAGGGCGATGGCAGTGAGTATGGAGAGAAGACAGGTTGGAGAGTTATTGAGGACATGAGTTAGGATTTGGTCGTTTCTTAGATGTGGAGATCGAAGAATTCCAGGCTTGGGTGATGGTAGTGCCAGCAACAGGTTCAGAGTAAAGAGGGGAAGTGGGTTTGGGGTGGGGAACATGAGTTCGGTTTTGGACATGCTGAGGTTGAGGTGTCTATTCAGGGAGTGTGATATATCAGGATGTGTGAAACCAAAACTCAGGAAAGAGGTTAGGAGTGAAAATCTGGGGATCCTGAAGCTGTCAGTAGAGCTTAGAAGCTTATCAGGGGATGCCATCACTCAGGGGCAGGACATGCAGTGAAACAGGAAGTGGGCTAAGGGTGGAATCTGGGAACCTTGACACAGATGGGCTGAAGAATGAGAAACCCATGAGAAAGATGGGAAAAGAATAGCCAGGGAGATTGGAAGAAAACCAGGAGGGTGTGGTGCCACAGCAGCCAATGGAGGAAAGAGTTCAGGAGGGAGGGAACACGGGAGTGGTTAGTACTTTAGAGGCAGGTAGGAAGTTGATGGTGGAGAATAATTCAGCGTGGCTGGGCTTTGGGGCATCATGGAGGAGTGGCAGGAGATGAGCCCAGAAAGTCCATTCGGGCCCTTATGCAAGGAACCTTGGTCACCAGGCTAAGGAGTTAAGGCTTTATTTTGTAGGAAAGGAAGAATCATTGAAGGGTTTCCAATAGGAGTAACATGGTCAGGTCAAGGTGTTTCAGAAAGGTCAGGCTGAGGCAATGTGGAGGACGCTGTGGAGGAGGCAATGACTCATTGAAGTGATGTAAAGTGGCTTTTGGGCTGCGAAAGAAGGCACAGTCTTCCAAGATCTTTAGTAGGTAAAATTGAGACGCCTTGAAAATGGTAGTTAACACTCATTGAGCACTGTTCTAAGTGCTTACGTGAATGATCTTAATTCTCACAACCCACCTGTGAGGTACATTAACATCATTTTATGCCTAAGGAAACAGGAACAGAGAGATAAAGTAATGTGCTGAACAGAACTAGTAAGTGGCAGAGCCTAGATTCAAACTCAGGTGGTTTGGCTCTAACCCACACTCTTAACTTCAGTGTTGTTTTGCCTTGACTGGATGTGGGGAGTGAGGGGGTTGTCAGTTAGCATCAGGTTCAGCTGTGAGTTATTAGCCATCCAAAATAACTTATGGACTTTCTGTCCCATCGTCTCCACCGTGTGACACTTGTCCTCTGGTCATTGCATTTATGTTTCAAGCAGTAAAATACTGGGGGAAGGGGAGAACAGATGTTGGGGAACAACAGAAGTCTCTGCTGTAAGAGAAATCCCAGGACGCTAACATTTGCATGGAGGATGATATTGCCACAAATTGAAGTGGCGACCACAGGAAACCTGTTAGACCTTTATCATTTGACAGTTTCTTTTCCCAGAGTCCTTCCTTTGCCCTGGAAATGAACCCCTCTGTGACTCTGGTGTGCTGCTCCTCTCCTGTCTAGCCATTCAGTGCTCATGAGAGCTTCCAATCATAGTACCTGTCTCCCTGGCCACAGTTGATTTGATTGGTTGAGGTGTGGCATGTGGTCTAGGTCAGGACAATCAGAATGTTTTTCTTCAATTTTTAAAAATTTAATTGAGGGAAAATATTGCCTCTTGGTTTTGTGGCACAGCTAGGAGATGTGTGGCCAGAAGCTGCTGGCAGCCCTTTTTACAGCCACGGGGAGGAAACTTGTTTCAGAGAATGAAGTGAACTTACAGGATGAGCAATTGAAAGATTCCTGTTCATGTTTGAGTCTCTGATTGTACCTGTCCTTGAGGCTCATCTACTTATGATTATGTGAAACTTCCAGTAAATTGACTCTTTGGCCCAAATGGTGTTTCTATTACTTGGAATCAGTAAAGTCCTAATTAAATCTGTGTTCAAATAGGTAATTGTGGAATCACTGTAGATGTGTTTAGGGTTTCTGTGTGTGTTGGGGGTCATAGTAAGTAGTAACCAGAAGCAGGGAGGCAATTTTTGAGACTGTTTTAATGGTCTACATGAAAAACAATAACAATCTGAACTAAGACAGTGTCGGTGGGTGCTGTAGGTCCTGGCCAGGCTTGTCACTCCCAGTCTCTTCTATCTTCTAGACTGTGAACCAGCCACCCACCTCTATAGGCTGCTCATCTTTACATGGTTGCAGTACAGCTGGTAACTGTTCATTATGAGCATATTTTCCTCTGTGTCCTTGGGAATCATTATAATAGCTGGTTAAAAATTTCTGTCTGCTAATTCTAACATGTCAGTCATCTCAGGGTCAGTCTTCATTGATTGCCTTTTTTCTTTGGTATAGGTTACATTTTCCTGTTTCCCATAGGAAATGTGTTCAATCATTTTGACTTTTCTCAAAATAATGTTCAGTCAGTTTGACTTGTCTCCTGGCTATTGCAGAGGACATGTTCTAGAGAATCTGGATTCAATTATATCCCTCTGAAAAGTATTGACATTTTTGTTTCAGCAGCATTTAACTTGACTAAACTCAAATTCCATGCTCTGTCTCCCTCATGGCAGGCAGCAACTGAAGTCTCTAGTCAGTTCTTTTAGCCTTATACAGACTGTTTGGAGACTGTCCCATGAATGCATAATTCAGAGGTCAGCCAGTGATTTGGTAGAGTTTATACACAGAATTCAGGGCTCTGCCTATCTGGCTCTCTCCATTCCAAGATTTTATCCCCACAGTTTTCACCTGCTGTGGAAACTCTGAACTCTGTCCTCTTGTCTTCAAGTCAGTAAGGTTCACCCATCAGGGAATTGATTGGGGCCTACCCTGTGGTTCAAAGTCTTAAAAATGGGAATCTCATCTAGTTCTGATCTCTTCTTTTAAATGTAGATTCTCCTCCAGTTTCTGCCTGCCTTGGGTTGCTTGTCAATACTTGCAGGTAATTAAAAAAAATTTTTGTCCAGGGTGTATAGTTGTTACATCTGAAGGAAGATGGGTTTGATAGGAGCTATTTGGTCATTTACTAGAAGCCAGAATCTGTCTGGTCACCGTGATGTAACCTGTGGTGTGTGTAGCCACGATGTGCTGGCAATGTATTAAGAAATTATACACACAATCTGGATGTGAGATCCAGATGATGAGGCTTGATAAAGGCAGTTTTTATAATCACACTAAATACGATGATGTTTCAGGATGGCATGTTCAGGGGTATAAGGAGCTTGATTAGCCAATAAGCCCCCACTTGGGGCTTCCCAGGAACTGAAGTAACCTCACCCTAGAGGTTACCAAAAGGCAACATCCCATTGCTACCAACTTGAGTGTCTTTCCCCATGTGGAGTTTAACTCATTAAATATCTCCTATCCTGATATCTCTGGATCACCTCTGCTTTACAAAAAAAGGTGTTTGAGTGTATTATAGTAAATGGTAATTTCTATATGGTTTACAGATCAGAATGATGAACTGAGACCCCCATCTAGTCCTCTGCCAGAGACCTAGTATTTAGGATGGAGAGGAATAGATAAATTGACAAGCTTTTTAGCAAGTTGAATGGTCGGGGATCAGTGACAGATTGTATTCAGTATAATAGGAGAGATGGTAGAGTTAAGGATGACTTCCAAGTTTCAGCCTTGTGCATCTAGGCAGGTGGTAAATACAGGAGAGAAAAGACAAGGAAGAGAGCATGTGTAAGGAAGATGAATTAAGCTTTGGCTGTTTGAAGTACCCGCTGGACATCTAGGTGAGTATATGCGATTCTGGATCACTGGAGAGAAGTCTGGGATGGAGATATATATTGAGGAATCACCAGTAGATAAGTGATAGATGAGGCTATAGGTATAGTTGATATAATAGGTAGCATATACAGAGTGAGAAGAGAACTGATAGCAAAGCCCAGTAGACAAGGGGAGAGCCTATGAAATAAGTCACTTTAGGAGACTGAAGAAAAGACAAGGAAAGGTGATATATAGAAGCTAGGGGAGGAGAATTTCAAGAAGGAATTTACTGATCAATAGGGTCCAATTCCAAAACCAAAAACAAAAACAAAAAACAAGCAAAACAAGTACTGACAGGCATCTATTGGATTTAACAACTAAGAGGTCTGTCTTTACCTCAAAGATTACAATTTCAGTGGAGTGATGAGGAATGCAGTGGTTTGAGGAGTACATGGGGGCGGTAGTCTGTAACATGTGGCTCCTATCAACCAAGCCTCCAAGTAACCTCTGTGTAGTCCCCCTGCTGTTGAATCTGGTGAGCCCTGTACAAAAGTTTAACTGAAAGAATGCAGGGTAATTAATGCTGCTTGACTTCCAAGGATAGGTTGTAAGAATCCTGTAACTTTTGCCTTGGTCTTTTGGATCCCTCAGGAACCATGTAAGAAGTCTGACTGCCCTGCTGGAGAAACCAAATGGAGAGGTCCAGAGACAACATGGAGAGAGAATGCACAGCTCAGCTGAGCCCAGCTTTCCAGTTATCCCCACCAATGCACCACACATATGAAGGAAGTCATCTTGGTCCCTCCAAAACAACCTAGCCAGCCAGCTGGATACCACTGAGTGACCTCAGTAGATGCCACATGGGACAGAAGAATTCTCTAGTGAGCTTTGCCCACATTCCTTACCCACACAGTCATGAGTATAATTAAATGATTATTGTTTTAAGCCCCAAGTTTTGGGGTGGTTTACTACACAGCAGTATATAACTGGAACATTGGGCACTGAAGTAGCGGAAACCATACATGCACATTATATTTCTGTTAAACTTGGAAAAGGAAAGATCTGATGGAGTGGGAGGATCACGTAAGATCAAGGGAGAATTTTTATGAAGATAACAGAGACTTGGGGGTGTGCATATGCTGATGGGGAAGAGTTAGGAGAAAGAGAATGTTGAAGATAGAGGAGAGAGGAGATGGCTGATGCATGAGGTTTATGAGAAGGGAAGGGAAGGGATGAGATGCAGAATTCTGCTGGACGGACTGATCTTGCGTACAAGGATAGTGGGATGCTTTGCCTTGTAAAATAGGAACTGTCTGCCCACCTCCTGTTCTTTAAAAATGTCAAGCATATCCATGTACTAGAGTCGAGAGAATATATGAAGGTTAGTTGGACAGTACTGGATCTCCTAAGAATTGTTTGACTGAGGCCCTTTCTCTGGATTGCTGACTCAACCCAGGCTGGAGTTAAGTGATTGGAATCCACACCCTTGGACCAGAATCCAAGTTACCTTCTGCTAAAGCCATACATGCACATTAAAACCACACTTCCACAGGGTCAGCTGGTCTGGGCTCAATGGACTCTCAAAATAATACAGGGTTCCATTACCTCTGACCCAGAGGTTCTCTCCAAGAGAAAGAGCTGTTGATGTTACAATTCTGTCTGTCACTGTCCCTGTTATAGCAGGGAGTGCATACTGGATTAGTATCCCCCAGAAGGATGTATGGTAGGTTGGGTTGGTGGTGGATGGCAGTTTGTATCAAAACGTCACTTGAACTTCACCTTTGACAGCTGCAGACTTCCGCGTGCTGGTAAGGAATTAAAGAAAGTGGAAATGCAATGCAGTCCAAAATAAACCACTTTACAAAACTTTATCTTATGGAAAATCGCAAACATACACAAAATTAGACTAGTAAAATGAATCCCCATATACCTATCATCCAGCTTCAACATTTACAATTTCTGCTCATCATTTGAATGGCACACACACACACACACACACACATATTTGTGTGGATATATATGTGTTTGTAGTTTTATATATATAAATAAAACTACATATATAGTTATATATATAGTTGATTCTTACATGTATAAATGTAGTTATATATATACATATATAAAAAGTTGATTATTATTCACAGATTTCATATTTGCAAGTTCACTTACTTCAAACTTATCTATAACCCCAAATCGATACTTGCAGTGCTTTCAATAGTCATTCATAGACCTGCACAGAGTGGCAAAACAATTTAGTTGTCAGGCACTCAATGTTCCCAGCTGAGGTTGGAAAAGGCAATGTTCTTGTTTCTGCTCTCATACTGTAAGCAAGTGTTCTTTTCGTAGCCGATCTAATGCCATATTTTTGTGGCTTTTTTGGTGATTTCACTGTTTAAAATGGCCCCCAATCATAGTGCTGAAGTACTGTCTAGTGTTTCTAAGAGCCAGAAGGCAGTGATGTGCCCTATAGGGGAAAATACATGTGTTAGGCTTCCATCAGGCATGAGTTATAACGCTGTCTGCTGTGAGTTCAATGTTAATAAATCAGCAACACAGTACATCCAGGAAAAGGAATAGGAAAGGCTTGCCAACCTGTATGTGAAGACGCTCTGTATGGTACTAAAATAACATCTTTAGTGTGTGATGAAGGTATGGAATAAATGGAAAAGCAGCAAAATTTGTGGATTCATAACTACTGATTAGAAAAAGCATAATGGACAGCATGGTTGTGAGGCTTTTGAAAACCAAAGTAATTTATGGTTATGTTAACCCAGGATCAGAAAAATGTTAAACCCTTCTTGGCTAGTGTTTTACTATAAAATACTGCATATAATTTATTATTTTAAGAAATATATATTAAAGAAGGTGTCTTTAGACAGAAGCATACATAAAACAAGGTTGTGTATTGATCATTTTAAGGAATGCAACCAGAGGCTCCCAGGAACCTAAACCTGTATTTCCACTAGGAGCAGTGGCTTGGTATTTGGTAATTCATTGCTTTAGGTGACTTTATAGAATATAACTACCACAAATAATGAATCAACTATACATACATGGGTGTGTGTGTGTGTGTGTGTGTGTGTCTATATGTATGTGTGTGTGTCTGTGTCTGTGTATGTGTGTGTGTGTTTTGGAGTACTTTAGTGCAAATTGCTGACATCTTAACATTTTATCTGAAAATGTTTCAATATGTCTCTCTAACATATTGGTTCTTAAAGTGTAGTGTGAGGAGCCCTGGAGACACCTGAGACTGAGACCCTTTCAGGTGACTGGGAAATCCTTTTTCCAACTACATATCTCCATGAGGTTGGATTTGTCTTCATATACTTTATCCAAAACAGCATGTTACAACATTAAATGCAGAAGCAAATATGAAAATCTAGCTGTCTTGTACTGAGGCAGACATTTAAGAGATTTTCAGAAATGTAAAACATTCCTAAATTCTTTGTTTTTGAAAGTACAATTATTTTAATAAAATTTTATTTACAATAATCAGTGGATTTATTATTTTAAATACATTAATACATATTTAAAAATTTTCAGTTTTGATTTCTAATATAATAAATATTGATAGATCTGTAACCTACATTAGCAAAAGCTCTTTAGGGTCTAAAAGTACTAATATTTTCACCATGTGTATATAATTTTTATTTGTAAATATATTATTAAAATAACTGTCACTTAAGAAAACATAATAATGCTTTTTACAAAGAAGCACTGATACACTTCTTTTTAGCACTGTTTGTAAAACTTGTCAAAAGGAGGAGGAATTTTTAAACTACCCCAGCTGTGCATGGAAGACAGCTAACACAGGAGAAACAAGTCTAGCAAAGAAATTCGCCAAGGCTACTTTCTGCCACCCTGGAATCCCACACTAGTTTTTTTTGTTTTTTGGTTTTTTTTGAGACAGCGTCTAGCTCTATCACCCAGGCTGGAGTGCAGTGGCATGATCTCAGCTCACTGCAATCTCCACCTCACCAGTTCAAGCCATTCTTGTGCCTCAGCCTCCTGAGTAGCTGGGATTACAGGCATGTGCCACCATGCCCAGCTAATTTTTATATTTTTAGTAGAGACTCGGTTTCACCATATTGGCCAGGCTGGTCTCGAACTCCTGACCTCAAGTGATCTGCCCACCTTGGCCTCCTAAAGTGCTGAGATTACAGGCGTGAGCCACCACACCCGGCCCCACACAAGTTATTTTTAAAAATTATTTTAAAGTAATTATAGACTCACAAGGAAGTTGCAAAAGTACATAGAGTCCCATGTACCTGAAACCACGCTTCCTCTAATGGTGGCACCTTACGTTATTATAGTACAATATCAAATCCAGGAAATTATTACAAGATTGTTAACTAGAATATAGACCTAATCTTCACCATTTTACATGCATTTGTATGTGTGTGTGTTTTTCTATGTGGTCTTGTCCCATGTATAGATTTAACAACCACTGCAGTCATGATATAAAACTGTTCAATAGGACCTCCCTTGTGCTTCCCCTTCATAATCATACCCACCCTGCCCCATCCTTGCTCCCTGGCAATGATTAATCTGTTCTGTATCTCTAAAATTTTCTAATTTCGAGAATGTTACATAGAGTCCTATACTATGTAGTCTTTTGGGATTGATGTTCTTCACCAAATGTAATCCTTTTGAGTCACATCTGGGTTGTTGTGTGTATCAGCAGTTTGTTCCAGCTGAGTAGTATTCCCTTGGGTGGATAGACCAGAATTTCTTTATCCAATTACTGGTTGAAGGACATTTGGGTTGTTTCCTCGTTTTGCAATTACAGATAAAGCTGCTGTGAACATCAGCATGCAGGTATTTGTGTGACTATAAGTTTTCATTTCTCTGGGATAAATGCCCAGGAGTGCACTTGCAGGGTCATATGATAAGTACATGTTTAGTCTCATAGGAAATTGCCAGAATGATTTCCAGAGGCTTACCATTTTGTATTCCTAACATCATTGTATGAGAGATCCATTTTTTCCACATCCTTGTGAACATTTGGTATTACTGTTGTTTATTTTAGCCATTCTTATAGGTGTACAATGATAGCTTAGCTTATTGTTTTTAATTTGCATTTCCTTAGTGACTAATGATGTTGAACATGTTTTTCATGTTCTTTGCCATCTGCGTATTCTTTTTGGTGAAATTCTGTTCATGTATTGCTCATTTTCTAATGGAATCTATTTTTTACTTTTTTTTTTGGAGACAGGGTCTCACTCTGCCACCCAGATTGGAGTGCAGTGGCACAATCATGTCTCACTGAAACTTTGATGTGGACTCAAGTAATCCTCCTGCCTCAGCCTCCTGAGTACCCAGGACCACAGATGTGCACCACCATACCTGACTAACGTTTTAATTTTTTTTAGAGATGGGGTCTCACTATGTTGTCCAGGCTTGTCTCAAACCCCTGGCCTCAAGTGATCCTCTCACCTCAGCCTCCCAAACTGCTGGGAATACAGGTGTGAGCCACTGTGCCAAGCCTTCTAATGGAATCTTTATGTCTTTTTTACTGTTGAATTTTGAGAGGTTCTTTTCCTTTTCTATCTCCTCCTAACAAGTGCTTTTGCCCAGACTGGAGTGCAGTGATGTGATCGTAGCTCACTGCAGCCTTGAACTCCGGGCTAAAACGATCCTCCCACCTCAGCCTCCCAAGTAGCTAAGACTGCAGGCATGTGCCACCACACCTGGCTAATTTTTAATTTTTTTTTCATAGAGACTGGGTCTCGTAATGTTGCCTAGGCTGGCCTCAAACTCCTGGCCTTAAGTGATCCTCTCGCCTCAACCTCCCAAAGTGCTGGGATTACAGGCATGAGCCACCATGCTGGGCCAGCTTGTGTGTATCTATGAAAAATCCCTCTGGGATTTTGATAGTAATTATGTTAAATCTATAGATAACTTTGGGGAACATTGACATCTTTATTATATTGAGTTTTGCAATCACTGAGTGCTGTGTGTATCTCCATGTTTTCAGATCTTTGCCAGCTTTCTTTCATCAAGTTTTACGGAAAGGGATGGATGTACTTACGAACTCTCAGTGGCTTCATCCTGGCAGAGAACAGGAATGCTGCTTGCTCTGTGAACTCTGCAGCCTCAGTGTCCTCATTTGTGGTGACAGCTCCCTCATAAGGTCATTGTAAAGATTTAAGGAGATGCTGAATGCCCAAGTCCTGCCTCCAGCATATGTGCTTTTCTCCTTAACTTCCCACTCATTACCTCTTGGGCCTTGAGTTTTCATCTGTGAACCCACATAGGATAATAGTGGGACTGATTTCCAAGGGGTTGTTGTGAGGAATGGCTATGAGAATTCAAGTAAAGCACCAAAGAGACTGCCAGACACAGTAGGGGTACCATAAGCAGTAGCTGTTATTACGATATGATTGTAGTGAGGTGAAACTATAATTTCTTCCTTTCACTGAGAGAAAACTCTCAAGCAGCTGGTCCAAAGAGCATAAACATCACAAGGCAAGTAGCAGGATGTTGCTGAAGGTTTGGGACAGTGGAGAGGGTTTATTTTAGCACAGCAGACAATATGAAAGAGAGTATCAGAACCACGTACCTGCTATGACCCAACTTTTATAGAAAAAGAACAAGAATAGATATGTTTGTGTTTGTGTAAAAGCAGAAGAACACACCCCAGACCAGACTGTGGGGAGCTGGGGAACTTTGACTTCTACTTATTCCCCTTTCTATTATTAAACTTTCTGTTTGAAAGTTGTTTTTTGGGCCAGGTGTGGTGGCTCACGCCTGTAATCCCAGCACTTTGGGAGGCTGAGGCGGGCAGATCACTTGAGGTCAGGAGTTTGAGACCAGCCTGGCCAACATGGCGAAATCCCATGTTTCTACTAAAAATACAAAAATTAGCTGGGCATGGTGGTGTGTGCCTGTAATCCCAGCTACTAGGGAGGCTGAGGCAAGAGAATCGCTTGAAACCAGGAGGTGGGGGTTGCAGTGAGCCAAGATAACGCCACTGCACTCCAGCCTGGGCAACAGTGAGACTTTGTCTCAAAAATAAAAAAAAAGAAAAAGATAGAAAAAAGTTATCTCTTTTTAGTTGAGCATGTGCTACACTAAAGAATGTTACAATACATTTTTAAATTGAATTTATTTTTTTTTTTGAGACAGGGTCTTGCTTTGTTGCCCAGGCTGGAGTGTAGTGGCATGATCATAGCTCACTGCAGCCTCAACTTCCTGGGCTCAAGTGATCCTCCTGCCTCAGCTCCCCGAGCAGCTAGGACTACAGGCATGTGCCACTACGCCTGGCTAATTTTTTCATTTTTATTTTTTGTAGAGATGGGGTCTTGCCGTGTTGCCCAGGTTGGTCTTGAACTCTTGGCCTCAAGCAGTCCTCCTCCAGAGCCTCCCAACGTGTTGGGATTACAGGCATGAGCCACTGTGCCTGGCCAGAAATTGTTTTGAAAGGCTAACCAGTAAAACATTAACCAATTTACAAGAGAAAAACAACCCCATCAAAAAGTGAGCAAAAGATATGAACAGACACTTCTCAAAAGAAGACATTTATGTGGCCAACAAACATATGAAAAAAAGCTCATCATCACTGGTCATTAGAGAAATACAAATCAAAACCACAATGAGATACCATCTCATGCCAGTTAGAATGGCGATCATTAAAAAGTCAGGAAACAACATATGCTGGCGAGGCTGTGGAGAAATAGGAACGCTTTTATACTGTTGGTGGGAGTGTAAATTAGTGCAACCATTGTGGAAGACAGTGTGGCGATTCCTCAAGGATCTAGAACCAGAAATACCATTTGACCTAGCAATCCCATTACTGTGTATATAGCCAAAGTATTATACATCATTCTGCTATAAAGACACATGCACATGTATGTTTACTGCAGCACTATTCACAATAGCAAAGACTTGGAACCGACCCAAATGCCCATCAATGATAGACTGGATAAAGAAAATGTAGCACATATACACCATGGAATACTATAAAGATATAAAAACAGATGAGTTCATGTCCTTTGCAGTGACATGGATGAAGCTGGAAACCATTGTTATCAGCAGACTAACACAGGAACAGAAAACCAAACACCACATATTCTCAGTTATAAGTGGGAGTTGAACAATGAGAACACATGGACACAGGGAGGGGAACATCACACAACGGGGCCTGTTAGTGGAGTAGGGGGCTAGAGGAGGGATAGCATTAGCAGAAATACCTAATGTAGATGACAGGTCGATGGATGCAGCAAATCACCATGGCACGTGTATACCTATGTAACCTGCACGTTCTGCACATGTATCCCAGAACTTAAAGTATAATTTAAAAAAAAGAAAAAAAAGTAAAAAAAAATCAACAAATCAGCAAACTACACAGAAGAATATTAGAACAATTTCTCTCAAATTTCTCTTCCATTGAGCTTCCTGCCTGACCCTAGAGCTCCCTCACCTCTTTGGCTTACCAGCTCCCATCCTTCAAAGTTTCTTAGTTTTCTGTGGGGAGTTTGAGCTACTCTTCCTTTAGGTCCAGGCCATCTCAGCTAGGTCCAGAGAGCCTCACTCACCTCCCCAACTAAGCAAACATCCCTGGAGGTATGTTCTTCATGCAAGGGCAGTTCCTGCTCTGAGAGAATTTGTTTGGTTAGCTCATAAAGGGATTATATTCTTCTCCCCTGCACATGAGACAGAGTAGCTGAAGTCTACTGACTTTAATGAAATTCTCTGTGAAGAGTCTGGGAGGGACGGTTTAGGTAATCCATCTACAAGGGTGCTCAGAGTTTGGAGAGAAGCGATTGGTGTCATTATGATGGCATTCTATGGCACAGTACTTACAGTGCACCAGCCACTCTTTTAAAGACTTCTCAAGTGTTCATTCAATTCTTACCACAACCCTGTGAGGGACTTCCTGTTATTGTCTCCATTTTACCAATGAGGAACCTGAAGCAGAGAAGTTAACTACTTTGCCGAAGTTTCTTTCCTCCTTTGAGGATAAGGAGCCAAAGGTTCAGGAATGCCCAAATCACATCCCTCTTCTTGTCCAACCACCCAACCCCTCCACAGGCAACCTGATCAGCCACCTTTATGCAAAGTACAGTATTCAGATTGGAATAAAAATATATCTCCTTGACTCCCTGCTCTGAGAGGTATTTCCTCTCAGACTCCCAAAAGCTGGATTGAGGAACATGGCTTAGTTGGTACAGTATAGCAAAATGTCTGCTTGTTGAAACTGAATTTGTGATTATCTTCTTTTTCCCCAAGAAGTCATTGAGGGCTGTTGTATCCCTATAAAAGAAGAATTTAGAATAGCCAAAAAAAGGGGGGGTGAAGTAGTCTCATTACAGAAAAAGAGAGTGTGAGCAGCCTTTTAGTAGTTGATTGCCTCAAGATGTGGTATTCAGCCAGGGTGAAGGGAAAGTAGTTGGGGATGTGGATCTGGAGGTTTACAGAAGCCTTTACCCATCCTGAGACTCCGTCCTGCTGTTGGTCTTCGGAGAAGTGTCTGCACCTGCTGAGAAGAAATCACACCACTGCACTCCAGCCTGGGCAACAGAGCGAGACTCTGTCTCAAAAAAAAAAAAAAAAGAGGAAATCAGCAGACATGTAAATTTGTACAAAAACTAATAAACCTCTGGAAAAATGGACTCAGAATAAAGACATGTACAAATGAAAAATATTTGGAATGTGCACTAAATGCCACTGAATTGTACACTTTAAAATGGTCAAAATGGTGAATTTTTTGTAACTTTTACCCCAATGAAAGTTTTGGAACAAAAAGGGGAGATAGAACTATGGGTAGAATACAGAAGAATCAGGCCAGGGATGGTGGTTCACACCTGTAATCCCAGCACTTTGGGAGACTAAGGCGGGAGGATCACTTGAGGCCAGGAATTTGAGACCAGCCTGGGCAACAGAGTGCGATTGCCATCTCTACCAAATATATATATTCATATATTCATATATATATATATTCATATATTCATATATATTCATATATTCATATATATATTCATATATTCATATATATTCATATATATTCATATATTCATATATATTCATGTATTCATATATATATTCATATATATAAATCATACCATTTGATGTGATATCTAGTAATTGCTTTAAAATACTCCATCAAAATGTGGGGGATGAGACAAATTATGCAACATATTGATAATTCTTGAAGCTGAGTGATGGGTACATGGGGATTCATCATTATTTTCTGTAATTTCATGTGGGTTTGGAAAATTCCATTGAAAATGTTAAAAACAACCCGCTCCTCCTGCCAAATCATTTGAAAACTTAATTTGGGGAGTTTCTTAGAGCTGAATTGACCTTTAAATATTATTAAGTATTAAAGTCTCTAGTAGCTCAGAGTTAAAGGGTATTCCCAGCAAGTTTAAGAGATGAGGAAGGGCCCTGAATGTGAGCCAGAGCTACTAAAGTAGGATGTGCCACAGGTCACCTCTCTTTCTGCTCTGGTTCCTGTGAAACATAGTGCTTGTTCCAGTAACGTCACCTCTAGGAATGTATCCTCAGGAAATAATTGTTCATATGTGCAAACCTGTGTGTGAATAAGGATGCTGTTCTCAGTGGGTTTATAACAGTGAAACAAGGAAACAAGGTAATGAATGGCTCTAAAGAGGCTGGTTTAATAAATCATGGATACAAGTAAATAATTGGATTTAATGCAGTTATAAAAAATAATCTAAACACCTTGGACCTCAGTTGCCTGGTTTTTAAATGAAGAAAGCCAGAGAAGAATTGTATTCCTCAACTAGTTTTAGGAGGCCAGCAAATCTTTGATACCAATATCTCACAAAGACATTATACAGAAAGGAAAATTAGAGGTGAATCTCTCTTACAGACATAGATCTAAAAATCCTAAACAAAATATTAGCAATTGAATCCAGCAATATATAACAATTGTAATAAATCAGGACCAAATCTTGTTTATTTCAGGAATGCCTGGTTGGTTTATTATTAGAAACCCAAATAATGTAATTTAGCATTTTAACTAATAAATGAGAAAAAAGCATAGATAATAGATACAGAAAAAGCATTTCATAAAATTCAGCATCCATTGATTATTTTAAAAACTTATGGTAAATTAGGAATGGAAGGAAACATTTTTAAACTGATAAGTGGTATTTACTAAAAACCTGCAGCAAGCATCCACTTAATGTTGGTTCAGGAATAAGACAAGAATGTCTCTTCTGACTACTTGTTGTACTCTAGGTCCCAGTCAATACAGTAAGGTAAGAAAAAGAAATGTATATGGATTGGGAAAGAAGAAATAAAACTACCATCATTCACAGATGACATGCTTGTGTATGCAGAAAATTCTAAGGAAGCTACAGATTAAAATTATTAAGAGAGATTAGCAAAGTCAGTATACAATATCAACATCAAAAGACCAGTTATATTTCTATATACCATCAACAAGCACTTAGAAAATGAAATTTAAACCAATATTTAATTTATAGTAGTATACACAATTACCTTGAACTAAATGTAATAATAGACGTACAAAACCTCAAGCAAAAGTTATGAAGCTTTGTTGACAATGTCAAGTGTTTGTGAGGATGTGGAGCAACAGGAACTCTCAAACACTGACGGTGGAAGTGGGAATTGGTACAACTTTGGTATACAGTTTGGTGGTATCTAGTGAAGTTGAAAATATACACAATCTATGAGCCAGCAATTCCTCTCCTACATATATACCTTGTGTGTGCACATATGTACCAGGAGACATTAAAAACATGTTCTTAACAACATTTTTCATAATTGTCCCAAACTGGAAACAGCCCAAATGTCCATCGACAGTAAAAGGATAAATAATTTCTTGTAAAGTCATAGAATGGAAAGCTGTAACACAATACTGAGAATGATGAACCAATGCTGCATGCAACCAGGTTGAATCTCAGAATCATAATTGTAAGGGCAATGAGCTGGATATAGAAGGATATATGCATTATAGTTCTATTTATATAAAGCTCAAGAAACAATAGTGTTTGGGCATCTATATTTGAGTGGTAAAGCTATAAAGGAAAGTAAGAAAGCAACAGCCAAAACTGTCATGAGAGTGTTTTGTTTTGGAGAGAGGAAAGAGGTTGTGATTGGGCAAGGACTTACAAGAATTTCTAGAGTTCTGGTGTGTTCTGTTTCTTGATCTTTATGGTGATTTGCTTTATAATAATTTGTTAAGCTGTAAATTCATATTTTATGCACTTCCCCCCCCCCCCCACTTAGAGTGTTTTACAATGTGGAAATGTTAAGATCTATCTCAGGGCTTGTTGTAAGAGTGAAATGAAGTATAAAGCCATGTAGAGCTTGTAGAATATGCCTGGCACTTTGTAAGACCTTAGTAAATGTTATCTATCTAAACACAATACAGATTTGCTGTTATTATTGCTTCTCTTATTTGTTGCCAACCCTGCCCCCTTTCCATGATATTTGTTGCCAGTGTTTCTCAGTTTAGTGTTGGTATCTTATTTCTGTTAATGCTGTCTTCTGAGTTATCGATCTTTTCCTTTATACTTTCTTTCATTACTCTTAAGCATAGAAAGTTCTCTCCAACCCAGAGATTTAACATGTATTGTGTTGCAGCTTTAAAAGGGGTTGCTTTTGAACATTTGATTCTTTTTATTCATTTTATAACAACAAAATATACGATTAAAGAAGAATTAATACATAATTGCATAAAATCTATATTTACTGCTCAAATGTATCTGGGATTCATATTTGGTGTCATGGGAGAAAGGAAACTGACCTTTTTTCCAATCAGGTAATGAAGTTCCCCCCAGCACCACAAATTGAACAATTTATCTCTCCTCCACTCATTGTTGCAGCTGTCTCCTCTTGCATACATTAAATTCAAAACCATTTGCACCAAAAGCATAGACTGGAAACTTGATGCCTGAACTGAATGTGATAATGCAACTCTGAAGGGGGAGGGGATGGTTGCCAGGCAGCAGGAAGGATAGCTGCAACAAGAGGTTGTGAAAGAAAAGTGGCCTGTGTCAAACAAATATTCCTTAAAGGCTGCATCCTTGTGTATGGCGCACAAGCCACTTGCTGCTATGACATTTGGCTAATTATGTCTGTTGACCTTGCTTTCCTCATGTATCATCTCTATATAATAGTAACACCTACCTCATAGGGTGCTGTGCACATGATGGCTAACTCAAGTAAGGAACACAGACTTTGGGATCAGTCAGTCCAATGTCTTATCCTTGACTGTACCACTAAATAATTACATGACCCTAAGTACGTTTCCTAACTTCCCAGCCTGTTTCATCACCTGAAATATGTGTCAATTAATAGTAATTAAATTAATAGCAAGTTAGAAATAGAAAGTAATACTTAAGGGAGTTGCTATGAAAAGCTAATAATGCATTTTAAAGGCTTGGCACTGGGTGCCTGGCATGGAGTAAGCTTGGAATAAATCGCACTTGCAGTGGTTTTAATTTTTATTGCTATTGTGGAAGGATCAGGAAGGGAAAGAATATTCAGCAAAAGACACTGAGAAGTAGGCACCAAAAAGATCTGGGAGAGGGAAACCATGAGACGGATGTCATGGAAACAAGGGAAAATAGTATCAAGAAGGAGGGAAGTAATGCAAAAGGAGGTCATTCAAAGGCTGGTTTCTCCTGACAAAAGAGCAATTTTCATCTCTTGGCGACTAATGAGAATGAAGGGAGAAAGGAAAGGAAAAAACAATAATTATAAATGAAGAGTATCGAACACAAAATTTTTTAAAAGCCTTCTTTCACTTAACCCTGTAATCACTCCAAGTCTTCTATGTCTTCCAATTAGGGAAAATACATACTTCTTGAATAAAGGAAAGCCAGTGTGGCACAAAATGAAATAAAAAGTCTCACTTTTGCATCATTTTGATGAAGTAAAAATTTAGACAGTTTCAGGTTTACACAACAGAGGACAGGATTGGGGGAGGAGGAAAGAGGATGAACTACACAGCAGGGTTTCAAAGTAATGATCTTGAACCTCCAAGCTAACTCCAGTGAAAAGGAGGGTGGGGGTAGGTGTAGCATTTATTCCTCTCTTCACTCTACCTGGTTTCAGAAAGAAATTATGACAGCATATCTAGGTAAATCATTCAATAGCATTTATAGAGTGAATTTGAGAAAAGGTGAGCAGCCAGTGGAACTATATTCTAATCTTGGAGAGATGAGTGGGCAAATCCCCTCCAAGGATAGACTTTGGGAGAGGTAGGGAGGAATAGGGGGCTGTAAGAGCCAGGTAGTGTTGGGGGACCCTGTGGCTTTGAGGGCTTGATGAAGCTGCCTCCTGCCTGGGTGGTGGGGTCCACTTTGCCTGTGGTGAGATGGACGTGGCTGCCAGGGGCCAGAGGTGCTCCAGAGGGATGCAAAAAGTGGGTCTCTTGAACCTTTACTCCTGCTCAGTTCTCAGCTAAAAGGTCAGAGGCAGAGGGGCCCTCCCAGTCTACTGGCCATGAGCATTAAGGAGGCTGAAGCTTAAGGCCATCATGGAATGCAGAGGAGGGGGAGGTGGTGATGGGCAGAGCACATGAGGCTGAGCCTCCATCTCCCTCCACCAAGAGGTGAGTGTGGCTCCACGGAAGGGGAGTGGTGGTAAAGTGAGATTGTGAGAAAATGGATGGAGCAAGGGGGATAGGAATGAGATTGCGGGGATATGGATGAAGCAGGGGGGATCTGAATGAGATTGTGGGGATATGGATGGAGCAAGGAGGGATATGAATGAGATTGTGGGGATATGGATGGGGCAGGGGGGATCTGAATGAGATTGTGGGGATATGGATGAAGCAGGGGGGATCTGAATGAGATTGTGGGGATATGGATGGAGCAGGGGGGATAGGAATGAGACTGAGGATACAGATGGAGCAGGAAGGATCTGAATGAGATTGTGGGGATATGCATGGAGCAGGGGGGAGCTGAATGGGATTGTGGGGATATGGATGGAGCAGGGGGCTATGAATGAGACTGTGAGGATATAGATTGAGCAGAGGGGATAGGAATGTAATTGTAGGGATATGGATGGAGCAGGGGTGATAGGAATGAGATTGTGGGGATATGGATGGAGCAGTGGGGATAGGAATGGGATTATGGGGATGTGGATGAAGCAAGGGAAAGGGGCCAGGGAAGAGCAGAGTTGGAGGTGATTCTGGAAGGAGAGCACTCCAAGGCGGATTCTGGGCCTGGCAGCCCCGGGAAGGCTTCATTGGGCTCCTTGCAGTGTGTGGCTTCTACTCCTCCCTGGGGACCTCAGCCTAGACCCTTTTGTCCCCCATCAGCCTGCTAGTCTAATTAGAGTCCCAACCTCCACTCCCCCCACAACATAGCCCAGGGTTCTGTGTGAAACCTGTGGGTCTGCGGTTTCTGCCAGGCCTCCTGTCCCTGTCACTGTAGATGGGAGCCCACCAGCCTGGCCATCAGACCCCTCCCCCTCTCCCCTGTCCTCCACCTACATAGCTCTGTGCTCCTTTCCCTGAGGTGCCAGCTCTGGCTGCTGCACACTCTGTCTCGTCAGCTCAGGGACCCCTTCTTTCCTCCCAGGCAAACTCCCTCAGGTCCTCAGGTCTGCATTCATTTCACTCCACTCCTTGCCTTAAATAAAATCATTCCCCACTGCCCTTTGCCAGTTTTGACCTCTTCGTGAAGATAGGGACTACTGTACCTACAAGAAACTTGGGACCCTCAGGGATAGAGGTCACATGTCATCTTTTATCACCCTCTCATCTGAGGTCAAGAGATGGGGCAGGAGTAGTTGTCCCTTCCCAATACAAACAGGAATGGAGCCTCGGGAATACCCATTTTCAATTTTTGTCCCCCCCTGTTCCCCATCTGATGTCTCATGATATGTTCAAGAAGAAAACATTGGAACATTATTAACTCATGGGTGTAGGGATTGGCTCTATGACCTAGGAGACAGGTCAGTTGTGTTAAGGGGTTGTATGGGAGATATTCAGTCCATTTCAGCTTCCTTTCTCCTTTCCTATAAATGAGGTTGATAAAAACCCCTCCTCGTGGTATGACCCCCCCTTATAGCTTCTATATTTAGTTTCATTTTTCTTTATCTTTCTAAAAGTAACATCACACAGAGACATGAAATTAGATATTTATATATATTCATCGACATAGAAGTCCACGAGATATATTATTTGGTGAAGAATACACAATATAGAACAGCACTTAATATTTGATCACTCTTATCTATACATATATCTATCTGGGTACACAGGTGCAGGGAGATATCTGGAAGGACATTCACCAAAGGGCTGACAATGGTTACAAAAGGGTGCTGAGTTTCAGGTAATTTGTACTTTAGTTTTTGTATCTTCCTTTATTTTTGAAGGTTTAATGAAAAGATGCTCCTTTCATAAAAAGTATAAAGTCATCAAAGAAATAGACACATGGAGAATAGACCCTTAAGCCAGCAGAGAAGAGAGCAGGGACAGAGGTCACACCATTCCCCATCCACTGTGCTGGTATGCAAGACCTCTTCTTCCCAAAGGAAAACTGCTTTGTGGATTAACTCATGCAGTTAGAAACCCACCCCCCTCTCCTGTTATTCCCATTACCAGACTCTGAATACAGTTGACTCATTTAGGGCTGGACTAGATCCTTACTGTGGCTCAGAAGCATCACTGTGTTCTCCAGGGACCTCTTTTGACCTCTCCTCTGTATGTGTCAGCTCCTGCAGGGTGATGATCAGATTCTCAAAAACCTGGGCCTTGTTGCTCTCATTGTCACAGGTTTCTTTTGAGTGGCCCTCCTCACCACAATATGAACAGCAGGTTGTGTATTTTCGCTTCCTGGCTCTACGAATATTCCCAGGACCATCATTCTTATACCCAGAACCACCACTGGTAGAAACAGACTGAGCCCCAGAATTGTTGGGGGAATCAATAACCAGCACTTGATCCAGAGGTCTGCTTCTTCCTCTGAAGGGAGGAGCACCTGTGGGTGTCAGTGGAGGGTCCAGAGACGCCACCAGGATCACATCCTCATCGGAGTCATCAAGGGTATCATCTATTTCTATCACGTTGCAGTTACAGTCAGCACTGCTGATTGCTATTGGCTGGGCGCCCTGAAATGCCACAGGGCTGGCTGCCCTCTTCATTATTGGCTCAGACCTTTTCGGCCGCTTCCGTTTAATAAAAGCATCATCCCAATCCTCTTCCTCCCTTATCATCTTGATTAACTCCAGGAAATTGGGAAGCCGCTCCTGCTCATTTGCATACATCCTGAGAAGATGCTTAAGCCTGAAGCGCAGGTCCCTATTCAGCTCAGCGCCTAAAAGAAGCTGTTGCAAGCGAGTCTGGTTTGCATCTTTCTCAGCTAGGATGCCTGCCTGAATAGCATTCTGGAGCTGCACCTCTAAACGGATCACATAAAGGGAGGCTTTCTCCCCTTGTGCCTGCAGGGTGTTAAAAAATTTACCATGGGCAGTCACACTGCTTTCAGACTCCCCAAACACCAATTTCATTGCCCGCAAGAAATCTGCTACACTTAGGTTGGGGTTGGCCGCCTGAAGCAAACGCATGACCTCCCGGGCAGGGCCCCTAAGTGTTTTCATCAAGCGCTTGAGTTTTTCCTCCTCAGACATACTCCAATCTGGCAGGACCCCATTGACTTGGATCAGCCAGTTTTCAAAGGTTTCTTTCCCCTGGGCTGGCACCACTCTTCCCGAGAACAACTTCATGTTTCTCTCTGCCATTTTGACCACTAAAGGACCGAGACTCCTCCCCAGAGACCTCAACATGGAATGGGCCCAAGGCGGCAAAGGTGCATTCTGCTGCCTGCTGTTACCCACACGCGCCATGATGCTAGCCATGACTGACGACGATAGGGTATCGGAATACAACAAGATGCTCGTGCTTTTTGGAAAAGCCTTATCTGCAGGATTCTCCAAAGCAACGTTCCTGGGCTGTGCCTGCCTTGTATTTCAGTAGGGATTCTAAGGAAAATAAAAAAGGTTAATAAGATAGTGGGCTGTGGGGAAGCAGTCTGCAGTAGCATTCTCTATCTTCCTGAATGGCCTTGCAGTGCATTTCATATCTGCCCAGTGCCTTAACAATACCCTGCAGGAGACTGGCAATTACAACATTCCAGAGCTAGCAGGTGTCCCTGGACTAGTAGGTAGTTTTTCAGAGCCACATCCATCCCCTCCTGCCTGTACTCCAGGAGGGGCGACAACTGTTGCTTCTAATTCTAGATGACATAGTGTTGGGGGCTGATACTGGGCCCTCAAAACGGAACGCAATGGTTGTGTGTCACAGATTTATGGTAATAAGAAACCATTAACCTCATGGCCTCAGGTCTCAATCACACCCCCTTGTCAACGTTCCCTCCCGTTATTTCTCAGATTCTTACATGAACTCGGAAACTAGCGTTCACCTTTATTTTACTTGCAGCCTCTGCAACAGGTGCCTGCCCTGAGAAAATTAGCCTCTGGGGTACGGCCGACTTTTGTCCACTGGGGGTCGCAGATCCCAGTCCTCAGGGCCTCAAGACTGTGCCGCGAAAGAGGGAAAGGAAGGATTGGAAGCAGCTTCATCTGAAAACCTGATACCTCCCCTCCACCGCCTCCACTGTCGCCAGGCGGAAAATTCCCTCTCCCATCTTCCGAACGCAAGCCAAAGTGCCACCTGCCCTCCCCCCCACCCCCCTTACATTTCCTCCGGGAGACCCTTGCCCTACCAGCTCTGCAATCCGCCGCACGGTATTCAAGTTCGGATTCGGCTTTGATGACCTGCCAGGGAGAAAGAGACTAGAAGTTGGATAACCTCCCACCCTCATATTCCTTCCCAGGAAGAGATGAGGAGATGCAAAAGGGGTTCAAGACAGCTTGCGATCGTCTCCTCCCGCCCCTTGCCGCCTCCCCGAATACACCCCGCCCCCGACGCCCGACAACACCCCCGACCTCCGACAACACCCCCACCCACCTTAATCCAGGCAAATCCTAAATCCTACCCAGTCGGCAGCATCCAGATGAACCACAACTCCTTCCTCAGCGCAACCAGGCCAAGGGAGTGCTCCATCCCCTGCCTCGCAGTTACTGATTCTCCAAGCCGGGCGCCGCTCAGTCCTGGCGGGGCTTCCCCCACCCCTCTCCGCGCCGGGCAATCGCGCGCTCTTTCTTTACCTGTGCTCCACTGGTGGGCAGCATGTGCTCCCGCGTCCACAGCTCTGTTTCGTCTTCCGGTCCCCGTAGCTCTGCAGGGGAACGAGATCTCTGGCGCCTCCTCGGCCGCTAAGCGACCCGGGGCTGCCCGACCTAGCGAGTGCGCACAGCCGCCCAGCGAGTGGTAGCCGAGTCGAGGCAGCACGGTTCCCAAGGCAGCCAAGGCTGCGCCCACCCTCCAGTTCGGCCCTCCGGGCAGCCGCGGTTGCTTTCAGTCTCTGCCGACTGAGACAAAAGAGCGTGACGAGCCGGGCGACGCGGCCAATCAGCGGGGCGAGGGGGCGGCCTCCCCGCACAGCCTCCGGCCCCGAAGCTACTGCTAGCAAGAAGGAGGAGCGGGCCGGCGGGCCGGCGGGCGGGGGCTGCGGCAGACAGGCGCGGGAGGCGGCACGGCGTCAAGTGCAGCTCGGACGCACGGACTGGGCCCATTTCCCTTTCATCCGTGAGTTTGCTGCTACCCCATCTCCTCCCTTCTTCCTATCCCCTTACACCTCGGCTCTCCTCCGGGCTTTTAGACCGGATACCTTAAACACGAGGTGGGACAGAAACCAAGTGAACAATGAGAGTTCCTCACCTTTGTATAGGGGGAAGGGGGGAAACAGCGTTTACCGAGTGCTTTCTGTGTGCAGAGGCGCCTGCATGGACATCTCCTTTTCTCTTCTCAGCAGCCGTGTGAAGGAGGTAGTAGTGTGCCCATTTAACAGGAAAGGACTGAAGCACCCAGGCAGTACAGTTAGGAAATGCAGAGTTAAGAGCTCACACCCAAGTCAACATGTCTGACTTCAAAGGCTGCCCCTTGCCAGCACTCCTCTATGCTGTCAGATTAAGGGATAGCGGAGAAAAACCAAAGCCAGATGGGAGGACCAACTTGGGATTGCATAGAATTGGTGAGCAAGAACCATCATCTCCATTTCACAGATGAAGAAACTGAGCCAGAGAGAGACAGGTTACTCGTTTTGGCCTGTAACCTGCAGCAAATAAGTTACAGCATCCAACCTAGCACCGCCTGTTGCTCTCTAGATGCTAATTCTTTGCCCTGCAGCATTGTCTGAAGAGCATTTTTGCACAGGTAGTCTCAAACCATCTCAACAGCAGTCTCAATGTGATGATAGTGCTGAGGGAGGGGGTGAGGAGGTAGTGGGGAGAGGGCTGAGGGAAGATGAAGGCAACCTTTATGGTGCCCATTGTACAGAAGAGGAAACTCTTCTTGGCACTTTTCTTTCCTTCGTTTTTTTTTTTATTACTAATCTTTTTTTCTTTTCGTCTTCTTTTTTTTATACACAACAAGCTGCCTGTTTTATAAAAGCAACATTATTTCTACAGCCCTTTATGACCCCAAAGAGGCCAGGCTCAGAGAGGTAAAATCATTTGTCTGAAAATACAAGGTGAATCCAAAATTTGAACTGAGTCTCTGAATCCAGAACTCATGCTGTTAACCAAAGTGTGAGTACAGGGTGGGCTGCCTCAGAATCATTTTGGAGAGCTTGTTATAAATGTAGATTATTGGGCCTTACCCCTGGGGAATTTTGATGTAGTAGGACTAGGGATGAAGAGTGTGATTTGTAGTTTTAACCAGCCCTGTAGTTGATTCTGAGGTGTAGAGAGATTCGTGAACCACTGTTCTAAACACCACCACGTGATGCTGAAGTATTATAAGTAAATGGGCCTGCCATCAGTGTATCTGTCCATGGCATATCTGTCATGAAATGTAACTCCAGAGCACAGGTTCCTACCCGAGGTCCTTCCTGGAATTGTATGCAAAGAATCTGGACTCCGTATATTCTTCTGAGTCCACAGCTTTGCAGATTTTCAAATGGGTCTGTCATAACGTCTTCCTTCTTCAAGCCATGCTTGACGAAGAAGTGTGAGAAATAAAACCCCATTTAACCTAACCCCCAAACCACAGCTCTCTGTTGCTGATATAGCTCTTTCATTTCCTGGCTCAAGGACAGGTTGCTAGGTTGCCCTTCTGTGAGCTCTTCAGGGGACTTCTCCTTTGCTGGATTTGGCATCACTGGCCCCAGAGAAGGAGCAACTCCATGGAAACGGCATGCAGGGCTGTCCAAAGTGAATGGCCATGAAGGCAGTGGCTGGAAAACCTGCTCCATTTTTCCCTGACTTAGAGAGCAGGTATTACTTCCTTTATGTATAGTGTGGCTAGGAGGCTCCTGTGGGGCTTGTTCTTGACTCCTGATGTTTAGAAGCAAGTGAACAGTCTGATGCCCTTCCACTGCTGTTGGCTTCATCTTCAGTCTGCCAAGGTACTTCACTTGCTCCTTTCCGCCATCTAATTTACAACCCCAAGATCTAGAGTTCCTTGGAGTAAACAATAAAAATTTGGAGATAAAGCACCTTCCATCTCAGGATCATGGTCTGTGGATGGAACAGTGGGGTAGTGGTGGTGGAGGGTGGAAAGTGTGGATGTACAGAGAAGGCAAGTTGCTCACCTCACATACTTAGGGGTGATGCTGGTTAGGTTTCCTTCAGACTTTTGCTTCTGCTCCCCCATCCTGTAACATCTGACCCTTACCTCCCAGAAGACTCTTGTTCAGTGTTTAAATTGGCTTCATCACCAAATTAGGTATTTGCAGCTGGACTTGGTAGGGATGGAATCACATAGGACCAAGAATAGGTGTCAGTGCTCTGACAAAAACAATGACAGGAAATGGATTGTGTAAAGGTGCCAGGGTTGGGCTACTAGAACAAGCGAGGGACTCTTCATGCAGGGATGGGGGGAGTATTTGCAACCTGGCTCCAATTGGATACAGGACATCCTATCTCTGGCCTCATGTGTGTGTGTTCCTATTGATGGCTCTAATGAGACCACATTTTCTAATTTCAACAAATAAACCTTAAAAGCTTGAAGGTTTGGAGATAAAGCTTTCAGTTGAAACAATAATAGCTGCCTTTGGCTGCCCTCCTCCTTTGTGCCAGGAACTTTCTGTCTGTTATCTCTTTTAAGCTTCTTAGCAACCCTGTTGAGACAGCTATTGTATCCCATTTTGCAGACAGGGAAACTGAATTTCAGGGACGTTAAGTAACTTGTGTTAGGCTTCACAACTTGTAAGTGGAGGCACTGGGATTGCAGGCCGGGGATGTCAAACTCCAAAGCCCATGAAAACTCTTCTTTGCTGCCTTCCAAACAAGCAGTCCAAAATGCATTCTGCAGATGACCCAGTTCATTAGACCAATTGCAGCCTTTAGAACAATTTGTCATCTTGCCTTTATTTCTATTATCTCATTTTTAAAAAATGAAACTACTAATATAACTTATGAAGCAACTTATATACTAGGTGCTGTGCTAAGCACTTTCCGTACTTTGTCTCATGCATCCTTCATGACAATCATTTTACATATAAGGATACTGAGGATCAGCGAGATGACAAAACTTGGCCAAGGTTATAAAGCTAGGAAGTGACAGAGTGAAATTCAAACCCAGGGCTGGCTGTATCCAGAGCCCATCTCTGTGCCCTACAACACAATGCAGTGGAGAAGACAAATGTGGTCCTCATCTTAAATGGGCTTCTCTCTGTCAACCACAGCTCTATTTCCTTCTCACCACATGGGGTAGGCCAGCCCCATGCACAACTCACACTCTTAAGCCTATGTGCCTTAGGCCACTTCCTCAGCCTAGAATGCTTGCCCTCACTCCCCACCTAACAACAGCCTATTCTACTCTACTCAATTAAGGATTGAGTCATATGCCCCTTCTCAGGTGGAATAAATTGCTCTTGTCTTTTTGCTTCCACCTTCATTAGTGTACCCCTTGTCTTTCTGTAGAGTTTAGCACGCTGTTGACCTGTCTCCCAAGCTAGCTGACTAGATTTCTAAGCACTTGAGGGCAGGCACCAAGTTCTATTCACTATAGCTCCATGGTGGTTTACCCACAGTGATTTAGTGGATGATCAATACATGTTTGTGAGCAGACCAAAGGACTGGCTGAGAGATGCCCTGAATGAACAGACAAATGCGTTCATTTGTGGCTGGATCCTGGGGCAGTCACACAGGCTACCCATGTGGACTAGACTGGCTGGGAGAGTCTGGAATCCTCTGGGCTCATTTTACTAGGCTGTAAACATAGGAGGCAGGTCATAGGGTACAGGTGATATCTGCTTAAGGCCAACTCTAGGTCCATTTTGTGGTCTATACTTTGAATTCATGTGAAGGGGCCAGGATCTCCTAGATTGCTTATGTTGCGCCTTCCTATTCGTGGAAGTAAGGGCTTCCCTGCCTCCCTTGGGAACAGAAGATTTGTTCCCAAATGCCCCTGTATCTGGTTATGGCTGTCCCGAGAGCGTCCAGAAGGAGCATGCATTCTGTGGAGACAGATAGTGAAGTCCAGAAGCATCTTTTTTTGATACTTCTTATCAAGGCCACCATGTTATGGATTCTCAACCACTTTATCTCATTTTATGTTATTAATCTCTGCCACAACGCTTTGAGGTGGATCTTAATACCCCTGTTTTGTAGCTGAAGAACCTGAGACTGAATGAAATGTCTTGTCCAAGGTCACACAACTAAGTGGCAGAGGCAGAATTCAGTCTCGGGTCTGTCTGCCCTTTCCAAAGCCTGGCATCTTAACAGAAAATACATGGGAGAAACACGAACTCCCCTCCCATAAAATGGAAAGGATTGGATTTATAAAATGGATTACATATTAAGGGTAGATGTTTCTCAATTATTGTTCACCTTTAATCCCTCAAAATGATTTACAAAAATGGCAGAAGGAGTTGAGGATTGAAAAGTACAATTCCTCTATCAACTATTGACCTGAATGCCCCCTTATCACCCCCCTCTGGCAGATACAGTATGGAGATGACTAAAAATTATTTTACCCTTTCTGCTCCATTTACAGCTCA
Source organism: Symphalangus syndactylus (assembly GCF_028878055.3). NCBI lineage: Eukaryota > Metazoa > Chordata > Mammalia > Primates > Hylobatidae > Symphalangus > Symphalangus syndactylus. The sequence continues at coordinate 108,108,763 of NC_072447.2, read as the reverse complement.
GGTGGGTAAGGCTCCAAGATGTCACTGAATTTCTAAAGGTCACACATCAAGTTGATAACAAAACTCACTTATAATGCTAGTATCTCATACTACCCCACCTGCTTCCTGGCCTTTCTGGGGTAGGTGCGATAGTTGGGAGTCCTTGCACTGCCAAATCCTAGCCCAGTTTTCTTTCTGCTAAATCATCCTGCCTCATGGTGTCAGTGAACACGTTTATAAATGGTAGGGAGGAAATGGAACATTATTGCACTCTGAGGTAGAAGAAAGGACAAATATTTACTTCACCACCTGTCCTTATTTAGGTGAAGGTAAGACTTTGGAAAGAAGATCTTTGGTAGGAGAGCTGAGGACTGTTGGGGGCTCCTGTAGATTTAGCAGCCTGGGTATCTGGGAGGAGTACCCTTTGGCTCTGGAGAAATGGAAGTGGGGCTTCCAGGGGCCAGAGGTGGCCCAAAGGGATGCAAAGAGTGGGCCTCTTGAGCTTTTACTCCTGCTCCGTTCTCAGCTAAAGGGTCAGAGGCAGAGGGGCCCTCCCGGTGTACTGGCTATGAGGGTAAAGGAGGCTGAGGCTTAAGGCCATCATGGAATGTGGGGGTAGGGGGAGGTGGTGATGGGCAGAGTACAGGAGGCTGAGCCTCCATCTCCCTCCACCAAGAGGTGAGTGTGGCTCCAGGGGAGGGGAGTGGTGGTAAAGTGAGATTGTGAGAAAATGGATGGAGCAAAGGGGATAGAAATGAGAATGTGGCGATATGGATGGAACAGGGTGGGGTTATGAATGAGATTGTGGGGGTGAGGATGGAGCAGGGTGATATGAATGAGACTGTGGGATATGGATGGAGCAGGGGGGATAGAATGAGATTGTGGGGATATGGATGGCGCAGGAGGATAGGAATGAGATTGTGGGGATATGGATGGAGCAGGGGGGATAGGAATGGGATTGTTGGGAGATGGATGGAGCAGGGAGAAGGGGCTAGGGAAGAGCAGAGCTGGTGGGAGTGATTTTGGAAGGAGTAGTACGCCAAGGCGGATTCTTGTCCTGGCAGCCTCGGGAAGGCTGCATTGGGCTTCTTGCAGTGTGTGGCTTCTACTCCTCCCTGGGGACCTCAGCCTGGACTCTCTGGTTCCCCATTGGTCTGCTAGCTTAATTAGAGTCCCAACCTTCATGCCCCCCACCACATAGCCCAGGGTTCTGTGTGAAACTTGTGGGTCTGCAGTTCCTGCCAAGCTTCTTGTCCCTGTCACTGTAGATGGAAGCCCTCCGTCCTGGCCATCATGCTCCTCCGCCTCTCCCCTGTCCTCCTGCCCCACACCCACACATCTCTGTTCCTTTCCCTGAGGTGGCAGCTCTGGCTTCTGCACACCCTGTCTCGTCAGCCCAGGGACCCCCTCTTTCCTCTCTGGCAAACTCCCTCAGATCTGCACTGAGCATTCATTTTTTTCTTTAGATCCCAAAGTTCCTTCATATGTCCTGGCTTCCAAGTTGCTTCTCATACTAGCCATCTGCTTCCTGGCCTTTCTGGGGTAAGGAGCAATAGTTTGGGGTCCTTGCACTGCCTATTCTATCTAGTACAGTGGTTCTAAGCCGGGAGCAGTTTTGCCTCCCAGGGGACATTTGGCAAGGTCTCAAGATATTTTTGGTCATCACACTGTGTAAGTCACTACTGGTGCTACCGGCATGCAGTGAGCCGAAGCCAGGGAGCCTCTGAACATTCTCAAGTGCAGAGGACAGGTGCCAAGAATAAAAAATTATCCTGCCCAAAATGTCAATAGCACTGAGGTTAAGAAACGCTGCTCTATTATATAGCTACAGGTCTTCAAGGTTAGGCTTAGAAGTTGCCAGGTGCTGAGCCTTTAGGCACTGAACTTCCAGAAGCAGCTGCTCTTTCCTTTCCTCACTTGCTGGAGGGGGGCTGGGCGTTGCCATGAAACAGCTACAGCTTGGGCAGGAATCTATGGAGAGAAAGGCGAGGGGAGATTCCCCCTCCCCAAATTTAATACCAACTTTTAGAGAAAGCATTGCACTTCAACTGTTAAATGCCTTTCTGCCTCTACAAGATAGTGCCAGATTTTTTTAAACAGAATAGCAATGTATTATTCAAGTGGTTTATAAAATGCACAGTTTCATGTCGTGAAAGTTGATGCATTAAGTTTTGGAGTCTTCCCCTCCTCTATTTCATGTTTTTCAGTCGTAATCCTTTGAATATTGGAATATTTGCTGTGTCAGCAAAATACTGTAGTGGTGGCTCTGTCCAGAAAAACTGATTGCCTTTCTTTTAATTTAAAGTTAATTAATTCTTAATTTCTTAAGGGTGTGCTTATATATCAGAAACTGGCTCAAAGAGTTGCTTGTTTCCATCGACCTGAGTTTCTTAGAGTTCATTTCTAATTAAGCAATGAAAATGCTTGCCAACAGAATTAATTGGTCAGTCTAATCTCTTTTTTTCCACCCTTGCCAGTTTCTTCCATCTGCACCCAGTTGTCTTCAGCATGGGGGAGCAGAACCACTCTCCCAGGAAGGAGCTTCAGCACAGGACGCGAGCAGAGGCTCCAGGAAAGGAAAGCTGGCATTCCCAGGCCTACGCCCTTGGGGCCGTTTCCAACTTTATGTCTACTTTTCTGACCTTTCCTATCTATAAGGTTGTGTTCCGGCAACAGATCCATGCCATGGCAGTGTCAGAGGCTGTGAGACAGCTTTGGCATGAAGGTCCTCAATACTTCTACCGGGGAATCTACCCTCCTCTTCTGTCCAAGACGTTGCAAGGGACTCTTCTGTTTGGGACTTATGATAGCCTGCTGTGCTTTCTCTCTCCTGTTGGGCCACACACCCTGGGACACCGCTGGGCTGCAGGGCTCATGTCTGGTGTGGTGGAGGCTGTGGCACTCAGCCCCTTTGAAAGGGTGCAAAATGTGCTCCAGGATGGTCGCAAGCAAGCTCGCTTCCCCAGCACCTTCAGCATTCTCAAGGAATTCAACTCTTATGGGCTTTGGGGGCGGCTGTCACTGGGTTACTATCGTGGTTTCTGGCCTGTCCTGGCCAGGAACAGCCTGGGGAGTGCTCTATATTTTTCTTTCAAGGACCCCATCCAGGATGGCCTGGCAGAGCAAGGCCTGCCCCACTGGGTTCCTGCCTTGGTGTCTGGTAGTGTCAATGGAACAATCACCTGCCTAGTTCTGTATCCTCTGATTGTGCTGGTTGCTAATATGCAGTCCCACATTGGATGGCAGAACATGCCAAGCCTGTGGGCCTCTGCCCAGGATGTGTGGAACACTCGGGGCCGAAAGCTGCTCCTGATCTACCGTGGAGGCTCCCTGGTCATCCTAAGGTCCAGTGTGACATGGGGCCTCACTACAGCAATCCATGACTTCCTGCAGAGGAAGTCACACTCCAGGAAAGAGCTGAAGACTGACTAGCTGCAGAAAGTGTGGCATGGCAGCTTTGTTATTCTAAATCTTCCCTGGTTGGTTCTATATAGCTTACTTCTTTGGCTCGGTTGCCTAATACAGCCATCTTTTAGCATCTGTAAACTCATTGCATGGGAGAAGTTCCCAACTACCAACCTGTTGAGCCAGGACAAAGCCCAACGGGATTCCTTAGTCAAAAAGAAACGTTTGCCCCCGTCTCTCCACAGCTTCAGTAGCCTCAGAGCCAGGAAGCCTTTAAATAACGTGTAACCCAGATTAAGTGTCATTCCGTTAAGGAATTCCTTGGCAATAAGTGGAAACTTAAAAAGATGACCTTACTTAGGCACTTTGAGCTCTGGGACCCTCTAGGTGTCCTCCAGACCAAACTGAGTGGAACTCCAATTTCAAAGAACTATGCTTGATTCTTAGGATGGGAATTCCATAAAACTTCTCAGATGGCTACATTTTCATGATATTGTTCACTGCCTCTACCACCACCTCTCACTTCTCAAGGCTGTGGGTCCTACTTTCAGGGTAGCAGCTGTGGCTGGAAATCCGAAATTAGGCTTGCGTGAACTCGTCAGGTGCCACAAGAGCTAGTGGGGCTGGAGATGGGAGTGAGAAGAGGCGTGGCCCATGGATGGAAAGAATAAAAACTTTGAAAGAAAAGATTTAATTACATGCAAAATAGAAACATTTGCTATAGTCTGCTTGGTGTTATCTGCTAGGACATTTCTGAGAGCAAGGTGATAACATTGCCTAGAAACCATTTGAGTTTCCCTAAGAAACCTGGAAGTGAAGTGACCATATCTTTTCACAGATAATTGCATATTTTGTTGATGTGGTTAATGTAGTTACTATGACATAAATATCAGAAATCTTAGCCTGTCATTCAGAGCCATTCAAAATATGGTCGTCATATAACTTTCAACATATTGTCACTCCACTTACATAAACCCCAAACACTACCCATAATGAACTATTGTTCTCTCCCCAGACATTCCATGAACTTTCCCGTGGCCATACTTTGGCCCACACTATTCTTTCCACCTGCAGTGCTCCTTCTTCACGTGCCAGTCTACCAAAATCCTTCCAGTTCCTCGAAGCCCAGCTCAGAGGTCACCTTCTCTATGGAGCTCTTGATTTTCCCCAACTGAATGTGACGTTAGTCTCTGTGATGCCCCTTTCTTTTTTTTTTTTTTTTTTTTTGAGACGGAGTTTCGCTCTTGTTGCCCAGGCTGGAGTGCCAATGGCGTGATCTCGACTCACTGCAACCTCCGCCTCCCAGATTCAAGTGATTCTCCTGCCTCAGCCTCCCGAGTAGCTGGAATTACAGGCGCCCACCACCATGCCCGGCTAATTTTGTATTTTTAGTAGAGATGGGGTCTCTCCATGTTGGTCAGGCTGGTCTCGAACTCCCAACCTCATCAGGTGATCCACCCACCTTGGCCTCCCAAAGTGCTGGGATTACAGGCGTGAGCCACCGTACCCAGCCTCTGTGATGCCCCTTTCTAACAGCACTTCATACAGGGTACTGATTCCATTATGTCACTAATCTCATATGACCCTGTGTTCTTGTATTCTTCAATACCTCCTACTAGACTGTAAAACTCCTTGAAAGCAGGGATTCTTATATGCATTTTAAAATCTTCCATTGTGCCTAGGTGCTCAATAACGTTGGTCAAATTATTGAATTGATTATCAAGCTGTGATATGGTATATCCTCAGGGTGCTGTCCCTTGTACACGAAGATAAAGTTATTGACTCACTGTCAGCAAGACACATGCCTTTGGGCTGTGTTTTTGGTTTCTTTTAATAATCGATTTAGTTTTGTGCTAATGATAATGATGCTGCTGCTGATAATAATAATAACAATAAAAAAAATTACTTTCAACTGGCACATTTCATGAGTTTATATTACTGATGGCATGTTTGCTATTAGCACCAGTTCAGGAACTGAAATTTCACAAACAGACTCACACTGTATAACTGTACCATTTGTTTCAACTCTGGGATTTTGAGGATTTCCAAGATGACATGTGTTATAGTTTCCCCCTACAGACATCTTAGTAATGCCCTCCTCTTGCATCTCCTTACTGAACCAAATTTGTCCTGTATTTGTCTTACTTGGTTGTAGATTTAGCAGTGAGAACTTCTCACTGAATGCCACAGAAATTAAAGACACGGTTGTTGGAGGTATGATGTCAGACAGCATTTGCCACCAAGGTTGGCAGAAAATGGCTGGTCCAGGAGAGCTGAAGATGAATTTCCACATCTGCAGATCGGGATGTGTTGGGACAGTACTCAACTTGTGGATTCAAGGAAGTATGAACACAGGGTCTGCATAAGGAAAGGAAAAAGATGCATTTATCTCCCAAGTACACTGGTGATTTCCACTTATGTCATTCTGTCCATCCATGTCCCTTTCTTCATTTTAGCTTCTTATTTAAAAATAATTTCAAACATTTAAAAATGCTGCAAGCATAAATAAAGCTTAAAGAACACCCATGTCCCCTTTACCCTAATTCCCCTATTATTAATGTTTCTCCCCATTTGCTTTATTATGTAAGTGTGCACTCTGTCTATACACACACAGGATATTTTTTCCCTGAACTATCTGAGAGTTGCATACATCAATTTTCAATATTCCTAGATTCAATGTTTGTAGATCCAAATTATTTTTTAAAAGACTGTGTTTTATCTCTGACAATGGCACAGTTATTACAGAATATAATGAAATGAAAACTCACACGATATATGTGATATTGTGAAATATATACTTGGTCTTTGATCCTGTTTCCCGGCATACAACTCCTAAAATCCTTAGAATTTCCAAAGGGATATCTTTTTGTATGCTAATAATTGACTGATGGCTGGCAGCCCCTGGTTGCTTCAGGATGGGAACTGGTCACCAGGAAGACCAAGGCACCATTAGAGGGTCGGGACTTAACAGCCTCATTCCTGACCTCCAGGGAGGGGAGAGGGGTGGAAGGTTAAGTTGATCGCCAGTAGCCAATGATTTAATCAATCGTGCCTACGCAATGAAGCTTCCATAAAAACCCCAAAGCACTCGGTTTGGAGAGCTTCCAGATAGCTGAACATGTGGAGGTTCCTGGAGGGTGGTGCCCCAGGGAGGGCACGGAAGCTCTGAGCCCCTTCGGCAGTACCTCACCCTATGCATCTCTTCATCTGTATCCTTTGATATATCCTTTATAATAAGGTGGTAAACGTTAAGTATTTCCCTAAGTTCTGTGACCCTTTCTGGCAAATTAAACCCAAAGAAAGGGTCATGTGAACTCAAACTTGAAGCCCATCTGTCAGAAGTTCTGGAGGCTTGGATTTGCAACTGGTGTCTGAAGGGCCTGGGAAGAGTCTTGTGAGACCTAGTCCTCAGCTTGTGGGATATGACGCTATCTCCAGGTAGATTGTGTCAGAATGGAATTGGAGCACACCCATCTGGTGTTCGCTGCAGAACTGATTGCTCACTCAGTGTGTGGGAAAACCCCACACATCTGGACATGGAAGTATTCTGTGTTGATTGCTGTGGTGTAAAAGCAAAGGAAAAAGTTTGGGTATTTTCCCTTCAGCGTATATTTTAAAGCTAAATTGCTAATAATTGCTTAAATTTACTATATTTGCCTTTATAAAAACTTTACATTATGTATGTTGAAGCTTGAAGCTATGCAATTATAATATAAACATAGATTTACAACTAAAGCATGTTATAATTTAAATAATTGAGTTTTTCAAATCGGTTCATATGAAATCCCAGGCAATATTGTAAAATTATACAGACCTGTCAACTTTTTCCACTTAAAAGTTGTGAGCAAAATTTAAGGGCATAGTCGTTTTCAAGTAATTTTAAATGTCAATGTTAATATTTAGTTTAGTGATGTTAATGTAGCTATGTTTTCTGATATTAAAAATGACTTAGGAGTTGAGACCAATAAAATAAGGAGGTAATAAATATCTATATCTGTTTAAACACATAAAATATACAATTTAACGCTAAAATTACTTGGTATAAAAAGTCAAAAGAAAAAGAATAAAAAGCCATCGTACAACACAATATATGCATGATATATATTTTTATCTAAATATAAACTACATCAGCTTTTATAAAGCTCAAGTTGAAATAATAAGTAACGTTTTATGAAAAATCATTATATGGTATATTTTGACTTAATTTTGCTTTTACAATTTATTTTTAAACACTAAATAGCATTATAATTTTACTGGGATAACTACATATAGTGTAGTATATTAAAGTTAATAAAATAACGTTGCATATGAGAGAAAAAGCGTAATAAATCAGAAACAATATAAAAAGCTTTCAGAAAAGATAAAAATACTGTATTTCTCTAGTCTGTTCACTCTCCAGTGTCTCTGGTTCTTTCATATCATCTTCCTTTCCTCAAATCTTTTAATACTCCCTCCCTCATCATTTCCAACTAGTGACCCTACTTTCTATTTCATTAAGAAAACAGATACATTCAGAAGAGAACTGCCAGTTTAAAGAACATTTACAAAGCCATCACTCATGTAATAACCAGCCAGAGTAAGAAATAGAACCCTTTAATAACCTACTCTTCTCCCCCCACCACTGATGACATCCCTCCTTCCATCTTAGGTGTAGCCCCCATGCTGACTTTTGTAATGATAATTTCTTTGCTTTTGTTTATAAGTTTTCTTCCTTACAAGCATCCCTAAACAACAGTTTTGTTTTACAGATGTTCAAACATTAAATGCTTTTTAAACTTGGAATTGTGACTATCTTGTTTCACTCCACATTGCTTGTGAGACTCACTGATATTGCAGATAGCTGTAGTTGATCCATTTTTATTGTTGTACAGTTCACCACTGTATAAATATACCATGATTTATTCATGATAACTTTGAGGAACATTCTGGTTGTTTGCAGGTTTTATTTTTACAGTTCATTAGTTTTATTGATGTATAATAATTGTATATGTTTATGGGGTATATGTGATATTTTGATACATGTGTACAATGTGTAATGATCAAATCAAGCTAATTGGGATATCCATCAGCTCAAACATTTATCATTTCTTTGCATTGAGAACATTCCAAATCTTCTCTTCTAGCTATTTTGAAATACACAATAAATTGAATACTGTGGTCACTCTGTTGTGCTGTTAAACACTAGATCTTATTCCTTCTCTCTAACTGTATTTTTGCACCCATTAACCAATCTCTCTTCATTCGCCCCTCTGCAGTACCCTTCCCAGCCTCTGGTAATCACAGTTCTACTCTCCACCTCCTTGAGATCAACTTTTTTAGCTCCCACATATGAGTGAGGACATGTGATATTTGTCTTTCTGTGCTTGGCTTATTTCACTTCACATAAAATCCTCCAAGCTCATCTATGTTGCCACAAATGACAGGATTGCATTCTTTTTTTTTTATAGCTGAATACTATTAAATCATGTAGATATATCACATTTTCTTTACCCATTTATTTATTGATGGACACTTAGGTTGATTTCATAACTTGGATATTGTAAATAGTGCTGCAATAAACATAAGAGTGCAGATATCTCTTCAATATACTGTTAAAAAAAATTTTTTGGATATATGCCCAGCAGCAAGATTGCTGAATCATAATAGTAGTGCTATTTTTAGTTTTTTGAGGGACACCCATACCGCTTTCCATAATGGCTGCACCATCTTACATTCCCAATAACAGTGTATGAGAGTTCCCCTTTCTCCACATCCTTGCCAGATTCTGTTTTGTTTTGTCTTTTTGATAATGGCCATTTTAACTGGGGTGAGATGAAACCTAATTTTTGACTGTTACAAAACGGTGCTACTATCAATGTTCTTGGTAGTGTGTATAAACACAGGTATCTCTAGGGCACTTATGTAAGAATGGAATTACTGGTTTATGGAATACGAGCACCTTCAATTTAATTGCATGATGCCTAACTTCCTCATGGCATGTACCAATTCACACTCTTACTAGCCAGGTTTAACAATTCCCATTCCTCCACCTGCTGGCCAACACTTGGTATTACCAGACTTCTTAATTTTTGCCTATCTAGTTGGTGTAAATGGCATCTCTTAATTTGATTTTCCTGATGACTAATAATGTTGAGCATCTTTTCACATGCCTATTGAACATTAGGATTTCCTCTTTTGTGAAGCATTTATTCTAGACATTTGTCATTTTTTCCTGTTGAGTTGTATGACTTTTTCAAATTAATTTGTAGAAGTTATTTAATTTTAGTTCTTCTTTATATATGTTCCATACATCTCTCCCCACCTTGTCACTTATTTTTCCATTTTAGTGATTTCTTTTGATAAACATAAGTTCTAATTATAAGATAGATATCGAAGTTATCAATCTCTTTTTACGGTAAGTGCTTTTGTGTCTTTTCAAAGGAATCTTTCTATACTCCAATATCATGAAGATATTCCTTTATACTATAATAAAATTTACAATTTTTATGGTTTCGACTTTCATATTTGGGTTTTTAATATACTTGGAATTAATTTTCGTGTAGCATATGAGAATAGAGGTCTAATTTTTTTCCTTATGAATATCCAATGCCCTAATATCATTTGTTGAAAAGTCTTTCCTTCTCCCATTCAGTTACAATGCCAACTCTGTCAAATATCAAGTTTTCATATATTATTGGGACTATTTCTGACCTGTCTGTTCTATTCCATCAGTTTATTTATCTAACCTTGTGCCAGTACAGCATTGCCTTATTACCTGTAACAGCAATAATAATAAATGTCTTGATATCTGATAGGGAAAGTCTTCCTACCTCATTCTTATTCCTCAAGAGTTTCTTAACTATTCTTATTAATATGTACAGAAATAGATGCTGAGATTTTCTTTTCACAAAATTACTGCTGAGATTTTAATTTCAGCAAAACTTAACTGTTGAGGGTTTGTTTGTTTGTTTGTTTTCGAGACGAAGTCTCACTCTGTTGCCGAAGCTGGAGTGCAGTGGCGCGATCTCGGCTCACTGCAACCTCCACTTCCTATGTTCCAGCGATTTTCCTCCATCAGCCTCCCGAGTAGCTGGGACTACAGGCAGGCACCACCATACCCAGCTAATTTTTGTATTTTTAGTAGAGATGGGGTTTCACTATGTTGGCCAGGCTGGTCTTGAACTCCTGACCTCGTGATCCACCAGCCTCAGCCTCCCAAAGTGCTGAGATTGCAGGCGTGGGCCACCGTGCCCGGCCAACTGTTGAGTTTTAATGTAAACAAAAATAATGGTTGAAATTCTAATTTTAATGTTTCTCCAAGTTTCATAATATCCTTCATAGTGTTCAATATATCTTTTTTGGGATTTTTATTTGTTGCTTACTTTGTTAAACAATTACCAACAGTAAAGCGGATTATCATAAATGGGATTATTATGAGTTTCTTACATATAATGTCCTTCTATTTTAAGAGAAAAAATATATATCTGTTAAGAAATCAATTTATATGTGTTGATGCCTCATGTTGACATATTCAGTATAACATATTAACATAATGTACTATGTTATTATCTATAAAGATGCCACTAATTCCTTAGGTTTTCAAAAAGTAAACAGCAAACCTTAAAACATTTATTATGATAATGGAGATGGAGTACAAAAAAGGTCAACTCTGAGATAGAGTACATGAAAGCTCAAGATACCTGTATCCAACTGCCTACTCGATATTCTCACTGACATATAGGCATTCCAAACTTACTATGTCAAGATTAAACTCTTTATTCTCCCTAACAGTGTGTCCCTAGCCTTCCCACTTCCAATGGTATCATCATTTTCTGGTACTTTCAGCACAAAGGGTACTAACATATAGGGAACTTGACTCTCTACTCATCACTCTATTTCCAGTGCCCAGACTATCATGCACATAGTAAGTGCTCAATAGATATTTATAGAATGAATGAATGAATGGGTCCCGCCCTCCAAACATGTTTGATTAAAAATCATTCAACAATATACACATAGTAGTATATGAAAACCCGCCAAAAGACTTCTGTCCTTAATTTTCAATTATTAGACCCACAGCCTTAGTTCAGTCTCTTCTTATTTTATACCCGAACAACTGCCACAACTATTTTCAGTGGATTTTCTTGTCACCGTCCAATGTGAATAGCTTACAAGATAAAATCCAAACCACTCAGCATGACATTCAAGGTCCTCCATAATCTGACACCAGCCTACTTTTTTCACCTGATTTTCCTCTGCTTAAATATTATGAAACTTGATGTCCCAACCACATAAGACTACCGGATGTTTCCCAAGTGTGCCCTACATTTCTCTTTGTTCTTTTCCCCTCTTCCTGTAATTCCATTGCACCCATTTCTTCCTTCAACAAATGCTATCCATTTTTAAAGGCCCAATTCAAATGTCATTTCCTCTATGCAGGCTTCTTGGACTCCCTCAGGTAGAATTAGATTTCTTTCTTTTCCACTTACCCCTGGTACTTATTAACCTTGATGTAACATTTAAAATCATAGATGTCATAGAATTATTAGACTTAGAAGTGGTCTTGATGAACATGTGGTCTGACTTTTTCATGCTATCAAGGGCCAGAGCTAGAAGAATCCAGTTCTTTTGATTTGCCTTGCCTCATGATTATTTGTGTCTTTATATATATACATATGTATATACATATATACACATATATAAATATATACATATAAATATATATACATATATAAATATATATACATATATAAATATATATACATATATAAATATATATATATATTTTTTTGAGACAGAGTCTCACTCTGTTGCCAAGGCTGGAGTGCAGTGGCACGATCTCGGCTTACTGCAACCTCCACTTCCCGGGTTAAAGCGATTTTCCTGCCTCAGCCTCCCGAGTATCTAGGAATACAGGCGCGTGCCACCACGCCTAGCAAATTTTGTATTTTTAGTAGAGACAGGGTTTTGCCATGTTGGCCAGGCCTGTCTCCAACTCCTGACCTCAAGTGATCCTCCTGCCTCAGCCTCACCAAGTGCTGGGATTACAGGCGTGAGCCACTGCACCCGGCCTATTTGTGTATATACTTTTTATTCTCTACCTGACATGTCACTGGGCAGAAATAGGGTCTCATTCATCTTTGTGTTCTTCATGATACTTAATACAATCTATTGCACATAGTGGATATACAGTAAGTATGTTTTAATTGACTTGAGATCACAGGGATGGATAAAGTAGAGGTAGCATTCATAGTATTGTACTCTGTACCAGGTACCATGCCAAAGTTTTACAAGAATTACCTGACTGATCACACAGTCCTATAAGATAAGCAGCATTTCTAGCTTTACTTGCCCAATATTTCATAGCCAGTAAGTTGTAGAATCTGGACCAGAATCCAAATTCCATTGGCTCTAGATACTTTGCTCTTAGTCATTGTGCTATAGTGCAAAACAGCAAGGTGGGGACTCAAAGATTTTGAGTTTAGAATGTGATTGATGGATGAATTTGGCATGAAAGACTAACTTTTATTTCCTGGAGGACATAGCAGCTAGGTTTGGGAAGATAGTTTGGGACTATATTGTGGAAGACTCTGAATGCCAGGCATGGTATCAGAAGTTACCTCCCTTCCCCAGCTCTCCGTCTGCACCAGTCTAGATCACTGTCTGAGGCTCAACTCAAACACTACTTATTGTTTGAAGACGTCCAGAATCTTCCAAGTCACGATGAATTGCCCCTACTCCCACAGCACTTTGTTCATACCTTTGTTATGATACATAATATCACTTTCTTTTTTTTTTTTACTTTTTTTTTTGATGGAGCCTTGCTCTGTTACCCAGGCTGGAGTGCAGTGGCATGATCTCGCCTACCCTGGGTTCATGTGATTCTCCCACCTCAGCCTCTGAGTAGCTGGGACTACAGGTGTGCACCACCATGCCCAGCTAGTTTTTGTATTTTTAGTAAAGACGAGGTTTTACTATGTTGACCAGGCTGTTCTTGAACTCCTGACCTCAGGTGATCCATCAGCCTCGGCCTCCCAAAGTGCTGGGATTACAGGCGTGAGCCACCGGTGCCTGGCCAATATGACTTTCTTAACAGAAATATTTTGCGGCTCCATTTGTCTTCTTCACATTTTATAAATTCCTTGAGAGCAGGCACTTTATTTATGATTGTATACCTCTTTTTATTTAGCAACTGATACATAGTAGATGCTTGTCTTAGTCCATTTTGTGTTGCTATAAGTGAATACCTGAAACTGGGCAATTTACAAAGAAAAGAGGTTTATTTAGCTCATGGTTCTGCACGCTGGGAAGTTTAAGATTGGGCAGCTGCATCTGGTACCTTCTGATGAGGGCCTTGTACTGTGGCAAAACATGGCAGAGAAATGGAAGGGAAACCAGGTCCCTGCAAAGACAGTAAAATACAAAACACAAGAGGCAACCTCGCTTTAAAATAACTTGTACTTGCATAACCAATCCAGTCCCACAAAGAGTAAGAACTGACTCACTCCCACCAGACTGCTTTAATCCCTTCATGAGAGTGAATCCCTAATGACCCAGAAGGCTGTTAAAGGTTCCACCCCCTCTCAACACTGTTACATTGGGGACCAAGTCTCAATATGAGTTTTGGTGGGCACAAATCATATTTAAATCATAACAATGCTCAATAAATATTAGTTGAATTAAATGTTTCATTGGGAGAATATAGACATGGGTGAGGCATGGTTTCTGCTTTCAAGATAAGCCAACATTCTATCAAGGGAAATAGTACATTATTCCATATGAGAAGCTATACTAATGACATGTATAGGCGTGTGGAATTCAGCAATCAATTAGAAAATGCAATAGGAAAAATAACCCATTTATGATATTCCCAAAATCTATAAGGCAGCTAGGAAGATAGCTAACAAAGATGTATAAGCCATTATGCAGAAAAGTATGAGATTGTACTAAAGGAAATTTAATAAAAATCGGAAAGTGGAGGAATATATTTGTCAGGAACTACAAAAAGTCTAGAATTTGACCCTATTTACAAACTTACAAATTAGCTTGACACACAGTTTCAGGTATTCTGTCAGAAGACATGAGAATCTTGGGTGAGAGGCAGAGGACTTTATTACTCAGAAAAAGCAGTAGCTAGAACTTTCTGTTGGCTTGTGTTTGTACCCAATGCCCCCCAAATCCCACAAGGGAAATGCAAAGGACCAATGATGGATGGCTGCACAGTGGATTGCATTACAGGAAAGAAACAATACATTTGGAGGATCCACTGCTTTTATAGAAAATGGAAATAAGCCGGCTCTTTGTGACGTTTCCTCATCCTTCAGGGTTTCTCACTGCAAACATGGCCCTGAGAATGGCCAAGGTGGAGTCTTCAGTGCCTTACATTTTTTGGCATACTCAGAAAGAACATTCATGAATGCTTAGGGACCATGATGGGTTGTGTTTCCCAACAATACTCCATTTGTATGTGGGGAGACTTTAAGTGAGCAAATTGGTAATTCTTCTCAAATTAATCCATAAATCCAATATTATTCCAATCAAAATATTAACAGGCCAACTTTTGCGGAATTTGAAACATTGATTACAAAATTAGAAAAGGCGCATATAGTAAATTGTTATATGAAAGAAGTGACTTTGCAAAGGAGTGAAAAAAGGATGAATAATTTAATAAATGTGATTGGGACAGTTGTTTCCCTTCTTGAAGAAAAATCTAGATCCATGCCTTATATAAAATAAAGTCTAGATGTATAAAAGACCAAAGTATACAACCAAAATCTTAAAACCAATAAAAAATCATGTCCTCAGAATAGAGAGTTTCCTAAACAAAATCCCAAAACATAAGTTTTAAAGGAAAATATCAATATATTTGATTCCACAAACATTGTATAATAAAAGACATGAGAAATAACATTAGTGTTAAAAGATGAGCAATCATTGGTACAAGCTTTTTGGAAAACTAGTTTGCTCTATCTACTGAAGCTGAACCTATGCATTCCCTATGACCAGAAACTCCATTTCTTGGTATATACCCAAGAAAAATGCATATGTATATTCACTAAAGACATTATGAATATGCTCATAACCGCATTATTTGTAATAGCCCCAAACTGAAAAAAACAAGTGTCCACCAACAGTAGAATGAATAAATAAATTGTGGTATACATTAAAACGTAGCAATAAAGGAGAATAACTACAATTACAAATTCATGACAACGTGGGTGAATCTCACAAACCTAATGTTGAGCAAAAGAAGCCAGACACAGAGGAGTATATACTGAAAGATCCCATTTATTTAAAGCAGAAAAGGCAAAACTAATTGTCAGGAGAGTGGTTATCATCCTTGGGCATAGTGACTGGAAAGGGGCACAAAAGAAGCTTGTGGTGGGGTGGGGGGAGGTTGGTAATGTACTGTGTCTTGATCTGAGAGCTGGTTATATGGGTGTCTTTACTTTGTGAACATTTATCAAGATATACACCTAAGATGTGTATGTATGTATATTGTACTTAAATAAAACATTTTGAAAATCTGCCTAACAGGATAGTTTCTTATATATGGCTCTCACCAGTAGAGTTGCATGCATACCAAAAGTCATGTTTTTTCCTCAAACAGGGTTATTCCAGTTATACTTGCTGTAAATGAACATAATATGGATTCGAAAAAGAAAACCAGCAACAGATTTAGAGAAACTTTTTGCAAAATATATTGCTTACCAATAATTAGATACAGAATATGTGAAGAACCCCTAAGAAGCAATACTTAAAAAACAAACAACTTATAGGAAAAATAGGTAAATGACCTGAAAACGTACTTCACAGAAGAGGAAAGGTATATAACCAGGAAACCTATAAAAAGATGCTCATCCTCGTTCATGTCTTTTTCAGGGACATGGATGAAGCTGGAAACCATCATTCTCAGCAAACCAACACAGGAACAGAAATCAAACACTGCATGTTCTCACTCATAAGTGGGAGTTGAACAATGAGAACACATTGACACAGGGAGGGGAACATCACACACCAGGTCCTGTCAGTGGGTGCGGGACTAGGGGAGGGATAGCATTAGGAGAAATAGCTAATGTAGATGACGGGTTGATGGGTGCCGCAAACCACCATGGTACGTGTATACCTGTGTAACAAATCTGCACATTCTGCACATGTATCCCAGAACTTAAAGTATAATTAAAAAAAGATGCTCATCCTCATGAAATAATCTGGGACATACAGGTTCAAACACTAGGGAGATACTCACTTTCACCCATTTGATGGGCTAACGAAGTCTGAAAATACTAAATATTGGCAAGAATATGGGGAAAATGGGACTCATACACTGCTGGTATGAATGTAACTTGATGCAATTACTGTGGAAACTTATTTGGTAGTGTGCAGTCGGGTTGAAGATGCATGTACTATGTAATCTAGCAATTTCAATTCTAGAAGACATGTTTATAGACTAAAAGGAGGCTATTGCAAGAACATGAACTGCCACATTGCTTGTAATAGAAAAAATGGAAGCAACTTAAATGTCTATGAGGATGGAAATGCATTTGTTAGCTATGGAATATTCATCTAACGGAATATTATATATCATTTAAATGCACCTCTATTGGCTACAGTATGAACATAGGTAAAATGTTTAGAAATGCATAATATTAGGTGAAAATTCATAATGTTGGGTGAAAAAAACAAGTTGTAGAAGATTACACACAGATATGATCTAACTTATCATAATGCAAAAATCACCAGAAAATGATTCATTTAACAAATATTTATTGTAGGCACAATTCTAGGTACTTGGGATCAGTGAAGAAAGCAGAGATCTCTTCCCTTGTAGATCTTACATTTCAATGGGTGAAGACTGAAATAAGATAATTAGCATAATAAGTAAATAAATTATACAGTGTGTTAGATGGTGATGAAGCAAAAATGGAGGATGGTAAGAGGGATAGAGAAAACAGGGTGGGCAGTTTGCAGCATAAAGTAGGATGGTTCAGGTAAGTCTCATTGATATAGTGAGATCTGAGCCTTGAAATACGTGAGAGAATTTAAATGAGTGGCTCTATTGGAAAACAGCACTCCTTCCTGGAGGAACAGACATTGCCATGGTCCTATGGCAAGAGTGAGCCCAGGCTGTTTGAAGGATAGCAAGAAGGCCACAGCTGTGGCAGAATGAGGAGAGCAGATAAGAGGTCAGAGATATAACAGAGAACCAGAAAATGTCAGACTTCTGCAGGGACTTTGACTCTGACTGCAAGTGGAATATGGTGTCTTTGCAGGATTTTGAACAGAGAAATGCCATGATTTGATTTATATTTTAAAATGATCTCTTTAATTTTTGCGTTGAGAATGTACCACCATAGGGGAATGAGCGTGGAAGCAGAGAGGCATGTTAGAAAGCTGTTGCAGTTATCCAGAAGAGATATAGATGGTGGATTCAACCTTACGTGTACCAATGGAGATAGTGAGAAGTGGTTGGATTTTGGATGCATTTTGAAGTAGAGTGAAAATGATTTCCTGATGGATTGGATGTTTAGTGGGAGAGAAAGAAAGAAATTGAAGGTGATGTCAAGGTTTTTGGCTCAAGCAGATGGACAGATGGAGTTGCCATCAATTGAAGTGAGGAAGGCAGTAGGAACAATAGGTTTTACAGAACAGATTAGTTCTGCCTATGACATTTGAGTTTGAAATGTCCATTAGACATTGAGTGGAGGTGCTGAGTAGGCAGTTGTATGTATCAGACAGGAGTTTAAGATGAAGATCTGGCCTGCAAACATGAATTTGGAAGTTAACCTAGAAATATTTTGTATTAGCTATTGGACTGGAAGAGATCACCAAGGGAGTGCACATAGAAATGCAAAGAACAGGGAAGGAGCCCTGGGGCATTCTCATTTTAAGAGGTTTGGAAGCAGAGGAGGAGCCAGTAAAGAAAACTGAGAAGGAGCACCCAGTGAGATCAGAGAGTGTGTTGACCTGGGAGCCACGGGAAGAAACTGAACCAAAGAGGAGTGACTTGTTAGCAGTGCCCAGTGCTGCTGATAGGTTAAGTAAAGTGAGGACTAAGAACTGATCACTACATTGAACAACATGAAGTCATTCATGGCCATAACCATGACCATGACAGGAGCAATTTCAACAGATTTGTGGAGGTGGATCCCTGATTAGAATGTGTCCAAGAGAGAATGGGAGAAGAAAAATTGGGAACATTAAATAGAGACCACTATTACAAGGGGATGAGAGAGTAGTCAAACTAGTTACCTGGGGGAAGAACTTTCCTGATAGATGAAACAGACATTGCAAATGCTCTAAGACAATAGTGAGTATGGCTTGTTTGAGGAACAGCAGGGAGGCTACAGCTGGGGCAGAGTGAGTGAGGAACAGAACAGGCAGAGCTAGTGGGAGATAGAAAAGTATGGTCATCTGGGGCTCCCTCCTGGCCCCAAACTGATGTAGGTAGAAGGCCCAGGGGAGTATAGTCTTAGACAGGAACACTGGTTCAAATGATGTCTTATATTGTATATAGAAACATATTTCATATGTATGTGTAAAAGAGATTTGCATCAAAGGGGAGCAAGGGAATTGTGCAATGGCAGGTGGGAAAGTGGAGCCAAGAGAATATAAATATAAATATATATATATATGTATACAATGATAAATATTTGAGTATGTTATATAATAAAGATGAGAAATAACAGTATAATTGAATCCTGACTGACTGATCGAAATGACCCAATAGAGAGCACAGCATTGATAATGCTGGAGTTAGGGGAGAGAAAGAAGGTAAAGAAGGTAGTGCTATCATTTAGTCGATGTGAGAAGAAGATATCTAGTGGGAAAGGAGAGTGGCTGGCTTTAGAGTGCAGTCTGGAAATATCATTATATTAGTTTGCTAAGATTGCTATAACAAAATACCACACACTGGGTGGCTTAAACAACAGACATTTATTGTCTCACAGGGTTGGTTTCTTCTGAGGCTTCTCTCCTTTGCTTGCAGATGGCCATCTTCTCCCTGTGTCTTCACATGGTCAGCCCTCAGTGTGCCTTATCTGTGTCCTTATCTCTTCTTATAAAGGCACCAGTAGTATTGGGTTAGGACCCACCTTAATGACCTTGCTTTGACTTAAGAGGTAATTATGTCACATTATGAGGTACTGGGGGTTAGGACTCCAACATATGAATTTTCAAGGACACAATTCAGCCCATAATAATCGTGTATGATATCAACAGGAAGACCATGTATACGGATGTGGGTGCAGGTAGGTGAAGTGATGTGGTGGTAGGAGTCTCTAGAAGTTCTCTTCTGATGGCTTCAATTTTCCAGTGAAATAGGAAGCAGTGGAAGAGTTAGGATATGGAGATAGTGTTGGGAATTTGAGGAGAAAGAAGTTGCAAAATAATAACTTGGAAAAGTCAGAAAGTTAAGGGACAGCATGATTGCCTAGCAGCATTAAAGTCTGGTTGGATTTCATGGTCATGAAGTTAAACTGACAGTTGTCATGTGGTTGTGAATTTTCCCCTAGCCAGCTTTAGCTATGTGGGTGTGGGCTCATGGGGACACAGCTGGATTTAGCCAGGGGTTGTGATTTTGCCAAGCAACACAAAGTGAGAGAGGGGAAGGATACTGGAGGGTATTGTGTAGAGGAGTGGTTTTAAATTGAGCATGGCATCTTAACTAGGAAAGGAGAAGAGAGAAGACAATAAAGGGAAGAAGAGATAGTAAAAATCTGATAAGGTCAATGGATTGAAGATTCTGGTGAGGTTGAAAGAATATAGGGTCCAAAGTGAGTGGGCTAAAAAGGGAGGAGTGTATGGTCAGAAAGAGGGATGTTTGAAATTGAGATTACAGAGAGGTTCCCAAAATTATAGTGACAAGGGCTAGGGTATGGCTACATGAGTGAGTACATGAGTGAGTAACTGAGGTGGAGTTGAGGACAATGTCATGGAGGAGAAATGTTCAAGGTACAGAAGGGGCTAGTTTGTCAGATTATCAGAATGATTTTGTTTTGAGATGGGGGTTTTGCTAGGTTGCTCAGGCTGGCTCAAACTCCTGGGTAACCTTCCCAACTTAGTCTTCTGAGCAGGTAGGACTATAGTGAGCACCACCATGTCTAGCTTTAGAATGATCGATATTGAACTCACTAAGAATTAAGACAGGACAACTGCCTTTGAGAATGACCATGTTCTCAGAGACAAAATGTCTGAGAAATGAGGGGAGACTATTTCTGACAACAGCAATAAGAGCTAGTTGGTGACACTAGCTGTCAAAAGCTGGAAGTTTTTAGGGAGGTGGGAGAGGGATTGCTATCTAAAGGCAGCAATGAGAAGCAGTAAAGTCCTTACACAACTTTTAGGATCTGTGGTACAGCGGTGGTAGGACAGAAAAATCATCTGCTCCTTGTGAGTGGGCTTCAGGGGATCCAGAGTCCTCAGGGAAGGGGGCATTCAGAGAAGAGGCTTAGACTATGGAGGCATTATTGAGGGTGCATTGTGTTTTATTAGCAGGGGAGCAGTGAGAGAGTGACCTAAAGAGGGGATGTGGACACAACCTTATGAAGGTTAGAATGTAGCAGTTGAGAGGTGTCTTGGAATACTTGTGGTGACTGGCACAAATGGAGATAAATGTTATCATTAGTTGAGTTCTAATAGATTCAAGGGAGATCAGGGTGGGAGGATTTTGAGGTTTGGACTATGAAGAGGTGGGTATCTGGAGCTTCCTCTCAACCCCAAGGGATGTGGGGGGTGTGGTCTTAGACTTGGATCACTGGTTCAAACGAGGCTTCATTTTGCTCCTTCATTGTGCTCAGAAATTAAATTAATCTGCAATGACAGAAAAACAGGCCAGAGGGCCAAGATGGCTGACTGGAAGCAGCTAGTGTGCGCGGCTCTCATGGAGTGGAATGGAAGGGGAGAGTAAATATAGTACCTTCAACTGAAACATCCAGGTTCTCTCACTGGGATTAATCAAGGAAATAACTTGACCCACGGAGAACGGAGAAAAGCAAGACAGGACGACGGCACACCCAGGAGCAACACAAAGCCAAGGGAAGCTCCCCGGCAAGAGAAGTGGTAAGTGAATGTGTGGTCCTGGGAACCCATGCTTCTCCCATGGATTTTTGCAACACACAGGTTAGGAGATCCCCTTATGAGCCCACTCCATCAGGGCCTTCAGTCTCACACACACAGCTATATGGAGTCCCGGCAGTACAGCAGGCATATGTGGAGAACCAGGAACTTTAGATACTCTGGCTATCTGGGCATCCCAGCAAAAGTAGCTGCAACTCCAGCAAAGCAGGAGGTTAGACCCCTGTACATACCCCTAGGAAAGAGGCTGAATCCAGGGGGCCAAGTAGCCATGGACTGCGGGCCCCACTTCCACAACACCTCACAGGATAAGACCTACTGGCCTGGAATTCCAGCTAGCCACCAGTAGCAGTGCTGCACCTACCTGGGACAGAGCTCCAAGGGGGAGGGGCAGGCAGCCATATTTGCTGTTTGGGTGGCTTAGCCCTTCCTCTTCACTGGGAGGGACCTCCCAACCGGAGACTCCAGCCACCCCTGCTGGTGTTCTGTGGGTGACAGAGATTTGAAAACTCCCTGGGACAGATCTCCCAGAGAAAGGGCAGGCCACCATCTTTGTTGTTCGGATGACTTAGCCATTCCAGCCTTCAGGCTTTGGAGAGCCCAAACTGACCAGGGCCAGAAGCGGTACCCCAGCACAGTACAGCTGCCTTATGAAAACGTGGCCAGACTGCTTTTTTAAGTGGGCGCCCGATCCCCTTCCTCATCACTGGGTGGGGCCTCCCAACCAGGGTCTCTGGCTATACCCATTGGTGTGTCTCTGAAGTTTCAGGCCTCCATGGGACGGAGCTCCCAGGGAAAGGGGCGGGCTACATCTTTGCTGTTTGGGTGCATTAGCAGTTCTAGCCTTAAGGCTTTGGAATGTCCAAGGTGATCAGGGGCTGAAGCAGATCCCGGGCACAGCACAGCTGCTCTATGAGAACGTGGCCAGACTACTTTTTAAAGCAGGTCCCCGATCGCATTCCCCCTGACTGGGTGAGACCTCCCTATGGAGGTCTTCAGCCACCTCCAACAGTTGTATTCGGGCTGGCAACAGGCCCATACCTCCTTGGGATAGAGCTCCCAGAGGGAGGGGCAGGCTGCGATCTTTGCTGTTTCACAGCCTTCACTGGTGATACCTCCAGGTAGTAGAATATCTGAAGCGACTAGGGACTGGAATGGACCCCCAGCATACCACAGCATCCCTGTAGAAAAGTGGCTAGACTGTTACATGGGTGCCCATTCCCATACCCTCCTTACTAGGCAGGTCTTCCAGGCCTGGGATTCCAACTACCCCCTGCCAGAGCTATTCGGCCAGTAGCAACTCAGCAACTTCCTGGACAGAGTCCCCAGGGGCAAGTGAAAGCCTCTCTGCCTCTGCTTCGGCAGTGGAACCATCCTTGCTAACTTCGGACTAACAAAGAAGCAGAGACCCTAAGTGCCTTCTCCACACCTCCAACAAGCTACACTCAACCCAAGGAGAGGAGGCCAGTTTGTCTCTCATGGGTCCCACACACCGTCCACTGCTTGTCACCAGACAGGGAACCCCTGGTTTGGGCTTACAGCACAGAAACTCTATCCTGGGCTAACTGCACTGAGCTACTGCTGACTCACATTTCTCTGGGGAGGAGCCCCCAGGAGATAAGCAAAGTGGTGAAGCAGCAAGCCAGCTGATGTGGAGCCCAGAAGTTTTGGCACAGGAACATCTGTAGCAGAGCATGGCCAAGCATGGCCACCCCTTCAAGCTCAACATGCTCCCCTAAGAGACTTTAGCACTATGGGAACTGTCTGACCTGATCTGTGCTGGGCAGTATTGCACATCAGACAGGGCTGGTCAGACCTGAGCACTCCTTGGTCTGCTTTCCTCTCCCAGGGCCCCAGCCTGGCCACACCTGCTTACAGGGCAGTCTTGTGTGCCCTGGGGGCCCACACCATGGCTTCTGTGCTGGTGGGTCATGCCTGACTGGTAGAGAGCTCCAGTGTGGCAGCTCCTATGGCCTTGCACCAGCCTGCATGTTAACTCCCCATTGTGCAGCTACCCCCAAGCCCACAGCAACTCCCTACATCACTCTGCGGGCACCTGTCTGCACGGGCGGGTTTTGCTTTACTTGCCCTGCTGGCAAGTGGGAGTGCAGTAGGCCCCCAAACCCTGTCGACTACCACTGGAGATGGAGCCTTGGCAGGCACAGAGCCAGCAAGTCTTGCCTCACCAGCAAACAGCGAACAGGGGATCTGCCCATACCCTGAGCAATCACTCCTGCTTGTGGGGCACAGAAAAGGCATCCAGACCTGAGCCAGCCAGCACTCTGACCCAAGCCAACACTACCTCCATTGTAACAGCCCATATAGTCTCCAGCAGTGGCCCCCTGCTCCCCGCTCCCCACAGCTGCTTTGCCTCTGCTGCTGTGGTGAATGCCCAGAGGGAGGCAGGCACCTCTGCATCCACTAGCACGTGGCTGCAGCTGCTGCACCTTGATCCCCCCAGTACAGTAGACTCCAAACATCAAGGAGCCAGAGAACAAAGCTAGGGCCCAATACAAGCCCCCAGAGATACAGCATGCAGTCCAGGGGTTGAGAGCTGAACATTGGCCCCCTAAAATCTTCCAGAAACGAAGCCAGATGGCTGAATCCACCTTATACCACAATCAAATCCTCAAGGTCATCAAACAGGATAAAAGAAAAAAAAACCCATCCAAAGGTCAGCAACCTCAAAGGTTGAAGGTAGATAAGCCCACAAAGATGAGAAAGAATCAGTGCAAGAATGCTGAAAACTCAAAAAGCCAGAGTACCTTCTTTCCTCCAAATGACTTCATCACCTCTCCAGCAAGGGTTTGGAACCAGGCTGAGGCTAAGATGGCTGAAATGACAGAAGTATAGGAGAGAAGTTCACTGAGCTACAGGAGTACATTGTAACCCAATGCAAGGAAGTTAGAAATCATGATAAAACATGTTAGGAGCTGACATAAAAAATAGTCAGTATAGAGAATGTAACTGACCTGATAGAGCTGCAAAACACACTACAAGAATTTCATAATGCAATCACAAGTATTAACTGCAGAATAGACCAAGAGGAGGAAAGAATCTCAGAACCTGAGGGCTGACTTTCTGAAGTAAGACAAGCAGATAAGAGTATATAAAAAAGAATGAAAATGAATGAAAAAGCCATGAAGAAATATGTGATTATGTAAAGAGACTGAATCTACGACTGCTTGTTGTACCTGAAAGAGATGGGAAGAATGGAATCAAGTTGGAAAACAGATTTCAGGATGTCCTCTATGAGAACTTCCCCAACCTAACTAAAGGGGCCAACATTCAAATTCAGGAAATGCAGACAACCCCAGTAAGATGCTCCACGAGAAGATCATCCCTAACACATATAATCATAAGCTTCTCCAAGGTCGAAATGGAAGAAAAAAATGTTAAAGGCAGCTGGAGAGAAAGGCCAGGTCACCTACAAAGGGAAGCCCATCAGACTAACAGCAGACCTCTTCACAGAAACCCTAAAAGCCAGAAGAGATTAGGGGCCAATATTCAACATTCTTAAAGAAAAGAAATTCCAACACAGAATTTCACATCCAGCCAAACTAAGCTTCATAAGCAAAGGAGAAATAAGATCCCTTTCAGACAAGCAAATGCTGAGGGAATTTGTTACCACCAGACATGCCTTACAAGAGCTCCTGAAGGAAGCCCTAAATATGGAAAGGAAAGACTGTTACTGGCGACTACAACAGCACACTGAAGTACACAGACCAGTGATACTATAAAGCAATCACATAACCAAGTCTGCAGCTAACATCATGATGAAAGGATCAAATCCACATAGATAAGTACTAACCTTAAATGTAAATGGGCCAAATGGCCCAATTAAAAGACACAGAGTGGCAAGCTGGATAAAGAACTAAGACCCATTGGTATGCTATCTTCAAGACACCCATCTCACATGCAATGACAGACATAGACTCAACATAAAAGGATGGAGAAAAATCTACCAAGCAAATGGAAAACAGAAAAAAGCAGGGGTTGCAATCCTAGTTTCTGACAAAACAGACTTTAAACCAACAGAGATAATAAAAGACAAAGAAGGGCATTAAATAATGGTAAAGGGTTCAGTTCAACAAAAAGATCTAACTATCCTAAATATATATGCACCCAACACAGGAGCACCCAAAGCAAGCTCTTAGAGACCTTCAAAGATACTTAGACTCCCACGCAATAATAGTGGGAGACTCACTGACAATATTAGACAGATCATCAAAGCAGATAATTAACAAAGACATTCGGGACCTGAATTCTGCACTGGATCAAATGGATCTGATGTATATCTACAGAACTCTCCACTCCAAAACAACAGAATGTACATTCTTCTCATTGCCAGATGGCATGTACTCTAAAACTGATCACACAATTGGAAGTAAAACACTCCTCAGCAAATGCAAAACAACTGAAATCATAACAAACAATCTCCTGGACCACAGCTCAATCAACTTAGAAATCAAGACTAAGAAATTCACTCAAAACCGTACAATTACATGGAAATGGTAATTGTATTACAATTCCATGAAAGACTTCTCCTGGAAGATTTTAGGGTAAATAATGAAACTAAGGCAGAAATCAAGAAGTTCTTTGAAAGTATTCAAAACAAAGATATAACATACCAGAATCTCTGGGACACAGCTGAGGTAGTGTTAAGAGGGAAATTTATAGCACTAAATGCCCACATCAAAAAGACAGAAAGATCTTGAGTTAACAATCTAACATCACAACCAAGAGAACTAGAGAATCAAGAGCAAACAAATTCCAAAGCTAGAAGAAGACAAATAACCAAAATCAGAGCTGAACTGAAGGAGACAGAGACACGGAAAGCCATTCATAAGATCAATGAATCCAGGAGCTGGTTTTTTGAAAAAAATTAATAAAATCAGTAGGCCACCAGCTAGAGTAATGAAGAAGAAAAGAGAGAAGATTCAAATAAACACAATCAGAAACGGCAAGGGAGATATTACCACTGAGTCCCATAGAAATACAAACAACCATCAGAGAATATTATAACTGTATGCACATAAACTAGAAACTCTAGAAGAAATGGATAAATTCCTGACACATACACACTCCCAGGACTGAACCAGGAAGAAACTGAATTCCTGAACAGACCAATAGTGAACTCTGAAATGCAGGCAGTAATAAATAACCTAGCAACTGAAAAAAAGCCCAGGACCAGGGGATTCACAGCTGAATTCTACCAGATGCACAAAGAAGAGCTGGTACTGTGCTTACTGAAACTATTCCAAAAAATTGAGGAGGAGGGACTCTGCCCTAACTCATTCTATGAGGCCAGCATCATCCTGATATTAAAACCTGGGAGAGATACAACAACAACAAAAACTTCAGGTCAATATCCTTGATAAATATCAATGCAAAAATCTTCAACAAAATACTGGCAAACCGAATCCAACAGCATATCAAAAGGCTTACCCACCACAATAAAGTAGGCTTTATCCCTGGGAGGCAAGGTTGGTTCAACATATGCAGATCAATAAGTGTGATTAATAACAGAAACAGAACTAAAGACAAAAACCACATGATTATCCCAATAGATGCAGAAAAGGCTTTCAATAAAATTCAACATCCATTCGTGTTAAAAACTCTCAATAAACTTGGTATTGAAGGAACATACCTCAAAATAATAAGACCCATATTTGACAAACCCACAGCCAGCATCATACTGAATGGGCAAAAGCTGGAAGCATTCCCCTTGAAAACTGGCAACAAGACAAGGATGCCGTCTCTCACTGCTCCTATCCAATATAGTACTGGAAATTCTGGCCAGGGCAATCAGGCAAGAGAAAGAAATAAAGGGCATCCAAATAGCAAGAGAGGAAGTCAAGCCATCCCTATTTGCGGATGACATGCTCCTATATCTAGAAAGCGCCATCATCTCAGCCCAAAAGCTTCTTAAGCTGATAGGCAACTTTTGTAAAGTCTCGGGATACAAAATCAATGTGCAAAAATCACTAGCATTCCTATACACCAACAACAGTCAAGCAAAGAGCCAAATCAGAAATGAACTCCCATTCACAATTGCCACACAAAGAATAAAACACTGCCAGGCGCGGTGGCTCACGCTTGTAATCCCAGCACTTTGGGAGGCCGAGGCGGGCGGATCACGAGGTCAGGAGATTGAGACCACGGTGAAACCCCGTCTCTACTAAAAAATACAAAAAAAAAAAAAAAAAAAAATTAGCCAGGCGTGGTGGCGGGCGCCTGTAGTCCCATCTACTCGGAGAAGCTGAGGCAGGAGAATGGCATGAACCCGGGAGGCGGAGCTTGCAGTGAGCCGAGATCGCGCCACTGCACTCCAGCCTGGGCTACAGAGCAAGACTCCGTCTCAAAAATAAATAAATAAATAAATAAATAAATAAATAAATAAATAAAACACCTAGGAATACAGCTAACTAGGGAAGTGAAAAATTTCTTAAAAAATACAATAGAACAATGGTTTCCAGCTAGAACTTAAAGTATAATAATAAAAAAATTAAAATTAAAATTAAAAAATACAATAGAACTACAAATAAAAAAGGAGAACTGCCCAAATAAATCAGAGAACACAAACAAATGGAAAGACATTCCAAGTTCATGGATAGGAAACATCAATATTAAAATGGGCATACTGCCCAAAGCAATTGATATTAATAGATTCAGTGCTATGCCTATTAAACTATTATTGACATATTTCACAGAACTAGAAAAAATATTTTAGAATTCACATGGAACCAAAAAATAGCGAAGGCAATCCTAAGCAAAATGAACAAAGTTGGAGGCAAACCATACTACAGGGCTACAGTAGCTAAAACCGCATGGTACTGGTACAAAAACAGGCACATAGACCAATGGAACACACTAGAGAAGCCAGAAATAAGACCACATACCTACAATTATATGATCTTTGACAAACCTGACAAAAACAAGCAGTGGGGAAAGGTTCCCTATTCAACAAATTGTGCTCGCATAAGTGGTTAGCCATATGCAGATTAAAACTGGACTCTTTCCTTACATCATATAGAAAAATTAACTCAAGATGGATTAAAGATTTAAATGTAAAACCCAAAACTATAAAAATCCTGGAAGACAACCAGGCATGCGCAAATATTTCATGACAAAGATGCCAAAAGCAATTGTAACAAAAGCTTCTGCACAACAAAAGAAACTATCGATAGACAGAAAACCTAC
This sequence comes from Symphalangus syndactylus, assembly GCF_028878055.3. Lineage (NCBI taxonomy): Eukaryota > Metazoa > Chordata > Mammalia > Primates > Hylobatidae > Symphalangus > Symphalangus syndactylus. The sequence continues at coordinate 108,080,122 of NC_072447.2, read as the reverse complement.
GAAATGGGAAATACATTTTTGCAAACTGCGCATCTGATAAAAGTCTAATATCCAGCATCTATAGGGAACTTAAATAAGTATACAAGAGAAAAACAAACCACATTAAAAAGTGGGCAAAGGATGTTAACAGATACTTTTCAATAGAAGACATACATGTGGCCAAAAATCATATATAAAAAAAGCTCAACATCACTGATCATTAGAGAACTGCAAATCAAAACCACAAGGAAATACCATCTCACACCAGTCAGAATGGCTATAATTAAAAAGTGAAAAAATAACAGATGCTGTCAAGGTTGTGGAGAAAAAGATAGGCTTGTACACTGTTGCTGGGCGTATAAATTCATTCAGCCCTTGTGGAAGACAGTGTGGTGATTCCTCAAAGACTTAAAGACAGAAATACCATTTGACCCGCCAATCTCATTACTGGGTATATACCTGATGGAATAGAAATTGTTCTATTATAAAGACACATGCACAGGTATGTTCACTGCAATACTATTCACAGTAGTAAAGGCATGGAATCAACCTAAATGCCCATCAATCATAGACTGGATAAATAAAATGTGGTATATATACAGCATGGGATACTATGCAGTCATAGAAAAGAAAGAGATCATGTCCTTTGCAGGGACATGGATGGAGCTGGAGACCATTATCCTTAGCAAACTAACGCAGGAACAGAAAACCAAATACCGCATGTTCTCACTTGTAAGTGGGAGTTAAATGATGAGAACACATGGATACAGAGGGAAACAACACACATTGGGACCTCTCAGGGGGTGGAAGGTGGGAGGATGGAGAGGATCAGAAAAAATATCTAATGGGTGTTAGGCTCAATATCTGGGTGATGAAATAATCTGTAGAAAATACCCATGACACAGTTTACCTATGTAACAAACCTGCACATGTACCCCTGAACTTAAAAGTTAAAAAAAAATGTGCTGGAAGCTACACATCACATTCAGGATAGGACTACCCCTGGGGAAGAGGGAAGGTGAATGGAAATGGAGCGAAGGTCAAGGAAACCTCAATCTTTTTCTGTAAAGTTTTCATTCCTTAAAAGAAAGACAAAGTAAATACACCTAATGTTAACAACATTGAAATCTGAGTAGTGAAAACACTGGTGTTTATTATATTTAATGCCAAGGACGTTGTAGGTACTCAATTAATATTATTTGTTGAATGAGTATGCTTTTCTGTTTTAAAAGTTTCTCCAACAAACATACACGATTCTCAAATTAACAGAAAGTGCTACAAGAGCAAAGAAAAGGAATGAAGTGAGGTGGGGAAGGCTTGAGAAATCCTTGTGGAAAGAGTGATTTCTGATCTATACAGACCTATACCACCATACATGGGGTGCAAGCTAAAGACATAGTTCTACCTCCATCTTACCTTAATGCTCTAAAGTTCTGGATAAACATCCAGAAAATGATCTTGAACGTTTAGTCCTTTCAAGTAAATACCGGATCCTCAATTTTCTCTTCCAGCAGACACTGGGTGGTGCTATTGTCCAAAAATTCCTCCCTGTCACAGATTTATTACTTCAATCTATAGACATCTCCACAACCAATGTGTCTTGTGGGTCAAAGTGCTAGGGATTGGGGATACAAAGGTGAATAGCCTCAGTTGTTCTGTGATTATTATAAACTGATTGCTATCGTGTTCAGTGGCCAAGAAAGTTGCAAATGTGAGTTTTACATTTCACAGGAGAGCACCACTGTCATAGAAATGTCCAGTTGTAGGGGTGGCCCTGAACCACCCACCCTCACCATGAGCACCCCTACTCCACGACCTGGCCAAGGATTAGAGCAGACAACACCGAGCCCCACTTCCAACCTACTGTTATGTTGTCACAGCATCCTTGGGCCCAATGGCTATAAAAAGCTGAAAGAGCCTAAATACCGGTCATTCAGCTTGGACCTCGGAGTTCCAAATGTTCTAAGCTCCCTGGGCAAGATGTGCCTGTTTATTGCAGAGGCCTCTGTTATTCTGAAAGAGTGAGGGTACTTAGGATGAAGGGAATGTGGACCCTTAGGACTAAAGCAGTGGGAGAGGCCCGGGAGGTGGGGCCTGGGGAGGCGGGGTCTGCTCTGACGTCACCAAGCCCCGATCGTAGAGGAGATGGTGGGCGCAGGCTCCGGAGGCTCAAGAGGAGGAGGGGAAAGAGGCAAGTCCGGAAACCTTCGGCCAATCAGACGGCCGGGGCCGAGCCTGCTGGGGGGGCTTCGCGCTGCAGGGCTCTGCGCGGGAACGCTAACCTGGTCCGGAGTGAGCCTGGGTCTCAGTCCCGCGGACAGGTTTTCACGAGTCTTCTAGCCTTCAGGTGAGGACCTGCGGCCTCGCAGGAGCCAGAGGACCATGGGGACGGGGAGGCGTCGGGGTCGTGAGGCGGCTGATGTCGCGCCTTCGGGAGCCAGAGAGGCCGGGGTTGGGACTGGCGCTTCGCGTCTGCGCCGCCGCCAGGCCCGGCGAGTCCGCGCCTTTGTCTTCCCCGGGCGCCGCCTTCTGCGCGCGACAGCGAGCCCTGCCGGGGGCGGGTCCTGGGAACAAGATCCGGAGGTGGTGGGGTGGGGGCGGACCCTTAAAGCGGCCGGTCCGCGGTAGCTGCAGGTCAGAGGCTTCGAGGATCAGGAGTTTGGTGGCCGCCCGGAATGGGCCCTCTGGGGCTGGGCCCTCATTCCTTCCCCTCCCGTGGCCGTTAGGCTGGGCGCCAGACAACGCTAATAGTTATTTGAAAAAGTATGCAAACTGCTTCTGACAGACTGGCCTATGCTCCCAGCCCTGCTATTATTTATTTGTTAGTTCCAGTTTCCCAGCTCGGAGCTTGGCGTCTGATCGCTTGGCAGAGGAGGGTCTTAGGGTAACCTCGACGGAATGGAGGCATGTTCGACACTTCCGGCTGCTTGGGGGCCTCTCCATTCTACCCCAGGGACTAGACGAAGTGTCTTACTCCACCAGGATGGGGCCGGGCTCACTCATGAGAGCTCTGCCTTCCGATTTCTGGGATATCCTATTGTCTCTTTTGGACAAACTCAGGACGCTCCCAGGGCACCAGGCATTTCGTCAGGTCCATAGCCACGGACCTCTGAGTCTCATCTCCTTGCCTGTCTCTTTGCAGAGAAAACATGGTGAAAGAAGACTCACTTCTATTTGGTTTATCCCATTCTGCTGAAGTCATGGGTCTGATCCTAGTTAGCTGCCTCTTCTTACAACATTTACAAACCAGTGCCACAAGGAGCTATTATGAGGCGTGTATTGTACTGCCTTAATGTACTGTCGTCTTTGGGGATTTAAAATAGAAAGAAATTAGTACAACTTATGCCACTCTGTTTTGTGTGCTGCTCCCGGTCTCAAGAAAAATGCCAAAACCAAAAGTAATTTAATAGAAAGTGAAGATGCTCAAATAGTGCTATCTCCTGTTAGAAAATCATTACCTGTTTAAAGCCAGTCTTTATTTTTTCTTCTATCCCTTATCTGCTCTTGTGCTTCTGTCACCTCCGTTTTACTCTTGCTGTGATTTTAAGAGTCGGACATATTGGCTCTGGGTTTCTAGGGCATCTTGGTTTCTAGTGCGTTGTGATGTAGTGGCATTTACTGCCTATCAGAAACGGGCCAATGATGTGGAGCTGAAATTATTCTAACAAAAATATAACTTTTTTTTTTTTGATAGAGGCTTGCTCTGTTGCGCAGGCTGGAGTGCAGTGGTGCGATCTTGGCTCACTACAACCTCCGTCTCCCGGGTTCAAGCAATTCTCCTCCCTCAGCCTCCCGAGTAACTGGGATTACAGGTGCGTGCCACCATGTCCGGCTAATTTTTGTATTTTTAGTAGAGACGGGGTTTCATCATGTTGGCCAGGCTGGTCTCGAATTCCTGACCTCCAGTGATCCGCCCATCTCGGCCTCCCAAAGTGCTGGGATTATCTAAGATCTGTTGCTGTTTTTCTGTTGAAAATAAGCAGGTAGAATATACGTTGATAGGAAATATGAAATTTTTTGCTTGTGATCCGTTAGTCCGAAGATAGTTCTGCCATGTACGTTTTCTTAAAAATGTTTTTTCTTTACAGGCTTTCTTCTAGTCAAGATGAGTGATAAACCAGACTTGTCAGAAGTGGAGAAGTTTGACAGGTCAAAACTGAAGAAAACTAATACTGAAGAAAAAAATACTCTTCCTTCAAAGGAAAGTAAGTCATGGGGGATTCTAATGGAAACAAACAATAGAGAAAGTTAATACGTTCACCAAATAAACCTATCGTCTAGTAAATTTTTGATGCAAAGTAAGCAATAATTAGAGTACCATGGTATTTAATGCAGCAGTTAAAACTATCAAATAGTTTTCTTCTGGTTCTCACATGATGGGCCCAATAGTGATGGGGGAATAAAAAACTAGTTTCTTGTGGGAAAATTATTAAAAACCACGTTAAAACCAATCTTGGGATATTGGATGTAGCACTAAAAAACACTAGTTTTTGTCTACTTTTGGGTATTTGGCATTTTTCTGCAATTAGAAATTTGAGTCCATAATATTATCCCTGAAGAACTCTGTAGACTCAGCAGTTTTGGCCTTCTATATCTGATGACAAGATAAGGTGAGACAACAAATTTAGATCTTGGTATATTCAAAGCTCTCAGATTCAAGGGATCGGTTTTGCCCTCTGGAGTTAGAGCCTGCTGGAGAAATTCTAAGCATATTCACAAAAGCCGAGGGGCACTTTTTGTTATGTCACTTTTATTTGAGAGTGGCAACGTTAGTTAAAATTATCTGAAAGTGTATAATTTCCTAACTGTATAGTGATAGATAAATCTGAGGAAAGTGCTTCACTTACTCCTCTGTCTTGAATAGTCTGAAAAAATGACAACAGCATTTGGAAAAACAAACCCTACAGTTGATGTAGTTTCTAATGAATGTTCAGGTGGTTAACGTGCACATGCATGCATGCACACACCCCACTGTGAATTTTTTGGTTAATGCCTTGGCATTCTAAATTTAAAGCAGCCTTCAGTGACTTACAAAGAGCTCTTTTGGAAGAAGCTGAACTTAGTCTTAGGAAAATTCTTTTGTAATTTTTTGTTTCTTTTTTCCCCCAGCTATCCAGCAGGAGAAAGAGTGTATTCAAACGTCGTAAAATGGGGATCTCCTCCAAAGAACATATTTCAACATTGCCTGACAGTCTTGGTTTTAGTCTTGTTTTTTTGTAAACCTTCTGATTTCTTCTTAACTGTATTCCCTGGCTAAGGTAGTGAGTGTTTCCTTAAGTTCCTTTTTAAATTTCCCATTGGTATGTAAATTCCAAATGGCAGATGCTGTCAATAATCTTGCCATTGATGACCTTTGTATGTTTAGTCCTTGCATCTCATACAAGATAAGCCGATTTTAACCTTCTACAATGGATGCCTCAATTGTTTCATAATCTTCATGAAGATGCATCCTTTGGCAGCTTCTTTTTTTTTTTTTTTTTTTTTTGAGGTGGAGTCTCGCTCTGTCGCCCAGGCTGGAGTGCAGTGGTGCAAATCTCGGCTCACTGCAAGCTCCGCCTCCTGGGTTCACGCCATTCTCCTGCCTCAGCCTCTCTGAGTAGCTGGGACTACAGGCGCCCGCCACCACGCCCGGCTAATTTTTTGTATTTTTTTAGTAGAGACGGGGTTTCACCGTGGTCTCGATCTCCTGACCTCGTGATCCGCCCGCCTCGGCCTCCCAAAGTGCTGGGATTACAAGCGTGAGCCACCGCGCCCGGCCTTGGCAGCTTCTTATAGTTTATTTTCACTTCCAATGTAGCAATAAAATAATAAATATAATAGTTATCGTGTGACTCTTGTGGTTCATTCTGGTAGGTAGTCTAAGGAATGAAAAGTACACAAGGCTACCCTTTCAGCCAAACAAAATGATTGAAGGAAAACTTTTAGCAGATTATTCCTGGGGGGAAATACTCAATTCTGTCCAGGTCCAGTGGGTCCTGACTTGGGGATGGTAGGTGCTTTTTCTTTACAGTTGGAATCACGGAGTCAAGAGAACCTTGGGAGAGAAGGTCATGTGGACTACTCTCCTTATTGCAGAATGAAGAAATGAAAACAGGGTCTAATGTGATCTGCTCAAGGTGAATAAGGGCTGGAGTTCAAGCTGGGCTCTCTTGCCTTCTGGAAAGTATTTTTCAGCTTAATGGGAGTTAACATCCAAGACTGAAGTTGGATGGAGAAAGGGGCAGGAGGCACTTGCTAACAAACCCCATATTAAGCACATTACATCTTCTAATGACCTGTAGCAGTGAACTTCTGGTATGATTTTTTCTACTGAACAGAATTTGCTGTTTTATTAACTAAACATGTCTGGTGTTCATGGTGAGCATAAATGCTATGGATGAATTTTGTCACCTGTGACCCCCTGATTAATATGTTGAAGCCCTAATCCTTAGTGTGATTGTATCTTTAGATAGGTTGTTTCAGAGGTAATTTAGGTTATGAAGTGATAACAGTCAGGGTGTCATCCAATAGGACCGTGGCCTTATAAGGAGAGAGAGAACAGTCTGAAACATGCGAGGACACAGCAAGAAGGTGGCTGTCTACAAGCCAGGAAGAGAGCCCTCACCAGAATGTGACTGTGCTGGACGTCGACTTGAGATTTCTAGAATCTAGAACTGTGAGCAAGTAAATTTTTGTTGCTTAAGTCACCTAGTCTATAGTATTTTGTTATGGTAGCCCGAGCTAATACAGTAAGGAATATGTATAAATGCATGCAATTTAATTCCTGCCTTTAAACAATATTTTTATCCCTTTTAAAAAATTATTTTATTTCATTTTTATGAGACGGGGTCTTGCTCTGTCACCTAGGCTAGAGTGCAGTGGTACAATCATAGCTTACCGCAGCCTTGACCTCCTGGGCTCAAGCAATCCTCCCACCCCAGCCTCCCTAGTACCTGGGACTGCAGGCACATGCCACCACACCCAGCTAATCTTTCTGATTATTAGTAGAGATGAGATCTTGCTATGTTGCCCAGGCTGGTCTTGAACTCCTGGGCTCAAGCAATCTGCCTGCCTCAGCCTCCCAAAGTGCTGGGATTACAGGCATCAGCTACCATGCCCGGCCTACTTTAATCACGTGTATAAAAACAAATCACCTATAATCCCACCAATTAGAAGTATTAACCATCCAGACTTGTGATCTGTTAATGTATGTATCTTCCTACAAAGATGGATTATACCGTTCATACCTATTTTCAACTTCAAGTATTATCTTACCTCCCCCTTTCTAAGGGCTCACATTCTTAAATAATCAGTGGGATTACATGAAGTGGAAGCTGTTTTCTCTGCTATAGCTTAAAGTTTCAAAATCAAAACAGTAGGTAGGTCAACTCTGATCAAGTGCCAGTGAGGTGACACAGTCACAGGGCTTAGTGTAGCCAGAGGATCTGAGCCTTGGAAGTGACCATGTTAGTCACCAGTACCTTATCTCCTGCCTGAGGCAATTGTCCAGTAGAGTCGCTCAACCCCTTGCAGTGATATGCTGCTTATATTGTGCCCAAACGTGCCTCCCTGTAGCTTCTATCCAATAGTCTTGGGATTGTGTGCTGGAGACTAGAGAGGGTAGTTAATCCATCCTCCAGAATTTGAAGTCAGCTGTTGTGTGCCTGCCCGTGTATCTCCAAGTCTTCTGCAGCTGACTATTCTCAGATCCTTCAGACCCAAATTACATACACGGGAAACCATCCTGGTTGCAGATCTGCTCAGATTTGCTAATTATCAGGTCTCTGAATCCTGGTAATAATCCTATCATCCAACACATTTGCTTCCCTTTCTGTGTTGTCATTTGCAAATTTGATAAAGATGCTATTTATCTATGATAGGTTCAGCAACCTCTTCATTTGCACACTAATGAAGCTCAAAGGAAAGCAAGAACATTGTCAGGTGACCTGAGGTTGAACAATAACTCCTGGTTAGTTGCATCTGGTAGCCATCCTTTTCATTAAAGTCTTGATTTGTACTCTGGGTATTGTAAGTGTTAAACTGAGTGGGAGCAGATGAGAAGTGCGTGGTGGGAGGTGAAAGACATATAATTACTAAGTGACTACTCATACAGAAATGAGACAGGAAAAACTGCAGTTGCTCATCTGCAGTAGTTTTGCCCCACGTTTCTCAAGTATTTAATGTTGGGCTACTCTTTTAGTCACTAGGTTTACTTGTCTTTTCAATCAGGGGGAGATTTTTTTCTAAATAAGCAAAGACTGAGATTTAGGTCCCTGAATCTATCTATTCTCTGCAGAACTGGCAGTTCCAGGGCTTTGTTGTAGCAGTTGCATTTATATGGAAAGGAAAGGCTGAAGTTAAATAATTGTCTTCTTTTATGCATCTACATCCTTTGGTAATCACTGGTCAGTGGCTTTACACCTTTATTCTGTCAGTATACATAGGCAGATATGACTTTAATTACTAAGAACAGAAAAGGATGAAATGTCAGAAAGAAAAAATATACTGAAAATTAAAAGAGAAAAATCAGCCAAATAAAACTTCATGCCTAATTCATCTTTGCAAAGGGTAAAAAAGTTTCATTTAGTATCATGGCTTAAAATTCCCATGAAACTGTACAGGCCAGTGAGTTTTATAAACACTCTTAGAATTTAACCAATGCATATTCATACCTAAAAAGAATACCTTGCCTTTGGATCTGTTTGAACTTGGGCAAGTGACAATCTTTTGTGGTTCAGGTTCTTCCTCCATAAAAATGGAGATAATAACATTACTTCACAGAGATCTTATGAAAGGTAATTGAAGTGTTCTTTGTAAAGCACTTAGAACAATGCCTGGCACAGTCGCCAGTCCGTGGTGACTCTTTTTATTACTATAGCAATGCCTGGTTTAATTGACACCAACAAATATGAGTGTTGGCTATATGGGTGGTAATGAAAGAGAGTGCGATAAACTGGCAAGGTAAGAAGTAGGGTAAGTTCATTCAATCTTCTGGTTAATACATGCCACGTGGACTCTACCAATGTTTGAGGGATTGCTATTTTCAGTAATAATAATTGTAATTAGTCTTCGGCTTTACCATTGAACTGAATATGTTGTTGTCCCCAGTCATATCAAATGGTGACGAAACATCTCTAAAGAGCCAGGAAAAACTACTGACAGAACTGTGTTGTCACTAACTAAATGCAAAGGTATTGATTAATGGAATCATGAAAATGTCTAATATATAACTGGATGTTTTATGTGTGGAAACCACACTCAGATGGCAACTTTCCCTCTAAAAGCCATATCCTCTTTTAGTTCTCTGGAACTGCACCTTTGTTTTACACTGAAGTCTGCACCTCCATGGTGTGCAAACTGTTCACAGGAATAGTCTCTTTCCTCCAAATTCCGTTTCAGAGAACTTTTCTTCACAATATGATGCAAGAGGTAGGAGACATGCTTACTCACAGCTTTGGATTCATATTCTGAAATCACCACAATCACAATAAAATGAAAAATCAAACGAAGAAATGAAAAGTAGACAAAAACTTGAAACTAATTTTCTCCTCAATTTACAAGGCTGAACAGCTAGGAGGGCATTTATTGGTTCAGGACTGGTCACCTGCTCACATTCTGAGCCAATGGCTGAGGCCCAGGGCTGAAGATACTTCATTAGTTGAGCCAGTGGAGAGTGGGGTTTGGGTGCTCTCATTGGATACTTCCATCCTAAGTGATGCATACTCAGAAGACATTAAGCTTTGCATTAAAAATGATTGTAGACTGGGAAATAATAGAATTAGAGAAATGTGAATGAGTTAGAGTCCTTACTTAAGTTTCTCGGAAGCTTGAAAAGGGTGCTGTTCACTTAATTTTTGATTTAGTTATTTCTGCACTGTGGGTTTTTGTTATGTATTTAAATGAATTCTGTAATAGAGGTAATGTTGAAAAAAGATTGTATGAGGTCTGCTTGTTCCATTAGTAATGTTTGTCTCAGTTTGATGCGTCTGAATTGTTATTTAGAGCAGTAAACTATTTCTCTTATCTTTTTGTGTGTAATGCAATTTAATAACATTTCAGATACAAATTTGTAATCACATTTATAAATAAGCTGCTCAGATTTTTTTTTTAGTATGCATCCTTCAATGGGTATCAACATCATGTTATATTTTCTTGAAATAAGTTTTGTTGGCTGCACACAGTAGCTCATGCCTGTAATCCCAGCACCTTGGGAGGTCAAGGCAGGAGGAGAGTTTGAGTCCAGGAATTCGAGACCAGCCTGGGGAAACATGGTGAAACCTGGTCTTTACAAAAAAAATACAAAAATTAGCCGGGCGTGATGGTGTGCACCTCTAGTCCCAGCTACTTGGGAGGCTGAGGTGGGAGAATAATTTGAACCCAAGAGGCAGAGCTTGCAGTGAGATGAGTTCACGCTGCTGCACTCCAGCCTGGGCGACAGCAAGACTCTGTCTTTAAAAAAAAAAATTCTCTTTAAACCGAGATCCATCTTATTAACAATAAATCACCTGATCTTAAAAGTCTGACAAGAAACAACATTGGAATTTGGGATGGTAACTTCTTGGTGACCTCCATTTCTTCAATTCTTCTTAATCATTAAATCCTTGTTTGGTTCAATTTCTGGTGTTTATGTTTTACATTTATATATTTGAGAAATGTTTCTGAATGTATTATCATAGATTCTTGAAGTGTATTTTTTTAACTCCAAAATGTTTCCAATTTCATAGATTCAATTTTTCTCCATAAGGAGGTTTCTTAGTGAATTGGGGTATTGTTTTCTTCACCCAACACCACTTACTCACCAACACTAACATTCAGAGTGTTTTGGGGATCAAAATACTGTTAAGAAAACAATTTTAAATTTCGTATGTGTTTAAGGATTTGTAATATTTTTACAAGCATCTCAATTTCTGTTTGTGCTGTCTGCTTGGAGCCTGTGGTTTGGCCATTGTTCCTTATGCACATTCACTGAAGGTGTTGATCAGCACTGAAGACAGGAGCCAGATGGCCAGGTCCTTTGATGCCCAGGAGCTCTCGACCGCCATGTCAGGGAGTTCCTGCTCAAGCCAGGGTGGCTTAGCCCAGAATAACAGTATATTCTGAGATGGGTAAGAAATGGTCCACAAGTGGCCACCGTCATTCCTCCAAAATAATGGACTTGGGCTCAGGAGGTCAAGCCCTCTTCAAGGAGCATGAGCTGAAATTGCTAAACTTTGGGAGTTTTCAGTGACACCCTTCAAAGTGCTCACGGTGTGGCATGGATCAGCTGGGGAGAGCTGATACGGTTTTGCCCTGTTGGGTATCTATCTGTGTCCCTTTGTCTGAGGTAGGCAACCGGGGCCACTTAGGCCCGCAGATGCCCACCGTGATTGGTTGACATGATGCCAAGCAACAGGATCATCCAATCACCTTCAATGCAGGGAGGATTGCTGACAGTCTCCCTCGGTGACACTTCATCCAATTGGATGTCGGGTTGGCCTGTGACATAGAGCCATGCAGCCATACCAAAGTGCCCCCCATTCCTAAATGGCCATTTTTATTAGTTATCTTTCTAGGTTATCGTTATGGTGATATTAGCAATGTTCTGATGTTTACCTTTTTCACTTTCATTCTGCTGCGAGTGGATGGAGGGATTTTCCAGAATTTCATTATGTGTGATACGGCAACACAGAAAATGAATATGCTGATATAAGAAGCAAGGTAACCCTCCTAAACGAATTCAATATGTCTCCCATCACGAATCCATGTAAATAAGCAAATGAGGCCCAGTTACAGTGTACATACAGCTAAATAAAATTTTCAAGAATCCATTTATTTTCCAGCTTCCTCGACTCTGAGATCATTATTGCAATTCATTCTTTTTTCGCCCTGACGATGATCTTTTTATTTCCTTTTGAACAGAAAAACCTTCCTTACTTCGAGGAATGTGTCAGTAGGATTAGGGAATGTCCACGGAAACAGCTCATGCCCTAGTGTACAGTGGTGCAGCCAATGAGTGACCTGCAGTCTATGAGCAACAGTCATTGTCCCAATTTGGAGGGAGTGACCCAGGCTGAACCCACAAGAGCCTTTCTGTGATATTCAGCATGGCGGTTCAAGGGGCGGCGGTGTGATTCTTTACCTGATGTTTTAGTTTTCAGTATTTGTAATCATGGTCATTTAAGGATATGAATTCAAAGCTAGGAGTAGTATCTATTCCTTGCCCCTAGCATCAAGCTATTCAGAGCATTGTCAGTCATTAGGATAAGTAAGATAACGCTTATTTCCTCAAGAGATTTGCATATTAATATTCATGTTAATGTTAATATGGCTACCTTTCATTGTGCTTTCTTCTGGGTCCCAAGTCTACGTATTTTTAGCATTTTTTTTCTATAAGTGTATTGCTGAATTTCAGAGCAGCTAGTGACTTTCCCATTGCTTTTCTTTTCAGTGGATTTCCAGCCGCTCGAGTATGCGGACAAGAGAACATACTCTGGGACTGCAACCCGTAGGAATTTATTATGTTGTTCCTTGAAGCTCAGTATGTGGCCATTTTTGTTAGCTGTTTCCAGTGAATTTTCAAGCATCTTATAACCAACCCTTCTCCTTCATATTTAGAAACCAGTAAAGGATGGCATTCTCAGTCAAACCATGAAACAAAAGCTGGATAATGACAAATTCAAAATTTTCCCGAGCCCATCGGAAGTGGGAAAGAACCACCGCAAAGGGCCCAACCCATAGCCACATAGATTATTCCACCTTTGACAGAGGACCGCTTGGTCAAGAGGGAAATGGGGGCAGGACAGGATAGTAGCCAGAGCTTCCCTGAGTAGTGTCGATTGGAAGAGGGGGAAGGTCACCTCCAGAGCTATACTTGGGATCCAAAGAGATAGGATATAGTATCAAGAATTCCCCTCAACGAGATTTGTTACTTTCTGATTTTCCAGAATATTATAAAAATGTTATGAAAATAGTTGAAGAGAAATACTCACTGCACAAGGAAAGTGTGGGGAGGTAACCTAGACATGAACCAGTGAGAACCTCCCTGGGTTGTTTAACCTTGCAGATTGTGAAGAAAAATGATGTGGCTCTTTCCTGATTGTTTGTTTGCTTTTATTTTTTTTTGAAGAAAAATATCATGCTGACTTACTGATATGAATACAGAGATTGTTGTGGACAGGTCTCTTGTGCCTTGTACCAAAATAAGAGAAAGATTGGCTTGCTAAACGTTTAAGTAGATTCATAAAATCATTTGTAAAGGGAACTGTTCAAAAATCGTTGACTAGACTTCAGTCACAGAGTTTACCATATACGATGTTATCTAATAACAAAAATGAGACTTTTTGTCCTTCTTAATCGTGAACCAATTTATTAGGAGTAGAATAAGTTGTTTGTTAAAGATATGACAAGAAATACACTTGAAAGCCTGACCTTTGAAATGACAGTTCATTGGTGACCTTTACTTCTTCAGTATTTCTTAAGAATCTTTTTTGTTCAATTCCTGCAACTTAATGTTACTCTTGAAAGCTATCTTTCTAACTTGAACATAATTTTATATATTATATATAATTATATAAATATATATATTTAAATATATAAATATATATAAATAAATATATATAAATATATATATACAACATAATTTTCATTTTTGGAATCCCTTTCTCTTCCTCAGGGGCTTCCAAGGAGATTTAAGGTGATATATTTTAACCCAATATCTCTTAAACTTATTAGCCATTTCCAGCTTCTGAGTTGTGATTTGTGGTTGTTGTTTTGTTTTCCTTTTCTTTATTTTTTTTAAAACCTGGTCAGTGTTGAGTGTTGTCATATGTTTTTAATAAAAGCGCCTTTCTGTTTCTATCGTCTGCTTGGAGGCTATGGTATGGCCATTTCTAGCTCTCCTGATTCACGGAAGATGTTGATCAGAACTGAAGCCAGGAGCCAGACCGCCAGGTCGTTTGATGCCCAGGAGCCCTCGGCAGCCATGTCAGGGAGTTCCTGCTCTCGCCAGGGTGGCTTAGCCCAGGATAACAGTATATTCTGAGATGGGTGAGAATTGTTCCACACGTGGCCAGTCATTCTTCCGGCATAATGGACTTGGGCTCAGGAGGTCTGTCTCCCTTCAAGGATCATGAGCTGAAATTGCTAAACTTTGGGAGTTTTCAGTAACACCCTTCAAAGTGCTCACGGTGTGACATGGATCAGCTGAGGAGGGCGGATGCGCTTTTGCCCCGTGGGGCATCTATCTGTGTAACTTTCTCTGACCTAGGCCACAGGGGGCGCTTAGGCCCACAGACGCCCACTGTGATTGGTTGACGAGATGCCACGCAACGGGACCATCCAGTCACCTTCAACGCAGGAAGATTTCATCCAATCAGACGTGAAGCTGGCCCCTGACGTGGAGCCATGCTGCGTACCCAAGCGTCCCCGCTTCCCCAGTCCACAACTGCCATTGTCTGGTCGTGTCAGCTAATGGCTGCTGTCTCCGCCATGGCTGGACCTTCCTCTGAGATGACCTCTGAGGAACAGCTGATCACCCAGGAGCCCAAAGAGGCTCCTGACTCCACGACTGCCCAGAAGCAGAGGAAGCAAGGGCGCCGTGGGCCCCGCAAGTGCCACGCCAACTGCCGCGGGGACAGCTTCGCCACCTATTTCCACCGGGTGCTGAAGCAGGTTCACCAGGGCCTCAGCCTTTCCCGGGAGGCCGTGAGTGTCATGGATTCCTTGGTTCATGACATATTGGGCCGCATCGCCACTGAGGCTGGTCACCTGGCCCGCTCCACCAAGCGCCAGACCATCACCACCTGGGAGATCCGGACCACTGTGCGCCTGCTGCTGCCGGGGGAGATGGGCAAGCTCGCTGAGTCCAAAGGCACGAAGGCTGTCCTCAGTTACACCAGGAGCAAGTACACTCCCTCAGGAGTGCCCGAGCACCACGGAAACCCAAAGGGACTTTTTAGAGCCACCGAACGTGGCCCAAAAGACCAGTAGCTCACCAAGGGGGGGGCCCCACCAGAGGTTGCGGTAGGTGGTGCCCTTCCGACTTGAGGGGCATGTGGGGTGTGGCATCCTGTGATTTTGCAAGCATTTTTCCCTCAGTACGAAACATTGTCAACTCCGATATATCTGCAGTGCAGTTTGCTCCAAGGAAAAGTAGTGGGTGTTTCCGTGATCATGTTTCATTTCCTCAGTTTCCAAAATGGTCATTTTTATTAGTTATGTTTCTAGGTTATCTATATGGTGATATTATTATTGCACTGATTTTTACCTTTTTCTCTCTCATTCTCCTGCGACTGGATGGTGGAATTTTCCAGAACTTCACTATATGCCGTACAGGAACAGAAAAAATGAATACGCTGATAAAAGAAGCAAGGTAAACCTCCTAAACATTTTCAACACCTCTCCTATCACGAATCCACATAAATAAGTAAATGAGGCCCAGTTACAGTGTACATACAGCTAAATAAAATTTTCAAGAATCCATTCATTTTCCAGCTTCCTCAACTCTGAGATCACTATTGCAGTCGGTTCGTTTTTTGCCATGACGATAATCTTTTCATTTCTTTTTAAACAGAAACCTTTGTTACTTCCAGGTTTGTGTCAGTAGGCCTACGGAGTGCCCACGGAAAACACTCATGCCCTAGTGTTCAGTGGTGCAGCGAATGAATGACCAGCAGTCCATGAGCAACAGTCATTGTCCCAATGTAGGGGGAGTGAACCAGGCTGAACCCACAACAGCCTTGCACTGTTACGCAGCCTGGTTGTTGGAGGGACAGGGTTGTGATTCTTTACCTGATGTTTTTGTTTTCAGTGTTTGTAATCACGGTCATTTAAGGATATGAATCCAAAGGTAGCAGTAGTATATGTTCCTTGCCCCTAGAATCAAGTTATGCAGAGCATGGTCAGCCTTTAGCAGAACTCAGATAATCCTTATTTCCTCAAGAGATTTACATATTAATATTCATGTTAATGTTAATATAGGTTAGCTTTCTTTTTTTTTTTTTTTTTTTTTTGAGACAGAGTCTCACTCTATCGCCCAGGCTGGAGTGCAGTGGCGCAATCTCGGCTCACTGCAAGCTCCGCCTCCCAGGTTCACGCCATTCTCCTGCCTCAGCCTCTCCGAGTAGCTGGGACTACAGGTGCCCGCCACCACACCCAGCTAATTTTTTGTATTTTTAGTAGAGACGGGGTTTCACTGTGGTCTCGATCTCCTGACCTCGTGATCCGCCCGCCTCGGCCTCCCAAAGTGCTGGGATTACAAGCGTGAGCCACCGCGCCCGGCAGATTAGCTTTCATTGTGCTTTCTTCTGGGTCCGAAGTCTTTGTATTTTTAGCACTTTTTCCTATAAGTGTATTGCTGAATTTCAGAGCAGCTTCTGACTTTCCCATTGCTTTTCTTTTTTTTTTTTTTTTTTGAGATGGAGTCTCGCTCTGTCGCCCAGGATGGAGTGCAGTGGCGCAATCTCGGCTCACTGCAAGCTCCGCCTCCCGGGTTCACGCCATTCTCCTGCCTCAGCCTCTCCGAGTAGCTGGGACTACAGGCGCCCGCCACCACGCCCGGCTAATTTTTTTTTTTTTTTTGTATTTTTAGTAGAGACGGGGTTTCACCGTGGTCTCGATCTCCTGACCTCGTGATTCGCCCGCCTCGGCCTCCCAAAGTGCTGGGATTACAAGCGTGAGCCACCGCGCCCGGCCCCCATTGCTTTTCTTTTCAATGGATCTCCAGACGCCCCAGTATGTGGACAAGAGAACATACTCTGGGACTGCAACCCACAGGAATTTATTATGTCGTGCCTTGAAGCTCGACATGTGGCCATTTTTGTCAAATGTTTCCTGTGAATTTTGAAACATCTCATGAACAATACTTCTCCTTCATATGTAGAAAGCAGCAAAGGATGGCACTCTCAGTCAAACCATGAAACGAAAGCTGGATAAATGACAAAAATCAAAATTTTCTTGAGCCCATCAGAAGTGGGAAAGAACCACCCCAGAGGGCCCAACACATAGCCACATAGATTACTCCACCTTTGACAGAGAACCGTTTACTCAGGAGGGAAATGTGAGCAGGGCAGGGTAGTAGCCACAGCTTCCCTGAGTAGTGCAGATGGGAAGCAGGGGAAGGTCACCTCCAGAGCTCTGGTTGGGATCCATAGAGAAAGGATGTAGAGCCAAGAAGTCCACTCATCAGGATTTGTTACTTTCTGTTTTTGCAGAATATTAGGAAAATGTTATGAAAATAGTTGAAGAGAAATGCTCACTGCACAAGGAGACCAGGAAAAACCCCCGTGAAATCAGCCACAACTAAATCCCTCAGGACCGTGCTGCCAGGTGGTCCTACATGTTCGGAGCAACACTTTGAAAACCAAAGACGCTTGGCAGAACTCTGTTGCTTTCCAGAGACAGAGCTGCGTACCTGGTCCAAAACACCACATCTCACTCAGTGACTTATTTCTCATTATGCTAATTGTTTTGCTATAAAGTGCCAATCTTTCTGTCAAATGGGACATACGAATAAATTTCTAAAGTTATCTTTGCGTGTCTACTGGGTAATTTGACATGTCTTTTTCAGAAACTATATCCATTGGGATATTTTACCCTGGAGTGTGTGTTTTCCATTTGTAAATTCAGAAATGAATGAGGAGTGTTAGTAAAACAGGGCTAACAATGAACTCTGATTGGGCTGTGGGTGTGAAGAGTGGGAGTTCAAGAGGACTGATGCCAGTGAATTATAGGAAGAACAAGAAAAAGGCTGCTTTGGTGTGAAGGTCGGCACAGGAAGCTCACACATGTGACATAGCATTTCAATGGGTGATTCAGGAGAAGGGGAACCTAGTGAGCAATCGTGATGTCAAGCTGTGGTTTACTAAAAACACAAAGTAGGGGAAACAGCTTTACCGCTTAAACAACAAATTAGAAATATCAGTATATGGAAGATAGGATGAATAGGACAAACATAGTCAAATCAATCTTTTCATCAGCATTCCCTGTACCATGGAGTTCATTTGAAAACATAAGCAAGACCCAAACACAGTACAGAGAAAACTACATCAAAAAGTTTAAGGAACAATACCTATTCTAGGCTCCCTAGAAATGGAATCCCACTTGTTTAGATTTATCTGATTCTGCTCTTCTTCAGGCTAGAATCTTTTGTTTTTGGAGACCTTCATGTCTGGCCTCTATGCATCATGGGGATGACTGAATACTGTCCAGTGGAGCAGCACAAGCTCCACTCGGATCTATGTCAGCCAGTGAGGCACCTGCAGCCAAGGAGCCACTGCCCAACGTGTGATCAGGTTTCCCCGCCTGAACTAGTAACGGTTAGTTGTCCAGGGATGTTCTTTGGGAGTTGAAGGGGAAAACTGTGATTAGATGGATGTGCTTGTTTGGATGTTCGATGGGTTGTATGCTTTTAATGCTGTTGATGGAGGTGTACTCTATTAGTTTTCTAGAGCTGCTGCAAAAGTATTCCAGAGACTGGCTGACTTAAACACTATTTATTTTTTATCTCACAGTTCTGGATACCAGTTGTCACCTTTTTGTAAAGAGACCAATCCTGTTGGGTAGGGTCAACCCTCATAACTTCACTTTAACCAGATAACCTGTGTAGAGACTCTCTCCAAATAAGGTCACATTCTAAAACACTGGGGGCCAGGACCTCTACCTGTGAATTTTAGGGAGACACAACTCCATCCATACTTGGACATGTTCTGCATCCGCTCTGTGGCACAAATTAACGTCCTCACATAGAAAATACTTTCGTTTCATCACAACATCTGCAAAGTCTTAACTCACTCCAAAATCAATTCTCCAATATCTCACCTGATAATCTTCTATATCTGGAATGGGTGAGTCTCCAGGTATGACTCATGCTGAGGTGGGAATTCTCTCCACTACTGCACCTGTGAAGCTAGACAAGTTATCTGCTTCTGAAAGACAGTTGTGGGACTGGTAAACGATAGGGCTTATCATACCAAAAGCAGGAAATCCGAAAAAACTACTGGAGTTCATGGGCCCTAACCACCTTTGAAACCTAGTGGGGGCAAATTTCATTAGATTCTAAGGGTGGAAAAGATTCTACTTGGGCTCAATGCTCTGTCCTTCAGGTCCAATGGGGTAACAGCTTCACACCCTAAGCCCTGGGCAGCGGGGTGGGGGCTTTACCACCAGCCTGGGCTGCTGCAGCCCATCCCTCTGAAACCGAGGAGGTGGGCCACATGCCTGGAACTCAGGAGGTGACCTCCATTTCTGGGACCAAGGGAGAGATGGCCCAGTCCCCTAGTACCATGCCCCTGGTTCTTGGGGGCAGTGACGGCCATGCCAACCTCTGACCCAGCTTTGGAGTCCTTCCACTCTGTCTTGAAAATGAAGAAATGGTCACAGCTGGGTACCTCAGTCAGTCCCTTTCTTGCCAGTACAATCCAGACACTCCAACAGCCTTCTTTCATTTTGTCCCTTCTTTGTCCCATTCAGTCCAGTCTGGCAACGGTTTTCTGGTATAAAATTCTCAAAAAATTGTTGGCTTCTCATGGAATTCACATGAGTCCAGGCCATCAGACAAGAAGTTGTCTAGAGATTGTGTTTGAATATCCATATCTCCTGTATCTCAATTCCTACCTTTTGCAGAGATGGTTGATTGAATCCGTGAGCCACGTGCCTCACCTCTTTAGCTAATGGTTTTCCAGGCGCACCCTTGCACCTGTTTCCAGAGCAAGGTATCTGCATACTTTGAGTACCTTCTGAATCATCCAATGCTGGCTTCCTTTTCCTCAGTGTTTCCTTGCCTAATTTCTCTCTCTTTTCTCCCATTTACTATACGGATCTTGGAGAAATCAGATTAAATGCTAAATATTTTGTCAGTTTGTCCGTGTAGTGGCCAAGATTCCCCCTGGTCCTGTAAAGTTTCACTCCGGGCGCGGTGGCTCACGCTTGTAATCCCAGCACTTTGGGAGGCCGAGGCGGGCGGATCACAAGGTCAGGAGATCGAGACCACGGTGAAACCCCATCTCTACTAAAAATACAAAAAAAATTAGCCGGGCGTGGTGGTGGGCGCCTGTAGTCCCAGCTACTCGGAGAGGCTGAGGCAGGAGAATGGCGTGAACCCGGGAGGCGGAGCTTGCAGTGAGCCGAGATTGCGCCACTGCACTCCAGCCTGGGCGACAGAGCGAGACTCCGTCTCAAAAAAAAAAAAAATAAAAAAAAAAAAAAAAAAAAAAAAAGAAAACTCAAGTCACGAAAGGCAGATCTGTAGGAAATAAGGCATACCAACTTATTTAACGTGTATCCGCAGGAGACTTTCGTGTTAATAGCTGAAGATACATGGGAAATTATATATTTTTATGCCTGGGCTCAAAGGAGCATGGACAGCTGTGTACAAATATGATGGGACAAAAAGGCTATGATCTAATGCTAACAGATTGAGGGGGAAACCCAGCAAGGCCTGTCCATCTAGACTCTGCTTGGCCTATCTGAGCACACAGTCCTCCCTCCCGGATACGGGGCAGGACTCTGTCTGGAATGGGGATCTTGTGACTTCCATTCAAACAAGATAGGTTAGATCCTTTCTTCACGGACAGTTTTTACATTAAAATGTGGAAAATGTTACAATATTATTTCTAGGTTTTGTAAGTATCTTTAGAAAAAAGAGCTTCTGGTTTCTAGGACCCACCTTCGGGAGGAGGGATTCTGTTCTCTATGTTTAGCCCCCAGGGCTGAATGGGACTGAGAGACAGGAGGACCAAAACATCAGAGAAAATCTTTTCCATCCGAGACTACTTCTGAAGCCCTCATTTTGGGGTATTGTTCCCTGAGTTCCAACACTAGAAATCAGCTACGTGTGCAAGTTTATCACTTACAATTTCTACTTTCCTCAAAGACACTAAGAACACTATACAGCCCAAACCTTTGCCACTGTAAAACTAGGATCGCCTTTCCTCATGCTTCCAATAACCTCTTCCTAGTCTCCGTCTGAAAACACACCACAAGCGCCTTTAACATATATATTTTTAGAAACTTTCCGATGATCATGATATATGTATTCTCTAAGTCAGAAATCCTTTCTCTACAGCAAAGAATTCTTTCTTAATCCTCGTTCCAATTGCATTTAGTGTTCGTATTTCCCCCTGCGGCTTCTTAAGAGCACTCTAGGCTTCTTGCGTCATGCATGTCAAAACACTTCCAGCCTCTATGCGTTAACTAGTTCCAAGGCCTCTTCCAATCTTTCTGATGTTCCTTATCGCATCATCCCACTGCTTGGCAACAGAATCTCTAGTAGTTTGCTAGGGCTATTCTGAAAAAGTACCACAAACCTGGCAGCATAAACAACAGAAATTTATTGTTCACGTTTCGTCACGCTGGAAGTCCAAATCAAAGCGTCAGCTGGGGTGGTTCCTTCTGAGTAGTAAGAGGGAAGGATCTCTTTCAGGGATCTTTCCTTGGCTTGTAAATGGCCCACTTCTTCCTATGCCACTTCACATTTTCTTCCCTGGACTCATGTCCCTCTGCTGAATTTCCTCTTTTGCTATGCACAATGCATGCTAGTCATTTTGGTTAGAGCGCACCCTAATGAATGTAACTGAACTTGAGTACCCCAGTAAAGGACCTAACTTCAAGTAGGAGAGATATGGGGGGATCAGGAGTCTTATAGATGTATTGGTGACAGAGGGTTCTTAGGTTGCACACTCATTATGGAACTCTAATGCCTGATGATCTGTCACTGTCCCCCATCACCCCATTATGGGACCATCTAGTTGCAGGAAAACAAGCTCAGGGCTCCCACTAATTCTACATTATGGAGAGTCGTAAAATTATTTTATTTCACATTAAAGTATAATAATAATAGAAATAAAGTGCACAATAAGTGTAATGCACTTGAGTCATCCCAAAACCATCCCCCCAATGCCATTCTGTGGAAAAACTGTCTTCCGTGAAACCGGTCACTGGTGCCAGAAAGGTTGGGGATCGCTGGCCTAGCTAGCACGTGCTGGCAAACTGCAGTCCCCGAGTCATTTGTTATCTTAGTCTATGTCTGGGAAGAGGGGCAATCTTTGAAATTACTTCTTCTCTGAAGAGAGTATGGCATCCAGTCGCTATTGAACTTCAGAACACTATTGAGAATTCTAATTGTCAATGGCCAATAGATTGATCCTGTAAATTAACCTGCTAAATTATATTAAAAGGATTTTAGAGATTTCTCATTCTAACCGATTGATAAAAAGGTTAAATATATAAAAAGACACATCATGGTGTGACAGCTAGCCTTAAAACTTGGCTTGACAAAAGTGAAGAGCAATAATCTGACTAAAACAAAGATAACCTCCTGTGTCTGCTCAAACTGCCCCATGTGGAATAACTACAAAGGTCACTCCACCTTGTGCCCTTCGAGTTCAAATTCTGCACTTTTGCCTGAACACCGTGGGTTGCATTGCTTTTCAGAAAACCAGCTCCTCCTGGTTCAATATTGGTGTGACCCTTTTCCCTTTCTTGGATTGCTTTTGATTTCCTGTCTTCCTTCACCTGCAATGGGGACACATGAAGCCCTTTGGCCTTCGTGTGGAGATAGCTGAGAATCTAAGACCCTACAAATTTGGTAGGACAAATATGTGAGTTGTATCCTGTTAAGGCTAGCAAAACTTTCTTTCCTCTTTGAGCTGTCTCTGGGGTTTGGGGCTGTTCTGGACCTTGTGAAATCGACTTTCCACCTCTTTGGAAACACCTCATGCATCCTTGGTTGTGTCATAATCTTGGTGAAATTTAACTGAAAAGGTACCTTTACTTTACAGAAAACAAAACAAACAAGAACAGGTCAAAACCCAGAAATATTAGCTGCTTGTCTTCTGCTTGTGGGCCATAATGACTTTGGCCGCTTTGGGCTCTTTGGGGCTCAGGCCTTCATCAGAGGTCCTCTCAGAGGAAGGCTTAGCTATCTCGGAGGCAACTGCCAGTTGATGTGAGGAACAGACAATAACGGTTGACCACCGGCAGGAGGGCCTTTTGTAGGTACCACATGGCTGATGTCATGGGCCGCCAACTCCACGTCTGACTGAATGAAGTGCCACGCAGGCAGCCTATCAGCAAGCCTCCTGGCCTCAGAGGTGATTTGATGGTCCCATTGCTTGGCAATCACAGTGGGTGTCTGTCGACCTGCTCCCTGACCCTCACCTGCCACAGAGCAAGTGCTCAACCCTTCCTACTCTCAAGTAGGGCGAGCTCTGCATTCCACGCATTCTTCCACTCCTGTTCTGCGACCACTCCAGTTCCACACAAGCTGGGTTGTACTAGGAATCCTCTCTAAATCATATTCCTCATCTGTTCATTCCTTATTTCTTCCTCCAGGAGCCCACTATCTCTTTGGAGAGCTGTGAATCCTTGCTCTGTATGGTGTGTCAGAGTTGCCAAAGACCTGATGTGTGAGGCTTCTTTGTCTTTTCATAGGCAGGCTGAGCACACAATTTCTTCTCAAATAAATGTGGGGGCAGCTTTTTGAGTGAATGAGACACTACAAATTATTGGGCTGGGACAATAGGCAAAATCAGGACGTGTGGCCACCCTTCGAGGGGAAAGATCTGGGGATACAATAAGAACATCTCTTGGGGTTTGGAACACAAAGGTTGGTGGGTAATGAGACTGATTTACTTTTAGTAGCATCTTTTTCATGATGTCTTCTCTTTGAAGTTCTGGTGCTTTTCTTTCCTGGAGACAACTGGTGTGGCTATGCTGCATTAACATGGGAAAGAGACCCAACACCATGAGAGTGTCTGTTTGGGTCCTAGGACTCATGTGAGCTAGTAGGACTGGTCTCGACAGCAAGAGTGATTGAGGGCACAGCTTTGGGAGTCAGAGGAGACCTGGGCTCAGACGCCAGCTGTGTCTCTTACTGGCTGTACTGCCCTGGACAAGTGGCTTGACCTCTCTGAGCCTCAGTTTCCTCCTTTATGGAATACGGGTCTAGAAGGTGGTTGTGAAGATCCGGTGTGATGATGCAGACGGGGTGCCAGATACATAGTAAGCAACCAATGAATGCCGGCTGTACGTGTTCCCAATTCCAAGATTCGTGCCCTCGGGCATTCGCTGGTGGTGGTGGTGGGAACCAGTGCCAGACAGCTGTATGAACGCTCTCTCCTGGCTACCTGGGCCCCATCTGTTTGCTTCGGGCCGTCAGATAAGGGAGGATGACTTTTCCCTCCTGAGCCACATGTTAGTGAAGCAGTAGAGATAATGCTGCTCTGAGTCCTGATGGGAAGTTGCTGGGGAGCAACTTTACAGTGCTCCTGGCTTGGGGCACTACTCACCTGGTACTTTGTGGCAAACGATTCCCCCTCACGGCCAAGGAACCTGGCTTCCCATACCACCTCCTTGCCCCTGCCCACCATCTCCTTATCTGAATCCTATTCATTTTTCAGGTCTTGGCTCACATCCTGCCTCCCCTGTGAAGATGTCCTGACCCTCCCAGCCTAGAGCCACTGCTCCCTCCTTGAGTCTCAGGATCTCCAAATGTGACGTGGGCATACTGTTTGCAACATCCCCACAAACGGATGGTGATGAGGTAGGAAAGACAGAGTCCATGTAGCATGCTAGGTGCAGTGTCTGGTGCAGGCCTGTGGTGAGTTTCCTGCCTCTTCCTCTTCCTCCCCTCTGACCCCCAGCATGCAGGCATGGCGGCCTTGATCACATGCTGCCTTCTCTTGATAGTCATTGGGGATCATGCCTGTGCTAGTTGTCCCCTCAGTTGCAATGTCACAGACGGTGGGGGCCACATATCCTTCCTCACCTTCCAGCATCCAGCACTACAATAAACGCCATCATAACCATTTTTCATTGGGCACCTTAGAGTACCATGTGGCGGGCACTCGGCTATGTAGGTAATGCACATAAGTGTCATCCTCATTCTTTCCCCTCCTAGCTCTCTTCCAGGATGTGCAGTGATTGATTCTCCTTTGAATTATATCAGACTGATTGGGTCAACCTTTTCCAAGGTCGCATCATGAGTAAATGGACTTGTCAGGCATCAAGTCCTATGCTAGATTCAGTTTCTAGTGAATGCCTGCTAATGGGTGGATGGCAGAAGGGACAGACATAGAGGCCAGAATAGGAGTGCCTGCCCCATGACTTTTACCCGGGAGAGGCAGGCCTGCTTGAGAGAAATCTGTAGGCAATGAAGATATAGGACTCAGTGGGTCCTTGAGCTTAGGAAAGGGGATATAGTCACTCCAGGACAGGGGGATAAATGGAGAGGGGATGGGTCAAGCTAAACCTCAAGGCAGCTGTCCCAGGGAATTCCACAGTGGCTCCAGGATCCCCCAAAATGGTGGCAGATGACCCACCCACTGACCATCCTCGAGGTGAACTGTAGAACAAGCCCGGGTCAAGTGAGCCTTCTTGGAAGAGCTTTGTTAGTCAAAAGATATTTGAATCTCTTGGGAGTCCATGGTGGGCATTTCACTCCCACAGATCCTTGGGAGAGAACCAGGCCACAAGATCACACACGGTACCTATGATGCAACAAGGAGACAGGCTCCACTGTGCTTAAGTGTCCCTTACAAGTAGAAGCCAGAGGAGCTTCACTCAGTGCTATTCAGCCAACGTCTAAGGTCACTGGGGAAGGTCCCAGACACCTTGTGCCAGCATGCCTGGTGCCTTGGAGGGGCTGGTTGGAGGGCTGAGCTCAGCTGGGCCTCTGCACCTCTCCAAGGCCCCTCAGAGCATATCACTCTGGTGTCTCCAGCAGGAAAGGCAGACTTCTTACGTGGCAGCTCAGAGCTTTCAGAAAGCCAGGCAGAGGCCACTCTAGTCCTCTGAAAGGTTACCTCTGGGACAGGCTAAAGTCCACCATTCTCCATGCGTCAAAGCCATCACGGGCCTGTCGGGAGCCCAGAGGGAGGGGCAAACAGACGCAACAAATGCGCCAATGGAAGGAGCATTCAGGAAAGAGCAGCCTTCTTGAGATGCAGCCTATTCAGCACATACTTCTTGAGATGCTGCTGGGTGGCACACACAGAGCATATGCATAAGAAGATGTCCTTTACTCTCTGGGTCAAAGGGGTAGGCTCTGGAATGGTTTTACGTTGGACCTATCGCTAGCAGGGTGACCCCTTCCATTTAGTGGATCCTCCTTCTCCATGCCACAGTGATTGCCCTTAAGTGGCGTGAGGTTTCTAACCATTATAGATGCTCTTTCTCCCTTCTGGGGCCCTGGCCATACATTAACAGACACACGTTATGACAGTAAGGAGAATATGGGGAATCAGTACTTGTTAATAGGAGCTTGACTAGAACCTGGTCTCAATATCTGAACCTCCAGATTTAGGGCTCCCCGAGTGTTCTGAATTCCCTCATCAACCTTCTCCTTCAGGGCTCCCCTAAAATCTGACACTCCAATGACAATCCATACCTCTCTATACAGCCTATGACAGCACACATCTCAGCCTCCTAGAGAGAACAGGTTTGAGGCCACTGGAGGAATTTAGGGAGTGAGAACTGCAGGAGCGACCTTATCCCTCGCTGTTTGAACAAGCACTTTGGGCCAATGGCCATGGCTCAGTAGCTGCAGGGCCTTCATGAACTGAGTTAGTGGAGGGTGGGGCTTTGGCTCCTCTGATTGGACGTTTCCTTCATCCCAAACGATGCGGTAGTTCCACGGCATGAAGGTGGGCATTTCCAGAAAGAAAAGACTACAACCTGGAAAAGAACAGACAGAATCAGATACATTCAAACTAGTTACAGTAATAACTTCAGTTTTTAGGGAGCTTGGAGAGGTATTGGTACTTGAACTTTCTGATGTACTTATGTCATCAAAAACAAATACATTTTGTGGATGGGTGACTGCTAATTTTTTTATATATTATATATATTTTTATATGTTTTATATATCTTTTATAATATATGTATATTTTTTTTATTTATTTTTATTTTTTCTTATTTTAGGGCATCACTTTGTCACCCGGGCTGGAGTACAGTGGCGCCATCTCGGCTCACTGCAGTCTGGACCTCCTGGGTTCAACCGATTCTCCTACCTCAGCCCCAGAAGTGGCTGAGACTGCAGACATGTGGCACTGCGCCTGGCTAATTTTGTGTGGGTGTTTGTGTATTTTTGTATTTTTGGTAGATCAGGAGTTTCCCATGGTGCCTATCCCACCAGGGTCCTGGGTTTCAAGCAAAAAACTGGGTGGCCATTTGGGCAGCACCGAACTAGCTCCAGGGGTTTTTGTTTTGTTTTTCCATACCCCAGTAGTGCCTGGAATGCCAGCAAGACAGAACCATTCACTGCCCTGGAAAGGGGTGCTGAAGCCAGGGAGCCAAGTGGTCTGGCTCGGCGGTTCCCACCCCTACGGAGCCCAGCAAACTAAGATCCACTGGCTTGAAATTCTCACTGATGGCACAGCAGCAGTTTGAGATCGACCTGGGACGCTTGAGCGTGGTGGGGGAGGGGCCTCTGCCATTTCTAAGGCTTGAGTAGGCAGTTTCAACCCCCCAGGGTAAACAAAGCCACCTGGAAGTTCGAACTCATCGTAGCTCAGCAAGGCCGCTGTGGCCAGACTGTCAGATTTTTCCTCTCTGGGCAGGGCATCTCTGAAAAAAATGCAGCAGCCCCAGTCAGGGATTTAGAGATAAAACCCCCATCTCCCTGGGACAGAGCACCTGGGGGAAGGGGTGGCATGGCTGCCACTTCAGCAGACTTAAACGTCCCTACCTGCCGGCTCTGAAGAGAGCAGCGGACCTCCCAGCACAGCGTTTGAGCTCTGCTAAGGGTCAGAATGCCTCCCCAAGTGGGTCCCTGATCCCCGTGTATCCTGACTGGAGACACCTTTCAGTAGGGGCTGACAGACACACCTCATACAGGAGAGCTCTGGCTGGCATATGGCAGGTGACCCTCTGGGATGAAGCTTCCAGAGAAAAAAACAGGCAGCAATCGTTGCTGTTCTGCAGCCTCCGCTGGTGATACCCAGGCAAACAGGGTCTGTAGTGGACCTCTAGCAAACTCCAGCAGATCTGCAGCAGAGGAGCCTGACTTTAAGAAGGAAAACTAAGAAACAGAAAGGAATAGCACATCCATTCAAAGACCCCATCTGAAGGTCCTCAACATCAAAGACCAACAATAGATAAGTCCACAAAGATGGGGAGAAACCAGTGCAAAAAGGCTGAAAATTCCAAAAAACAGAATGCCTCTTCTCCTCCAAAGGATCACAACTCCTTGCTAGCAAGGGAACGAAACTGGATGGAGAATGAGTTTGATGAATTGACAGAAGTAGGCTTCAGAAGGTGGGTAATAACAAACTCCTCCAAGCTAAAGGAGCATGTTAGAACCCAATGCAAGGAAGCTAAGAATCTTGAAAAAAGGTTACACGAATTGCTAACTAGAATAACCAGTTTAGAGAAGAACATAAATGACCTGCTGGTGCCAAAAAACACAGCATGAGAACTTCGTGAAGCATACAGAGGTATCAATAGCCGAATCGATCAAGTGGAAGGAAGGACATCAGTGATTGAAGATAAACTTAATGAAATAAAGCAAGAAGACAAGATTAGAGAAAAAAGAATAAAAAGGAACGAACAAAGCCTCCAAGAAACATAGGACTATGTGAAAAGCCCAAATCTACGTTTGATTGGCGTACCTGAAAGTGATGGGGAGAATGGAACCAAGGTGGAAAACACTCTTCAGGATATTATCCAGGAGAACTTCCCCAACCTTGCAAGGCAGGCCAACATTCAAATTCAGGGAATACAGAGAACACCACAAAGATACTACTCAAGAAGAGCAACCCCAAGACATATAATCATCAGATTCATCATGGTTGAAATGAAAGAAAAAATGTTAAGGGCAGCCAGAGAGAAAGATCGGGTTACCCACAGAGGGAAGCCCATCAGACTAACAGTGGATCTCTCTGAAGAAACCCTACAAGCCAGAAGAGAGTGGGGGCCAATATTCAACATTCTTAAAGAAAATAATTTTCAACCCAGAATTTCATATCCAGGCAAACTAAGCTTCTTAAGCAAAGGAGAAATAAAATCCTTTACAGACAAGTAAATGCTGAGAGATTTTGTCACCAGCAGGCCTGCCTTACAAGAGTTCCTGAAGGAAATATTAAACATGGAAAGGAACAACTGGTACCAGCCACTGAAAAAACATAACAAACTGTAAAGGCCATCGACACTATGAAGAAACTGCATCAACTAACAGGCAAAATAACCAGCTAGCATCATAATGACAGGATCAAATTCACACATAACAACATTAACCTTAAATGTAAGTAAGCTAAATATCCCAATTAAAAGACACAGACTGGCAAATTGGATAAAGAGTCAACACCCATCAGTGTGCTGTATTCAGGAGACCAGACTCACATGCAAAGACACACATAGGCTCAAAATAAAGAGGTGGTGGAGTATTTGCCAAGCAAATGGAAAGCAAAAAAAAAAAAAAAAGGAAATGCAGGAGTTGTGATCCTAATCTCTGATAAAACAGACCTTAAACCAACAAAAATCAAAAGGGACAAAGAAGGGCATTACATAATGGTAAAGGGATCAATGCAACAAGAAGAGCTAAATATCCTAAATATATATGCACCCAACACAGCAGCACCCAGATTCATAAAGCAAGTTCTTAGAGACCTACAAAGAGACTTAGTCTTTCACACAATAATGATGGGAGACTTTCACACTCCACTGTCAATATTAGACAGATCAACGAGACAGAAAATTAACAAGGATATTCAGGACTTGAACTCAGCTCTGGACCAAGTGGACCTAATAGACATCTACAGAACTCTCCACCCCAAATCAACAGAATATACATTCTTCTCAGCACCTCATCACACTTATTCTAAAATTGACCACATTATTGGAAGTAAAACCCTCCTCAGCAAATACAAAAGAATGGAAATCATAACAAAGAGTCTTTCAGACCACAGTGCAATCAAATTAGAACTCAGGATTAAGAAACTCACTCAAAACCGCACAACTACATGGAAACTGAACAACCTGCTCCTGAGGTTGGGTAAATGACGAAATGAAGGCAGAAATAAAGATGTTCTTTGAAACCAATAAGAACAAAGACACAACATACCAGAATCTCTGGGACACATTTAAAGCAATGCGAAGAGGGAAATTTATAGCACTAAATGCCCACAAGAGAAAGCAGGAAAGATCTAAAATCCACACCCTAACATCATAATTAAAAGAACTAGAGAAGCAAGAGCAAACACATTTAAAAGCTAGCAGAAGACAATAAATAACTAAGATCAGAGCAGAACTGAAGGAGATAAAGACACGAAAAACCTTTCAAAAAATCAATGAATCCAGGAGCTGGCTTTTGGAAAAGGTCAACAAAATACATAGACCGCTAGGTAGACTAACAAAGAAGAAAAGAGAGAAGAATCAAATAGAGGCAATAAAAATGATATAGGGGATATCACCACTGATCCCACAGAAATACAAACTATCATCAGAGAATACTATAAACACCTCTATGCACATAAACTAGAAAATCTAGAAGAAATGGATAAATTCCTGGACACACACACCCTCCCAAGTCTAAACCAGTAAGAAGTGGAATCCCTGAATAGGCCAATAACAGGTTCTGAAATTGAGGCAGTAATTAATAGCCTACCAGCCTAAAAAAGTCCAGGGCCAGAGGGAATCACAGCCGAATTCTACCAGAGGTACAAAGGGGAGCTTGTACCATTCCTTCTGAAACTATTCCAAACAATAGAAAAAGAGGGACTCCTCTCTGACTCATTTTATGAGGCCAGCATTATCCTGAAACCAAAACCTGGCGGAGATACAACAACAAAAAAAGAAAATTTCAGACCAATATCCCTGATGCACATCGATGCAAAAATCCTCAATGAAATACTGGCAAACCGAAGCCAGCAGCACATCAAAAAACTTATCCACCACAATGAAGTCAGCTTCATACCTGGGATGCAAGGCTGATCTAACATATGCAAATCAAGAAACGTAATCCATCACATAAACAGAACCATTGATAAACAGCACGTGATTATCTCAATAGATGCAGAAAAGGCCTTCGACAAAATTCAACACCCCATCGTGCTAAAAACTCTCAATAAACTAGGTATTGATGGAACCTATCTCAAAATAATAAGAGCTAGTTATGACAAACCCACAGCCAATATCATACTGAAGGGACAAAAACAGGAAGCATTCCCTTTGAAAATCAGCACAAGACAAGGTTGCCGTCTCTCACCACTCCTATTCAACATAGTATTGCAAGTTCTGACCCAGGGAATCAGGCAAGAGAAGGAAATAAAGCATATTCAATTAGGAAGAAAGGAAGTCAAATTGTCTCTGTTTGCAGATGACATGATTGTATATTTAGAAAACCCCATCGTCTCAGCCCCAAATCTCCTTAAGCTAATAAGCAACTTCAGCAAAGTCTCAGGATACAAAATCAATGTGCAAAAATCACAAGCATTCCTATACACCAATAACAGACAAACAGAGAGCCAAATCATGAGTGAACTCCCATTCACAACTACAACTAAGAGAATAAAAAACCTAGGAATCCAACTTACAAGGGATGTGAAGGACCTCTTCAAGGAGAACTACAAACCACTGCTCAAGGAAATAAGAGAGGACACAAACGGAAAATCACTCCATGCTCCTGGATAGGAAGAATCAACATGGTGAAAATGGCTATACTGCCCAAAATAATTTATAGATTCAATGCTATCCACATCAAGCTACCATTCACTTTCTTCAGAGAACTGGAAAAAACTACTTTAAAGTTCATATGGAACCAAAAAAGAGCCTGCATAGCCAAGACAATTCTAAGCGAAAAGAAGAAAGCTGGAGGCATCATGCTACCTGACTTTGAACGATACTACAAGGCTACAGTAACCAAAACAGCATGATACTGGTACCAAAACAGCATGATACTGGTACCAAAACAGATATATAGACCAATGGAACAGAACAGAGGCCTCAGAAATACCACCACACATCTACAACCATCTGTTCTTTGAAAAACCTGATACAAACAAGCAATGGGGAAAAGATTCCCTATTTAATAAGTGATGCTGGGAAAATGCCCAGCCATATGCAGAGCACTGAAACTGGACCCCTTCCTTACGCCTTATACAAAAATCAACTCAAGGTGGATTAAAGACTTAAACGTAAGACCTAAAACCATAAAAACCCTAGAAGAAAACCAAGGCAATACCATTCAGGACATACGCATGGGCAAAGACTTCATGTCTAGAACATCAAAAGCAATGGCAACAAAAGCCAAAATTGACGAATGGGATCTAATTAAACTAAAGAGCTTCTGCACAGCAAAAGAAACTACCATCAGAGTGAACAGGAAACCTATGGAATGGGAGAAAATGTTTGCAATCTTTCCATCTGATAAAGGGCTAATATCCAGAATCTGCAAAGAACGTAAACAAATTTACAAGAAAAAAACAAACCACTCCATCAAAAAGCGGGCAAAGGATATGAACAGACACTTCTCAAAAGAGGACATTTATGTGGCCAACAAACATATGAAAAAATGCTCATTATCACTTGTCATTGGAGAAATGCAAATCAAAACCACAATCAGATACCATCTCACGATCAGTAAAAAGTCAGGAAACAACAGATGCTGGAGAGGATGTGAAGAAACAGGAACGCTTTTACACTGTTGGTGGGAGGGTAAATTAGTTCAACCATTGTGGAAGACACTGTGGCAATTCTTCAACGATCTAGAACTAGAAATACCATTTGACCCAACAATCCCATTACTGGATATATATCAAAGGATTAAAAATCATTCTACTGTAAAGACACATGCACATGTATGTTTATTGCAGCACTATTCACAATCGCAAAGACTTGCAACCAACCCAAATGTCCATCAATGATAGACTGGATAAAGAAAATGTGGCACATATACATGATGGAATACTATGCAGCCATTAAAAAGGATGTGTTCCTGTCCATTGCAGATATACAGATGAAGCTGGAAACCATCATTCTCAGCAAACTATCACAAGAACAGAAAACCAAACACCACATGTTCTCACTCATAAGTCGGAGTTGAACAATGAGAACACACAGACACAGGGAGGGGAATATCACACACTGGGGCCTGTCGGGGGTTAGGGGGAGAGGGGAGGGATAGTATTAGGAGAAATACCTAATGTAGATGATGGGTTGATGGGTGCAACAAACCACCATGGCACGTGTATACTTCTGTAACAAAACTGCACGTTCTGCACATGTACACCAGAACTTGAAGTGTAAATAAAAAAAGATACACACACACACACACACAGAGAGAGAGAGAGAGACAGAGAGAGAGACAGAGAGAGAGAGGGAGAGAGAGAGAGTTTTAAAGCCTCGGTTCTGTGGAAAAAATTCTCAGCCAACTAAATTTCTCTCTTCTTGCACCCCTGCTAAGCATCTGTGCTCCCTTTGTGTATTTCTCCATTTACTTCTGTCTGTCCCTCCTTTCTCTTGCCAACCCCAATGCCACGTGAGAATACCCAAAACCTTTTTTTTTCCTTTGCAACAGCCTGAGATCCCTTAAGGAAAACACATAAGGCTCCACAAACTCCTTTTGGGGGATAAAACTTAGGTATTTCCTCACAGAACCCCAAAAGCAGCAAGTGGACAGATTCCTCTCAAGTCTAAACCTCTACTCTCTTATAGATGATACCCCTTGACCTCTTCGGCTTTTAGATATACACATTTGTGTGTAGGGAAAAGAGAGGTCAGACTGTCACTGTGTCTATGTAGAAAGGGAAGACATAAGAGACTCCATTTTGAAAAAGACCTGTACTTTAAACAATTGCTTTGCTGAGATGTTGTTAATTTGTAGCTTTGCCCCAGCCACTTTGCCCTAGGCAGTTTGACCCAACCTGGAGCTCACAAAAACATGTGTTGTGTAAAAATCAAGGTTTAAGGGATCTAGGGCTGTGCAGGACGTGCCTTGTTAACAAAATGTTTACAAGCACTATACTTGGTAAAAGTCATCGCTATTCTCTAGTCTCAATAAACCAGGGGCACAATGCACTGTGGAAAGCCGCAGGGACCTCTGCCCTTGAAAGCGGGGTATTGTCCAAGGTTTCTCCCCATGTGATAGTCTGAAATATGGCCTCGTGGCATGAGAAAGACCTGATCGTCCCCCAACCCGACACCTGTAAAGGGTCTGTGCTGAGGTGGATTAGTAAAAGAGGAAAGCTTCTTGCAGTTGAGATAGAGGAAGGCCACTGTCTCCTGCCTGCCCCTGGGAACTGAATGTCTCGGTATAAAATCCGATTGTACATTTGTTCAATTCTGAGATAGGAGAAAAGCTGCCCTGTGGCTGCAGTCGAGACATGTTTGCAGTAACGCTGCCTTGTTATTCTTTACTCCGCTGAGAGGTTTGGGTGGAGAGAAACATAAATCTGGCCTATGTGCAGATCCAGGCATAGTGGCTTCCCTTGAACTTAATTATGATATAGATTCTTTTGCTCACCTGTTTTTTGCTGACCTTCTCCTTATTATCACCCTGCTCACCTACTACATTCCTTTTTGCTGAAATAATGAAAATAATAATCAATAAAAACTGAGGGAACTCAGAGGCCGGTGCAGGTCCTTGGTGTGCTGAGCACCGGTCCCCTGGGCCCACTATTGTTTCTCTATACTTTGTCTCTGTGTCTTATTTCTTTTCTCAGTCTCTCGTCCCACCTGACTAGAAATGCCCACAGTTGTGGAGGAGAAGGTCACCCCTTCATGTGTGCATGTAAATTTTATATATTATGCCTACATATATTTATATGTCTATACATATGTCTATATATTGGCTACTCATGGTACCAAATGAATTTAAACATAAATGAGTATTCATAAATTAAATAACTAGGCCAAATACTTCTCAAGTTCACGAGACCTCAGTAAACTATGGTAAATTCGAACACTTGTAAAAGTATTGGTAAATCAAATGAAAAATGTTGTGAAACTTAAATTAGACAGTTTGAGTCTACTGGTCAGATACTGTCTCTATCAGATGTCTTAAGGTCATTAAACAGTTACTTCTGTAATACTTTTGATACCCACTTGTCTGGGAACTTATGCCTTTAAATTTAAACCTTTAGAGGTCCGTGGGGAGGCCTGACTCCAGGCATTGCCCTTTGTCCTGGGCTCTACATCTGATACATAAGTAAAATTACTTACCTCCTGGGTTATTCAAGAATAATCAGGGCTACTGAGAGTTAACATTATAGTAAACATGTACAATTAAAATTTCTGGATATAAGAGAAACAATTTTATGTACAAGGTATATATAAAAAGCAGCTTGAGTTTTTGTAATTTACTAAAGGTCATAAAAAGGAATGGGAGTGTAGGTTGTGTGAGGAAATGTACTGTTGCCTAGTTCAAAAGTTATGAAGAACTGTTTTAAATTTAAAAATAAAATAAAATAACTAAGACAAAGTGAAAAAGGGGAATAAAACCTTATAAGGCTTTATTAAAAATCTTACCTTGTGGTCAAACGAACTGAAATTGAATGTATTTATTTAAAAGATTTTAGGAAAATTAGCTTTGGCGTTAAGAATACACTAATGTGAAGGTAAAATTTGGGAATAGGTAGTAAAAGATTTTTGTTTACCTTTTACATAAACACACAAAAACAGAGGAGGGAGGGAGAGAGAGAGACAGATTCATTTGACCTCATGTCTTCCTTATCAGTTCTGATGATTGTTTGGGAAACCCAGCCTCGCCTTCATCAAACAGTAAAGGTTTATGCTTTTCAAAATCTTTAATTCATCATTTTGCATAAATAAATGACCGTTATTTTACAGAGAATTCCTGCCTCAGCATGAGTCATACCTGGAGACTCACCCGTTCCAGATATAGAAGGCTTTCAGATGAGATGTTGGAGAGCTGATTTCAGAGTGGGTTAACACTGTGGGAATGCTGTGATGAAATGAATGCATTTTCTATGTGAGGACATTAATTTGGGCAGGGGAGTGGATGCAGAAGATGTATTAGTATGCACGGAGTTGTGTCTCCATAAAATTCACATGTAGAAGTCGTGGCCCCCAGTGTTTTAGAATGTGACCTTATTTGGAGTGAGTCTCTACATGGGTATCCGGTTAAAGTGAAGTTATGAGGGTTGACCCTACCCAATAGGATTGGTCTCCTTATAAAAAGGTGACAATTAGCATCCAGAGCTATGAGATAAAAAATAAATAGTGTTGAAATCAGCCAGTCTGTGGAATACTTTTGCAGAGATGCCCTGCCCAGAGAGGAGAAATCTGACAGTTTGGCCACAGCGGCCTTGCTGAGCTGCAGTGGTCTCTGCCCAGTTCCAACTTCCTGAGCTGCTTTTTTTACACTGTAACCAAACTGCCTACTCAAGCCTCAGCAATGGTAGACCCCCCTCCACCCACCAAACTCGAGAATCCCAGGTCGATCTCAGACTGTGGCTGTGCTGCAGTGAGAATTTCAAGCCAGTGGATCTTAGTTTGCTGTGCTTCGTGGGGGTGGGACCTGCTGAAGCAGACCACTTGGCTCCCTGGCTTCAGCACCCCTTTCCAGGGGAGCGAATGTTTCCAGGTGCCACTGGGGTATTGAAAAAAAAAAAAACCCTCCGGCAGCTAGTTCGGTGTCTGCCCAAATGGCCACCCAGTTTTGTGCTTCAAACCCAGGGCCCTGGTGGGGTAGGCACTGGGGGAGACTCCGGGTATGTGGGTTTCGAAGACTGTGGGTGAAGCACAGTATCTGGGCCAGAGTACACGGTTCTTCAGGGTCAGTCCCTCACGGCTTCCCCTGGGTAGGGGAGAAAATTCCCCAACCTCTTGCACTTCGCAGGTGAGGTGAAGCCCTACCCTGCTTCGGCTTGCCCTCCGTGGGCTGCACCCACAGTCCAACCAGTCCCAATGAGATGAACAGTGTACGTCAGTTGGAAATGCAGAAATCACCCACTTTCTACATCAATCTCAATGGGAGCTGCAGACCGGAGCTGCTCCTATTCAGTCATCATGCAAGCAAATCAACACGTGTGTGTATCTTAAGTATTAACATATATTGAGTTGATTTTTGACTATCAAGCTCTTAAAAAATCCTTAGAAATTTCTTCTTATTAGATTTTAACCAGGGCAAACAGCTGATATTTCTGGCTTTTGGCCTTTTGTTGTTTGCTTTGTTATCTGTAAAGGTACATTTCCAGTTAAGTTTATCCAAGACTGTGACTTAACCTGGGATGCACAAGGTGTCTGCAAAGAGGGGGAAAGTAGTTTCACAAGATCCAGAACTGACCCAAACCCCAGAGACAGCCCAAAGAGAAAAGGAAGTTTTGCTAGGCATTAACAGGATACAGCCCACATGTTTGTCTCACCAAATTTTCTAGGGTCTTAGATTTTCAGCTGTCTACACACAATGACCAAAGGGGCTCATGTGCCCTTGTCGCAGATGGAAAAATACAGGAAATCAAAAGCAATCCAAGGAAGGGAAAAGGTCAATAAGAAATAGGTACTTCCCAAAAGTCACACAAATGTTAAACCGAGAGGGGCTGGTTTCCTGACCAGGAATGCAACCCATGGCGTCGAGGTGAAAGCAAATAATTTGAACTCAAAGGCCACAAGGTGGAGTGGCCTTTTTTGTTATTCTCACAGGGGCAGTTTGAGCAGACTCAGGAGTTTAACTTTGCTTAGGTTGAACTTTTTGCTCTCTACTTTTGTCAAGAAAAGTTTTAAGGCTAGCTCTCATACCTTTATGTGTCTTTTTATACATTTAACCTTTCTATCAATTGGTTAGAATAATTCATCTCTAAAATCCCTTTTATATAATTGAGAAGGCTAATTTAAAGGTTAGATCTTTTGGCCATTGACAAATAGGATTCTCAATAGCGTACTGAATTTCAATAGTGACTGGACGCAATAGCCTCTTCAGAGAAGAAGTAATCCCAAAGATTCCCCATTTTCAGAGATAGCCTATGATAGCAAATAACTCCTGAGATTGCAGTTTGCCAGCACTCGCTAGCTAGACCAGTAGTCCCTAACCTTTCCGGCACCAGGGACCAGTTTCATGGAGGTCAAATTTTCCATGGACATTGGGGCATTAGGGGGATGGTTTTGGGATGATTCAAGGGCATTACATTTATTGTGCATTTTATTTTTATTATTATTACATTGTAATACATAATGAAATAATTATACAACTCATCATACTGTAGAATCAGTGGGAGGCCTGAGCTTGTTTTACCGCAACTAGATGTTCTCACCTGGGGGTGATGGGAGAGGGTGACATATCATCAGGCATTAGATTCCCATAAGGAGTGTGCAACCCAACCTAAGATCCCTCGTATGTTCAGTTCTCCATAGGCTTCACGCTTCTATGAGACTCTAATGCAGCTGATCTGACAGGATGCGGAGCTCAGGCGGTAAAGCCAGCAATGGGTGGTGGCTGTAAATATAGATGAAGCTTCCCTTGCTCGCTGCTGCTCACCTCCTGCTGTATGGTCCAGCTCCTAAGAGGTC
Source organism: Symphalangus syndactylus (assembly GCF_028878055.3). Lineage (NCBI taxonomy): Eukaryota > Metazoa > Chordata > Mammalia > Primates > Hylobatidae > Symphalangus > Symphalangus syndactylus. The sequence continues at coordinate 108,041,728 of NC_072447.2, read as the reverse complement.
CCGGTCCTGTATCGTTCCCTGGATTATGGGTTGGTGATCCCTGCCCTAGGCAATAAAGTTAGAGATGACAAAGCCCCTTCTGGATGGGACTTCTTCTGAGAGCTTCGCACATTTGGAACAAAACATAATCTCTCTGATTCCCAGCGAAGAGACTTCTTAGACCAGACACCTGCTGTGACTCAAACATCACTTCCCCTGCATGGTGGAGAGCAAGAGAGAGTGTTTCCTCTTGCTCACAAATCAAGCTCTCAAGAACACAGATCAAGATGAGAGGGAATTTCTCCCTGTAACCCTCTCTATGAAAAACACAGAAAGACAAAGACAAAGGAACGCACCATTTCTGGCAGGAAAGAGATCAAACAATATGAATATTCACACCACAAGTAGTGCAAAGTGTACCAGAATCGGTACATCCAGACTTGTCACACACAGACTTTTTTTCTCCCAGGTATGAAAACTTGTAGAGGGACAAACAGAGAGATTTGTTTTCTACCATCTGCCCAACTGGGATGCACCAAGAGAGAACCTGGGAACCTGACTGGTAAGAAATTCTCACCCTTTTGTCAGCTTGTCAGGTTCCTGCATTCCCTTAGCTGTGGGTTCAAGAAGAGCAGGCTGGCTTTGGTGACCCTGCTCGCTATGCCAAACTGTCTGAAGGTTTGCTGAGAAATCCACTGGCAAAAGGCAGATTCACAGGAGAAAAGGCATACAAATTTAACGTCTATACACGTGAGCCTTTAGAATAGGGCAGAAAGATACAGAGGAAATTGTCTATTTGTATGCTCAGGTTCAACAAAGTATGGGCAGTCCTGTAGAAATAGGATGGGATGAAAAGGCTATGATCTAATGCCAATAGGCTGAGTGGGGAAACTTGGCAGGGCCTGTCTGTCTAGACTGTGCTTGGCCTCTCTGAGCACACGTTTCTTCCTCCTGAGCATGGGACAGGACCCTCTGTGTAATGGCCATCTTGTGAACTGCAGTCAAACAAGGTAGGTCAGATCATCTCCATATGGCCAGTGTTACACACACACACAAAAAAAGGTGGAAGAAAAATTAGAATACAATTTTTGGGTTTTGTGACTATCTTTAGAAAAAAGGGCTTCTGGTTTCTAGGAACCACCTTGGGGAAGAGGGATTCTGGTCTGTACAGTATGCTCTGGGGGCAGAATGGGACTGAGAGACAGGAGGACCGGGAAGGTCACAGAAAATCTGTTATATCTGGGACTACTTCTGAGACCTTCATTTTGGGACATTGTGCTCTGACCTCTAACACTAGAAATCAGCTTCATGTGTAGGTTCATCACTTACAGTTTCTACTTCTCTCAAAAACATTAAGAACACAATACTGCCCAATTCTTGGCCGCTGTAAATCCAGGATCACCTTTCCTCAAGCTTCCAATAACATCTTCTGAGTTTCTGTCTGATAACTCACCACAAGCACCTTTAACACTCATAGTTCTAGCAACATATCAGTGATCATCATATATGTATTCTCTAAGTCAGAGACTCTTTCTCTACAGAAAATAATTCTGTCTAAACCGTCATTTGAATTGCATTTGGCCTCCACATTTCCCCCAGCTGTCTCCTTAAGGCACTCTAGGCTTATCGTGTCATGTATGTCAAAACATTTTCAGCCTCAATCCTCAACCTAGTTCCAACCTGCTTCCAGTCTTTCAGGCGTTGGTTATCGAATTGCCCCACTGCATGGCAAATGGAATCCGTATTAGTTTTGTTTGTTATTCTGTCAATATACCACACACCTGGTGGCTTAAACAGCAAAAATTTATTGGTCATAGTTCTGGAGGATGGAAGTCCCACTGAAAGTGTCAGTTGGGTTTGTTCCTTTTGAGTAGAAAGAGGGAAAGATCTTTTCCAGGGATCTCTCCTTAGCTTGTAGATGGCCCACTTCTCCCTATGGCATTTCACATTTTCTTCCCTGTACGCATGTCTCCATTTCTGAATTTCCCCTTTTGATAGGCAAAATGCATGATAGCCATTTTGGGTTAGAGCCCACCCTAATGAATGTAATTTAACTTGAATACCCCAGTAAAGAAACCATCTTTAAGTAGAATAGAGATGAGAGGTTAGGAGTCCAATTCATGTATCTGGCATGGCAGGGGCAGCAGGGGACACAACTGAACCCATAGGACATAGGAATCCTGAGTTGTAGGTGTGAATATCTCCTGCCTCTTCCAGTATGTTAAGAGAAGACTGGTGACTGATGAATGGAAATAAGATGTTCCCTACCCATGTTTTTTCAAGTCTACTTGAATGTTGAGTAATTTTACTATACATATATTTGCATATATTATATATATATATATATATACACATTTGTCTCTTCCCAGCTCAAAGGGGAGAGAAGATACTCTGTGATTTCAACCCTCAGAAATGTATGACCATTTGCTTTAAAGTCCTAGATTTGGCTAATTTTGTCAAGTGCTTCATTTGCACTTTTATAATGACTTGTAAACTCCATCATTCAATACCATGTACAAACCTGTAAGGGACATCACTGTCAGCTAAACCATGTGACCAATGTTGGATAGTCTCCAAAAATAAACATTTTTCTGTAGCCCATCAGAAGGAGCTTAGCACCCTCCAGGAGAGACAAAACAGAAAGGTTCTTTGACTTTTGTATACCCCTGTGACCTCAAGTAAATGAATGGGGGTAAGTGAGGATACTAGGGGAAGCATCCCTGAGTAGCCCAGGCATGAAGGGCGCAATGCTTGATCGAAGAGTGGGAATAAATGTGTGTATTTTTAAGGCCTAAATCACAAGAACTCTGGTGGGACATATTACCTTCAGGACTCTTCTTGGGATCATGAGGGTGAGGATCTAGGATAAAGAGCCACCTCAGAAGAATCATTACTTACTTTTATGCTGCTGAATTAAACAAATATCATGAAAAGACTTGGAAAAACATTTTTTTTCCTAAGTAGACCAGGAGAAACTACCACAATTCAACTGCAAGTCAATCTTTCTGGGTGGTGCCTTGAGTTTGTCTTAAACTTTTGGAAGCCAAAGGATCTCTGCGGACATGTGCACACTTCCAAAACAGAACTCTGCACATCAGAGGAAAAAAAAATACCATTTCTCTACAAATCACTTGATTTCTATCATGCTCATAGCTGCTGCTTCAAAGTGCCAGTGTTTGTCCATACAATATTCAAAAATGCATCAGAAGTGGGCTGTTGACTTGAAGCCTAGAAGCTCAAAGCTGACTGACACTAATGAAATTTAGGAATGAGATGGGGGAAATGGGGTTTGATGCTGAAGATCCAAGGTGAGGTGAGGACATCTGATTGTCCACTTCAGTGGGTGCAGGAGGAAAAAGGATACCTATGGAGCATTAATGATCTGATGGTGAGGTTTACGGAAAAGACAACCTAAAAGGAAATGGCTTTCCTGCTTCTGTAATAAGGTATAACCATCAGCCTAGAAAACAGATGTATTAATATGACAAACGTAACCCACCAGGTTGTTTTTTTACAACAGGACCCATATTATGGAAGTCATTTAAATATCTAGGGCCCGGCCCAGTGCCTGTAATTCTACCACTTTAGGAGTCCGAGGCGGGTGAATCAATTGAGTTCAGGAGTTCGAGATCAGCCTGGGCAACATGGAGAAACCTGTCTCTACCAAAAATACAAAAACACATACACACACAAAAAAATTAGCCAGGTGTAGTGACACATGCCTGCAGTCTCGGCTTCTTCTGGGGCTGAGATAGGAGAATCGCTTGAACCCAGGATGTCCAGGCTGCAGAGAGCCAAGATGGCACCACCGTACTCCAGCCCGGGTGACAAAGGGAGACGCTACCATAAAAATATATACATATATATATATATATATATATATATATATAGAGAGAGAGAGAGAGAGAGAGAGAGAGAGACAGAGAGAGAGAGAATAAATATCTTAGCAATCACATATCCACAAAATGTATTTGTTTTTGATGACGTAAGTACATCACAACCTTCAAGAACCAATACCTCTCCAATCTCCCTAGAAACTGAAGTTATTACTGTAACTAGTTCTAACGTTTCTGATTCTGTCTGTTCTTTTCTAGGTTGTAGTCTTTTCTTTCTGGAAACGCCTGTCCTCATGACTTAAAACTACCACATTGTTGGGATGATGGAAAAGTCCAGTCTGAGGAGTCCAAGCCCCACTCTCCCCTGGCTCAGTCCATGAAGGCCCTGAGGCTCCTGGGCCATGGCCATTGGCCCACAGTGCTTGTTCAAACAGCGAGGGATAAAGTCGCTCCTGCATTTCTCACTCCCTAAATTCCTCCGGTGGCCTGAAACCTGTCCTCTCTAGGACGCTGAGATGTGTGCTGTCGTAGGCTCCACAGAGAGGGATAGGGTTATCATTGGAGTGTCAGATTTTAGGGGAGCCCTGAAAGAGGAGGTTGATGAGGGAATTCAGAACACTCGTGGGCCCCAAATCTGGAGGTTCAGATATTGAGACCAGGTTCTAGTCAAGCTCCTATTAACAAGTACTGATTCCCCATATTCTCCTTACTGTTGTTCTGTGTCTGTTTATGTATGGCCTGGGCCCCAGAAGGGAGAAAGAGGGTCTATAATGGTTAGAAACTTCATGCCACTTAAGGGCGATCACTGTGGCATGGAGAAGGAGGATCCACTAAATGGGAGAAGTCACCCTGCTAGCGATAGGTCCAGTGTAAAACCATTCGAGAGCCTACCCCTTCGACCCAGAGAGCAAAGGACCTCTTCTTATGCACGGGCTTTGTGTGTGCCACCCATCAGCATCTCAAGAAGTGGGATGGAGTCTGAGGCAGGTGGATCACTTGAGCCCTGGAGTTCAAGGTCAGCCTGGGCAACATGGCAAAACCCATCTCTACCAAAAATACAAGAGTACACACACACACACACACAAAATAGCCAGGGGCAGTGACACATGCCTGCAATCCCAGCTTATTGTGAGGCTCAGGTAGGAGAATCGCTTGAACCCAAGAGGCCCAGGCTGCAGTGAGCCAAGATGGCGCCACTGCACTCTGGCCAGGTGACAAAGTGAGACCCTACCAAAAAAAAATAAAAAATATATAAAAAGAGTGTTGGGCATTTGCTCTGTGGCAGGTTAGTGTCCGGGAGCAGGTCGACAGACACCCAGTGTGATTCCCAAGCAACAGGATCATCGAATCGCCTCTGAGCCTGGGAGGTTTGCTGATAGGCTCCCTGCGTGGCAATTCATTCAGTCAGATGTGGAGTTGGTGGCCCGTGGTGTCAGCCATGCAGTGACTACAATAGACCCTCCCGCTGGTGGTCAACCATCACTGTCTGTTCCTCACATCCACTGGCAGTTGCCTCCGAGATGGCTGAGCCTTCCTCTGAGACGACCTCCGACGAACGCCTGAGCACCAAGGATCCCAAAGCGGCTGACACCACTATGGCCCACAAGCAGAAGAAAAAGACAAGCAGCTGATATTTCTGGGTTTTGACCTTTTCTTGTTTGTTTTGTTTTCTGTAAAGTAAAGGTACCTTTTCAGTTAAGTTTCACCAAGATTATGACACAATCAAGGATGCATGAGGTGTCTCCAAAGAGGTGGAAAGTAGATTTCACCAGGACCAGAATTGCCCCAAAACCCAGAGACAGCTCAAAGAGAAAAGAAAGTTTTGCCAGCCTTTAACAGGACACATCCCACATATTTCTCCTACCAAGTTTTCTAGGGTCTTAGATTCTCAGCTATCTCCATACGAAGGCCAAAGGGCCTCATGTGCCCCCATCGCAGGTGAAGGAAGACAGGAAATCAAAAGAAATCCAAGGAAGAGAAAAGGGTCAATAAGAAATCAATACTCCTCAAAAGTCACACCAAAATCCAACGAAGAGGGGCTCATTTCCTGAGCAGCAATCCAACCCATGACGTTGAGGCGAAAGTGCAGAATTTGAACTCGAAGGGCGCAAGGTGGAGTGGTCTTTGTTGTTATTCCCACATGGGGCAGTTTCAACAGACACAGGAGGTTATCTTTGTTTTGGTCAGATTTTTTGCTCCTCACTTTTGTCAAGCCAAGTTTTAAGGCTAGCTGCCACACCATGATGTGTCTTCTTATATATTTAACCTTCTTATCAATCGGTTAGAATGAGAAATCTCAAAAATCTTTTTAATATAATATAGCAGGTTAATTGAGAGGATCAATTTATTGGCCATTGACAATTAGAATTCTCAATAGTGTACTGAAGTTCAATAGCGACTGGATGCCATACCCTCTTCAGAGAAGAAGTAAGTTCAAAGATTGCCCCTGTTCCCAGACATAGGCTAAGATAACAAATGACTCGGGGGATTGCAGTTTGCCAGCACGTGCTAGCTAGACCAGCGGTCCCCAACCTTTCTGGCACCAGTGACCAGTTTCAAGGAAGACAATTTTTCCACGGAACGGCATTTGGGGGATGGTTTTGGGATGACTCAAGTGCATTGCAATTATTGTGCACTTTATTTCTGTTATTATTATATTATAATGTGTAATGAAATAATTTTACAACTCACCATAACGGAGAATCAGTGGGAGCCCTGAGCTTGTTTTCCTCCTACTAGACGGTCCCATAATGGGGTGATGGGGGACAGTGACAGATCATCAGTCATTAGATTTCCATAAGGAGTGTGCAACCTAAGATTCCTCAGTCCCCAGTACATCTATCAGACTCTCCTCCTTGAAGATAGGTCCTTTACTGGGGTACTCAAGTTCAATCACATTCATTAGGGTGTGCTCTAACCAAAATGACTAGAATGTATTGTTCATACCAAAAGGGCAAATGCAGACACAGAGACATGCTTACAGGGAAGAAAATGTGAAGTGACATAGGAAGAAGTGGGCCATTTACAAGTCAAGGAAAGATCCCTGGAAGAGATCCTTCCCTCTTACTACTCAGAAGGAACCACCCCAGCTGGCGCTTTGATTTGGACTTCCAGCATGCCAAAATGGGAACATTAAATATCTGCTGTTTATGCCTCCAGGTTTTTGGTACTTTGTCAGAATAGCCCTAGCAAACTACTAGAGATTCTGTTGCCAAGCAGTGGGATGATGCAATAAGGAATGTCCAAAAGATTGGAAGAGGCCTTGGAACTAGGTAATGCATACAGGCTGGAAGCGTTTTGACATGCATGACACAAGAAGCCTAGAGTGTGCTTAGGAAATGGCGGGGGGAAGTATGAACACCAAATGCAATTGAAACAAGGGTTAAGAAAGAATTCTTTGCTGTAGAGAAAGGATCTCTGACTTAGAGAATACATATATTATGATCACCGAAATGTTGCTAGAACTATGTGTGTTAAAGGTGCTTGTGGTGTGTTTTCAGACAGAGACTAGGAAGAGGTTATTGGAAGCATGAGGAAAGGCGATCCTAGTTTTACAGTGGCAAAGGTTTGGGCCATATGTTGTTCTTAGTGTCTCTGAGGAAAGTAGAAATTGTAAGTGATGAACTTGCACATGTAGCTGATTTTTAGTGTTGGAGCTCAGGGCACAATACCCCAAAATGAGGGCTTCAGAAGTAGTCTTAGATGAAAAAGATTTTCTCTGACATTCTTGGTCCTCTGGTCTCTCAGTCCCATTCAGCCCCAGGGGCTAAACATAGAGACCAGAATCCCTCTTCCTGAAGGTGGGTCCTAGAAACCAGAAGTTCTTTTTTCTAATTTTGTAATATTTTCCACATTTTCATGTAAAAACTGTCCATGAAAAAATGATCCAACCTATCTTCATTGAATGGAAGTCACAAGACCCCCATTCCAGAGAGGGTCCTGCCCCCATATCCAGGAGGAAAGACTGTGCGCTCAGACAAGCCGAGCAGAGTCTACACGGACAGGCCTTGCCAGGTTTCCTCCACTCCGTCTATTAGCATTAGATCATAGCCTTTTTGTCCCATCATATTTCTACACAGCTGTCTATACTCCTTTGAGCCCAGGCATAAAAATAGATAATTTCCCATGTATCTTCGGCTATTAACACTAAACGCTCCTGGGGATACACGTTAAATCAGCTGGTATGCCTTATGTCCTATGGATCGGCCTTTTGTGACTTGAGTTTTCAGCAAAACGTAAGAGAACCAGGGGGAGTCTTGGCCAATACGCTGAGAAGCTGAGTAAGTATTTAGGATTTAATCTGGTTTCTCCTAGATCAGTATAGTAAATGGGAAAAAAGAGGGAGAAATTAGCCAAGGAAGCATGGAGGAAAAAGGAGCCAGCATTGGATGATTCAGAAGGTACTCAAAGTATGCAGATACCTTCCTCTGGAAACAGGTGCAAGGTTGCACCTGGAATACCATTAACCTAAGAGGAGAGGCATGTGTCTTATGGATCCAATCAACCATCTCTACAGAAGTTAGGAATTGAGATATGGGAGATATGGGTATTCAAGGAAGATCTGTAGACAACTTCTTGTCTGATGGCCTGGACTTATGTGAATTCCATGGGAAGCCAACAATTTTTTGAGAATTTTATACCAGAAAAACATTGCCAGACTGGACTGAACGGGACAAAGATGGGACGAAATGAAACGAGGCTGTTAGAGTTTCTGGACTGTACCGGCAAGAAAGTGACTGACTGAGGTACCCAGCTGTGACCATTTCTTCGTTTTCGAGACCGTGAAGGACTTGAAAGTTGGGTCAGAGGTTGGCATGGCTGTCACTGCCCCCGAGAACCAGGGGCATGTTACTAGGGGACTAGGCCATCTCTCTCTTCGTCCCAGAAACAGAGGTCACCTCCCAAGTTCCAGGCATTTGTCCCACTTCCTCGGTTTCAGAGGGATGGGCTGCAGCAGCCCAGGCTGGGGGGAGAGCCCCTACCCCGCTGCCCAGGGCTTAGGGTGTAAAGCTGTTACCCCATTGGGCCTGAAGGACAGAGCATTGAGGCCAAGTAGAATCTTTTCCATCCTTAGAATCTAATGGATTCTAAGTGAGTTTTATAAACACTCCTAGAATTTAACCAATGCATGTTCGTACCTAATGAGAATGTCTTGCCTTTGGAGTCTTTTTAAATTTTTTTTTAATTTACTTTAAGTTCTGGGATACATGTGCCAAACATGCAGGTGTGTTATACAGGTATTCATGTGCTATGGTGGTTTGCTGCACATATCAACCCATCATCTCTACTGTGAGATTAAAAATAAATAGTGTTTAAGTTAGCCAGTCCCTGGAATGTTTTTGCAGTGGCCCTTGAAAACTAATAGAATACACCTCCATCAACAGCATTAAAATCATGCAACCCATCGAGGAACCAAAAAGTACACCCCTCTAATCACAGGTTTCCCCTTCAACTCCCATTGAACATCCCTGGACAACTAACTCTTCCTAGTTCAGACCGGGAGACCTGATCACACTTTGGGCTGTGGCTCCTCGGCTGCAGGTGCATCACTGGCTGACATGGATCTGAGTGGAGCTTGTGCTGTGCCATCGGACAGCATTCCGTGATCCCCATGACACGTAGAGGCCAGTCATGAAGATTTTCAAAAACAAAAGATTCTATCCTGAAGAAGAGCAGAATCAGATAAACCTAAACAAGTGAGATTTCATTATGAGGGAGCCTAGAATAGGTATTGTTCCTTAAACTTTTTGATGTAGTTTTCTCTGTGCTGTGTTCGGGCCCTTGCTTATGTTTTCAAATGGAATCCGGCTTACAGGGAAAGCTGATAAAATGTTTGACTGGACTATGTTTATCCCATTCATGCTATTTTCCCTACATTGATACTTCTTATTTGTTGTTTAGGTAGTAAAGTTCTTTCCCTTAGTTTGTGTTTCCTATAAGTCGCAGCATGACATCATGATTGCTCACTACGCTCCCCTTCTGCTCAATCACCCACTGAAATGCTATATCAAATGTGCGAGCTTCCTCTTCCGATCTTCGCATCAATCCACCCCCTTCCTCTTTCTTCCTATAATTCACCAACATCAGTCCCCTTGCCACCTCATTCTTCACTCCCCACAAACAAATCAGATTTCATTGTTAACCCTGTTTTACTAAACCTCCTCTTTGATTTCTGTATTTACAAAGGGAAAACACATATTCCAGGGTAAAATATCTCAATGGATTCGGTTTCTCAAAAGGACTTGTCTAATTACACACATATGCAAGGGTAACTTCAGAAATTTATTCGTACATCTTAATTCACAGCAACATTGGCACTTTACAGCAAAACAATTAGCATAATGAGAAATAAGTCACTGAGTGAGATGTGGTGTTTTGGAACAGGTACACAGCTCTGTCTCTAGAAAGGAACAGGGTTCTGCCAAGCGTCTTTGGTTTGGCAAGTGTTGTTCCGGACTCGTAGGAACATTTGGCGGCACCATCCAGAGGGATTTACTTGCAGCTGATTTTGTGGGAGTTTTTCTTGGTCTCCTTGTGCAGTAAGCACAGCTTCAACTATTTTCATAATATTTTTCCAATAATCCGGAAAAACAGAAAGTAACAAATCCCAATGAGTGGACTTCTTGGTTCTATATCATCTCTCTATGGATCCCAAGTGGAGCTCTGGAGGTGACCTTCCCCTCTTCCCATCTGCACTACTCAGGGAAGCTCTGGCTACTATCCTGCCCTGAACCCTTCTCCCTCTTGACCAAGGGGTCCTCTTTAAATGGTGGAATAATCTATGTGGCTATGTGTTGGGTCCCTTTGGGGTGGTTCTTTCGCACTTTTGATGGGCTCAAGAAAATTTTGATTTTTGTCATTTATCCAGCTTTTGCTTCGTGGTTTGACTGAGAGTGCCATCCTTTACTGGTTTCTACATATGAAGGAGAAGTGTTGTTTATGAGATGTTTCAAAATTCACAGGAAACATTTAACAAAAATGGCCACATATTGAGCTTCAAGGCACAATATAATAAATTCCTGTGGGTTGCAATCCCAGAGTATGTTCTCTTGTCCTCATACTTGGGTGACTGGAAATCAGTTGAAAGGGAAAGCAATGGGAAAGTCAGCACCTGCTCTGAAATTTTGCAATACACTTATAGAAAAAAAAATGCTAAAAATACCAAGACTTGGGACCCAGAAGAGAGCACAATGAAAGGTAGCCTATATTAATATTAACATGAATATTAATATGCCAATCTTTTGAGGAAATAAGCGTTATCTAACTTCTTCTAATGGCTGACAATGCTCTGTATAACTTGATGTTAGGGTCAAGTTGTAGGAGCTGAGAGTGCAGTGGTGCAATCTCAGCTCACTGCAACCTCTGCCTCCCTGGTTCAAGTGATTTTCCTGCCTCAGCTTCCCGAGTAGCTGGGACTAGAAGTGCGCACCACCACACCTGGCTAATTTTCATATTTTCTTTTGTAGAGATGTGGTTTCTTCATGTTTCCCCAGACTGGTGTCGAACTCCTGGACTCAAGCGATCCTCCTGCCTCGGCCTCCCAAGGAGCTGGGATTACAGGAATGAGCTACTGCACCCAGCCGACAAAACTTATTTCAAGAAAATATAATATGATGTTGATACCCATTGAAGGAAGCATACTAAATGTATATATATGTGTATATATGAGCAGCTTATTTATAAATGTGGTTACAAAACTCATACCTGAAATACTAGTAATTAAATCACATTACACACACACACACACGGAAACAGTTTACTGCTATAAATAAAAATTCAGAAGGATCGAACTCGGACAAACATAACTAATAGAACAAGCAGACCTCATACAATCTTTTGTCAACATTACCTCTGTTATAGAATCCATTTAAACACATAACAAAAACCCACAGTGCAGAAATAGCTGAGTCAAATAAATCAATGAACCCTTTTTAAGCTTCCTAGAAACTGAAGTAACTGCTCTAATTCATTCACATTTGTCTAATTATATTATTTCCCAGTCTGCAATCTTTTTTAATGCAAAGCTTAATCCCCTGTGAGTATGCATCACTTATGATAGAAGTATCCAATGAGAGCATCCAAACTCCACTCTCCACTGGCTCAACTAATGAAGTATCTCCAGTCCTGGGCCTCAGCCATTGGCTCAAAATGTGAGCAGGTGAACTGTCCTGAATCAATAAGTCTCCTCCTAGCTGTTCAGCCTTGTAAATTGAAGAGAAAATTAGTTTGAGGTTTTTGTCTACTTTTTATTTCTTTGTTTGATTTTTCATTTTATTGTAATTGTGGTGACTTCAGGATATGAATCCATAGCTGTAAGCATGTCTTCTACCTCTTGCATCATATTGTGAAGAAAAATTCTTTGTAAAGGAATTTGGAGGAAAGAGGCTATTCCTGTGTACAGTTTGCAAACCAGGGAGGTGCAGACTTCAGTGTAAAACAAATGTGCAGTTCCAGAGAACAAAGAGAGGATATGGCTTTTATAGAGAAAGCTCCTATCAAGGTTCCCAGTACAGTCCATTCATGCAAATAAACAATTCAAACTTAGTTCTGATTGGTTGACTCAGTTGAGCTCTGGTTGGTCAATACAGCTGAGCCCTTATTGGCAGCTACAGGTGAGCTCTGGTTGGTTGCTTCAGGTGAGCTCTGAAAGTTCCAAAGTTAGATAGAGGTGTGGGTTTTTGGAGAATTCGTAGTACACGTGTGAGCTCTAGTCAGCGCATGGCAGCTTGGCTCTATTTTAAATTTAAGCTCAGTTAGCCACTGGGATCCATCTTGAAAGACTGGCTCTTTTAGGTTCTCATTTGTTCACAAGTTTAAGAAAATGACAGTGACCAATTAAGAAAACTAGGGGCCGGGCGCGGTGGCTCACGCCTGTAATCCCAGCACTTTGGGAGGCCGAGGCGGGCAGATCAGGAGGTCAAGAGATCGAGACCATCCTGGCCAACATGGTGAAACCCCATCTTTACTAAAAATACCAAATTTAGCCCGGCTTGGTGACGTGCCTGAGGTCCCAGCTACTCGGAAAGCTGAGGCAGGAGAATTGCTTGAACTCGGGAAGCTAAGTTTGCAGTGAGCTGAAATCATGTCACTGCACTCCAACCTGGAGACAGAGCGAGACTCCTTCTAAAAAAAAAAAAAAACAGAAAAGAAAAAAGAAAAAGAAAAGTAGGATGACTCTCCCACCCCCCCCCCTTTTTTTAATTTGATTGTTGTGGGGCTTTTTCACTTCCAACCACATGTGTCTGACAAAATTAACCCACTATGGTAATCTGAGACAATAAAAACACTTACTTCAGTACAATGCCTTCTCCAAAATGTGATCGGTCCTAATTCTTGACTGAATATAATACTCTTCTTCTTTCATCATAGACTGTCACTCTGGAATAGGGGGGAATGAGTGTGGATGTGAGTGGGGGCACAGAAAAAGCTTTAAAGGGTGACAATTTACTCTTTTTCCTTATCCCAGACATTTTCCCTAGCATAGTGACCGTATGTCCTGATTTTGCCTGTTGTCCCTTAGTAATTCTTAATAGCATCCCTTTCACTCTGAAATATGTCCAAATTTACGACTCTGTACTTCCCAGGGTAACTAGATCATGTAGGAAGCTGTGAGTGTAGTAGCTCTCAGATCTTTGTTAAATGAACAGATAAATGAATGAACCTACATTAGATAAGAGACTGGCCCCTGACAACCTATGAGACCATTGCTGAATTCTGTGGCTAGTCCACATGACCCTTCTGGACCTCTTGGATACAGTCCCCTTTCCTGTACTGCACTTTAAAAACATTCTTTCTCTAAAAAGCTGTCTGAGTCCCAGTGTTAAATCCATGAGAATGTCAGATTGTGTTTCCTCCATGGCTTGCTTATCACCTTGACTCCTCCTAATAGCCCTTTGTGGTGTAGATATTTTAGCCTCAATTTTTTGCAGACAAGACACAGAGTAATTAAGTAACATGTCCAATGATCACACAGCTGATAAATGGAAGAGTAGGGATTCAAATCCACGTCAGTCTGAGTCCAGAACCCAAGCACTTGAACATTGTCCTCTGCCATCCTATCTCATATTGTAGTGATGGAACCTTCAAGGCCTGGATATTTTAGGTAGACAGGATGAGGTGAGCCTCACCTTTAGAGCAAGTCTTTTCACAGCTTGATTTTTTCTTGAGGGCAATGTGATCAATTCAGAGGTGTAAAAGCAAAAGCATCAAGTTAGGCTTCATGCAAAGGAATACAAGGAACCTGATTTTCTCGTGAAACCACGGGAGTTTTTTCAAGCAGCAGTTAGGAAATTTAACCATTCCCATGCTCAATTCTGTGTTTCAATAGCTGTCTAAAACATATGCATAGCCATTCCATGTTGCATAATTGTGTCCAATACAGACGGACTCCAACTTAGGATGATTCGTCTTAAAATTATTTGACTTTACGATAGGTTTAACTGGACTGAACTCCATTGTAAGTTGAGGAGTATATGTTTACTCTGTTGCAAATTGGTGAGAGAAAGGGTGGGAAGCAGGGAGTGAGAAATGTTTTCAGGTTAGGATTATACAGTCATTACTTGATAACCCACATTTAGCCCTGTGATGGCCAATTTTACATCTTGTCTCATCTTTTCAACCAGGGGGAGATTTTTTCCCAAATAAACAAGGATAGAGATTTAGGTAACCCGACTTGGTTGGGTTACAGTACCTAGATGTGCGGTCAATTTTATTCTGAATGTTTCTGTGAATGTCTTTTTCGGTAAGATTAACATTTAAATCAATGGAACTGAGTACAACAGACTGCCCTCCATAATGGCCTGAATAGAACAAAAAGACTGACTTCCCCCAAGCAAGAGTAAATTCTGCAGCAGACAGCCTTCACACTTGAACTGCAACATCGGCTCTCCCGTGGGTCTTCAGCCTCATGGTCTTTAGACTTAAACTGTAATCTCAGCTTTTACCTGGGACTCCAGGCTGCCAGCCCATCCTGCAGGTTTTGGACTTGCCAGCCTCCATAATCACATGAATCAACTTCTTAAAATAAATCTATCTATCTATCTATCTATCTATCTATCTATCTATCTATCTATCTATCTAGATAGATAGATACTCCATCTAGCTCTACTAAAAATACAATATCTAGATAGATAGATGATAGATAGATAGATAGATAGATAGATAAATAGATAGATGATAGATAGATAGATAGATAGATAGATAGATAGATAGATAGATATCCTATTGGTTTTATTACTCTGGAAATCCCTAATACAAGCTTTCTGCACCAAAACTTTGCTGCAGAGATCTGAGTGTTGTTTCCACACATAAAGTATCCAGTTATATATCAGACATTTTCATGATTCCATTAATCAATACCTTTGCCTTTAATTAGTGACCACACAGTTATGTCAGTAGTTTTTCCTGGCTCTTTAGAGATGTTTCTTCACCATTTGATATGACTGGGGACAACAACATATTCAGTTCAATGGTAAAGTGGAGGACTTAATTACAATTATTATTACTAAAAATAACAATCCCTAGAACACTGGTAGAGTCCACATGGCACGTATTAACCAGAAGATTGAATGAACTTACCCTACCTCCCACCTTGCCAGTTAATTGCACTCCCTTTCATTACCACCCATATAGCCGACACTCATGTTGGTTGGTGTCAATTAAACTAGGCATTGCTATAGTAATAAAAAGAGTCACCACTGACTGAGTGGTGACTATTCCAGGCATTGTTCTAAATGCTTTACAGGGAACACTTTAATTGCCTTTTACAAGATCTCTGTGAAGTAGTGTTATTTTCTCCATTTTGTGGATGAAGAAACTGAACCACAAAAGATTGTCACTTGCCCAAGATCAAACAGGTAGAATATTACCAAGGCAAGAATCAAACATATTTCTACACATTTAAGCTTCTGCCCAGAAAAGAAGATATCATCAGAGTGAACAGGCAACCTACGGAATGGGAGAAAATTTCTGCAATATTTCCATCTGACGAAGGGCTAATATCCAGAATCTACAAAAAACTTAAATTTACAAGAAAAAATATACAAAATCAAAAAGTGGGCGAAGGATATGAACAGACACTTCTCAAAAGAAGACATTTATGTGGCCAACAAACATATGAAAAAAAAAGCTCATCGTGACAGGTCATTAGAGAAATGCAAATCAAAACCACAATGTGATACCATCTCACGCCTGTTAGAATGGTGATCATTAAAAAGTCTGGAAACAACAGATGCTGGCGAAGATGTAGAGAAATAGGAACACATTTACACTGTTGGTTGGAGTGTAAATTAATTCGACAATTGTGGAAGACTGTGGCAATTCCTCAACCATACAGAACCAGAAATACCATTTGACCCAGCCATCCCATTACTGGATATATACCTAAAGGATTAGAAATCATTCTACTGTAAAGAGGCATGCATACGTATGTTTATTGCAGCATTATTTACAATAGCAAAGACTTGGATCCAACGCAAATGCCCATCAATGATAGACTGGATAAAGATAATGTGCCACATATACACCATGGAATACTATGCAGCCATATAAAAAGAATGAGTTCATGTCCTTTGCAGGGACATGGATAAAGCTGAAAACCATTATTCTCAGCAAACTAACACAGGAACAAAAAACCAAATGTCACATGTTCTCATTCATAAGTGGGAACTGAACAATGAGAACACATGGACACAGGGAGGGGAACATCACCCACCTGGGCCTGTCAGGACTTAGGGGCAAAGGGGAGGGAGAGCATTAAAATAAATACCTAATGCATGCAGAGCTTAAAACCTAGATGATGGGTTGATATGTGCAGCAAACCACCATAGCACATGAATACCTGTATAACACATCTGCATGTTCAGCACATGTATCCCAGAACTTAAAGTAAATTAAAAAAAAAAATTTAAAAAGACTCCAAAGGCAAGACATTCTCATTAGGTATGAACATGCATTGGTTAAATTCTAGGAGTGTTTATAAAACTCCCTGGCCTGCAGAGTTTCATGGGAATTTTAAGCCATAATACTAAATGAGACTTTTTTTATCCTTTGCAGAGATGAATTAGGCATGAAATTTTATTTGGGGCCGGGCGCGGTGGCTCATGCTTGTAATCCCAGCACTTTGGGAGGCCGAGGTGGGCGGATCATGAGGCCAGGAGATCGAGACCACGGTGAAACCCCGTCTCTACTAAAAATACAAAAAATTAGCCGGGCGTGTTGGCGGGCGCCTGTAGTCCCAGCTACTCGGGAGGCTGAGGCAGGAGAATGGCGTGGACCCGGGAGGTGGAGCTTGCAGTGAGCTGAGATTGCGCAACTGCGCTCCAGCCTGGGTGACAGAGCGAGACTCCGTCTCAAAAAAAAAAAGAAAAGAAAGAAAAAGAAAGAAATTTTATTTGGCTGATTTTTCTCTTTTAACTTTCAGTATATTTTTTCTTTCTGACATTTCATTTTCTGTCCTTAGTAATTAAGGTCATCTCTGCCTATGTACACTAACAGAATAAAAGTGTAAAGCCACTGACCAGTGATTTTCAAAGGATGTTAATGCATAAAAGAAGACAATCATTTAACTCCAGGCTTTTCCTTTCCCTATAAATGCAACTGCTATAACAGAGCCCTGGAACTGCCAGTTTTGCAGATAATAGATGGATTCAGGGACATAAATCTCAATCTTTGCTTATTTGGAAAAAAATATATACCCCTGATTCAAAAAACAAGTAAACTTAGTGACTAGAAGAGTATCCCAACATTAAATACTTGAGAAATGTGGGGCAAAACTGCTGCAGATTAGCAACTGCAGTTTTTCCCGTCTCATTTCTGTATGAGTATTCACTTAGTAATTACGTCTTTCACCTCCTGCCATGCACTTCTCATCTGCTCCCACTCAGTTTAACACTTACGCTACCCAGAGTACAAATCAAGACTTTAATGAAAAGGATGGCTACAGATGCAACTAACTAGGAGTTATTGTTCAATCCTAGGTCACCTGACAACATTCATGCTTGCCTTTGAGCTGCATTAATGTACAAATGAAGAGGGTGCTGAATCTATCATACATGAATAGCATCTTTATCAAATTTGCAAATGACAACACAGAAAGGGGAGCAACTGTGTTGGATGATTGAATCAGGATTCACAGACCCGGTAATGAGCAAATCTGAGCATATCTACAACCAGGATGGTTTCCCATCTGTGTAATCTGGGTCTGAAGGATCTGAGAAGTGTCAGTTGCAGAAGACTTGGAGGTATAGGGACAGGACACAACAGCTGACTTCAAATTCTGGAGGATGGATTAACTACCATCTCTAGGTCTCCAGCACACAATCCCAGGACTATTGAATAGAAGCTACAGGGAGGCACATTTGAGCACAATGTAAGCAGCATATCACTGCAAGGAGCTGAGTGACTTTACTGCCTCAGGCAGGAGATAAGGTATTGGTGACTAACATGGTTACTTCCAAGGCTCAAATCCTCTGGCTACACTAAGCCCTGTGACTGTGTCACCTCATTGGCACTTGATTGAAGTTGACCTACCTACTGTTTTGCTTTTGAAACTTTAAGCTACAGCAGAGAAAACAGCTTCCACTTCATGTAATCCTACTGATTATTTAAGAATGTGAGCTCTTAGAAAGGGTGAGGTAAGGCACGGCATGGTGGCTCATGCCTGTAATCCCAGCACTTCGGGAGGCTGAGAAGGGCAGATCACGAGCTCAGGAGTTCGAGACCAGCCCGGCCAACATAGTGAAACTCCATCTCTACTAAAAATACAAAAATTAGCCAGGCATGGTGGCACACACCTGTAGCCCCAGCTACTCAGGAGGCTGAGGCAAGAGAATCGCTTGAACCCGGGAAGCAGAGGTTGTGGTAAGCCGAGACTGCAGCACTGCACTCCAGCCTGGGCAACAGAACGAGACTCCATCTCAAGAAAGAAAAAAAGAAAAGAAAAGAAAAGAAAAGAAAGAAAGAAAGAAAGAAAGGAGAAAGAGAAAGAGAGAGAAAGAAAGAAAGAGAGAGAAAGAAAGAAAGAGAGAGAAAGAAAGAGAAAGAAAGAAAGAAACAAAGAGAGAAAGGAAGAGGTAAGATAATACTTGAGGTTGAAAATAGGTATGAATGGTATAATCCGTCTTTGTAGGAAGATATGTACATTAACAGATCACAAGTCTGGATGGCTAATACTTCTAATTGGTGGGATTATAGGTTATTTGTTTTTATACATGTGATTAAAGTAGGCTGAGCATGGTGGCTCATGCCTGTAATCCCAGCACTTTGGGAGGCTGAGGCAGGCAGATTGCTTGAGCCCAAGAGTTCAAGACCAGCCTGGGCAACATAGCGAGACCTCATCTCTACTAATAATCAAAAACATTAGTTGGCTGTGGTGGCATGTGCCTGTAGTCCCAGGTGCTAGGGAGGCTGAGGTGGGAGGATTGCTTGAGCACAGGAGGTCAAGGCTGCAGTGAGCTATGATTGTACCACTGCACTCCAGCCTGGGCAACAGAGCAAGACCCTGTCTCATAAAAATAAAATAATAATTTTTAAAAAGAGATAAAAGTATTGTTTAAAGGCAGGAATTAAAATGCATGCAATTATACATATTCCTTACTGTATTAGCTTGGGCTGCTGTAACAAAATACTATAGACTAAATGACTTAAACAACATAAATTTGCTTGCTCACAGTTCTAGATTCAAGAAATCTCAAGTCGACATCCAGCAGGGTCAGATTCTGGTGAGGGCTCTCTTCCTGGCTTGTAGACAGGCACCTTCTTCCTGTGTCCTTGCATGTTGAAGACTGGTTTCTCTCTCCTTATAAGGCCACAATCCTATTAGATTAGGCCCTGACTGTTATCACTTCATAACGTAAATTACTTCTGAAACAACCTACCTCCAGATACAATCACGCTAGGGATTAGGGCTTCAACATATTAATCGGGAGGTCACAGGTGACAAAATTCAGTCCATACCATTTATGCTCACCATGAACACCAGAAATGTTTAGTTCATAAAACAGCAAATTCTGTTCAGTAGAAAAACCATACCAGAAGTTCAGTGCTACAGTCTTGAGAAGATGTGATGTGCTTAACATAGGGTTTGTTAGCAAGTCCCTCCTGCCCCTTTCTCCATCCAACTTCAGTCTTGTATGTTAACTCCCATTAAACTGAAAAAGACTTTCAGAAGGCAAGAGAGCCCAGCTTGAATTCCAACCCTTATTCAAATTGAGCAGATTACTTCAGACCCTGTGTTTTCATTTCCTCATTCTGAGATAAGGAGGTTAGTCCACATGACCTTCTCTCCCAAGGTTCTCTAACTCTGTGATTCCAACTCTAAAGAAAAAGCACCTACCATCCCCAAGTCAGGACCCACTGGACCTGGACAGAATTTAGTATTTCCCCCCAGGACTAATCTGCTAAAAGTTTTCCTTCAACCATTTTGTTTGGCTGAAAAGGTACCTTTGTGTACTTTTCATTCCTTAGAATACAATCAGAATGAACCACAAGAGTCAGACAATAACAATTATATTTATTATTTTATTGCTACATTGGAAGTGAAAATAAACTAAGAAGCTGCCAAAGGATGCAACTTCATGAAGATTATGAAACAATTGAGGCACCCATTGTAGAAAGTTAAAATTAGCTTATCCTGTATGAGGTGCAAGGACTACATATGCAAAGGTCATCCATGGCAAGGTTATTGACAGCATCTGCCATTTGGAATTTACATACCAATGGGAAGTTTAAAAAGGAACTTAAGGAAACATTCACTACCCCTGACCTTTTAACCAGGGAATATAGGTGAGAAGAAATCAGAAGATGCCTGAAATCTTTACAAACACATAGGTTTACAAAAAAAAAGCCTAAAACCAAGACTGCCAGGCAATGCTGAAATCTGTTCTTTGGAGGAGATCCCCATTTTATGATGTTTGAACACACTCTTTCTCCTGCTGGATAGCTGGGGGAAAAGAAAGAAAAAATTACAAAAGTATTTTCCTAAGACTAAGTTCAGCTTCTTCCAAAAGAGCTCTTTGTAAGTCATTGAAGGCTGCCATACATGCTTTAAATTTAGAATGCCAAGGCATTAAACACAAAACTCAAGAGTGGGATGTGTGCGTGCATGTGTGCACACATTAAGTACCTGAACTACCAATTAGAAACTACATCAACTGTAGGGTTTGTTTTTCCAAATGCTGTTGTCATTTTTTCAGATTATTCAAGACTGAGGAGTAAGTGAAGTACTTTCTTCAGATTTATCTATCACTATACAGTTAGAAAATTATACATTTTCAGATAATTTTAACTAATATTGCAACTCTCAAATAAAACTGACATAACAAAAGGTGCCCCTTGGCTTTTGTGAATATACTTAGAGTTTCTCCAGCAGGCTATAACTCCAGAGGGCAGAACCAATCCCTTGAATCTGAGAGCTTTAAGCATACTGAGATCTAAATTTGTTCTCACTTTATCTTGTCATCAGATATAGAAGGCCAAAACTGCAGAGTCTACAGGGTTCCTTAGGGATAATATCATGGACTCAAATTTTTAAATGTAGAAAAATGCCAAATACCCAAAAGTAGACAAAAACTAAGTGTTTTTTAGTGCTACATCCAATATTCCAAGATTGGTTTTAATGTGATTTTTAATAATTTTCCAACAAGAAACTAGTTTTTTATTCCCCCATCACTACTGGGCCCATCATGTGAGAACCAGAAGAAAACTATTTGATAGTTTTAACTGTTGCATTAAATACCATGGTACTCTAATTATTGCTTACTTTGTGTAAAAAATTTACTAGACGATAGGTTTATTTACTGAACCTATTAACTTTCTCTATTGTTTGTTTCCAATAGAACCCCACATGACTTACTTTCCTTTGAGGGAAGAGTATTTTTTTCTTCAGTATTAGTTTTCTTCAGTTTTGACCTGTCAAACTTCTCCACTTCCGACAAGTCTGGTTTATCACTCATCTTGACTAGAAGAAAGCCTGAAAAGAAAAAACTTTTTTTTTTTTTGAGACAGGATCTTGCTCTGTCGCCCAGGCTGGAGTGCAGTGGCGCGATCCCGGCTCACTGCAACCTCCACCTCCTGGGTTCAAGCAATTCCTCTGCCTCAGCATCTCGAGAAGCTGGGATTACAGGCACACGCAACTATGCCCGGCTAATTTTTGTATTTTCAGTAGAGATGGGGGTCTTACCATGTTGGCCAGGCTGGTCTGGAACTCCTGGCCTCAAGTGATCTGCCCGCCTCGGCCTCCCAAAGTGCTGGGATTACAGGCGTGAGCCACCGCGCCAGGACAGAAAAAAACATTTTTAAGAAAACTTACCTGGCAGAACTATCTTCGGACTAAGGGGTCACAAGCAAAAATTTTCACATTTCCTATCAATGTATATTCTACCTGCTCATTTTCAACAGAAAAACAGCAACAGATATTAGAAAAGTTATATTTTTGTTAGAATAATTTCAACTCCACATCATTTGCCGTTTCTGATAGGCAGTAAATGCCACTGGATCATAACGCACCAGAAACCAAGATGCTCTAGAAACACAGAGCCAATATGTCTGACTCTTAAAATCACAGCAAGGATAAAATGGAGGTGATAGAAGCACAAGACCAGACAGGGATAGAAGAAAAAATAAAGACTGGCTTTAACCAGGTAATTATTTTGTAACAGAACATAGCACCATTTGAGCATCTTCACTTTCTATTTACTTTTGGTTTTGCCATTTTTCTTGGGAGATGGGGAGCAGCACACAAAAGAGTGAGATATATTGTACTAATTTCTACCTATTTTAAATCCCCAAAGACGACAGTACATTAAGGCACTACAATACACGTCTCATAATAGCTCCTTGTGGTACTGGTTTGTAAACGTTGTAAGAAGGGACAGCTAACTAGGATCAGACCCAGGACTTCAGCAGAATGGAATAAACCAAATATAAGTGGGTGTTCTTTCACCATCTTTTCTCTGCAGAGAGGGAGGAGATGAGGCTCAGAGGTGCGTAGCTGTGGACCTGATGAAATGCCTGGTGCCCTGTGAAAGTCCCGAGTTTGTTCAGAAGAGACAATAGGATATCCCAGGTAGAGCTTTCATGAGCAAGCCCGGCCCCACCCTGGTGAAGTAAGACACTTCGTCTAGTCCCTGGCGTAGAATGCGGAGACCC
Source organism: Symphalangus syndactylus (assembly GCF_028878055.3). Lineage (NCBI taxonomy): Eukaryota > Metazoa > Chordata > Mammalia > Primates > Hylobatidae > Symphalangus > Symphalangus syndactylus. The sequence continues at coordinate 108,018,767 of NC_072447.2, read as the reverse complement.
CCAAGCAGTCAGAAGTGTCGAAGATGCCTCCATTCCGTAGAGGTTACCCTAAGACTCTCCTCTGTCAAGCGATCAGACGCCAAGCTCGGAGCTGGGAAACTGGAACTAACAAATAAATAATAGCAGGGCGGGCGCATAGGCTAGTCTGTCAGGAGCAGTTTGCATACCTTTTCAAATAACTATTAGCGTTGTTGGACGCCCAGTCTAACGGCCACCGGACGGAAAGGAACCAGGGCCCAACCCCACAAGGCCCATTCCGGGCGGCCCCCAAACTCTTCATCCTCGAAGCCTCCGACCTGCAGCTACTGCGGACTGGCCGCTTTAAGGGTCCCCTACCCTCCCCAACCACCGCTTCCCCCGCCGACTCCCCGGGGCCTTGTCTCCAGGGACCGGCCCCCGGGAGGGCTTGGCATCGCGCGCAGAAGGCGGCGCCCCAGAAAGACAAAGGCTCGGACTCGCCGGGGCTAGCGGCGGCGCAGACACCAAGCGCCAGCCCCAACCCCGGCTCCTCTGGCTCCCGAAGGCGCGGCATCCCCCGCCTGGCGACCCCCACGCCTTCCCGTCCCCATGGTCCTCTGGCTCCTGCGAGGCCGCAGGTCCTCACCTGAAAGCTTGAAGACTCGTGAAAGGCCGTAAGCGGCGCTGAGACCCAGGCTGGCTCCGCACCAGGTTAGCGTTCCCGCCCAGAGCCCTGCAGCGCGAAGCCTTGTAGCAGGCGCCGCCCCAGCCCTCTCTGATTGGCCGAGGGTTTCCTGACTCGCCTCCTTCGCCTCCTCCGCTTGAGCCTCCAGAGCCTGCGCCCACCATCTCTTCTAAGATGAGGGGCTTGGTGACTTCAGAGCAGACCTCGCCTCCCCAGGCCCCACCTCCCAGGCCTCTCCCACTGCTTTAGTCCTGAGGGTCCACATTCCCTTCAGCTAAAGTACACTCACTCTTTCACAATAACAGAAGCCTCTGCAATAAGCAGACACATTTTGCCCAGTGAGCTTAGAACATCTGGAACACAGAGGTCCAAGCTGAATGACCGATATATAGGCTCTCTAGGCTTTTTATAGCCATTGGGGCCTAAGGACGCTATGATAACCTAACAGTAGGTTGGAAGTGGGGCTCGGTGTTGTCTGCTCTAATCCTTGGCCAGGTCGTGGAGTAGGGGTGCTCATGGTGAGAGTGGGTAGTTCAGGGCTATTCACCTCTACAACTGGACATTTCTGTGACAGTAGTGCTCTCCTATGAAATGTAAAAGTCACATTTGCAGCTTTCTCGGCCACGGAACACGATAGCAGTCAGTTTATAATCACAGAACAACTGAGGCTATTCACCTTTATATCCCCAATCCCTAGCACTTTGGCCCACAAGACACATTGGTTGTGGAGATGTATATGGATTGAAGTAATAAATCCGTGATAGGGAGGAATTTTTGGACACTAGCACCACCCAGTGTCTGTTGGAAGAGACAATTGAGGATCCGGTAGTTACTTAAAAGGACTAAACGTTCAAGATCATTTTCTGGATACTCACCCAGAACCTTAGCGCATTAAGGTAAGATGGAGGTAGAACTATGTCTTTTACTTGCACCCCATGTGTGGTGGTATAGATCTATATAGATCAGAAATCATTCTTTCCACAAGGATTTCTCAAGCCTTCCCCACCTCACTTCATTCCCTTTTCTTTGCTCTTGTAGCACTTTGTTAATTTGAGACTTGTGTATATTTGTTGGAGAAACTTTCAAAACAGAAAAGCATACTCATTCAACAAATAATATTAATTGAGTACCTACAATGTCTCTGGCATTAAATATAATAAACACCAGTTTCCACTACTCAGATTTCAATGTTGTTAACATTAGGTATATTTACTTTGTCTTTCTTTTAAGGAATGAAATCTTTACAGAAAAAAAATCGAGGTTTCCTTGACCTTCGCTCCATTTCCATTCACCTTCCCTCTTCCCCAGGGGTAGTCCTATCCTGAATGTGATGTGTAGCTTCCAGTGTATTTTTTTTTAACTTTTAAGTTCAGGGGTACATGTGCAGGTTTGTTACATAGGTAAACTGCGTCATGGGTATTTTCTACAGATTATTTCATCACCCAGATATTGAGCCTAACACCCATTAGATATTTTTTCTGATCCTCTCCATCCTCCCACCCTCCACCCCCTGAGAGGTCCCAATGTGTGTTGTTCCTCTTTGTATCCATGTGTTCTCATCATTTAGCCCCCACTTACAAGTGAGAACATGCAGTATTTGGTTTTCTGTCCCTGCATTAGTTTGCTAAGGATAATGGCCTCCAGCTCCATCCATGTCCCTGCAAAGGACATGACCTTTATCTTTTTATGGCTGCGTATTATTCCATGCTGTATATATATACCATATTTTCTTTTATCCAGTCTATCATTGATGGGCATTTAGGTTGATTCCATGTCTTTACTATTGTGAATAGTGTTGCAATGAACATACCTGTGCATGTGTCTTTATAATTGAACAATATCTATTCCTTCGGGTATATACCCAGTAATGGAATTACTGAGTCAAATGGTATTTCTGTCTTTAGGGCTTTGAGGAATCGCCACACTGTCTTCCACAATGGCTGAACTAATTTATACTCCCACCAACAGTGTACAAGCATACCTTTTTCTCCACACCCTTGACAGCATCTGTTATTTTTTGACATTTTAATAATAGCCATTCTGTCTGGTGTGAGATGGTATCTCCTTGTGATCTTGATTTGCAGTTCTCTAATGATCAGTGATGTTGAGCTTTTTTTATATGATTGTTGGCTACATGTATGTCTTCTATTGAAAAGTGTCTGTTAACATCCCTTGTCCACTTTTTAATGGGGTTTGTTTTTCTTTTATACATTTATTTAAGTTCCTTATAGATGCTAGATACTAGACTTTTCTCAGATGCATGGTTTGCAAAACTTTTCTCCTATTCTGTAGGTTGTCCGTCTACTCTATCAATAGTTTCTTTTGTTGTGCAGAAGCTTTTGTTGCAATTGCTTTCGGCATCTTTGTCATGAAATATTTGCTCATACCTGAATGGTATTGCCTAGATTGTCTTCCAGGGTTTTATAGTTTTGGGTTTTACATTTAAGTCTTCAATCTATCTTGAGTTAACTTTTCTATATGATGTAAGGAAAGAGTCAAGATTTAATCTTACGCGTATGGCTAGCCAGTTATGCCAGCATAATTTGTTGAACAGGGAATCTTTCCTCCATTGCTTGTTTTTGTCACGTTTGTCAAAGATTATATAATTGTAGATATATGTTCTTATTTCTGGCTTCTCTAGTCTGCTCTATTGGTCTATGTGCCTGTTTTTGTACCAGTACCATGAGGTTTTGGTTACTGTAGCCCTGTAGCATGGTTTGCCTCCAACTTTGTTCATTCTGCTTAGGATTGCCTTGGCTATTGGCTATTTTTTGGTTCCATGTGAATTCTAAAATATTTTTTCTAGTTCTGTGAGGAATGTCAATGTTCGTTTAATAGGCATAGCATTGAATCTAATTAATTTGCTTTGGGCAGTATGACCATTTTAATGATATTGATGCTTCCTAGCCATGAGGGTGGAACGATTGTGTTATCTCTGATTTATTTGAGCAGTTCTCCTTTTTTATTGGTAGTTCTTTTTTTTTTCTTTCACTTCCCTAGTTAGCTGTATTCCTAGATATTTTATTATTTGTGTGGCAATTGTGAATGAGAGTTCATTCCTGATTTGGCTCTTGGCTTGACTGTTGTTGGTGTATAGGAATGCTAGCGATTTTTGCACTTTGATTTTGTATCCTGAGACTTTGCAAAAGTTGCTTATCAGCTTAAGAAGCTTCTGGGCTGAGACGATGGCCTTTTCTAGATATGGGAGCAAGTCATCTGCAAATAGGAATAGGCTGACTTCCTCTCTTGCTATTTGGATGCCCTTTATTTCTTTCTCTTGCCTGATTGCCCTGGCCAGAACTTACAATACTATACTGAATAGGAGTAGTGAGAGAGGTCATCCTTGTCTTGTTGCCTGTTTTCAAGGGGAGTGCTTCCAGCTTTTGCCCATTCAGTATGATGCTGGCTGTGGGTTTGTCATATATGGGTCTTATTATTTTGAGGTATGTTCCTTCAACACCTAGTTTATTGAGAATTTTTAAGATGAATGGACGTCGAATTTTATTGAAAGCCTTTTCTGCGTCTGTTGATATAATCATGTGGTTTTGTCTTGAGTTCTGTTTATGTGATTAATCACATTTATTGATCTGCATATGTTGAACCAACCTTGAATCCCAGGGATAAAGTCTACTTTATTGCCTTGCATAAGCCTTTTGATGTGCTGTTGGACTGTTTGCCAGTGTTTTGTTGAGGATTTTTGCATCGATGTTCATCAAGGATATTGGCCTGAAGTTTTTGTTGTTGTTGTTGTTGTATCTCTGCCAGATTTTGGTGTCAGGATGATGCTGGCCTCATAGAATGAGGGCAGAGTACCTCCTCCTCAATTTTTGGAATAGTTTCAGTAAGAATGGTACCAACTCTTCTTTGTATATCTGATAGAATTCAGCTGTGAATCCCCTGGTCCTGGGCTTTTTTCGGTTGCTAGGCTATTACTGCCTGCATGTCAGAGCTCACTATTGGTCTGTTCAGGAATTCAATTTCTTCCTGCTTCAGTCCTGGGAGTGTGTATGTGTCAGGAATTTATCCATTTCTTCTAGAGTTTCTAGTTTATGTGCATACAGTTGTTCATAATATTCTTTGATAGTTGTTTGTATTTCTGTGGGGGTGAGTGGTAATATCCCCCTTGCCATTTCTGGTTGTATTTATTTGAATCTTCTCTCTTTTCTTCTTCATCAGTCTGGCTGGTGTCTATTGATTTTATTAATTTTTTTCAAAAAATCAGCTCCTGGATTCACTGATCTTTTGAATGGCTTTTCGTGTCTCTATCTCCTTCAGTTCAGCTCTGATTTTGGTTATTTCTCATCTTCTTCTAGCTTTGGGATTTGTTTGCTCTTGATTCTCTAGTTCTTTTGGTTGTGATGTTAGGTTGTTAACTCAAGATCTTTCTAATTTTTTGATGTGGGCATTTAGTGCTATAAATTTCTCCCTTAACGCTACCTTAGCTGTGTCCCAGAAATTCTGGTATGTTATATCGTTGTTTTAATTAGTTTCAAAGAACTTCTTGATTTCTGCCTTAATTTCATTATTTAACCTAAAATCTTTCAGGACAGTCTTTCGTGGAACTGTAATACAATTACCATTTGCATGTAATTGTATCGTTTTGAGTGAATTTCTTAGTCTTGATTTCTAAGTTGATTGCACTGTGGTCCAAGAGATTGTTTATTATTTCAGTTGTTCTGCATTTGCTGAGGAGTGTTTTACTTCTAATTGTGTGATCAATTTTAGAGTATGTGCCATGTGACGATGAGAAGAATGTATATTCTTTTGTTTTGCAGTAGAGAGTTCTGTAGATGTCTATCAGGTCCATTTGATCCAATGCAGAGTTCAGGTCCTAAATATCTTTGTTAATTTTCTGCTTTGATGATCTGTCTAATATTGTCAGTGAGTCTCCCACTATGATTGTGTGGAAGTCTACTTATCTATAAGAGCTTGCTTTGTGAATCTGGGTGCTCCTGTGTTGGGTGCATATATATTTAGGATAGTTAGCTCTTCTTGTTGAATTGAACCCTTTACCATTAAGTAATGCCCTTCTTTGTCTTTTATAATCTCTGTTGGTTTAAAGTCTGTTTTGTCAGAAACTAGGATTGCAACACCTGCTTTTTTCTGTTTTCCATTTGCTTGGTAGATTTTTCTCCATCCCCTTATGTTGAGTCTATGGCTGTCACTGCATGTGAGATGGGTGTCTTGAAGATAGCATACCAATGGGTCTTGGTTCTTTATCTGGCTTGCCACTCTGCGTCTTTTAATTGGGGCACTTAGCCCATTTACATTTAAGGTTAGTATTGATGTATGTGGATTTGATCCTGTCATCATGATGTTAGCTGGTTATTTTGCAGGCTTGGTTATGTGATTGCTTTATAGTGTCACTGGTCTGTGTACTTCAATGTGCTGTTGTAGTGGCTAGTAACAGTCTTTCAGTTCCATATTTAGGGCTTCCTTCAGGAGCTCTTGTAAGGCAGGTCTGGTGGTAACAAATTCCCTCAGCATTTGCTTGTCTGAAAGGGATCTTATTTCTCCTTTGCTTATGAAGCTTAGTTTGGCTGGATGTGAAATTCTGTGTTGGAATTTCTTTTCTTTAAGAATGTTGAATATTGGCCCCTAATCTCTTCTGGCTTATAGGGTTTCTGCTGAGACCTTTGTTGTTAGTTTGATGGGCTTCACTTTGCAGGTGACCTGGCCTTTCTCTCCAGCTGCCTTTAACATTTTTTCTTTCTTTCGACTATAGAGAAGCTGAAGATTATGTGTGTTGGGGATGAACTTCTCATGGAGTATCTTACTGGGGTTGTCTGCATTTCCTGAATTTGAATGTTGGCCTCTGTAGTTAGGTTGAGGAAGTTCTCATGTAGGACTTCCTGAAATATGTTTTCCAACTTGATTCCATTCTTCCCATCTCTTTCAGGTACACCAAGCAGTCGTAGATTCAGTCTCTTTACATAATCCCATATTTCTTGGAGGTTTTGTTCATTCCTTTTCATTCTTTTTTTCTATATTCTTATCTGCTTGTCTTACTTCAGAAAGGCAGTCCTCAAGCTCTGAGATTCTTTCCTCTGCTTGGTCTATTCTGCAATTAATACTTGTGATTGTATTATGAAATTCTTGTAGTGTGTTTTGCAGCTCTATCAGGTCAGTTACATTCTTCTCTATACTGGCTATTTTGTCTGTCAGCTCCTATGATGTTTTATCATGATTTCTAACTTACTTGCATTGGATTACAATGTACTCCTGTAGCTCAGTGAACTTCTTTCCTATACATCTGTCATTTCAGCCATCTTAGCCTCAGCCTGGTTCCAAACCCTTGCTGGAGAGGTGATGCAATCATTTGGAGGAAAGAAGGTACTCTGGCTTTTTGAGTTTTCAGCATTCTTGCACTGATTCTTTCTCATCTTTGTGGGCTTATCAACCTTCAACCTTTGAGGTTGCTGACCTTTGGATGTTTTTTTTTCTTTTATCCTATTTGATGACCTTGGGGGTTTGATTGTGGTATAAGGTGGATTCATCCATCTGGCTTCATTTCTGGAAGATTTTAGGGGGCCAATGTTCAGCTCCCAACCCCTGGACTGCATGCTGTATCTCTGGGGGACTTGTATTGGGCCCCAACTTTCTTCTCTGGCTCCTTGATGTTTGGAGTCTACTGTACTAGGGGGATCAAGGTACAACAGCTGCAGCTGAGTGCTAGTGAATGCAGAGGTGCCTGCCTCCCTGTGGGCATTCACCACAGCAGCAGAGGCAAAGCAGATGTGGGGAGCGGGGAGCTGGGCAGGGGGTGCTGCTGGAGACCATGTGGGCTGTTACAATGGAGGTAATGTTGGCTTGGGGCAGAGTGCTGGCTGGCTCAGATCTGGGTGCCTTCTCTGTGCCCCACAAGCAGGAGTGATCACTCACGGTATGGGCAGATCCCCTGTTCACTGTTCTCTGGTGAGGAGAGGCTTGCTGACTCTGTGCCTGCCAAGGCTCCATCTCCAATGGCAGTTGGCAGGGGTTGGGGACCTACTGCACTCCCACATGCTGGCAGGGCAAGTAAAGCAAAACCCACCCGTGCAGACAGGTGCCCGCAGAGTGATGTGGGGAGTTGCTGTGGGCTTGGGGGAAGCCATAGGATCCACCTCACTGGAGCTCTCCACCAATCAGGCATGATCCACCAGCACAGAAGCTATGGTGTGGGCCCCCAGGGTACGCAAGACTGCCCTATAAGCAGGTGTGGCCAGGCTGGGGCCCCGGGAGAAGACAGCAGACCAAGGAGTGCTCAGGTCTGACCAGCCCTGTCTGATGTGCAATACTGCCCTGCAGTGATCAGGTTTGACAGCTCCCATAGTGCTAGTCTCTTATGGGAGCATGTTGAGCTAGAAGGGATTGCCATGCTTGGCCATGCTCTGCTACAGATGCTCCTGCTCCAAAACCTCTGGGCTCCACATCAGCTGTCTTGCTGCTTCACCACTTTGCTTGTCTCCTGGGGGCTCCACCCCAGAGAAATGTGGGTCAGCAATAGCTCAGTGCAGTCAGCCCAGGAGAGAGTTTCTGTGCTGTAGGCCCAAGTCAGGGGTTCCCTGTGTGGTGACAAGCAGGGGAGGGTGTGCAGGACCTGTGAGAGACAAACTAGCTTCCTCTCCTTGGGTTGAGTGTAGCTCGTTGGAGGTGTGGAGAAGGCACTTAGGGTCTCTGCTTCTTTGTTAGTCCGAAGTTAGCAAGGACGGTTGCACTGCAGAAGCAGAGGCAGAGAGGCTTTCACTTGCCCCTAGGGACTCTGTCCAGGAAGTTGCTGAGTTGCTACTGGCTCAATAGCTCTAGCAGGGAGTAGCTGGGGTCCCAGACCTAGAAGACCTGCCTGGTGAGGAGGTATGGGAATGGGCACCCATGTAACAGTCTAGCCACTTTTCTGTAGGGCTGTTGTGGTATGCTAGGGGTCCGTTCCAGTCCCTAGTGGCCTTAGATTTTCCAGTACCTGGAGGTATCACCAGTGAAGGTTGCAAAACAGCAAAGATGGCAGCCTGCCCCTCCCTCTGGGAGCTCCATCCCAAGGAGGTACTGGCCTGTTACCAGCCCAAATGCACCTGTAGGAAGTAGCTGAAGACCCCAGTTGGGAGGTCTCGCCCAGTCAGAGGGAATGTGATTGGGGACCTGCTTTAAAAAGTAGTCTGGCCAAGTTGTCATAGAGTTACTGTGCTGGGGGTCTGATTCAGCCCCTGGTCACCTTGGACCCTCTGAAGCCAGAAGGCTGGAACTGCTAAGTCACCCAAACAGCAAAGATGGTGGCCCGCCCCTCTCCCTGGGAACTCCGTCCAATGGAGGCCTGAAACTTCAGAGACAAACCAGTGGTGGTAGCCAGAGACCGTGGTTGGGAAGCCCCACCCAGTGATGAGGAAGGGGATCAGGCGCCCACTTAAAAAAGCTGTCTGGCCACGTTTTCATAAGGCAGCTGTGCTGTGCTGGGGTACCGCTTCTGGCCCTGGTCAGTTTGGGCTCTCCCAAGCCTGAAGGCTGGAATGGCTAAGTCATCTGAACAATGATGGTGGCCTGCCCTTTTTCTGGGAGATCTGTCCCAGGGAGTTTTCAAATCTCTGTCAGCCAGAGATCACCAGCAGGGGTTGCTGGAGATCCCAGTCAGGAGATTCCTCCCAGTAAGGAGGAACAGGATCAGGACCCACTTAGAGAAGCAGTCTGGCCACGTTTTGGGAAAGCAGCTGTGCTGTGCTGGGGGATCCCTTCTGCTCCAGTTCGTTTGGACTTGCCAAAGCCCGAAGGCTGGAAGGGCTAAGTCACCCAAACAGTAAACATGGCGGCCCGCCCCTCCCCCTTGGAGCCCTGTCCCAGGTAGGTGCAGCACTGCTACTGGTGGCTAGCTGTAATTCCAGGCCAGTAGGTCTTATCCTGTGAGGTGTTGTGGAAGTGGGGCCCACAGACCATGGCTGCTTGGCCCCCTGGATTCAGCCTCTTTCCTAGGGGTAGGTACAGGGGTCTAACATCCTGCTTTGCTGGAGTTGTAGCTGCATTTGCTGGGATGCCCAGACAGCCAGAGTATCTAAAGTTCCTGGTTCTCCACGCATGTCCACTCTCCTGCCGACACTCCACATAGCTCTGTGTGTAAGACTGAAGGCCTCAATGGAGTGGGCTCACGAGGGGATCTCCGGACCTGAGGGTTGCAAAAATCCATGGCAGAAGCATGGGTCCCCAGGGCGACACATTCACTCACCACTTCTTTCGGTGGGGAGCTTCCGTTGGCTTTGTGTTGCACCTGGGTGTGCCATCGTCCTGCCTTGCTTTTCTCCATTCTTCATGGGTCAAGTTATTTCCTTGATTAATCCCAATGCGAGTACCTGGATGTTTCAGTTGAAGGTGCTATATTTATTCACCCCTTCCATTCCTCTCCGTGAGAGCTGCGTACACTAGGTGCTTCTAGTTGGCCATCTTTTTTTTTTTTTTTTTTTTTTTTGGTCTGTTTTTCTGTCATTACAGATCAATGTGATTTCTGTTTCCAGGAGCAAAATGAAGCCTCGTTTGAACCAGTGATCCAAGTCTAAGACCACACCCCCAACATCCCCACCCCTCCATAGCCCAAACCCCAAATCCCCCCAATCTGATCTCCCTTCAATCTATTAGAACTCGACTAATGATAACATTTGTCTGCATTTGTGCCAGTCAGCACAAGAGTCCCAAGACACTCAAGACATCCCTCTCAGCTCCTACATTCTAACCTCCATAAGGCTGTGTCCACATCCCCTCTTTAGTTCACTCTTTCACCCCTTCCCTGCTAATAAAACACAATGCACCCTCGATAATTCCTCCATAGTCTAAGCCTCTTCCCTGAATGCCCCCTTTCCTTAGGACTCTGGATCCCCTGAAGCCCACTCACAAGGAGCAGATGATTTTTCTCTCCTACCACCACTGTACCACAGATCCTAAAGGTTGTGTAAGTGACTTTACTGCTTTTCATTGCTGCCTTTAGATAGCAATACCCCTCCTACTTCCGTAAAAACTTCCAGCTTTTGACAACTAGTGTCACCAACCAGCTCTTATTGCTGTTGTCAGAAATATTCTCCCCTCATTTCTCAGACATTTTGTCTCTGAGAACATGGTCATTCTCAATGGTAGTTGTCCTGTCTTAAATCTTAGTGAGTTCAACATTGATCATCCTAAAGCTAGGCATGGTGGTGCTCACTATAGTCCTAGCTACTCACAAGACTGAGTTGGGAAGATTGCCCAGGAGTTTGAGCCTGAATTTGAATGTTGGCCTCTGTAGTTAGGTTGGGGAATTTCTCATGGAGTACATCCTGAAATATGTTTTCCAACTTGATTCCATTCTTCCCATCTCTTTCAGGTACACCAAGCAGTCGTAGATTCAGTCTTTTTACATAATCCCATATTTCTTGGAGGTTTTGTTCATTCCTTTTCATTCTTTTTTATATACTAGTCCCAGGGAGTTTTCAAATTTCTTTTTTCTTTTTTATATAGTAGTCCCAGGGAGTTTTCAAATCTCTGTCAGCCAGAGATCACCAACAGGGGTGGCTGGAGGCCCTGGTTGGGAGGTCCCTCCCAGTAAGGAAGAATAGGATCAGGACCCACTTAGAGAAGCATTCTGGCCATGTTTTGGTAGAGCAGCTGTGCTGTGCTGGGGGATCCCTTCTGCCCTGAGTTGGTTTGGACTTTCCAAATCCCGAAGGCTGGAAGGGCTAAGTCACCCAAACAGTAAACATGGCCGCCCACCCCTCCCCCTTGGAGCTCTGTCCCAAGTAGGTGCAGCACTGCTACTGGTGGCTAGCTGTAATTCCAGGCCAGTAGGTCTTATCCTGTGAGGTGTTGTGGAAGTGGGGCCCACAGACCATGGCTGCTTAGCCCGCTGGATTCAGTCTCTTTCCTAGGGGTAGGTACAGGGGTCTAACATCCTGCTTTGCTGGAGTTGCAGCTACTTTTGCCGGGATGCCCAGATAGCCAGAGTATCTAAAGTTCCTTGTTCTCCACGCATGTCCACTCTCCTGCCAACACTCCACATAGCTGTGTATGTGAGACTGAAGGCCCTGATGGAGTGGGCTCATGAGGGGATCTCCTGACCTGTGGGTTGCAGAAATCCGTGGAAGAAGCATGGGTTCCCAGGACCACACATTCACTCACCACTTCTTTCGGTGGGGAGCTTCCGTTGGCTTTGTGTTGCACCTGGGTGTGCTGTCGTCCTGCGTTGCTTTTCTCCATTCTCCATGGGTCAAGTCATTTCCTTGGTTAATCTCGATGCGAGAACCTGGATGATTCCATCGAAAGTGCTATATTTACTCTCCCCTTCCATTCCACTCCATGACAGCCGTGCACACTAGCTGCTTCTAGTTGGCCATCTTAGCCCTCTGGCCTGTTTTTCTGTCATTACAGATTAATGTGACTTCTGAGCACAGTGAAGGAGCAAAATGAAGCCTTGTTTGAACCAGTGATCCAAGCCTAAGACCACATCCCCAACATCCCTTGGGGTTGACAGGAAGCTCCAGATACCCACCTCTCCATAGCCCAAACCTCAAAATCCTCCCACCCTGATCTCCTTTGAATCTATTAGAACTCGACTAATGATAACATTTATCTGCATTTGTGCCAGTCACCACAAGTATCCCAAGACACCTCTCAACTGCTACATTCTAACCTTCATAAGTTTGTGTCCACATTCTCTCTTTCGGTCCGTCTCTCACCCCTCTGCTACTAATAAAACACAATGCACCCTTGCTAATCCTCCATAGTCTAAGCCTCTTCTCTGAATGCCCCCTTCCCTGAGGACTCTGGATCCCCTGAAGCCCATTCACAAGGAGCAGATGATTTTTCTCTCCTACCACCACTGTACCACAGATCCTAAAAGTTGTGTAAGTGACTTTACTGCTTCTCGTTGCTGCCTTTAGATAGCAATCCCTCTCCCACCTCCCTAAAAACTTCCAGCTTTTGACAGCTATTGTCACTAACCAGCTCTTATTGCTGTTGTCAGAAATAGTCTCCCCTCATTTCTCAGACATTTTGTCTCTGAGAACATGGTCATTCTCAAAGGCAGTTGTCCTGTCTTAATTCTTAGTGAGTTCAATATCGATCATTCTAAAGCTAGGCATGGTGGCACTCACCATAGTCCTACCTGCTCAGAAGACTAAGTTGGGAAGGTTACCCAGGAGTTTGAGCCAGCCTGGGCAACCTAGCAAAACCCCCATCTCAAAACAAAATCATTCTGATAATCTGACAAACTAGCCTCTTCTGTACCTTGAACATTTCTCCTCCATGACATTGTCCTCAACTCCACCTCAGTTACTCACTCATGTACTCACTCATGTAGCCATACCCTAGCCCTTGTCACTATAATTTTGGGAACCCCTCTGTAATCTCAATTTCAAACATCCCTCTTTCTGACCATACACTCCTCTCTTTTCAGCCCACTCACTTTGGACCCTATTTTCTTTCAACCTCACCAGAATCTCCAATCCATTGATCTTATCAGATTTTTACTATCTCTTCTTCCCTTTATTGTCTTCTCTCTTCTCCTTTCTTAGCTCAGATGTCATGCTCAGTCTTTACAACCACTCCTCTACATATACCCTCCACTATCCTGCCCCTCTCTCACTTTGTGTTGCTTGGCAAAATCACAACCCCTGACTAAATCCAGCTACATCCCCATGAGCCTGCACCCATACAGCTAAAGCTGGCTAGGGGAAAATTCACAACCACATGACTAATCTTAATTTAACTTCATGGCCATGAACTCCAACCAGACTTTAATGCTGCTAGGCAATCATGCTACAGGTCTCCTGTCCCTTAACTTTCTGACTTTTCCAAGTTATTATTTTGTAACTTCTTCCTCCTCAAACTCCTAACACTGCCTGCATATCCTAACTAACTCTTCCACTGCTTCCTATTTCACTAGAAAATTGAAGCCATCAGAAGAGAACTTCTAGAGACTCCTACCACCACATCACTTCACCTATCTGCACCCGCATCCATACACATGGTCTTCCTGTTGATATCATATATGATTATTATGGACTGAATTGTGTCCCTCCAAAATTCATATGTTGGAGTCCTAACCCCCAGTACCTCATAATGTGACATAATTACCTCTTAAGTCAAAGCGAGGTCATTAAGATGGGTCCTAACCCAATACTACTGGTGCCTTTATAGGAAGAGATAAGGACACAGATAACACAGACTGAGGGCTGACCATGTGAAGACACAGGGAGAAGATGGCCATCTGCAAGCAAAGGAGAGAAGCCTCAGAAGAAACCAACCCTGTGAGACAATAAATGTCTGTTGTTTAAGCCACCCAGTGTGTGGTATTTTGTTATAGCAATCTTAGCAAACTAATATAATGATATTTCCAGACTGCACTCTAAAGCCAGCCACTCTCCTTTCCCACTAGATATCTTCTTCTCACATCGACTAAATGATAGCACTACCTTCTTTACCTTCTTTCTCTCCCCTAACTCCAGCATTATCAATGTTGTGCTCTCTATTGGGTCATTTCAATCAGGATTCAATTATACTATTATTTCTCATCTTTATTATATAACACACACAAATATTCATCATATGTACACTGTATACATATATATATATATAAACAGGCCAATTTTTTGTAGAATTTGAAACATTGATTACAAAATTGGAAAAAGCATATATAGTTAATTGTTTTATATATATATATATATATATATATTTTTTTTCTCTTGGCTCCACTTTCCCACCTGCCATGACCCAATTTCTTTGTTCCCCTTTGATGCAAATCTCTTTTACAGATACATATGAAATATGTTTCTGTACATAATATAAGGCTTCGTTGGAACCAGTATTCCTGTCTAAGACTACATTCCCTTAGGCCTTCTACCTACATTAGTTTGGGGCCAAGAGGGAGCCCCAGATGACCATCCTTTCCTATCTCCCACTCTCTCTGCATGTTCTGTTCCTCACTCACTCTGCCCCAGCTGTAGCCTCCCTGCTGTTCCTCAAACAAGCCATACTCACTATTGTCTTAGAGCCTTTGCAATGTCTGCTTCATCTATCAGGAAAGTTCTTCCTCCAGATACCTAGTTTGACTACTCTCTCATCCCCTTGTAATAGTGGTCTCTATTCAATGTCCTCAACTTTCCTCCTCCCATTCTCTCTTGGACACATTCTAATCAGGGTCCACCTGATTTGTGGGTCCACCTCCACAAATCAGTTGAAATTGCTCCTGTCATGGTTATGGTCATGAGTGACTTCACATTGTTCAATACAATGATCAATTCTAAGTCCTCACCTTACTTAACCTATCAGCAGCATTGGGCATGGCTGATGAGTCACTTCTCTTTGGTTCACTTTCTTCCCTTGGCTCCCAGGACACCACACTCTCTCATCTCACTGACTGCTTCTTCTCAGTTTCCTTTACTGGTTCCTCTTCTTCCAAACCTCTTAAAATGAAAATGCCCCAGGGCTCCATCCCTGTTCTTTGCATTTCTATGTATACTCCCTTACAAAATATTTCTAGGTTAACTTCCAACTTCATGTCTGCAGGCCAGATCATCTTAAACTCCTGTCTGATATATACAACTGCCTACCCAGCACTTCCACTCAGATGTCTAATGGGCATTTCAAACTCAAAATGTCTTAGGCAGAACTCCTGATCTGTTCTCTAAAACCTATTGCTCCTACTGCCTTCCTCACTTCAATTGATGGCAACTCCAGCTGTACATTGGCTTGAGCCAAAAACCTTAACATCACCTTCAATTTCTTTCTTTCTCTCCAATCCATCAGGAAATCATTTTGGCTCTACTTCAAAATGCATCCAAAATCCAACCACTTCTCACCATCTCCATTGGTACATGTAAGGTTGAATCCACCATCATCTCTCATCTGGATAACTACAACAGCTTTCTAACATGCCTCTCTGCTTCCACTCTCATTCCCCTACAGTGGTACATTCTCAACACAAAAATTAAATAGATCATTTTAAAATATAAATCAAATTATGACATTTCTCTGCTCAAAATCCTGCAAAGACACCCTATTCCACTTGGAGTCAGAGTCAAAGTCCCTGCAGAAGCCCGACATTTTCTGGTTCTCCATTATATCTCTGATCGCTCATCTGCTCTCCTCATTCTGTCACAGCTGTGGCCTTCTTGCTATTCTACAAACAGCCCGGGCTCACTCTTGCCGTAGGACCGTGGCAATGTCTGTTCCTCCAGGAAGGAGGGCTCTTTTCCAATAGAGCCACTCGTTTAAATTCTCTCACATATTTCAAGGCTCAAATTTCACTATATCAATGAGACCTACCTGAACCATCCTACTTAATGCTGCAAACTGCCCACCCTGTTTTCTCTATCCCCCTTACCATCCTCTGCTTTTGCTTCATCACCATCTAACACACTGTATAATTTATTTACTTATGCTAATTAGCTTATTTCAGTCTTCCCCCATTGAAAT
Organism: Symphalangus syndactylus; assembly: GCF_028878055.3. Taxonomy (NCBI): domain Eukaryota; kingdom Metazoa; phylum Chordata; class Mammalia; order Primates; family Hylobatidae; genus Symphalangus; species Symphalangus syndactylus. The sequence continues at coordinate 108,002,725 of NC_072447.2, read as the reverse complement.
GGAATGTCTACAAGGGAAGAGATCTCTGCTTTCTTCACTGATCCCAAGTACCTAGAATTGTGCCTACAATAAATATTTGTTAAATGAATCATTTTCTGGTGATTTTTGCATTATGACAAGTTAGATCACATCTGTGTGTAATCTTATACAACTTCTTCTTTTACACAACATTGTGAATTTTCACCCAACATTATGAATTTCTAAACATTTTACCTATGTTTATACTGTAACTGATAGAGGTGCATTTAAGTGATATATAATATTCCGTTTCATGAATATTCCATAGCTCACTAATGCATTTCCATCCTCATAGACATTTAAGTTGTTTCCATTTTTTCTATTACAAGCAATGCGCCAGTTCATATTCTTGCAATAGCCTCCGCTTAATCTATAAACATGTCTCCTGGAATTGAAATTGCTAGATTACACAGTACATGCATCTTCAACCTGACTACACACTGCCAAATAAGTTTCCACTGTAATTGCATCAATTTACATTCATACCAGCAGAGTATGAGGCCCATTTTCCCACATTCTTGCCAATATTTAGTATTTTCAGATGTGTTTAGCCAATCTAATGGGTGAAAGTGAGTATCTCCCTAGTGTTTGAATCTGTGTGTCCCAGATTATTTCATGAGGATGAACATCTTTTTTTTAATTGACTTTAAGTTCTGGGATACATGTTCAGAACTTGCAGGTTTGTTACATAGGTATACATGTGCCATGGTGGTTTGCTTCACCCATCAACCCGTCATCTACATTAGCTATTTCTCCTAATGCCATCCCTCCCCTTGCCCCCCACTCCCCTATAGGACCCAGTGTGTGTTGTTCCCCTCCCTGTCCCCAGATGTTCTCATTGTTCAACTCTCACTTATAGGTGAGAACATGCGGTGTTTGGTTTTCTGTTCCTATATTAGTTTGCTGAGAATGATGGCTTCCAGCTTCATACATGTCCCTGCAAAGGACATGAATGAGGATAAGCATCTTTTTATAGGTTTCCTGGTTATACACATTTCCTTTTCTGTGAAGCACCTTTTCAGGTCATTTACCTATTCATCCTTTAAGTTGTTTGTTTTTTAAGTATTGCTTCTTAGGGGTTCTTTGCATATGCTCTATCTAATTATTGGTCAGCAATATATACTGCAAAAAGTTTCTCTAAATCTGTTGCTGGTCTTCTTTTTTGCATATATATTATGTTCATTTACAGCAAATGTAACTGAAATAAACCTGTTTGAGGAAACACATGACTTTTGGTATGCATGCAACTCTACTGGTGAGAGCCATATATAAGAAAGTATCCTGGGCCGGGCGCGGTGGCTCACGCTTGTAATCCCAGCACTTTGGGAGGCCGAGGAGGGCAGATCACAAGGTCAGGAGATTGAGACCAAGGTGAAACTTCGTCTCTATTAAAAATACAAAAAAATTAGCCGGGCGTGGTGGCGGGCGCCTGTAGTCCCAGCTACTCTGAGAGGCTGAGGCAGGAGAATGGCGTGAACCCGGGAGGCGGAGCTTGCAGTGAGCCGAGATTGCGCCACTGCACTCCAGCCTGGGCGACAGAGCGAGACTCCGTCTCAAAAAAAAAAAAAAAGGAAAGTATCCTGTTAGGCAGATTTTCAAAATGTTTTATTTAAGTACAATATACATACATACATATCTTAGGTGTATATCTTGATAAATGTTCACAAAGTAAAGACACCCATATAATCAGCTCTCAGATCAAGACACAGTACATTATCAACCCCCCCCCGCCCCGCCATAAGCTTCTTTTGTGCTCTTTTCCAGTCACTATGCCCAAGGATGATAACCAGTCTCCTGATTATTAGTTTAGCCTCTTTTCTGGTTTAAATAAATGGGATCTTTCAGTATATACTCCTCTGTGTCTGGCTTCTTTTGCTCAACATTAGGTTTGTGAGATTCATCCATGTTGTCGTGAATTTGTAGTTAATTCTCCTTTATGTGCTACATTTTAATGTATGAATATACTACAATTTATTTATTCATTCTACTGTTTGTGGACACCTGGTTTTTTTTTCAGTGTGGGGCTATTACAAATAATGCTGTAAGAGCATATTCATAATGTCCTTTGTGAATATACATATGCACTTTTCTTGGGTATATACCAAGAAGTGGAGTTGCTGGTCATAGGGAATTCATAGGTTCAATTTCAGTAGATAGAGCAAACTAGTTTTCCAAAAAGCCTGTACCAATCATTGCTTGTCTTTTAACACTAACGTTATTTCTCACGTCTTTTATTATACAATGTTTGTCGAATCAAATATATCAATCTTTTCCTTTAAAACTTGTGTTTTTGGATTTTGTTTAGGAAATTATGTACTCTGAGGACATGATTTTTTATTAGTTTTAAGATTTTGGTTGTGTACTTTGGTCTTTTATATATCTAGATTTTATTTTGTATAAGGCATGGATCTAGATTTTTCTCTGAAAAGGGAAACAACTGTCCCAATCACATTTATTAAATTACTCATCCGTTTTTCACTCCTTTGCAATGTCACTTCTTTCATATAACAATTTACTATATATGTGCCTTTTTCAATTTTGTAATCAGTGTTTCAAATTCCACAAAAAATGGACTGTTAATATTTTGATTGGAATAATATTGGATTTATGGACTAATTTGAGAAGAATTACCAATTTGCTGACTTAAAGTTTCCACACATACAAATGGAATATTGTTGGGAAAGACAACCCATCATCGTCCCTAAGCATTCATGCATACTCTTGCTGAGTATGCCAAAAATGTAAGGCACTGATGACTCTTCACCTTGGCCATTCTCAGGACCATGTTTTCAGTGAGAAACCCTGAAGGTGGGGAAACATCACAAACAGCAGGTTTATTTCCATTTTCTATAAAAGCAGTGGATCCTCCAAATGTATTGTTTCTTTCCTTTAATTCAACCCACTGTGCAGCCATCCATCATTGGTCCTTTGCATTTCCCTTGTGGGATTTGGGGGGCATTGGGAACGAACACAAGCCAACAGGAAGTTCTAGCTACTGCTTTTTCTGAGTAATAAAGTCCTTTGCCTCTCACCCAAGATTCTCATGTCTTCTGACAGAATACATGAAACTGCGTGTGTCAGGCTAATTTGTAAGTTTGTAAATAGGGTCAAATTCTAGACCTTTTGTAGTTCTTGTCAAGAATATTCCTCCACTTTCTGATTTTTATTAAATTTCCTTTAGTAAATCTCATAATTTTCTGTATAATGGTTTATACATCTGTTAGCTATCTTCCTAGCTGCCTTATAGATTTTGGGAATATCATGAATGGGTTATTTTTCCTGTTGCATTTTCTAATTGATCACTGAATTCCTCATGCTTTATACATGTCATTAGTATAGCTTCTCATATGGAATAATGTACTGTTTCCCTTGATAGAATGTTGGCTTCTCTTGAGAGCAGAAACCATGCCTTATTTGTGTCTATATTCTCCCAATGAAACATTTAATTCAACTAATATTTATTGAGCATTGTTATGATTTGAATATGGTTTGTGCCCACCAAAACTCATATTGAGACTTGGTCCCCAATGTAACAGTGTTGAGAGGGGGTGGAATATTTAACAGGCTTCTGGGTCATTAGGGATTCACTCTCATGAAGGGATTAAAGCAGTCTGGTGGGAGTGAGTCAGTTCTTACTCTTTGTGGGACTGAATTGGTTATGCAAGTGCAAGTTGTTGTAAAGCAAGGCTGCATCTCGTGTTTGCTGTTTTACTCTCTTTGCAGGGACCTGGTTTCCCTTCGATTTCTCTGCCATGTTTTGCCACATTACAAGGCCCTCATCAGAAGCTACCAGATGCAGCTGCCTAATCTTAAACTTCCCAGCCTGCAGAACCATGAGCTAAATAAACCTCTTTTCTTTGTAAATTGCCCAGTTTCAGGTATTCACTTATAGCAACACAAAATGGACTAAGACAAGCATCTAATATGCATCAGTTGTGAAATAAAAAGAGGTATACAATTGTAAATAAAGTGCCTGCTCTCAAGGAATTTGCAAAATGTGAAGAAAACAGATACAGCCACAAAATATTTCTGTTAAGAAAGTCATATTGGCTGGGCTCAGTGGCTCACGCCTGTAATCCCATCACTCAGGGAGGCCTAGGCTGGTGGATCTCCTGAGGTCAGGAGTTCGAGAACAGCCTGGCCAACATGGTGAAACCTCATCTTTACTAAAAATACAAAAGCCAACGGGGCATGGTGGTGCCTGCCTATAGTCCCAGCTACTCAGAAGCTGAGGCAGGAGAATCGCTTGAACCCAGGGGAGGTGAGATCACACCACTGTGCTCCAGCTTGGGTAACAGAGTGAGGCTCCGTCTCAAAAAAAATAAAAGAAAGAAAGTAACATTATGTATTATAACAAAGGTATGAACAAAGTGCTGTGGGAGAAGGGGAAATTCATTGTGACTTGGAAGATTCTGGAAGTCTTCAAACAATAAGTACTGTTTGAGTTGCGCCTCAGATGGTGATCTAGACTGGTGCAGATGGAGAGCTAGGGAAGGGAGGTAACTTCTCATACCATGCTTGGCATTCAGAGCCTTCCACAATATAGTCCCAAACTATCTTCCCAAACCTAGCTACTATGTCCTCCAGGAAATAAAAGTTGGTCTTTCATGCCAAATTCATCCATCAGTCGTATTCTAAACCCAAAATGTTTGAGTTCCCACCTTGTTGTTTTGCACTATGGCACAATGACTAAGAACAAAGAATCTGGAGCCACAGGAATTTTATTTTTGTCCAGATTCTACAACTTACCGGCTATGAAGTCTTGGGCAAATAAAGCTACAAATGGCACTTATCTCATAGGATTATTTGATCAATCAGGTAATTCTTGTAAAACTTTGGCATGGTACCTGGTACAGAGTACAATACTATGAATGGTACCTCTACTTTATCCATCCCTCTGATCTTAAGTCAATTAAAACATACTTATTGTATATCCACTATGTGCAATAGATTTTATTATCATGAATAAGAACACAAAGATGAATAACACCCTATTTCTGCCCAGTGATGTCAGGTAGAGGATAAAAAATACATACATACATAATCACGAGTCAAGGCAAATTAAAAGACCTGCATTCTTCTAGCTCTGGCCCTCAATAACATGAAGAAGTCGGATCACATGATCACCAAGACCACTTCTAAATCTAATATTATAATTCTGAGACATCTATGATTTTAAATGTTACATCAAGGTTGATAAGTACCAGGGGAAAGTGGAAAAGAGGGAAGCCTAATTCTATCTGAGAGAGTCCAAGAAGCCTGCATAGAGGAAATGACATTTGAATTGGGCCTTTAAAAATGGATAGCATTTGTTGAAGGAAGAAATGGGGGCAATGGAATTCCAGGAAGAGGAGAAAAGGAGAGCAAAGAGAAATGTAGGGCACATTTGGGAAACATTCAGGAGTCTTGTGTAGTTGGGACATCGAGATTCATAATATTTAAGTAGAGGAAAATGAGGTGAAAAAGGTAGGCTGGTGTCAGATTATGGAGGACCTTGAATGTCATGCCAAGTGGTTTGGATTTTATCTTGTAAGCTATTAACACTGGAAGGTGACAAGAAGAGCCAATAAAAAGAGTTGTGGCAGTTTTTCAGGTATAAAATCAGGAAAGCCTGAACTAAGGCTGTGGGTCTAATAACTGAAAAGAAAGGACAGAAGTGTGTCATTTTTTCATATACTACTTTGTGTATATTCTTGAATGATTTTTAATCGAACATGTTTGGAGGGCAGGGCCCATTCATCCATTCATTCTACAAATATCTATTGAGCACTTACTATGTGCATAACAATCTGGGCACTGGAAACAGAGCAATGAGTGAGAGAGTCAGGCTCCCTATAAGATAGTATCCTTTTTGTTGAAAGTACCAGAAAATGATGATACCATTGGAAGTGGAAAGACTAGGGACAGATTGGTAAGGAGAATAAATAGTTTAATCTTTGACATATTAAGTTTGGAATGCCTATGTGTCAGTGAAAACATCAAGTAGGCAGTTGGATACAGGTATCTTGAGCTTTCATGTACTCTATCTCAGAGTTGACCCTTTTTGTACTCCATCGTCATTATCATAATAAATTTTTTAAGGTTTGCTGTTTACTTTTTGAAAACCTAATGAATTAGTAGCATCTTTATAGATAATAACATAGTACATCATATCAATATATGTTATACTGAATATGTCAACATGAGGCATCAACACATATAAACTGATTTCTTAACAGATATATATTTTTCTCTTAAAATAGAAGGACATTATATGTAAGAAACTCATTATAATCCCATTTATGATAATCTGCTTTACTATTAGTAATTGTTTAAAAATTAAGCAACAAATAAGAATCTCGAAAAAGATATGTTGAACACTATGAAGAATATTATGAAACTTGGAGAAACGTTAAAATTAGAATTTCAACCGTTATTTCTGTTTACATTAAAACTCAACAGTTCAGTTTTGCTGAAATTAAAGTCTCAACAGTAATTTTGTGAAAGGAAAATTTCAGCATCTATTTCTGTGCATATTGATAAGAATAGTTAAGAAACTCTTGAGGAATAAGAATGAGGTGGGAAGACTTTCCCTATCAGATATCAAGACATTTATTAGTATTACTGTTATAGGCAATAAGGCAATGCTGTATTGGCACATGATTAGATAAATAAACTGGTAGAATAGAACAGACAGGTCAGAAACCGTCCCAAGAATATATGAACACTTGATATTTGACAGAGTTGGCATTGTAACTGAATGGGAGAAGAAAAGGCTTTTCAGCAAATGATATTGGGGCAATTGGATATTCATAAAGAAAACATTGGACCTCTATTCTCATATTCTACATGAAAATCAATTCCAAGTATATTAAAAACATAAACGTGAAAGTCAAAACCATAAAAATTGTAAATGTTATTATAGTATAAACGAATATCTTCATGATATTGGGGTATAGAAGGATTTCATTGAAAAGACACAAAAAGCACTTACCATAAAAAAGGATTGATAACTTTGATATCTATCTTATCATTAGAACTTATGTTTGTCAAAAGAAATCATTAAAATGGAAAAATAAGTGACAAAGTGGGGAGAGATATATGGAACACATATAAAGGAGAAAGAACTAAAATTAAAACAGCTTCTACAAATTAATTTGAAAAAGTTACACAACTCAACAGAAAAAAATGGCAAATGTCTTGAATAAATGCTTCACAAAAGAGGAAATACTAACGTTCAATAGGCATGTGAAAAGATACTCAACATTATTAGTAATCAGGAAAATCAAATTATAAGATGCCATTTACACCCTAATGGCAAAAATTAAGAAAGTCTGATAATACCAAGTGTTGGCCAGCAGGTGGAGAAATGGGAACTGTTAAACGTGGCTAGTAAGGGTGTGAATTGGTACATGCCATTAGGAAAAGTTAGGCATCATCCAATTAAATTGAAGGTGCTCATATTCCATAAACCAGAAATTCTACATAAATCCCCTAGAGATATCTGTGTTTATGTACATTACCAAGAAAAATCATGGTAGCACTGTTTCGTAACAGTCGAAAATTGGATTTCATCTCACCCCAGTTAAAATGACCTTTATCCAAAAGACAAAAAAATGACAGATGCTGGCAAGGATGTGGAAAAAGGGGAACGCTCATACACTGTTAGTGAGAATGTAAGTTGGCACAGACATTATGGAAAACGGTATGGGTGTTCCTCAAAAAACTAAAAACAGCACTATCATTATGATTCAGCAATCTTGCTGCTGTGTATGTTTCCAAAAAAATTTTTTTAAACCGTATATTGAAGAGATATCTGCACTCCTATGTTTATTGCAGCACTATTCACAAGATCCAAGTTATGGAACCAACCTAAGTGTCCATCAATCAATAAATGGATAAAGAAAATGTTGTATACGTACACATTTTAATAGTATTGAGCTATAAAAAACGAATGTGAGACTCCTGGGCAAGATGGCTGAATAGGAACAGCTCCAGTGTGCAGCTCTCAGCGAGACCAATGCAGAAGGTGGGTGATTTCTGCATTTCCAACTGAGGTGCCAGGTTCATCTCACCGGGACTGGTTAGACAGTGGGTGCAGCCCACTGAGGGCGAGCATAAGCAGGGTGGGGTGTTGCCTCACCCGGGAAATGCAAGGGATCGGGGAACTCCCTCCCCTAGCCAAGGGAAGCCGTGAAGGACTGTGCCATGAGGGACTGTGCTATCTGGCCCAGATACTAAGCTTTTCCCAAGGTCTTTGCAACCCAAAGACCAGGAAATTCCTTCAGGTGCCTACACCACACGGGCCCTGGGTTTCAAGCACAAATACAGGCGGCTGTTTGGGCAGACACCGAGCTAGCCGTAGGAGTTTTGTTTTTGTTGTTGTTGTTGTTGTTGTTGTTTTTCATACCCCAGTGAAGCCTGGAACACCAGCGAAACAGAACCATTCATTCAAAGGGGACTGAAGCCAGGGGGCCAAGTGGTCTTGCTCAGCGGATCCCAGCCTCACAGAGCCCAGCAAGCTAACACCCACTGGCTGGAAGTTCTTGCTGCCAGCACAAAAGTCTGAAGTTGACCTGGGATGCTTGATCTTGGTGGGGGGAGAGGGGATCTGCCACTACTGAGGCTTGAGTAGACGAGTTTTCCCCTCACAGTGTAGACAAAGCCTCTGGGAAGTTCTGACTGGGCGGAGCCCACTGCAGTGCCACAAAGCCACTGTAGCCAGATTGCCTCTCTAGATTCTTCCTCTCTGGGCAGGGCATCTCTGAAAGAAGCCGCTCCAGAAAGGGACTTATAGATGAAACCCCCATCTCCTTGGGACAGAGCACCTGGGAGAAGGGACGGCTGTGGGCACAGTTTCAGCAGACTTAAACATTCCTGCCTGCTGGATCTGAAGAGAGCAGTGGATCTCCCAGCACAGTGCTCAAGCTCTGCTAAGGGACAGATTGCCTCCTCAAGTGGGTCCCTGACACTCATGCCTCCTGACATGGAGGCACCTCCCAGCAGGGGTCGACAGACACCTCATACAGGACAGCTCCAGCTGGCATCTGGCTGGTGCCCCTCTGGGACAAAGCTTCCAGAGGAAGGAGCAGGAAGCAATCTTTGTGGTTCTACAGCCTCCACTGGTGATACCCAGATGAACAGGGTCTGGAGTGGACCCCCAGCAAACTCCAGCAGACCTGCAGAAGACTAGCCTGACTGATAGAAGGAAAACCAACAAACAGAAAGCAATACCATCAACAGCAACAAAAAGGACGAACACGCAAAAACTCCATCCAAAGGTCACCAACAGCAAAGATGAAAGGTAGATAAACCCACGAAGATGAGGAAAAAACAACTCAAAAAGGCTGAAAATTCCAAAAACCAGAATGCCTCTTCTCCTCCAAAGGATTACAACTCCTAGCCAGCAAGGGAACAAAACTGGACGGAGAATGAGTTTGACGAATTGACAGAAGTAGGCTTCAGAAGGTCGGTAATAACAAATTCCTCCAAGCTAAAGGAGCATGTTCTAACCCAATCCAAGGAAGCTAAGAACCTTGATAAAAGGTTGAGGAATTGCTAACTAGAATAAACCACTTTAGAGAAGAGCATAAATGACCTGAAGGAGCTGAAAAACACAGCATGAGAACTCCATGAATTATATACAAGTATCAATAGCCAAATCAATCAAGCGGAAGAAAGGATATCAGAGATTGAAGATCAGCTTAATGAAATGAAGCATGAAGATGAGATTAGAGAAAAAAGATGAAAAGGAACAAAAAAAAAAGCCTCCAAGAAATATGGGACTATGTGAAAAGAACAAACCTGTGTTTAATTGGTGGACCTGAAAGTGATGGGGAGAATGGAACCAAGTTGGAAAACACACTTCACGATAATATCCAGGAGAACTTCCCCAACATAGCAAGATAGGCCAACATTCAAATTCAGGAAATAGAAAGAACACCACAAAGATACTCCTCGAGAAGAGCAATCCCAAGACACATAATTGTCAGATTCACCAAGGTTGAAATGAAGGAAAAAATGTTAAGGGAAGCCAGAGAGAAAGGTCGGGTTACCCACAAAGGGAAGCCCATTAGACTAACAACAAATCTCTCTGCAGATACCCTACAAGCCAGAAGAGAGTGAGGGCCAATATTCAACATTCTTAAAGAAAAGAATTTTCAAACCAGGATTTCATATCCAGCTGAATTAAGCTTCATAAGCAAAGGAGAAATAAAATCCTTTATAGACAAGCAAATGCTAAGGAATTTTGTCACCATCAGGCCTGCCTTACAACACCTCCTGAAGGAAGAACTAAATACAGAAAGAAAAAACTGGTACCAGTCACTGCAAAAACAAACCAAAATGTAAAGACCATCGACACTATGAGAAACTGCATTAAGTAATGGGCAAAATAACCAGCTAGCATCCTAATGACAGGATCAAATTCACACATAACAATATTAACCTTAAATGTAAATGGGCTAAATGCCCCAATTAAAAGGCATAGACTGGCAAATTGGATAAAGAGTCAAGACCCATCAGTGTGCTGTATTCAGGTGACCCATCTCACGTGCAAAGACACACATAGGCTCAAAATAAAGGGATGGAGGAAGATTTATCAAGTAAATGGAAAGCAAAAATAAGCAGGGGTTGCAATCCTAGTCTCTGATAAAACAGACTTTAAACCAACAAAGATCAAAAAAGACAAAGAAGGGAATTACATAATGGTAAAGGGATCAATGCAACAAGAAGAGCTAACTATCTTAAATATATATGCACCCAATACAGAAGCACCCAGATTCATAAAACAAGTTCTTAGAGACCTACAAAGACACTTAGACTCCCACACAATAATAGTGGGAGACTTTAACAACCCACTTTCAATATTAGACAGATCAACGAGACAGAAAATTAACAAGAATATTCAAAACTTGAACTCAGTTCTGGACCAAGTGGACCTAATAGACATCTACAGAACTCCACCCAAATCAAGAGAATATACATTCTTCTCAGCAACACATAGCACTTATTCTAAAATTGACCACATAATTGGAAGTAAAACACTCCTCATCAAATGCAAAAGAACAGAAATAATAAACAGTCTCTCAGACCACAGTGCAATCAAATTAGAACTCAGGATTAAGAAACTCACTCAAAACCGCACAACTACGTGGAAACTGAACAACCTGCTCCTGAATGACTACTGGGTAAATAATGAAATTAAGGCAGACATAAATAAGTTCTTTGAAACCAATGAGAACAAAGACAAAATGTACCAGAATCTCTGGGACACAGCTAAAGCGATGTGTAGAGGGAAATTCATAGCACTAAATGCCCACAGGATACAGCAGGAAAGATCTAAAATCGACACCCTAACAGCATAATTAAAAGAACTAGAGAAGCAAAAGCAAACAAATTCAAAAGCTAGCAGAAGACAAGAAATAACTAAGATGAGAGCAGAACTGAAGGAGATAGAGACACAAAAAAACCTTCAAAAAATCAATGAATCCAGGAGGCGGTTTTTTGAAAAGATTAACAAAATAGATAGATCTCTAGCCAGACTAATAAAGAAGAGAAGAGAGAAGAATCAAATAGACACAATAAAAAACGATAAAGGGGAGATCACCACTGATCCCACAGAAATACAAACTACCATCAGAGAATACTATAAATACCTTTATGCAAATAAACTAGAAAATCTAGAAGAAATGGATAAATTCCTGGACACATACACCCTCCCAAGTCTAAACCAGGAAGAACTCGAATCCCTGAATAGACCAATAACAAGTTCTGAAATTGAGGCAGTAATTAATAGCCTACCAACCTAAAAGCCCAGGACCAGATGGATTCACAGCCGAATTCTACCAGAGGTACAAAGAGGAGCTTATACCATTCCTTCTGAAACTATTCCAAACAATAGAAACAGATGGACTCTTCCCTAACTCATTTTATGAGGCCAGCATCATCCTGATACCAAAACCTGGCAGAGACACAACAAAAAAAGAAAATTTCAGGCCAATATCCCTAGTGAACATCAATGCGAAAATCCTCAATAAAATACTGGCAAACCGAATCCAGCAACACATCAAAAAGCTTATCCACCACAATCAAGTCAGCTTCATCCCTGGGATGCAAGGCTGTTTCAACACACGCAAATCAATAAACATAATCCATCACATAAACAGAACCAATGACAAAAACCATATGATTATGTCAATAGATGCAGAAAAGGCCTTCAATAAAATTCAACACCCATTAATGCTAAAAACACTCAATAAACAAGGAATTGATGGAACATATCTCAAGATAATAAGAGCTATTTATGACAAACCCACAGTCAATATCATACCAAATGGGCAAAAGCTGGAAGTATCCCCTTTGAAAACTGGCTCAAGACAAGGATGCCCTCTCTCACCACTCCTATTCAAAATAAATAGTATTGGAAGTTCTGGCCAGGACGATCAGGCAAGAGAAAGCAATAAAGCACATTCAAATAGGAAGAGAGGAAGTCAAATTCTCTCTGTTTGCAGATGACATGATAGTATATTTAGAAACCCCATAATCTCAGCCCATAAACTCCTTAAGCTGATAAGCAACTTCAGCAAAGTCTCAGGATACAAAATCAATGTGCAAAAATCATAAGCATTCCTACACACAAATAATAGACAGAGAGCCAAATCATGAGCAAACTCCCATTCACAATCGCTACAAAGATAATAAAATACCTAGGAATACAACTTACAAGGGATGTGAAGGACCTCTTCAAGGAGAACTTCAAACCACTGCTCAAGGAAATAAGAGAGGACACAAACAAATGGAAAAACATTCCATGCTCATGGATAGGAAGAATCAGTATCATGAAAGTGGCCATACTGCCCAAAGTAATTTATAGGTTCAATGCTATTCCCTTCAAGCTACCATTGATTTTCTTCACAGAATTAGAAAAAAACTACTTTAAATTTCATATGGAAGCTGGGCGCAGTGACTCATGCCTGTAATCCTAGCACTTTGGGAGGCCGAGGCAGGTGGATTGCCTGAGGTTGGGAGTTCGAGACCAGCCTGACCAATATGGAGAAACCCCATCTCTACTAAAAATACAAAATTAGCTGGGTGAGGTGGTGCATGCCTGTAATCCCAGCTTCTTGGGAGACTGAGGCAGGAGAATAACTTGAACCTGGAAGGCAGCGGTCATGGTGAGCTGAGATCACGCCATTGCACTCCAGCCTGGGCAACAAGAGCGAAACTCTGTCTCAAAAAAAAAAAAAAAAATTCCTGTGTAACCAAAAAAGAGCCCACATTGCCAAGACAATCCTAAGCAAAAAGAACAAAGCTGGAGGCATCATGCTACCTGACTTCAAAATATACTACGAGGCCACAGTAACCAAAACAGCATGGTACTAGTATCAAAACAGATATATAGACCGATGGAACAGAGCAGAGGCCTCAGAAATAACACCACAAATCTACAACCATCTGATCTTTGACAAATCTGACAGAAGCAATGGGGAAATGATTCCCTATTTAATAAATGGTGTTGGGAAAACGGGCTAGCCATATGCAGAAAACTGAAACTGGACCCCTTCCTTACACCTTGTACAAAAATTAACTTGAATTGGATTAAAGATTTAAACGTAAGACCGAAAACCATAAAAACCCTGGAAGAAAACCTAGGCAATACCATTCAGGACATAGGCATGGGCAATGACTTCATGACTAAAATGCAAAAAGCAATTAAAACAAAAGCCAAAATTGACAAATGGGATCTAACTAACTAAAGAGCTTCTGCACAGCAAAAGAAACTCTCATCCAAGAGAACAGGCAACCTACAGAATGGGGGAAAATTTTTGACATCTACCCATTTGACAAAGAGCTAATATCCAGAATCTACAAGGAACTTAAAAAAAAGTATAAGAAAAAAACAAAAACCCCATCAAAAAGTGGGCACAGGATATGAACAGACACTTTTCAAAAGAAGACATTTATGTGGCCAACAAACACATACAAAAAAAGCTCATCATCACTGGTCATTAGAGAAATGCAAATCAAAACCACAATGAGACACCATCTCATGCCAGTTAGAATGGCAAACATTAAAAAGTCAAGAAACAACAGATGCTGGAGAGGATGTGGAGAAATAGGAATGCTTTTACACTGTTGGTGGGTGTATAAATTAGTTCAACCATTGTGGAAGAAAGTATGGTGATTCCTCAAGGATCTAGAACTAGAAATACCATTTGACTCAGGAATCTCATTACTGGGTATATACCCAAAGGATTATACATCATTCTACTTCAAAGACATGCACACGTATGTTTATTGCAGCACTATTCACAATAGCAAAGACTTGGAACCAACCCAAATACCCATCAATGATAGACTGGATAAAGAAAATGTGGCATATATACACCATGGAATAATATGCAGCCATAAAAAAAGAATGAGTTAATGTCTTTTGCAGGGACATGGATGAAGCTGGAAACCATCATTCTCAGCAAACTAATACAGGAACAGAGAACCAAACACTGCATGCTCTCACTCATAAGTGGGAGTTGAACAATGAGAACATATGCGCACAGGGAGGGGAACATCACACACTGGGGCCTGTCTGGGAGCAGGGGGCAAGGGGAGGGATAGCATTAGGAGAAATACCTAATGTAAATGACGGATTGATGGGTGCAGCAAACCACTATGGCACATGTACACCTAAGTTACAAACCTGCAGGTTCTGCACATGTATCCCAGAACTTAAAGTATAACAACAACAACAAAAAAACTAATGCAATCCTGTCATTTCTGGCAACATAGATGTGCTCAGAGGACATTATGTGAAGTGAAATGTGAAGTGAAATAATCCAGGCACAGAAAGGCAAATATCACATGTCCTCACTCATATGGGGGAGCTAAAAAAGTTGATCTCAAGGTGGTGGAGAGTAGAACTGTGGTCAACAGAGGCTGGGAAGGGTCCTGCAGAGGGGCGAATGAAGAGAGATTGGTTAATGGGTGCAAAAATAGAGTTAGAGAAAAGGAATAAGTTCTGCGTTCAATAGCACAACAGAGTGACCACAGCATTCAATTTATTGTGTATTTCAAAATAGCTAGAAGAGATTTAGAATGTTTCTCACACAAAGAAATGATAAATTTGAGCTGATGGATATCCCAATTACCTTGATTTGATCATTACATATTGTACGCATGTATCAAAATATCAAATGTACCCCAGAAACATATACAATTGTTATGCATCAATAAAACTAATAAACTGTAAAAAAAAAAAAAAAAGAAAACCCTGCAAACAACCAGAATGACCCTCAAACTTATCATGAATAAATTATGGTACAATGGTAAACTGTACAACAATAAAAATGGATCAACTACAGCTATCTGCAATATCGATGAGTCTCACAAGCAATGTGGAGTGAAACAAGATAGTCACAATTCCAAGTTTATAAAGCATATAATGTTCAAACATATGTAAAACAAAACTGTTGGTTAGGGATGCTTATAAGGAAGAAAATCTATAAACAAAAGCAAAGAAATGATTATCACAAAAGTCAGCATGGGGGCTACCCCTAAGATGGAAGGAGGGATATCATCATTGGAGTAGGGAGAGGAGTAGGTTATTAAAGGGCTCTATTTCTTGCCCGGGCTGGTTATTACATGGGTGATAGCTTTATAAGTGTTCTTTAAACTGGCAATTCTCGTCTGAGTGTATCTCTTTTCTTAAAGAAATAGAAAGCAAGGTCACTAGTTGGAAATGATGAGGGAGGGTATATTAAAAGATTTGAGGGAAGAAAGATGATATGAAAGAACCAGGGACACTGGAGAGTGAACAGACTAGAGAAATACAGTATTTTTATCCTATTATTTTATGAAAGCTTTATATAGTTTCTGATTTATTATGCTTTTTCTCTCATATGCAACATTATTTTATATATAACTTTAATGTACTACACTATATGTCGTTATCCCAGTAAAATTATAATGCTATTTAATGTTTAAAAATAAGTTGTAAAAGCAAAATTAAGTCTAAATAAACCATGTAATAATTTGTCATAAAACATTAGTTATTTATTATTTCAACTTGAGCTCTAGAAAAGCTGATGTAGTTTACATTTAGACAAAAATATATATCATGCATATATTGTGTTTTGGGATGGCTTTTTATTCTTTTTCTTTTGACTTTTTATACCAAGTAGCTTTAGTGTTAAATTGTATATTTTATGTCTTTAAACAGATGTAGGTATTTATTACCTCCTTATTTTATTGATCTCAAGTCCTAAAAGTCATTTTTTTAATATCAGAAAATATGCCCACATAAACATCACAAAACTAAACATTAATATTGACATTTGAAATTACTTGAAAACTACTACACCCTTAAATTTTGCTCAGAAGATTTAAGTGGGAAAAGTTGACAAGTCTGTAAAATTTTACAATATTGCCTAGGATTTTATATGAATCAATTTGTATAACTCAATTATTTAAATTATAACATGCTGCAGTTGTAAATATAATATAACGTTTATATTATAATTGAATAGCTTCAAGCTTTGAACATACATAATGTAAAGTTTTTATAAAGGCAAATATAGTAAATTTAAGCAATTATTAGCAATTTAGCTTTAAAATATGCTCTGAGGGGAAAACACACAAACTTTTTCCTTTGCTCTCACATCATGGCAATCAACAAAGAATATTTCCATGTTCAAATGTGTGGAGTTTTCCCACACACTAAGTGAGCAATCAGTTCTGCAGCAAACACAAGCTGGGTGTACTCCAATTCAATTCTGACACAAATCTACCTGGAGATAGCATCCTATCCCACAAGCTGAGGACTAGGTCTCACAAGACTGTTCCCAGGCCCTTCAGACACCAGTCGCAAATCCAGGCCTCCAGAACTTCTGACAGATGGGCTTCAAGTTTGGGTTCACATGACATCCTCTTTGGGTTTGATTAATTTGTCAGAAAGGCTCACAGAACTCAGGGAAATACCTAACGTTGACCAGTTTATTATAAAGGATATTGCAAAGGACAGAGATGAAGAGATGCATAGGGTGAGGTACTGGGGAAGGGGCTCAGAGCTTCCATGCCCTCCTTGGGTCACCACCCTCCAGGAACCTCCATATATTCAGCTATATGGAAGCTCTCCAAACCCAGTCCCTTGGGGATTTTATAGAAGCTCCATTACACAGGTATGATTGATTAAATCATTGGCCACTGGCGATCAACTTAATCTTCCACCCCTCTCCCCTCCCTGGAGGTTGGGAATGAGGCTGTTAAGTCCCAACCCTCTAATGGTGCCTTAGTCTTTCTGGTGACCAGTTCCCATCCTGAAGCAACCAGAGGCTGCCAGCCATCAGTCAATTATTAGCATACAAAAAGATATCACTTTGGAAATTCTAAGGATGTTAGGAGTCGTATGCCAGGAAACAGGATTGAAGAGCAAATATATATTTCACAACATCACATATACCATGTGAGTTTTCATTTTATAATATTCTGTAATAACGGTCCCATTGTCATAGAGATAAAACACAGCCTTTTTTAAAAGAATTCGGATCTACAAACATTGAAGCGAGGAATATTGAAAATTGATGTATGCAATTCACAGATAGTTCAGGGAAAAAATATTCTGTGTGTGTATAGACAGAGTGCACACTTACATAATAAAGCAAATGGGGAAAAACGTTAATAATAGGGGAATTTGGGTAAAGGGTACATGGGTGTTCTTTAAGCTTTATTTATGCTTGCAACATTTTTAAATGTTTGAAATTATTTTTAAATAAGAAGTTAAAATGAAGAAAGGGACATGGATGGACAGAATGTCATAAGTGGAAATCACCAGCGTACTTGGGAGATAAATGCATCTTTTTCCTTTCCTTATGCAGACTCTGTGTTCATACTTCCTTGAATCCACAAGTTGAGTACTGTCCCAACACATCCCGATCTGCAGATGTGGAAATTCATCTTCAGCTCTCCTGGACCAGCCATTTTCTGCCAACCTTGGTGACAAATGCTGTCTGACACCATACCTCCAACAACTGTGTCTTTAATTTCTGTGGCATTCAGTGAGAAGTTCTCACTGCTAGATCTACGACCTGGTAAGACAAATACAGGACAAATTTGGTTCAGTAAGGAGATGCAAGAGGAGGGCATTACTGAGATATCTGTAGGCGGAAACTATAACACATGTCATCTTGGAAATCCTCAAAATCCCAGAGGTGAAACAAATGGGACAGTTATGTATTGTGAATCTGTTTGTGAAGTTTCGGTTCCTGAACTGGTGCTAATAGCAAATATGCCATCAGTAACACAAACTCATCAAATGTTCCAGTTGAAAGTAATTTTTTATTATTATTATTATTATTATTATCAACAGCAGCATCATTATCATTAACACAAAACTAAATCCACTGTAAACTAGTTAAACCATTGTGGAAGACAGTGTGGCGATTCCTCAGGGATCTAGAACTAGAAATACCATTTGACCCAGCCATCCCATTACTGGGTATATACCCAAAGGATTATAAATCATGCTGCTATAAAGACACATGCACATGTATGTTTATTGCAGCACTATTCACGATAGCGAAGACTAGGAACCAACCCAAATGTCCGTCAATGATAGACTAGATTAAGAAAATGTGGCATATATACATCATGGAATAGTATGCAGCCATAAAAAAGGATGAGTTCATGTCCTTTGTAGGGACATGGATGAAACCAGAAACCATCATTCTGAGCAAACTGTCGCAAGGACAGAAAACCAAACACTGTATGTTCTCACTCATAGGTGGGAATTGAACAATGAGAACACTTGGACACAGGATGGGGAACATCACACACTGGGGCCTGTCATGGGGTGGGGGGAGGAGGGAGGGTTAGCATTAGGAGATATACCTAATGTAAATGACGAGTTAATGGGTGCAGCACACCAACATGGCACATGTATACATATGTAACAAACCTGCACGTTGTGCAAATGTACCCTAGAACTTAAAGTATAGTACTAATAAAAAATAAATAAATATATAAATATATAAAAATGAGATAATAGGGCAAAGCTTGCAGTGAGCTGAGATCGCACCACTGCACTCCAGCCTGGGCGACAGTGGGGGACTCCATTTCAAAAAAAAAAAAGAGAGAGAGAGATAATAGGAATACAGGCAAGATAACAACTAAATGGTTCTAAAGGCTGCAATTGGTCTAATGAACTGGGTTATCTGCAGAATGCATTTTAGACTGCTTGTTTGGACGGCAGCAAAGAAGAGTTTTCATGGGCTTTGGAGTTTGACATCCCCGGCCTGCAATCCCAGTGCCTCCACATAAAAGTTGTGAAGCCTAACACAAGTTACTTAATGTCCCTGAAATTCAGTTTCCCTGTCTGCAAAATAGGATACAATGGCTGTCTCAACAGTGTTGCTGGGAAGCTTAAATGAGATAACAGATAGAAAGTTCCTGGCACAAAGGAGGAAGGCAGCCAAAGGCAGCTATTATTGTTTCAGCTGAAAGCTTTATCTCCAAACCTTCAAGCTTTTAAGGTTTATGTGTTAAAATTGCAAAATGTGGTCTCATTAGAGCCATCAGTTGGAACATACTCACACACATGAGGCCAGAGATAGGATGTCCTGTATCCAATTGGAGCCAGGTTGCAAATACTCCCCCCGTCCCTGCACGAAGAGTCCCTTGCTTTGTTCCAGTAGCCCAACCCTGGCACCTTTACACAATCCATTTCCTGCCATTATTTTTATCTGAGCTCTGACACCTATTCTTGGTCTTATGTGATTCCATCCCTACCAAGTCCAGCTGCAAATACCTAATTTGGTGATGAAGCCAATTTGAACACTGAACAAGAGTCTTCTGGGAGGTAAGAGTCAGATGTCATGGGACAGGGCAGCAGAAGCAAAAGTCTGAAGGAAACCTAAGAGCTACTGCCAGCATCACCCCTAAGTGTGTGAGGTGAGCAACCTGTCTTCTCCATACATCCACACTTTCCACCCTGCACCACCACTACCCCACTGTTCCATCCACAGGCCACAATCCTGAGACGGAAGGTGCTTCATCTCCAAATCTGTATTGTTTACTCCAAGGAACTCTAGATCTTGGGATTGTGAATAAGAGGGCGGAAATGAGTGAGTGAAGTGCCTTGGCAGGCTGAAGATGAAGCCAACGGCAGCGGAAGGGCATCAGACTGTTCACTTGCTTCTAAGCATCAGGAGTCAAGAACAGGCCCCACAGGAGCCTCCTAGCCACACTATACATAAAGGAAGTAATACCTGCTCTCTAAGTCAGGGAAAAATGGAGCAGGGTTTCCAGCCACTGCCTTCATGGCCATTCACTTTGGACAGCCCTGCATGCCGTTTCCGTGGAGTTGCTCCTTCTCTGGGGCCAGTGATGCCAAATCCAGCAAAGGAGAAGTCCCCTGGAGCGCTTACAGAAGGGCAACCTAGCAACCTGTCCTTGAGCCAGGAAATGAAAGAGCTATATCAGCAACAGAAAGCTGTGGTTTGGGGGTTAGGTTAAATGGGGTTTTATTTCTCACACTTCCTCGTCAAGCATGGCTTGAAGAAGGAACACATTATGACAGACTCATTTGAAAATCTGCAAAGCTGTGGACTCAGAAGAGTGTACGGAGTCCAGATTCTTTGCATACAGTTCCAAGAAGGACCGCAGGTAGGAACCTGTGCTCTGGAGTTACATTTCATGACAGATATGCCATGGACAGATACACTGATGGCAGGCCCATTTACTTATAATACTTCAGCATCACGTGGTGGTGTTTAGAACAGTGGTTCACGAATCTCTCTACACCTCAGAATCAACTACAGGGCTGGTTAAAACTACAAATCACACTCTTTACCCCTAGTCCTAGTACATCAAAATCTCCCAGGGGTTTAAGGCCCAGGAATCTGCATTTATAACAAGCTCTCCAAAATGATTCTGAGGCAGCCCACTTTTTACTCACTTTAGTTAATAGTATGAGTTCTGGATTCAGAGATTCGGTCCAAATTTTGGCTTCACCTTGTAATTTCAGACAAATCATTTTACCTCTCTGAGACTTGCCTCCCTTGGGGTCACAAAGATCTGTCGAAATTATGTTGCTTTTATAAAACGGGCAGCTTTTTGTAGTATAAAAAAAGTATTTTAAAAAAAAACGAAGGAAAGAAGAGTGCCAAGAAGAGTTTCCTCTTCTGTACAATGGGCACCATAAAGGTTGCCTTCATCTTCCCTCAGCCCTCTCCCCACTACCTCCTCACCCCCTCCCTCAGCACTATCATCACATTGAGACTGCTGTTGAGATGGTTTGAGACTACCTGTGCAAAAATGCTCTTCAGACAATGCTGCAGGGCAAAGAATTAGCATCTAGAGAGCAACATACAGGTGCTAAGTTGGATGCTGTAACTTCTTTGCTGCGGGATACAGTGCAAGACGCTTAACCTCTCTGTCTTTGGCTCAGTTTCTTCATCTGTGAAATGGAGATAACAGTTTTTGCTCACTAATTCTATGCAGTCCCAAGTTGGTCCTCCCATCCTGGCTTTGGTTTTTCTCCGCTATCCCTTAATCTAACAGAATAGAGGAGTGTTGGCAAGGGGCAGCCTTTGAACTCAGATATGTTGACTTGGGAGTGAGCTCTTAGCTCTGCACTTCCTAACTGTACTGGCTGGGTGTTTCAGTCCTTTCCTGTTAAATGGGAACACTGCTACCTACTTCACAGGGCTGCTGAGAAGAAAGGAGACAGGCGCATCCGCACACAGAAAGTACTCAGTAAATGCTCTTCCCCCCTTCCCCCTATACAAAGGGAAGGAACTCTCATTGTTCACTTGGTTTCTGTCCCACCTCGTGTTTCAGGCATCCGGTCTCAAAGCCCGGAGCAGAGCCGAGGCTGAAGGGGATAGGGAGAAGGGAAGCGATGGGGTAGCAGCAAACTCACAGCTGAAAGGGAAATGGGCCTGGTCCGTGCGTCCGAGCTCCACTTGACGCCGCGCCGGCTCCCGTGCCTGTCAGCCTCAGCTCCCGCCCGCCAGCTCCCGAGTCTTGCTAGCAGTAGCGTCGGGGCCAGAGGCTGCTTGGGGAGGCCGCCCCCTCGCCCCGCTGATTGGCCGCGTCGCGCGGCTTGTCACGCTCTTTTGTCTCAAGGAGCAGAGACTGAAAGCAACCGCGGCTGCCCAGAGGTCCGAACTGGAGGATGGGCGCAGCCGTGGCTGCCTTGGGAACCGCGCTGCCTCGACTCGGCTACCCCTCGCTGGGCGATCTTGCGAAGCACTCGCTAAGCCGGGCAGCCCCGGGTCGCTTATCGGCCCAGGAGGCGCCAGCGATCCTGTTCCCCTGCAGAGCTACGGGGACCAGAAGGCGAAACAGAGCTGTCGACGCGGGAGCATACGCTGCCCACCAATGGAGCACAGGTAAAGAAAGAGCGCGCGATTGCCCGGCGCGGAGAGGGGTGGGGGAAGCCCCACCAGGACTGGGCGGCGCCCGGCTTGGAGAATCAGTAACTGCGAGGCAGGGGATGGAGCACTCCCATGGCCTGGTTGCGCTGAGGAAGGAGTTGTGGCTCATCTGGATGCTGCCGACTGGGTAGGATTTAGGATTTGCCTGGATTGAAGTGGGCGGGGGTGTTGTCGGGCGTCGGGGGCAGGTGTTCGGGGAGATGGCGAGGGGCGGGAGAAGACGATCGCAAGCTGTCTTGAACCCCTCTTGCATCTCCTCATCTCTTCCTGGGAAGGAATATGGGGGTGAGAGGTTATCCAATTTCTAGTCCCTTTCTCTCTGGCAGGTCATCAAAGCCGAATCCGAACTTGAATTCTGTGCGGCTGATTGCAGAGCTGGTAGGCCGACGGTTTCCCGGAGGAAATGTACGCGGGGCGGGAGGGCAGGAGGCACTTTGGCTTGTGTTCAGAAGATGGGACAGGGAATTTTCCGCCTGGCGACAGTGGAGGCGGTGGAGGGGAGCTATCAGGTTTTCAGAAGAGGCTGTTTCCAATCCTTCCTTTCCTTCCTTCGCGGCACAGTCTTGAGGCCCTGAGGACTGGGATCTGCGACCCCCAGTGGACAAAAGTCGACTCTACCCCAGAGGCTAATTTTCTCACTGCAGGCACCTGTTGAGAGGCTGCAAGTAAAATAAAGGCGAACGCTAGTTTCCGAGTTCATGTAAGAATCTGAGAAATAACGAGGGTAAACTTTGACAAAGGGGTGTGATTGAGACCTGAGTTCATGAGATTAATGGGTTCTTATTACCTCTTGCGGGGGGAGGTAATAAAGGGGAGGGGCAGGTAGCCTGTGGCGTCCTGACGATTTTTCATGCATTCTTTTTCCGAGAACTAAACATTGTCAACTCTATCTATAGCGCAACTTGCTTCAAGGACAGTAATGATTTTCATTTAATAATTTTCCATTTAAACCCTTTACTACATGGTCATTTCTGTCACTTCTCTTATATTCCTAGGTTTCCCTTTATAAGGATTAGTCAGATCAACATTATATCTCTAACAATGTTCGTTAGCTTTTTCACTCTCATTATAACTAGAGAATTTAATGGAATAAACCAGATTTTATATATATATATATATATATAAATATGTGTGTGTGTGCGTGTGTGTGTGTATAAAATTACTCAACATTCAAGCAGTCTTGAAAAAAGATGGATAGGAGTCACCTTATTTCCCTTCATCAGTTACCAGTGCTCTCTTAACATAATGGAAGAGGCAGGAGGTATTCCCACCTACAACTCAGGATTCCTATATCCTATGGGTTCAGTTGTGTCCCCCCTCCCCACAAAAAAAACACCAAATACATCTATTGGACTCCTGACCCCTCGTCTCTCTCCTACTTGAAGATGGGTTCTTTAGTGGGATACTGAAGTTAAATTACACTGATTAGGGTGGGCTCTAACCCGAAATGGCTAGCGTGCATTGTGCCTATCAAAAGGGGAAATTCAGACAAAGAGACATGCGTACAGGGAGGAAAATGTGAAGTAGCATACAGAGAAGTGGGCCATCTACAAGCTGAGGAAAAATCCCTGGAAGAGATCCTTCCCTCTTGTTACTCAGAAGGAAACAACCCAGCTGACATTTTGATTTGGACTTCCAGCCTCCAGAACTGTGAACAATTAATGTCTGCTGTTTAAGCCACCCAGGTCTGTGGTACGTTGTCGGCTAACAGAGCAAACTAATAGGGATTCTGTTGCCAAACAGATCTGATAGCTACACCTGAAAGAGTGGAAGCAGCTTTGGAACTAGATAATGGATAGAGACTGGAAGTATTTTGACATGCATGGCACAAGAAGCCTAGAGGGCCTTTAGGAGATGGCTGGGGGAAATATGGACACCAAATGCAATTCAAGTGAGGGTTAAGAAAAGAATTATTTGCTGCAGAGAAAGGATCTCTGACTTAGAGAATACATATATCATGATCACCGATATGTTGCTAGAACTATGAGTGTTAAAGGTGCTTGTGGTGAGTTATCAGGCCGAAACTAGGAAGATGTTACTGGAAGCTTGAGGAAAGGCAATCCTAGTTTTACAGTGGCAAAGGATTGGTCTGTATTGTTTTCTTAGTGTTTTTGAGGAAAGTAAAAATTGTAAGTGATGAACTTGCACATGCAGCTGACTTCTATTGTTGGGGCTCAGAGCATGATACCCCAAAATAAAGACCCCAGAAGTAGTCTCAGATGTAAAAGATGTTGTCTGAGGTCCTGGGTCCTCCTGTCTGTCAGCCCTATTCTTCCCGGGGAGCTAACTGTACAGACCAGAATCCCTCTTCCCCAAGGTGGGTCCTAGAAACCAGAAGCCTTTTTTTCTAAAGATAGTCACAAAGCCTAAAAATACTTTTCTAATTTTTCTTCCACCTTTTTTGTGTAAAACTGGCCATAAAGAAATGATCTGACCTACCTTGTTTGACTGCAGGTCACAAGACCCCATTACAGAGAGGGTCCTGCCCCATACCCAGGAAGAAAAAATGTGTGTTCACAGAAGCCAAGCACAGTCTAGACAAACAAGCCCTGCTGGATTAGCATTAGGTCACAGCCTTTTTGTCCCATCGTATTTCTACAGGGCTGTCCATACTTTGTTGAAACTTAGCATATAAATAGACAATTTACCCTGTACCTTTCTGCCTTTGCTCCGAAGGCTGCGGTGTATATATGTTAAATAAATTTGTATGGTTTTTTTTTTTTTGAGACAGAGGCTCGCTCTGTCGCCCAGGCTGGAGTGCAGTGGTGCAAGAAAGAAAGAAAAAGAAAGAAAGAAAGAAAGAGAAAAGATCTACTGCAAATAAAAAAATATATATCATATAGCTTAAGTTGATTTAAAACAAAGGCCTTAAACTAATTTTTAGGGTTTTTTTCTTGAAATGAGCTAATGGCTTGTTTGTGTAAAGCTTTTCCATTAAAATAAAAAATTTAAAAAATCTTGTACATAACACAGTATTGTTGTAGAGCTCATATGAAGCATTTTATATGGTAAAGTCAATTAGCTCCCTAATTGTGGACAAATTAACAGTTGGTTCCTGTTCTTTTGCTATAACATACGTGTGCGCACATGAAGAAATGCTCCTCATCACTGGCCATCAGAGAAATGCAAATCAAAACCACAGTGAGATACCATCTCACACCAGTTAGAATGGCCATCATTAAAAAATCAGGAAACAACAGGTGCTGGAGAGGATGTGGAGAAATAGGAACACTTTTACACTGTTGGTGGGACTGTAAACTGGTTCAACCACTGTGGAAGTCAGTGTGGCGATTCCTCAGGGATCTAGAACTGGAAATACCATTTGACCCAGCCATCCCATTACTGGGTATATACCCAAAGGACTATAAATCATGCTGCTATAAAGACACATGCACACGTATGTTTATTGCGGCACTATTCACAATAGCAAAGAGTTGGAACCAACCCAAATGTCCAACAACGATAGAGTGGATTAAGAAAATGTGGCACATATACACCATGGAATACTATGCAGCCATAAAAAATGATGAGTTCGTGTCCTTTGTAGGGATATGGATGAAACTGGAAACCATCATTGTCAGTAAGCTATCGCAAGGACAAAAAACCAAACACCGCATGTTCTCACTCATAGGTGGGAATTGAACAATGAGAACACATGGACACAGGAAGGGGAACATCACGCTCCGGGGACTGTTGTGGGGTGGGGGGAGGGGGGAGGGACAGCATTAGGAGATACACCTAATGCTAAATGGCGAGTTAATGGGTGCAAGAAATCAACATGGCACATGGATACATATGTAACAAACCTGCACATTGTGCACATGTACCCAAAACCCTAAAGTATAATAAAAAAAAAAAGAAAACAATTTTAATTAATGCAAAAAAAAAAAAAACATACGTGTGCCATCCATGTAGCCCTGGCATCTGTGCAGACACATCAGTTTCAGTTCTACTGTCACTTGGAAGATCAGGTTCAGCATGAGTTTTTGTCAGGTAGCTTTAATACCTGGAGTTTTCTTTCTTCTCTTTTTTACTTAGTTGAAGTTTAAGAGGAAAAGTACCAGTGTTCAGATTTGAACTATCATAGTTTCTATATTCAACAAACTATTTGAAGTATATTGTGTTTTGGTTTGCTCTTGTTTCAAAGTGTATCCAAGTAGGATTCCTGAAATATAGAAATGAAACTTGTAAATAAATGAATGGCTGATAAGTATCCAAAATTAGGGAGATAAATGATTCACTAAACTTAGGAAGCACACCTGGACACATCATAGTAAAGCTACAGCATAATGATAAACAAAGATCATAATAGCATAAAATAGATACATTGCCTATAAACGAGTACAAAATAGACAGCAGACATCTATACATCAACAAATGGAGGCCAAAAAGGAAAAAATAGCTGTCATGCTAGAGTTGCATTCCTAGCCAAACATCATTTATGAAGTAAGCTGTGACAGACGTGCAGGTAGATCGCCCCGAACCCCCTTCAAGGACAGATTTGCTGCTTCAGCTGCTGGGACAGCAGTCGGATGCCAGTCATCAGCCATCAATTCCTTCAGGTATGACTCAAGCTGCAGAAGCTGCCTTGCCCAATGTCACGCACTTGCAGAGACTGACCACATCCAAGGACTGATACAAGAGGAGGCACAAACATCTGGCTTGCTCTGCCCAAGGTGGAATGATTCTGATAGGCCATTTTACCTTCAGAGCTCCCCTTGGGATCCAAAGAGGCTTTGGTTGGGCCTGCAGTATGGATGCACTTCTCTCTGTGCCCACTCCTGCTTCCCTCCCTTCCATTCCTCAGGGGTTAATTCTAAGTACATGTCATGCACACTAAAATCCATCTCAGAGTCTGCTTCCTGTGGATCCCAATCTGAAAAGACATTTCTAACTAGAAAAGTAGCAGTATTTACACCAGTGAACTTCACCTTCAAAGAACGCAGGAAGAACATACTTTAGGTGATGGAAAGTGATCACAAAAAGATAATCTGAGATGCAAGAAGGAATGGTAATGGGCTACATTAGCAAACATGAGTAACAAAAAATCAGAGAATGTGCAGAACCGTTCTCATACTGACAAAGCTTATTTTGGTGACTAAAGAAACTAGATAAGACTAAATAAAGCTACTATGCATCACTCAGATGATGGGAGAATCCAATGACAGCAGCTCACGCCCCTGGAAACATATTTGAATGTCAAAGAGCCAATCCTTTAAGATGGATCACAAATGGCTAACTGGGCCTAAATTCAAATGGAGCCAAGGGGCCATTTGCTGACTAGAGGTCACACATGTACTCTGAGTTCCCAGAAAACCCACATCTCTGTTCAACTTTGGGGCTTCCAGAGCACACCAGAACCAGCCAAGCAGAGCTAGGCTCTATCAACAAATCAGGGATCAGCATCGTTAACCAATCAGAGCTCAGCTGTGCAGGCCTATCAGAACTCAGTGATTTCAATCCTTCATTTGCATAAATGGGCTTTATTAGGGAGTTCAGAGGGAATGAACTTTAAACCCTACCACTCACTATTAAATCCTACCACTCCCTTCAATGCAATTGGTTTCACACCCAAGACAACCTCTCCCAGGATTGCCAAGTATTCACTGGCACAAGTGCTCTGTCCTCCAAATTCCTTTTCAGAGAACTTTTGTTCACACTCCTGTCTCCACTGGCTCAGCCAATGACGGAATTACAGTCTCTGAGCCACAGTCACTGGCCAAAAGTGTATGGAGGTGACCCAGGATGCCTCGGTTTGGATATGATTTGTTTGTCCCCACCCAAAAACACGTTGAAGTGTGATCCCCAATGCAGCTGATGTGGGCAGATCATGAGGGGCAGATCTCTCATGACTGGCTTGGTGCCATTCTTCCAGTAGTGACTTAGCTCTCACTCTGGAGAAACTGGATTCATTCTCTTGGGAATGCGTTAGTTTCCTCCCCTCTAGAGAGGGTTGTTACAGAGCCAGGACATCTCTTGGGTTCTCTTTACACCTGTCCTCTTCCCATTTGACCTTATCTTCTATATTATGAGGCAGCACGGAAGCCCTCACAGGAGCCAGGGCCATGACCCTGTGCTTCCCAGCCTACAGAACCATCCGCTAAATAAACTGCTTTTCCTTATAAATTACGTAGCCTCTGGCATTCTGTTATAGTGACACAAAATGGTTCAAGACTCAGGATGAACGAAGAAGAGCTTATCTGGGCTGTTCCTGCTGGGGCTTAGAGGAGAAAATTGGAGTGTTTGTGTGCTATTTGTTTGTTTGCTTGCATGTTTTAATGATGGCGATTTGAGAATATTAATTCAAGGACTATATGGACATGACACTTGCCTCCTCCATCCAACAAGAGCAGGATTTGATTGCTACAATTTCAAGTAGGATTTGTGTACCCCAATTTGTAGAAAGGCCTGTTTAGAAGTTTATGTGTGTGTGCTTGCCTCACTGGTTTTCTTACCATATTATACCTTTTTAGGTAAAAGAGACTTTTTTCCCCATCGTAATCTGGGACCATTTTACTAACTTCATTGTATTACTAGGAGGATTTGCTTTACCTGAACGGTCTGACAGGGAGCAACCTTGCCAAGACAGGCCATTTTGAATTACACGTCATTGGCGTGCTCAATTACTTCCATTACACTTAATACTCAAGTTCGTAAGTCCTGTCTTTGGTTCAATTGCTACAACTTATTCTGAGGTAGACATATTTGAGAAATGTTTTGCATGTAATATCATAAATCCTTTGAATGTTGAAATGTTTCCATTTTATCAATATATTTTTCCTCCCTAAGAAGGTTGCCTTGAGAATCCATTTTTTAAAGAATTTAGGAATTTTAAAAATACTGTAGCTGTTATGTCTATTTGCGGATTCTAACATTTAGAGCACTTTTTAAAAAAGCATCTAAGTATTGTTAAGAATGCAGTTTTAAATGAGAACACATGGACACAGGAAGGGGAACATCACACACCGGGGACTGTTGTGCGGTGGGGAGAGGGGGGAGGGATAGCATTAGGAGATATACCTAATGTTAAATGACGAGTTAATGGGTGCAGCACACCAACATGGCACCTGTATACATATGTAACAAACTTGCACGTTGTGCACATGTACCCTAAAACTTAAAGTATAATAAAATAAATAAATAAATGCATACATACCTGAAAAAAAAAAGAATGCAGTTTTAATCTTGGTAAATGTTGAGTATTTCTAATTTTTTTAAATCAAAGCTCTTTTCTTTTTGTGTTGTCTGCTTGGAGACTGTGGCTTTGTCATTGTTCCTTATCCCCATTCACTGAAGGGGTTGATCAGAACTGAGGACAGGAGCCAAACAGCCAGGTTCTTTTATGCCCAGGAGCCCTCGGCTGCCGTGTCAGGGAGATCCTGCTCAAGCCAGGGCAGCTTAGCCCAGGATAACAGTAGATTCTGAGATGGGTGAGAAATGGTTCACACGGGGCCATAGTCATTCCTCTGGCATAATGGACTTGGGCTCTGGAGGTCAGGATCTCTTCAAGGAGCATGAGATGAAATTGCCTCTTTGGGAGTTTTCAGTGACACCCTTCAAAGTGCTCATGTGTGACATGGATCAGCTGAGGTGGGGGGCAGATGAGCTTTCTGCCCTGTGGGGCATCTATCTGTGTAACTTTTTCTAGGGAGGCAAGGAGACAGGGTGTTTAGGTAGGCCAAAGTCCACCATGACTGGTTGATAAGACGCCAAGCAACAGGACCATCCAATCACCTTGAACGCTGCGCTGTGTGTCACTTCATCCAATCAGACCTCAAGTTAGCCCATGATGTCAGCCATGCGGTGACTACGGTGACTACAAAAGGCCCTCCCACTGGTGATCAACAGCTTGTCTGTTCCTCCTATCCACTGGCAGCTGCCTCCAAGATGGCTGAGCCTTCCTCTGAGATGACCTCTGACAAAGGCCTGAGCACCAAGGAGCCCAAAGCGGCCAATGCCATGATGGCCCACAAGCAGAAGAAGCACGGGCACTGCCACTCCAGCCACTGCAGGGACAGCTTCGCCACCTATTTTGCCCGGGTGCTGAAGTGGGTTCACGTGGGCCTCAGCCTTTCCCGCGAGGCAGTGGATGTCATAGATTCATTCGTTCATGATATCTTGGAGCACATCGCCACCAAGGCCGGCCACTTGGCCTGCTATACCAAGTGCACCACCATCATCTCCCGCGAGATGCAGACCACCATTCGCCTGATGCTCCCGGGGCAGATGGGCAAGCACGCCATGTCCAGGGGCTCCAAGGCTCTGCTCCGCTACACCAGGAGCAAGTGAGCTGCCTCAGGAGCACCTGAGCACCGAAACCCAAAGGCTCTTTTCAGAGCCACCGCATTTGGCTTGAAAGACCTGTAGCCCACCAAGGGGGGGACCTGCTGGAGGGTGGGGGTGGGTGGCACCCTTTTGATTTGGGGACTGTCGAGGAGGCAGGTGGCCTGTGGCGTCCTGACGATTTTTCATGCATTCTTTCCCCGAGAACTAAACATTATCAACTCTGCTTCAGTCTATATATGTGGTGCAGTTTTTCTTAGGAAAATAATTCATTCCATTTAGTGAGTTTTCATTTAATCACTTTACTACATGCATGATCATTTCTGTCAGTTATATTTCTAAATCACCCTTTATTAGGATCAGTTGGGTCACAATTGTTTTCATAATAAAGTCATTCACCTTATTCTTTGTCAGTCCTCCACACTTATGCAGTATCATTATCCAGAGGGATTTTTTTTGCATTGTATGCAAAATATAAATTACAAAAGCACATATGAGAATCATGAAATTCACAATCAAACTTGTCAACTTATCTTAGGGTAATAGTTTATATTTATCAGGAAGATAGAAACACAGAAATAGGTAAATCAAGTTTTCAAGAAACAATTTCTGTTTCAAGCAACCATTTCTTTTTCATGCTTTTGGAGTCTCAGATTACTATTCCATTTCATTCACGTTTATCCAGTTCTTCTCTTTTAAAGCCTGTAATCTTTCAAGGTTTAGAATAAAAATTTAAGGTGTGCAATTATGCATGGATGGTGGGACTGTCCAATGATAACAGCCCAAGTCCCTGTCTCCGCTAGCACAGCCAATGAGAGACCTGCAGCCTCTAAACCACAGCCATTGGCCCAAAATGTGGGACGGTTGCTGGAACTAAAGCATTAAGATCTTACTTGTGCAATTCAGCCTTGAGGTTGAATAGAAACAGATTCGATTCTTTAGCTATGGCTGTCAGATTGCTCGTTTTTAATCATGGTGATTTAAGGACATGAATCCAGAGCTGGGAGCAGCACATGCGTCTAGCCTCTTGCATCAATTCAAAACAGGACAAAGGGGAAGGGGTGGAGCCAAGATAGCCAAATAGGAACAGCTCCAGTCTACAGCTCCCAGCTTGACAGACGCAGAAGACGAATGATTTCTGCGTTTCCAACTGAGGTACTGGGGCGCATCTCACTGGGGATTGTTGGACAGTGGGTGCAGTGCACTGAGCCTGAGCCAAAGCAGGGCAAGGCATCACCTCACCCAGGAAGCACAAGGGGTCAGGGAATTCCCTTTCCTAGCCAAGGAAAGGGGTGATGGATGGCACCTGGAAAATTGGGTCACTCCCACCCTAATACTGCACTTTTGCAATGGTCTTAGCAAACGGCACACCAGATTATATCCTGTGCTTGGCTCTGTGGGTCCTATGCCCACAGAGCCTAGCCTCGCTCATTGCTAGCACAGCAGTCTGAGATCCAACTGCAAGGCAGCAGCAAGGCTGGGGGAGGGGTGCCCACCATTGCTGAGGCTTGAGTAGGTAAACAAAGTGGCTGGGAAGCTCGAACTGGGTGGAACCCACTGCAGCTCAAGGAGGCCTGCCTGCCTCTGTAAACTCCACCTCTGTGGGGCAGGGCATAGCCAAACGAAAGGCAGCAGAAACCTCTGCAGACTTAAATGTCCCTGTCTCACAGCTTTGAAGAGAGTAGTGGCTCTCCCAGCATGCAGCTGGAGATCTGAGAATGGACAGACTGCCTCCTCAAGTGAGTCCCTGACCCCCAAGTAGCCTAACTGGGAGGCACCCCCCAGTAGGGGCAGACTGACACCACACATGGCTGGGTACTCCTCTGAGACAAAACTTCCAGAGGAACGATCAGGCAGCAACATTTGCTGTTCACCAATATCTGCTGTTCTGCAGCCTCCGCTGCTGATACCCAGGCAAACAGGGTCTGAAGTGGACCTCCAGCAAACTCCAACAGACCTGCAGCTGAGGGTCCTGACTGTTAGAAGGAAAATTAACAAATAGAAAGGACATCCACACCAAAACCCCATCTGTATGTCACCATCATTAAAGACCAAAGGTAGATAAAACCACAAACATGGGGAAAAAACAGAGCAGAAAAACTGAAAATTCTAAAAATCTAAGCACCTCTCCTCCTCCAAAGGAACGCAGCTCCTCACTAGCAACAGAACAAAGCTAGACAGAGAATGACTTTGACGAGTTGAGAGAAGAAGGCTTCAGATGATCAAACTACTCCGAGCTAAAGGAGGAAGTTCGAACCCATGGCAAAGAAGTTAAAAACCTTGAAAAAAGATTAGGTGAATGGCTAACTAGAATAACCAATGGAGAGAAGTCCTTAAAGGACATGATGGAGCTGAAAACCATGGCACAAGAACTATGGGATGAATGCACAAACCTCAGTAGCTGATTAGATCAACTGGAAGAAAGAGTATCAGTGATGGAAGATCAAATGAATGAAACGAAGCAAGAAGAGGAGTTTAGAGAAAAAAGAATAAAAACAAATGAACAAAGCCTCCAAGAAATATGGGACTATGTGAAAAGACCAAATCTACGTCTGATTGGTGTACCTGAAAGTGATGGGCAGAATGGAACCAAGTTGGAAAACACTCTGCAGGATATTATCCAAGAGAACTTCCCCAATCTAGCAAGGCAGGCCAACATTCAGATTCAGGAAATACAGAGAATGCCACAAAGATACTCCTTGAGAAGAGCAACTCCAAGACACATAATTGTCAGATTCACCAAAGTTGAAATGAAGGAAAAAATGTTAAGGGCAGCCAGAGAGAAAGGTCGGGTTACCCACAAAGGGAAGCCCATCAGACTAACAGCTGATCTCTCGGCAGAAACTCTGCAAGCCAGAAGACAGTGGGGGCCAATATTCAACATTCTTAAAGAAAAGAATTTTCAACCCAGAATTTCATATCCAGCCAAACTAAGCTTCATAAGTGAAGGAGAAATAAAATCCTTTGCAGACAAGGAAATGCTGAGAGATTTTGTCACCACCAGGCCTGCCCTAAAAAAGCTCCTGAAGGAAGCACTAAACATGGAAAGGAACAACCGTTACCAGCCACTGCAAAAACCTGCCAAATTGTAAAGACCATCGAGGCTAGGAAGAAACTGCATCAACTAACGAGCAAAATAACCAGCTAACATAATGACAGAATCAAACTCACACATAACAATATTAACCTTAAATGTAAATGGGCTAAATGCTCCAATTAAAAGACACGGACCGGAAAATTGGATAAAGAGTCAAGACCCATCAGTGTGCTGTATTCAGAAGACCCATCTCATGTGCAAAGACACACATAGGCTCAAAATAAAGGGATGGAAGAAGATCTACCAAGCAAATGGAAAACAAAAAAAGGCAGGGGTTGCAATCCTAGTCTCTGACAAAACAGACTTTAAACCAACAAAGATCAAAAGAGACAAAGAAGGCCATTACATGACGGTAAAGGGATCAATTCAACAAGAAGAGCTAACTATCCTAAATATATATGCACCCAATACAGGAGCACCCAGATTCATAAAGCAAGTCCTTAGAGACCTACAAAGAGACTTAGACTCACACACAATAATAATGGGAGACTTTAACACCCCACTGTCAACATTAGACAGATCCACGAGACAGAAAGTTAAAAAGGATATCCAGGAATTGAACTCAGCTCTGCACCAAGCAGACCTAATAGACATCTACAGAACTCTCTACCCCAAATCAACAGAATATACATTCTTCTCAGCACCACACCACACCTATTCCAAAATTGACCACATTGTTGGAAGTAAAGCATTCCTCAGCAAATGTAAAAGAACAGAAATTATAACAAACTGTCTCTCAGACCACAGTGCAATCAAACTAGAACTCAGGATTAAGAAACTCACTCAAAACTGCTCAACTACATGGAAACTGAACAACCTGCTCCTGAGTGACTACTGGGTACATAACAAAATGAAAGCAGAAATAAAGAAGTTCTTTGAAACCAATGAGAACAAAGACACAACATACCAGAATCTCTGGGACACATTCAAAGCAGTGTGTAGAGGGAAATTTATAGCACCAAATGCCCACAAGAGAAAGCAGGAAAGATCTAAAATTGACACTCTAACATCACAATTAAAAGGACTAGAGAAGCAAGAGCAGACACATTCAAAAGCTAGCAGAAGGCAAGAAATAACTAAGATCAGAGCAGAACTGAAGGAAATAGAGACACAAAAAAACCCTTCAAAAAATCAATGAATCCAGGAGCTGGTTTTTTGAAAAGATCACCACAATTGATAGACCGCTAGCAAGACTAATAAAGAAGAAAAGAGAGAAGAATCAAATAGACGCAATAAAAAATGATAAAGTGGGTATCACCACCAATCCCACAGAAATACAAACTACCATCAGAGAATACTATAAACACCTCTACGCAAATAAACTAGAAAATCTGGAAGAAATGGATAAATTCCTGGACACATACACCCTCCCAAGACTAAACCAGGAAAAAGTCGAATCTCTGAATAGACCAATAACAGGCTCTGAAATTGAGGCAATAATTAATAGCTTACCAACCAAAAAAAGTCCAGGACCAGATGGATTCACAGACAAATTCTACCAGAGGTACAAGGAGGAGCTGGTATCATTCCTTCTGAAACTATTCCAATCAATAGAAAAAGAAGGAATCCTCCCTAACTCATTTTATGAGGCCAGCATCATCCTGATACCAAAGCCTGGCAGAGACACAACCAAAAAAGAGAATTTTAGACCAATATCCCTGATGAACATCGATGCAAAAATCCTCAATAAAATACTGGCAAACTGAATCCAGCAGCACATCAAAAAGCTTATCCACCATGATCAAGTGGGCTTCATCCCTGGGATGCAAGGCTGGTTCAGCATACGCAAGTCAATAAATGTAATCCAGCATATAAACAGAACCAACAACAAAAACCACATGATTATCTCAATAGATGCAGAAAAGGCCTTTGATAAAATTCAACAGCCCTTCATGCTAAAAACTCTCAATAAATTAGGTATTGATGGGACGCATCTCAAGATAATAAGAGCTATTTATGACAAACCCACAGCCAATATCACACTGAATGGGCAAAAACTGGAAGCATTCCCTTTGAAAACTGGCACAAGACAGGGATGCCTTCTCGCACCACTCCTATTCAACATAGTGTTGGAAATTCTGGCCAGGGCAATCAGGCAGGAGAAAGAAATAAAGGGTATTCAGTCAGAAAAAGAGGAAGTCAAATTGTCACTGTTTGCAGATGACATGATTGTATATCTAGAAAACCCCATCATCTCAGCCCAAAATCTCCTTAAACTGATAAGCAACTTCAGCAAAGTCTCAGGATACAAAATCAATGTGCAAAAATCACAAGCATTCCTATACCCAATAACGGACAAACAGAGAGCCAAATCATGAGTGAACTCCCATTCACAACTACAACTAAGAGAATAAAAAACCTAGGAATCCCACTTACAAGGGATGTGAAGGACCTCTTCAAGGAGAACTACAAACCACTGCTCAAGGAAATAAGAGAGGACACAAACGGAAAATCACTCCATGCTCCTGGATGGAAAGAATCAACATCTTGAAAATGGCTATACTGCCCAAAATAATTTATAGATTCAATGCTATCCACATCAAGCTACCAAAGACTTACTTCACAGAATTGGAAAAAACTACTTTAAAGTTCATATGGAACCAAAAAAGAACCCACATTGCCAAGTCAATCCTAACCCAAAAGAACAAAGATGGAGGCATCACGCTACCTGACTTCAAATTATACTACAAGGCTACAGTAACCAAAACAGCATGGTACTGGTACCAAAACAGATATATAGACCAATGGAACAGAACAGAGCCCTCGGAAATAGTGCCACATATCTATAACCATTTGAACTTTGACAAACCTGACAAAAACAAGAAATGGGGAAAAGATTCCGTATTTAATAAATGGTGCTCAGAAAACTGGCTAGCCATATGGAGAAAGCTGAAACTGGATCCCTTCCTTACACCTTATACTAAAATTAATTCAAGATGGATTAAAGATTTAAATGTTAGACCTAAAACCATAAAAACCCTAGAAAAAAACCTAGGCAATACCATTCAGAACATAGGCATGGGCAAGGACTTCATGTCTAAAACACCAAAAGCAATGGCAACAAAAGCCAAAATTGACAAATGGGATCTAATTAAACTAAAGAGCTTCTGCACAGCAAAAGAAACTACCATCAGAGTGAATAGTCAACCTACGGAATGGGAGAAAATTTCTGCAATCTACTCATCTGACAAAGGGCTAATATCCAGAATCTACAATGAACTCAAACAAATTTACAAGAAAAAAACAAACAACCCCATCATCAAGTGGGCAAAGGATAGAACAGCCACTTCTCAAAAGAAGACATTTATGCGGCCAAAAGACACATGAAAAAATGCTCATCATCGCTGGCCATCAGAGAAATGCAAATCAAAACCACAATGAGATACCATCTCACATCAGTTAGAATGGCGATCATTAAAAAGTCAGGAAATAACAGGTGCTGGAAAGGATGTGGAGAAATAGGAACACTTTTACACTGTTGGTGGGACAGTAAACTGGTTCAACCACTGTGGAAGTCAGTGTGGCGATTCCTCAGGGATCTAGAACTGGAAATACCATTTAACCCAGTCATCCCATTACTGGGTATGTACCCAAAGGACTATAAATCATGCTGCTATAAAGACACATGCACATGTATGTTTATTGCGGCACTATTCACAATAGCAAAGACTTGGAACCAACCCAAATGTCCAACAACGATAGACTGGATTACGAAAATGTGGCACATATACACCATGGAATACTATGTAGCCATAAAAATGATGAGTTCATCTCCTTTGTAGGGGCATGGATGAAACTGGAAAACATCATTCTCAGTAAACTATCGCAAGGACAAAAAAGCAAACACCGCATGTTCTCACTCATAGGTGGGAATTGAACAATGAGAACTCATGGACACAGGAAGGGGAACATCACAGTCGGGGGACTGTTGTGGGGTGGGGGGAGGGGAGAGGGACAGCATTAGGAGATATACCTAATGCTAAATGACGAGTTAATAGGTGCAGCACACCAACATGGCACATGGATACATATGTAACAAACCTGCACATTGTGCACATGTACCCTAAAACTTAAAGTACAATAAAAATAAATAAATAAATAAAACAAAAACAAAATTTGATTGACATATCCATCACCTATTGTTCACTTACCTGTTGTTTTTCCTGATGAGACATTCCAAATATATAATATGTTATTAGTTAGTTTGAAATCTATGATACTTTATTATTGACTACAGCCACCCTAGTGTGCAATAAATATCAAAAAAAAAGGGGAAAGGTAGGCAATTTAAAAAATTAAGATGACTGCTTTTTGCTCAAGCAACTTGAATGTTAATATTTATTTTAATGTTTTCTAATTTCCATTGTGTTTTCTTCATGGCCTTAGTACTTTTTGTTGATTTATTAATATATACATGTATTGCTTTATCTCAAAGCAGTTGGAGATTTTCCATTTTTAAAAAATTGATTTGTAGTTTTTTACCTCTGTGGAAAGGAAATAAACTTTGTGAATCTATTCTTGAAATTTGTTGATTTGCTTCAAAGCCCAATATTTCATCAGTTTTCTTAAATGTTCCACTCACTGTTTAAAAATAAAATTAAATAACCCTTTTATAATAATGCAGGAACCTGTAAATGATATTTTGAAAAAAAAGTTTTCTGTGTAGTAATTTGTAAGAGAGCGACTTTGTTCCAGTGTGTAGTTGGCAAACCACAGAGACACAGCCTTTGGTGTAAAATAAAGATGTGTTCCAAAGAACAAAGGAAGAATTCAAGTTTTATAGCAAAATTTCCTTCCCAGGTTCCCTTTCAGGTAGGTTTGTGCAAAATGAAGGATTCCGACTCATTTAGTTTTGATGGATGATAGAACTGAGCCCTGATTAGTTGAGACAGTTGAGCCTTGATTGGTTGAGGCCAGTGAGCTCTCATTGGTTGGTTCAAGTGAGCTCTGGAAGTTTTGCAGTTTGTTCTGTTATTAGTCTCTTACCTTTGTGTGTGTGAGTTCTGACTGGTTGGTTCGAGTAAGCTCTGGAAGTCTCACAGTTTAGTCTGTTATTAATTTATTACCTTTGTGTTTGTCCGTGTGTGTGTGTGTGAGTTCTGACTGGTTGGTTCGAGTAAGCTCTGGAAGTCTCACAGTTTAGTCTGTTATTAATTTATTACCTTTGTGTTTGTCCGTGTGTGTGTGTGTGTGTGTGTGTGTGTGTGTGTGATGAGAGCACATAAAATCTATTCTCTTAGCAAATTTTTAACATACAATACAATATTATTAACTACAGCTCTACTCTTGTAGAAATCTCTAAATTTATTTATCCTGCAAAACTACAAATTTGCACTCTTTAATCTACATCTCCCCATTTCCTGCCACCCCTCTCCATCCCTGCTAACCACCCTTCTATTTCTGTGTGTTTGACTTTTTTTCTTAGATCTTACATATAAGTGAGATACAGCATTTTTCTTTCTGTGATTGGCTTATTTCACTTTATAAACCTGGAGGTTTATTCTCCAGGTTCATCCATATTGTCATAATGGCATTATACCCTTCTTTTCTAAGGTCGAATAATATCTTAATGTGTGTGTATATATCTATGTCTATATACAGATATAGATGTCACAACTTTTTATCAATTCATACATCTATGAGCACTGAGGTTGCTATTGCGAATAAAGCCACAATGAACGTGGCAGTACAGATATGGCCTGAAAAGATCTACAAAGCCAAGCAGATAATTTGAATAAGTAGAGTGGACCAAGCCTGTTTTGCTCCCTTCTAGGACGGCAGCATGTTGGAGTACAAATGAAACATCTGTAAATATTTGAATAATGTTTTTATTGGCTCTGTGTGTATGATGAATGATTCTCCTGCACTGCTCCCCCACCTCTAACCACAAAATAATTACCAGCATCCATTGGAATGCACGTATTATCCTAATCACTGGGTTTTGACCAGTCTAGGTACTCCACTAAAGATATTTCCTTTCCTTGACTCCAGAAGAGAAACCATATGATTTTTGGGCAAAGGGGTTTGAACAGAACTTTGGAGATGAAGGTGGGCTATGGGTTAAAAGTGTAACATGATGCAATACTCAAAATGTGGTGTACATGCCTCTTCAAGTAGATGAGATAGTTTTAAGTGGTACACAGATTTGTAAGGAATTTTTTATTTGTATAAATATAAGAGGTACAGGTGCAGTTTTGTTACATGGATATATTGCACAGTGAAGTCTGGGCCTTCAGTGTAACCATCACCCAAATAGTGTACATTGTACCCATTAAGCAATTTCTGATCCTTCACCCTCCTCCCGCCCTTCCAAGTCTCCAATGTTTATTATTCCACACTCTATGTCCACGGAGGTACACAGATTTTTAAAAGAGTTTATGCAGTTTAGTGTGAATTAAAAATATGTCAATAACATGTTATCTGTGAAACCATAGATATTATTGCTTACAAAATACAAAAAAGTTATTTAAAATCAGTTAATTAAAATAGCTTTCTTAAATAATTGTATAGGTGATATGCACATATGGCAAAAAAGGATCAAACTGTTAGTGGAATGACTAGTTAACATGTTGTCAAAATGCCTAGGAATCAGACAAACCTGGTTCAAACCTCACCCACCAATTACTAGCCATGTGACTTTGGGCAAGTAACCTAATTTCTCTGAGTCTCAGGGTAAAATAAGAATAATAACAGTACCTGCTACACTGGGTTGTTGTTAAGCTTAAGTGAGGGGGGCATTATAGTGTAGTGATGGGGTGCACAAAATCTAAAGCTAGATGCCCTGGTTTCAAATCCAAGCTCTACCACTTACCAGCTAAGTGATGTTGAGCAACTTACTTAACTTTTATGTGCCTTAATTTTCCCACCTGTAAGTGGGATTATTACGAGGGTTGTATGAGTTAATACCTTTGGAGTGCTTAGAAACATTCTAGCATATATTAAGTGTTCCTTGGAAACAATCCTGGTGTAAGCATTATGTGTTTGTTAGATTAAAAATCAACGTGTAGTCTGAACACGGTGGCTGACCCCTATAATCCCAGCACTTTGGGAGGTCAAGGTGAGAGGATCGCTTGAGCCCAGGAGTTCAAGATCAGCCTGGGCAACATAGCAAGGCACTGTCTCTACAAAAAATTGAAAAAGTAGCCAGATGTGGTAGTGCACACTTGTAGTCACAGCTACTCAGGAAACTGAGACAGGAGGATTGCTTGAGCACAGGAGTTTGAGGCTGCAGTAAGCCATGATTGTGCCACTGCATTCCAGCCTGGGAGACAGAATGAGACCCTGTCTCAAGAAAAGAATAACAATAAAAAATAAATGTCTACACATCTCCCAAAATTTAGCAAGTTCTCATGAAATGTAACCCATTGATGTTACTTTGGATTTCCAACACCAAAAAGAAATAAATATACAATCAGCATTTGATTAAGAGGCAGCATTTAATTGCTCAGCATACACAGAGAACTAGCAAACTCCAGCACCTCTCTGCAGTAGGAATTAAAAACAAATCTCATGGAAGCTGGGTCTTCTTCAAGGACTATCAGGAGTGAGATTAGAGAGAAGCCCCAAGTTATCTTTCTGTATCCTGCTAAGGTAAGTGTGGGCCATTTCAATTTACAGATGAGGAAATTAGGTCTCAGAGAAATTAAGCAAGCTGTCCAATGTTATGAAGCATATAAATGATAAAGCTAGATGGTATGCTACCTTTATGGAAGAACCTACATCCCAAGCAGAGGAATTTAGAGTTTATCCAGTGAAGTGGGGAGATAAAATGTGTATTTTATGGAAATTAGTACGGTAGAGGTATAATGATGATGAGAGTAACATAACAACAATATCATTAGTTGAGATTCTACCACTATTATTGGATATCTCTGAAACATTCTTAGATATCCAGTCTTAAAAAAACTCTCCTGTGATACCACATCTCACTTTTGCTACTTACTGACCAGTATCCATTTTCTGTTTTTAATTCAAACTTCTTTGAAAGAGTACTCTGTTTACATGTCCATTTCTCATCACCCACTCACTCCTCAAAAGACTGAAGTTTGGCTTTTATTCCCCAACCCATCCCTATCCCCCAACACATACTCCAACAAATCTACCCTCATCAACCCTCAGATACACACATACCTTGAACATATTGTGGGTTCAGTTCCAGACGACTGCAATGAAGTAAATTATCACAATAAAGTAAGTAACACAAATTTTTTAGTTTCCTAGTACATATAAAAGTTATATTTACTCTATACTGTAGTCTCTTAAGTATACAATAGCATTATGTCTAAAAAACATATGTAACTTAATTTAAAAATACTTTGCTGCTAAAAAATGCTAATGATCATCTGAGCCTTTAATGAGTTGTAATCTTTTTGGTGGAGGAGGGTCTTCCTTTGATGTTGATGGTTGCTGACTGATAAAGATGGCAGTTGCTGATGGTTGGGGTGGCTGTGGCAATTTCTTAAAATAAAACAGCAATGAAGTTGGCCACATCAATTGACTCTTCCTTTCATGAAAGATTTCTCTGTGGCATGTGATGCTGTTTAATAGCATTTACCCACAGTAGAACTTCTTTCAAAATTAGAGTCAGTGCTTTCAAACACTGACACTGCTTTATCAACCAAATTTATGTAATATTCTAAATCCTTTGTTGTCATTTCAACACTATTCACAGCACCTTCACCAAAAGTAGATGCCATCTCAAGAAACTACTTTGCTCATCCATAAGAAACAACTCCTCCATGCTCATGGATAGGAAGAATCAATATTGTGAAAATAGCCTTACTGCCCAAAGTAATTTATATATTCAATGCTATCCCCATCAAGCTACCAGTGACTTTCTTCATAGAATTGGAAAAAACTACTTTAAAGTTCAAATGGAACCAAAAAAGAGCCCGCATAGCCAAGACAATCTTAAGCAAAAAGAACAAAGCTGGAGGCATCACGCTAACTGTCTTCAAACTATACTACAAGGCTACAGTAACCAAAACAGCATGGTACTGGTACCAAAACAGATATATAGACCAATGGAACAGAACAGAGGCCTCAGAAATAACACCACACAACTACCATCATCTGATCTTCGACAAACCTGACAAAAACAAGAAATGGGGAAACGATTCCCTATTTAATAAATGGTGTTGGGAAAACTGGCTAGCTATATGTAGAAAGCTGAAACTGGATCCCTTCATTACACCTTATACAAAATTTAACTCAAGATGGATTAAAGATTAAAATGTAAGACCTAACACCATAAAAACCCTAGAAGAAAACCTAGGCAATACCATTCAGGACATAGGCATGGGCAAAGACTTCATGACTAAAACACCAAAGGCAATGGCAATAAAAGCCAGAATTGACAAATGCGATCTAATTAAACTAAAGAGCTTCTGCACAGCAAAATAAACTATCATCAGAGTGAACAGGCAACCTACAGAATGGGAGAAAATTTTTACTATCTACCCATCTGACAAAGGGCTAATATCCAGCATCTACAAATAACCTAAACAAATTTACAAGAAAAAACAACCCCATCAAAAAGTGGGCTAAGGACATGAACAGACACTTCTCAAAAGAAGATATTTATGCAGCCAACAGACATATGAAAAAATGCTCATCATCACTGGTCATCAGAGAAATGCAAATCAAAAACACAATGAGATACCATCTCACACCAGTTAGAATGGAGATCATTAAAAAGTCAGGAAGCAACAGATACTGGAGAGGATGTGGAGAAATAGGAATGCTTTTACGCTGTTGGTGGGAGTGTAAATTAGTTCAACCATTGTGGAAGACAGTGTGGTGATTCCTCAAGGATCTAGAACTAGAAATACCATTTAACCCAGCAATCCCATTACTGGGCATATACCCAAAGGATTATAAATCATTCTATGATAAAGACACGTGCACACATATGTTTATTGTGGTGCTATTCACAATAGCAAAGACTTGGAACCAACCCAAATGTCCATCAGTGATAGACTGGATTAAGAAAATGTGGCACATATACACCACTGAATACTATGCAGCCATAAAAAAGGATGAGTTCATGTCCTTTGCAGGTTAATGGATGAAGCTGGAAACCATCATTCTCAGCAAACTATCACAAGGACAGAAAACCAAACACTGCATGTTCTCACTCATAGGTGGGAATTGAACAATGAGAACACATGGACACAGGGTGGGGTCATCACACACTGGGGCCGGTCAGGGGATGGGGACCTGGGGGAGGGATAGCATTAGGAGAAATACCTAATGTAAATGATGAGTTGATTGGTGCAGCAAACAAACATGGCACATGTATGCCTATGCAACAAACCTGCATGTTATGCAGATGTACCCTAGAACTTAACGTATAATAATAATTTTTTAAAAAGAAACAGCTCCTCATCCATTCAAGATTTATCAAGAGATTGCGGAAATTCTGTCACATCTTCAGGCTACACTTCTAATTCTAGTTCTCTTGCTATTTCCACCACATCTGCAGTGACTTTCTCCACCGAAGTCTTGAAACCCTCAAAGTTATCCATGAGAGTTCGAATCAACTTCTTCCAAACTCCTGTAAATGTTGATATTTTGACCTCCTCCCATAAATCATGAAAGTTCTTAATGGCATCTAGAATGGTGAATCCTTTCCAGAGGTTTTCAATTTTCTTTGCTCAGATCCATGAGAGGAATCAATATCTGCAGCAGCTATAGCCTTATGAAATGTATTTCTTAAATAGTAAGACTTGAAAGTCAAAGTTACACTGTGATCTATGGGCTACAGAATGAATGCTGTGTTAGCAGACATGAAAACAACATTAACCTCGTTGTATATCTTCGTCAGAGCTCTTGGGTGACTAGGTACTTTGTCAATGAGCCATAATATTTTGAAAGGAATCTTTTTTTCTAAGCAGTAGGTCTCAGTAGTGGGCT
The DNA here is from genome assembly GCF_028878055.3 of Symphalangus syndactylus. Classification (NCBI taxonomy): domain Eukaryota; kingdom Metazoa; phylum Chordata; class Mammalia; order Primates; family Hylobatidae; genus Symphalangus; species Symphalangus syndactylus. Next base: position 107,958,004 of record NC_072447.2, on the reverse strand, counting down.
TAAAATATTCAGTAAATTATGCTGTAAACAAATGTACTATCATCCAGGCCTTGTTGTTTCATTTCTAGAGCACAGACAGCATAGATTTGGCATAATTCTTAAGGGCCCAAGGATTTTCGGAATGGTCAATAAGAATTGGCTTCAAATTAAAATCACCAGCTGCATTAGCCTCTAACAAGAAGGTCAGCCTGTCCTTTAAGTCTTTGAAGCCAGGCATTGACTTCTCCTCTCTATCTGTGAAAGTCCTAGATGGCATTTTATTCCAATATAAGGCTGTTTTGTCTGCATTGAAAATTTGTTGTTTCGTGTAGCCACTTTCATCAATTATCTTAGCTAGATTCTCTAGATAACTTTTTGCAACTTTTACATCAGCACTTGCTGCTTCACCTTGCACTTTTATATTATGAAGATAGCTTCTTTCCTTGAACCTCATGAACCAGCCTCTGCTGGCTTCCAACTTTTCTTCTGCAGCTTCCTTATCTCTCTCAACCTCTGCAGAATTGAAGAGAGTTAGGGTCCTGCTCTGGGTTAGGCTTTGGCTTAAGGGAATGTTGCAGCTTGTTTGAATTTCTATGGAGACCACTCAAACTTTTTCCATATGGGCAGTAAGTCTGTTTTGCTTTCTTACCATTCACGTGTTCACTGGAGTAACACTTTCAATTTCCTCCACAAACTTTTCCCTTGTGTTCACAACTTGGCTAACTGTCTGGTATAAGAGGCCTAGCTTTTAGCCTATGTTAGCTTTCAACTTTCCTTCCTCACTAAGCTTAATCATTTCTAGCTTTTGATTTAAAGTGAGAGATATGTGACTATTCCTTTCACTTGAACTCTTAGAGGCCACCATAGGGTTATTAATTAGCCTAATTTCAATATTGTTGTGTCTTAGGGAATAGGGAGGCCTGATTTAGCCTGCCGTCTTATGTGGGCACAGTTCATGGTACCCCAAAAGAATTACAATAGTAACATCAAAGATCACTGATCACTACAACAGGTATAATAATAGTGAAAAAGTTAGAAATATTTCAAGAATTATCAAAAGGTGACACAGAGACACAAAATGAGCACATGCTGTTGGAAAAATGTCACTGATAGACTTGTTTGATGCAGAACTGCTCCAAGTCTTCAATTCGTAAAAAACACAGTATCTTCCAAGTGCAATAGAGTGAAGTGCAATAAAATGAGATATGTCTGTATTTACCACCAAGTACTAGGTAGGCACCATTCTAAATTATATATCTATGTCCTCATTTAGTCCTCACAATACCCATGAGATAGGTAACATTATTTCCATTTTACAGATGAGGAAATAGACCCAGAAAAGTTAAGTAACTTGCTCAAAATCACAGAGCCTTAAGGCAGAACTTTTGGCCAAAATGTATGTCTTACTGTCAATTTATGGCCACTGTGCTGACATATTGTCAGATTGCCTGGTGTCCTACATTCATAAGACTTGTTTCTGAAAGAATCTCGCAAACCAAAGATTGGTAAATTTGATTTCCATTATGGGAAAGAGGATGGAATGTGAAATAAAAACCAATATTTATTTGCTTATATTTGTATACAGAAACTCTGGAAAGATAAACAATAAACTATTAGGCTGTGCTGTCCAATATGGTAGACACTAGTCATGTGTGGCTCTTGAGCACTTGACATGTGCCTAGTGCAACTGAGAAAGTGACTTTTTAATTTCAAAAAATTAAATTACATAGCCATCTGTGGCTGCTAGCTACTGTATTGGACAGTGCCAATATAGAACATTTGATTATCAGAAATTTCTATTGGACAGTGCTGCTATAGAGAGCCGGGGGAAATGGTGTATAGGGGCAAGGGTGATAGTGAAATTTTTATGTATGTATATATTTTTACCTTTAATTTGGACTTCTGGATCATGTATATATATATATATTATTTCTTCAATATTCTGATTAAAGTATTATCATTAGTGCTTAAGCAAACATTATGTATTGGAGAGAAACCAGCATGATATTTCAAGTGGAAACGTATTTCTTTAAAAAAACAATTTTAACATTTATTTTAGATTCAGGGGATATATGTGCAGGTTTGTTGCATGGGTATATTGCATGCTGCGGGTAGGATATAATAACCCTCTCTTCTGACCTTTGCTAAGGCTAACCTGCCTGCCTATTTTGACCTGCATTTCCTTGTTCTCACTTTCCCTGACTCTGTACCTTGGCTACTGACACAGACCTCAGGCTCACTTTGTTTTGAAATATGACATGTTTGTGTGTGCTTTCTCCCACCTAACTCTTGACGCTTTCTTACACAGGAGTGCACACATGCTTCTGTCTTCACATATGCACAGCTGAAGATGAGATGATTTCTCTGCTCCACAGTTGGGAAGGGGGATTAGACAGCAGAGAAGATGGAGAAGACAAAAGGGCTTGTGAAAAACTGCAAGTCAATATTTCTTTGGTCAGGCAGTTACCACACATGAGCACTGGCTGCCAAGCAGGAGTAGCCACCCCTCTGTTTCAGGCAGTAATTGCCATGTGAGACTATGATGGTTGTCCAGATATTCTGATTATTCAAGTAAAGCTGGAAATTTAGATTTATGTTTGATCCCTCACATCTTTAAATGCAGGCAACTAATTAAAATTAAAAGAAAACCTTCTGTCCAACATTTTGCAATCTCCAAATTATTGAAATTTTTGAAAAGCAGCTGATGCGTTTTTACATCAAAGGTAATTCTTACCATTTTTACTTTTTCACAATGGAAATAGATTTTTTTCTGATTATAAAAACACACATTCATTTTTAAACTTACCTATATTCACACTACCCCAAGAAACCATTTTTAAACTTTTTGTGTCTCCTTGTTGTTTTTCTACTTACTGGGAGGATGCCATGTGCACATCCCAATAGACAGAAAATTTCACATTTTTAATGTGAAAATTTTACAATAGTTGTTTACTCACATTAGTAGTTATGCATCTACATTATTATTTTTAATAGCTACATGGTATTCCATTGTGTGGTTGACACATTATTAATCCAATTCTCTATTGATGGATATTTAGGTGTTTATAATTTTTCATTATTAAAAACAATACTGGAATACACATTCATAACCACTTTTAAAAACATGTTCACTATATAAGATGGAGGGAGAAATTTTATCATAGAAGTTTTGTTTTTCAGAGTAGGAAAACCTGGGATTCAGTACTAGGATCCATCTTAGTTCATACTTTTATAAAAGGCATGGATGACAGAGAACATACCAGTTTTGCAGTAGATTTATTCAAGTAAACTATGACAAGTCAGCAGTGAAAAACTGCAAAAACAAGCAATGAGTGGTCAGGAAAGTGTAAGATGAACCTCAATGTGGAAAAGTATAGTAATGCATTTAGAGAAACATGTGCCAAACTATATAAAGAGTATTATCAGATTATTACATAGCACTGCTTGCTGCCACACCAGAGAAATGATTCTGTCTCGATGGGTCAATTCTTAGATCGTTTAATTATCTGTCATCGAAAATGTAGCAAACTTGACAGCAGTAATATATACTATAAATGCGCAATAGCAAGAGCATTAAGCGCTGAACTAGAAATCGTATCTGAATGTAGACTGAGCTCAGCTGCTTACTGTGATTTTGAGAAAATTGATTAGCCCCTCTGTGTCTCAGTTTTCATATCTGTTTAATACTTTGTTGTCGTAGTGATTATGAAGACCCAATAAACTATACATAAATTTGTTTGCTTAAAGAATATGATCATATTTGTTAAAGCCTCTCAGGAAAGGTGCAGCAAATAGATCCACTCTACCTATAGAGTTTTGAGCAGACAAGTAAGTCAAGGCCAGGTCTGACAAATTTTGCCAGTAAATATGAAACTAGCCCTTTTCAGATTTAGAAAGTTTACTACATACATAACACAGTGAAAGGAAGAGTAGCCAAAGGAACAAGCTCCCCGTGGTCCTGGTCCTACACACCAGGGTAGCCAAAACCAAAACAAAGGGGGCCATTGGAAGTTTGCATCTTGAGTTGTGGGACACCCTATTGCCGAGGAGCCAATGCTATGCAGCAGTTAAGCAGTTTTATAACCTGTAGTTGTACCCCAAGGGGACAAGACAGAAAGCTTCATATCTTACCAAAACTCAGAAGGCAATGAGAAACTGTCTCATGACAGCCTCCTTGGTAAGTAGGAAGAAGAGTGGGAGATGGCCTCAAGCATCCCATGTTCTCATGTTTTAGGAGAATCACAAGGTGTTCTGCCAAGACTCAGATTAGCTGCAGTTCAAGTCTTTCCCCTGTGGCCTACTGGACAAATTTGCATTTGCCCTGCATGGTCACTAAGGCACCAAAATGGAGCCATTCTCTTACCTAGGACAAATATTTTTCTACTGCTTGACCGAGGCTGATGAGAGGAGTTAACTAACTTGCCTTAGGTAGACAATGAGGGATGGGTCCCTGGAGAGCCCCTGACCGATAGGTCAGTGCCTCATCCCCACATAACACAAAAAACAGCCTGAGAAAAAAATCAAATTGCAGGCACCAATAAGCAAACTGTCACAGGTGGCTGTTCCTGGAGACATGCCCATAGCTACGCAGATAGGAGAACCTCCAGCCCATTTAGATAAAAACTTACAAAAACTTCCGACCCCCTCAGATAAAGAAAGAAGGCCTGACATAGAAATGCCTTTGTCCTTTATGTAATCAACAGGCTCCCAGGAAAACGTTTCTTCTCCTTTTCTGGGCATGAACACAGTGGGTCCAGTGGACTCTTTCCTTTCCTTTTTGCGCTGTGAGCCTGGCCTCTATGAATCATCACTTCAACTGCTGATAGGTCCTAGGCCAAACTGAGTAGCCCCTGTGAATCATCACTTCAACTCTTGATTGGTCCCAGGTCAAGATTCCAGGCCAAACTGAATCACACTTTCTCCAAGACAGCCCACAGACTAAACATATTCCTTCCCCTTCCCAATACATAAAAACCCCAGACCCCAGCCTCATAGTGGACAACCCATTTGGCTCCCCCTCTCCACTATGGAGAACTTTTTTCTTTCACTTATTAAACTTTCACTCCAACCTCATGCTTGTGTCCACACTCCTTAATTCTCTTAGATGTGAGACACAAAACTTCAGATACTATCTCAAACAACAAAAGACTACTACATATTTTAATACACTGACAGGACTATAACATATTTTGGTGCATTGGCTGGGAAAGAAAGGGATTCATCTAAAGGGTGAGTAAGAGTGGACATTTAATTCTTTACTTTCATTTTGGAGGTTTGTCCTTAGTTTTTTTTTTTTTTTTTTTCTCTCAAGAAACAAACAAAACACTGGGCCCCTGTCAGCCAGTTAAAAAATTAATAGGGTGGCTTCCAGCCTTAAGACTCAGGGAACAGGCTTGCTGGAGAGGAATTTGTCAATCCCCATCGCTCTCAGTTGTTGGGAATGTTGACTGTCTTCCAATCCAGTTTCCTTTCACAGAGGGCCTAGCTGTCACATGGGGCTGGAAGGAGGTCCCGAGGCAACTGAAGGCTTCTGGCCAAGGCTACACTTTGGTGTTACCTGAAGGCCCCTGGACTAATTCCAGTCCCTGATAGTCCATTGGGTGTTAGAGTCATGACTTCCAGACTTTTCTATTGCATTTTCTTCCTTGCTTTTCTCTACTATCATGTCGCCTATCCCTTCTTTGTATACAATGATGTGGGTGTTTTTACAACCTGGTGATATAGTCTTGTTGGGTAAAGTCAGTCAGTGCCTTAGTAATCAGAAACGCAATTCAGTGAATTATTGTCTCTGTGGTTTCCTTGAAATGAAGAAATTCCAAGACCTGGATCTGGAGACCTATTTATCTCCCAATGATAACACTCAATGGGGTTAGATGAGGGGTTATTTCTCCCAGGACAATTATCCCCCCTCATTTAAACCCTTTCTTTTCCGATGTGAAAAGCCAACATTGTCCAACAGAACTAGACAGCCTTTCTATAAAACAAGTTAATTTTCTTCTACTGAGAGACATACTGTGGGGACAGCTTATCAAGCCCCAGACGTCTCTTTTTAACTTTTGCCTGAAAAGAATTTAGTCAGAATTTTTACCTAACATTTCAGACCTTACAGGACCACCTAGTGGGATGGGGTTTTTCTCCATGGGGAGCCTTGTCAATCCTTTGCCCCAAACCTCAAGTTTCCCAATTCTTTTCTCTCTTAAGTCCCTCTGTCAGTGATCAGTCCCCATACCCCATTTGCCAAGAAAATTCCACTCTCGATAGCCTGGAGAAAGCCATCCTGACAAGACAAATTTTAGCCTTTATACTATCTCCATCAAAGGAAGGACAGCTATTCAATCCTTATGTTCTCTTGAGGCACCTGTTCTACATCCAACTACATTGTGATTTAAACAAAATAAGGATTTTATATTTAAAAGTCAATTGGTCTCACTCTCTGGGATTCCAGTGTTTCCCTGGGACCATAACAAGGGAAGCCAGAGATAGTATTTAGATACTCCCTTAATTAAAGACTGTTGCCCAAATCCAACTACAACATAATCTCTCCCAGACCCCTGGGGTACCTTGGGAGCCTTTTAGGCTGAGTGGGTCTAGGAAACCAGCAGGGTGGAAAACTAGGACCTTACACAGATGAACATGACTAATGCTGCCAACTAGGTCCTCCAGATACATGGGTGAAGATCACACTTTCATCCACGGGTGGAACCTATGGTGGTTACCAAGACCCAGAGATGAAGGGAGTGAAGAGGAGAAGGAAGATGCCCTTTCTCTCTTTCTCTCCACCCTAGGTCACTCAGAAGAGACAGAGAAGACTAAGGGATGCCTTTGTCTCCCCTATCTTTCTAGATGGGTAACAAACCATCTACAGTCTACACTCCTCTCAAGTACATTCTGAAACACTGGAACTCCTTTGACCCTGAGACTTGGAAGAAAAACAACTTATATTATATTACACAAGGGTGTGGTCATCTTACCAACTACAAGACAGACAGGAGGCCTGGCCTCCTCAGAAAAGTGTTAATTTTAATACTATCCAACAACTAGATCTTTTCTACAGGTAGGAAGACAAATGGTCCAAGGTTCCCTATATACAAACTTTCTTTGCCCTGCAAGACAACCCAAATCTTTATAAGCATTGTAAAATTAACCCTGCCCTCTTGAGAGCCATATCAGACAAGACTACAAAAGATAATTCCCCAAAGTCAGAGACAATACAACTTCTAAGTGCCCTTCCTGCCCCCCTTATCCAAGGACCCCAATAGCCATATCGTCAGCTCCTCCAGTTTTGCCACCCAAGAAACCCCTAAATTCACTGTTACCTCTACAAGAAATGCCCAGCAGACATAGTACTACTAGGGTTCAAGTTCCCTTCTCATTACAGGACCTTAGACAAATAAAAGGGGACCTAGAAAAGTTCTCTGATAACCCTGGTAGATATATAAAGCCTTTCCAAAATCTAACACAAGTGTTTAATCTTATATGGAGAGATAGCATACTACTCCTAAGCCAAACCCTAACTACCACCAAGTAGATACACCTAATGCTAAATGACGAGTTAATGGGTGCAGCACAACAACATGGCACATGGATACATATGTAACAAACCTGCACATTGTGCACATGTACCCTAAAACTTATAGTAATAATAAAAAATAAATAAATAAATAAATATGGGAGTCAAAATTAGAAGCTACTTGCTCTGTTGAAGTTGAAGTGACATTAGTGGTGGCCCAGTATCTTCAGACTCTCTGACTTATTTTGCAATCTGAAGACCTGGGCTTCCTTTGGGGTAGGGACCAAGTCTTCACCTTTGTATCCCCATCAGTGAGTGTATTTCCCAGGGGAAGCAGATGCTCAATCAACACAAGATAGATGAACAGGTTTGTGCTTTGGCCCTGCCACAGTACAGCTATATGACCTTGGGTGAATCAGTTAGCTTCTCTGAGTGCCCATTTCATCATCTATAAAATGTGAGTTATGAGGCTATTTTTTGGTGAAAGTGGTCTTTTATCAAAGGTGACTGGATAATGGAATGTTTACATTCTCCAAGAAGAGATTCTTGAGCATACACTGGGTTAACTGCAGCTGAGAGGTCCTCAGATTTCAGGAAACCAAATGCCATGCTAAAAAGAACCCTTATGAAAATCAGCCTCAGAATAATTTGACACAGACTGAAAGTTGAAGTGCTTCAACTTGAACATAAATTAGGGTAAATTGGATGATTAAGGCTAAGTCCATAACTTTGCCTTCGTTCACTATTCAAAATCTTCTGCCTAATTAATTTTATAAAATGTGAACATTTTAGTCTTTAAAATGCCATAAATTGTGGAAATTGTTAAGGGCAAGTGTCAAGATGGAAAGATGAGTGAGTTGCAAACCAGATGCAATGTCCCCCAAAACTACCTGATCATAATACACTCATGTTGCTTTGGAGCCTTGTTAAAATACAAATTCCCAGGCACCATGCCTCAAGATTATGATTTAGTAGGTCAGGGTGGATAGAACTTGTTTTATCCGTATTTCACAAGGTCCCCAGGTGATTCATATGATCAGGCACATTTGGAGAACTCTGAAGAGGACTTGATTTCTCATCCTGAGTCTAGGCTAGTAACATAAATTTGTAGAAGTTCTCTGCCTGTGATAAAATGAGAATCTGAATTACCAGATTTAGCTTTGATCATCAGGTTTTAAGGTTCCTTTAAGATCTAAAAATCGATATACTGGCCTGGTGTGGCGGCTCATGCCTGTAATCCCAGCACTTTGGGAGGCCGAGGCGGGCGGATCACAAGGTCAGGCGATTGAGACCATCCTGGCCAACATTGTGAAACCCCGTCTCTACTAAAAATACAAAAATTAGCCGGGTGTGGTGGCGCGCACCTGTGGTCACAGCCACTCCGGAGTAGGAGGCAGGCCAATTGCTTGAACCTGGGAGGCAGAGGTTGCAGTGAGCCGAGATCATGCCACTGCACTCCAGCCTGGTGATAGAGCAAGACTCCGTCTCAAAAACAAAACAAAACAAAACTATATACTGTGTTCATAAATCATATATCTGAAAAAAGACTAGCATACTCATTCCCTCATCCCTTTTATTCCTACTGTTTCAGAAGTCTCACATCTCTAAAAAAAGAAAAACCATTTTGACCAGTCTCATATTCTTGAAGGCCTCTATTTAGACTTTTAATGTTTTTTCAGAAAGATTGTACATTCAGAAAGTCTAGTCCTAATTCCCGACATAAACTGACAAGATTAAAGAAAATGAAATTTATTAGATAACTTTAAACTTGTGTCGTATTACTAAACCATAGACAATAAAGAATATTACTGGTTACATTTTAAATCTTTTATTTTGTAAATATATTATATTACATTATGTGGAAATTTTGGTGGTGATAGAAGTGTCAGTATGTTAAGTATAAACATTTTAAACATCTCACAATGTTTAGACCCTGTTTTGACATGTCTTTATTATTTTCTTTTAATATACCATGAGCCTGGAAAATGACAGTGATGGGCTAGGTGTCTTTGGAACTCCAAGAGTCTCTGTCTCTAATGAGATACTGGAAACTTTCTTCCTCTTATCCAAAGCTAATTGTTTCACTCATGCTCTTATCCCATTACTTCTAGAAGCCTTATCCAAGATTCATTGCAGTGTCTCCTTCTTTAGGATCTTACCTGTATAACTGTTTCTTCTTGATCTTGTCAAGCAATCCTCTTTCTCCTCCAGTCTCCTAACTGGGGTTTTCCCAAGCATTCAGTTATAGCCAGTGCTCACAAACGCAGGTTTTCACAGGGGCCAGGCAGTAGACATAAATGATGCAGCATCTGCTGGTGGTTTCTACTCATATGTCCCACAATCATTTAATATGTCTACAAAGAAACTCAGCAACTTCTTTTGAAGCAGTTCTCCCTCCACTGTTTTATACATTTTTTTGTCAATGACATAATAATTCTCCTAATTCATCAATCTAGGATGACTGAAGTGTCCTGACAGAATAGTCAGAAAAAGGCTGTGCTAGTGACATCAACATGATAGTGATACTACCACAGATCTAGTCAGGATCCAGGATGAGGCAGGAAACGACCATCATAGTAACGGGCAATATCAGGTCCGTGTAAGTCATGGCAGCAGAGCAAGACTAGGTAGGATTTAGGTGCATTATATAATACTAAAAAGGTGCCCCAAAGCCAGTCTCAAGCAAGTCTGTTCATAGCACCAAGAAAAGTTCTAAAGAAATAGTTGCTTCAGCTAAGTTATCCAGTTACATTTCAATTAGGGCAGTTCAGGACTGCTGGCTGGCCTAAATCCCAGAGAAGGACCCTTCAGTGAGTGATTCTTAACCTTTTCTGGTCATGAACCCCTTTGAGAATCTGAGGAAAGCTGTAGAATTTTTCCCTAGAAAAATGCAGAGATACACACATTCATAAATTATTATTTAGAATTTTAGAGGTTTTATGAACCACTTGATCCTATTCATAGACCCTAGGCCAAAAACCTCTGCCACAGGCCTTGAAAGACCTTGGCTAAATAGAGCAATGCTGAATCTCCTTAGGAGTGGGGAGGGTCAAAGAAGGAAGACTCTTTGCTTAGATGACTGAGCTTACCATCAGAAGTTCCTATGTCTTCCATGTTCTCTCTCTTGATAGATTCTGTTAATCTGGACTGCCAGAATATATTAAAGGAAACCCTCATGCCTGGTATTTTTAAGTTTTCTGTATCACAAATATTATTAATTGACCATAAAGCTTATGATTTATGTATGAATTCTCAATTCTACTTCATTTGGTCTATATGTATATTGTTATGTCAGTACCATGCTATCTTGATTACTGTAGCTTTGTAGTAAGCCTTGAAATCAAGAAGTATGAGTCCTACAATTTTGTTTTTCTTTCTTAAGAGTGTTTTAACTAATTTGGTCCCTTGTATTTCCATATAAATTTTAGCATCAGCTTGTCAATTTCTGTAAAAAAAAAAAAAAAAAAAAGGCAGATGTGATTTTCATAGGGAATGTGTACAATCCACAGATTAGTTAGGGGAATATTACCATCTTAGCAATTTTAAATCTCCCAATCCATAAACATGGGGTGTCTTTCCATTTATTTAGGTCTTCTCTAATTTCTTTCAATGATGTGGTTTTGCTTTCTGTGTACACATCTTGAACTTCTGTTAAATTTATTTTTAAGTGTTTCATTCCTTTTGATGCTATTATAAATGGAATTGTTTTCTTAATTTTCCTTTTGGATTGTTCATTGCTAATCTATAGAAACACAATTTATTTTTATATATTGGCTTTTATTCTGAAACCTTTCTGAACTCACTTATTATATTTAATCGTTTTTAAAATAAATTTTATTGCTTATATTTGAGGTATAAAACATGATGTTATGGGATAGGTAGAAAATCAGTTACTATAGTGAAGCAAATTAACGTACCTATTATCTCACGTAGTTACTCTTATGCGTGTGTGACAAGAGCAGCTAAAATCTATTTAATAAAAATCTCTAATACTATACAATTTTATTAACTATAGTCTTTACGGTGTACATTCACTCTCTAGAGTTGTTCATCCTACGTGTCTGCTACTTTGTATCTTTTGAATTATATCTCCCTACCCCTGGTAACCACTGTTTTATTCTCTATCTCTATATATTTGACCTTTCTTAAAAAAGATTTCACACATAAGTGAGATTATGCAATATTTTTCTTTCTATGTCTGGCTTCTTTCACTTAGCATAATGTACTCCAGTACCATCCATATTGTGGCAAATGGCAGAGTCTCCTTTTTATGGCTAAATAGTACTCCATTGTGTATATGTACCACATTTTCTTTATTCATTTGTCTATTGATGGACAGTTAGGTTGATTCCATATCTTGGCTATTACAAATGATGCTACAATGAACAAGGGAGTGCAGATATCTTTCTAATGTGGTGATTTCATCTCCCTTGAGTTTATACCTCAGAGTAGGTTTGCTAGGTCATATGGTAGTTCTGTTTTAAATTTTTGTAGGACTCTCCATACTGATTCTCATAATGGTTGCACCAACCTATATTCTCACCAACAGTATACACGGGTTCTCCTTTCTTCACACTCTCACCAAGATTTGTTACCTCTTGTCTTTTTTATTATAGCAATCCTAGTGAGTATGAGGTGATATCTCATAGTGGTTTGGATTTGCAGTTCCCTGATGATTAGTGAGGTTGAGCAATTTTTCATATTTGATGACCATTTTTATGTTTTCTTATGAGAAATGTCTATTCTTCTTTGGAGAAATGTCTGTTCAGGTTCTTTGCAAGCTTTAGTAGTTTTTTAATAGATTCCTTAGGATTTTCTATATTTACGAACATGTAATCTTTAAATAAAAACATTTTTACTTCTTCCTTTCCAATCTGGATACCTCTTACTTCATTTTCTTGCCTAATGGCCCTGACTACAACCTCCAATACAATGTTAAATTGGAGATGAGAGTGGGCATCCTTGTCTTGTTCCTGATCTCAGATGAAAAGCATCTAGTCTTTGCCGGGCGCAGTGGCTCACACTTGTAATCCCAGCACTTTGGGAGGCCGAGGCGGGCAGATCACGAGGCCAGGAGATCGAGACCATGGTGAAACCCTGTCTCTACTAAAAATACAAAAAAAAAATTAGCCGGTGTGGTGGGGGGCGCCTGTAGTCTCAGCTACTTGGAGAGGCTGAGGCAGGAGAATGGTGTGAACCCTGGAGGTGGAGCTTGCACTGAGCCGAGATCGCGCCACTGCACTCCAGCCTGGGTGACAGAGCAAGACTCCATCTCAGAAAAAAAAAAAAGAAAAAAGAAAAGCATCTAGTCTTTTATCCTTAAGTGTGATGCTAACTGTGGGTTTTTCATATATGTCCTTTATAAGACTTAGGAATTTCTTTTATGCTTCTAGTTTGTTGATTTTTTTTATCAAGGAAAGGGTGTTGGATTTTGTCAACTACTTTTTCTGTGTCTACTGAAATGATTAATGCCACCTATAGACATATCACTTCTCAGATTTTCTTTCTATGTTTTTACGTCAATTTCTTGTTTTCTCCCATTGTTATCATTACCACAGGCAACTGCAATGTTAAACAATTGCTGCTGGTTGTTTTAGACAAATGCTCTGAGGAAAAGAGTATTCTGCTATGAGCAAGCTCTGAGTCAGGTGAATTAAAGAGAAACTCTGTGAGTGGGGGTTTCCAGAAACTGCCAGACCAGTCAAATAATGACAATTCTCTGGGGATGAGGCTTTGGAAGTGCTCCAATCCCATTCTGACCCCTCCAGTGACTGCAAGACTGCTGGTTTTCAGTGTGATTGTGAGTTGTTGGTTTTCAAGGTTACCATAGAAGTGAGGAGAAAGGATGAGAATAGGATGAGTTAAAATGTCAGAAAGCTCCCTGGTCTTACTGAGATTCAGATGATTTTTTTTAATAAATGCTTTGTGAATTGATGCAAGTCCTTGATCAATTTCTAAGCGAGGCTGATATTGACCGCTGGTTCAGATTATAGCTATCATTTTTAAAGTCTGCATTGCTTGTTCTAGTGCACTAGTTATTCTACCTTGTGGTAGCAGTTGGGGGTGAAAGAGAGAAGGGGACAGTGGGTGCACCTGAAGTGTATTTTTAAGTATTGGCATCATCACCGGTACTAATACCATATAATGCACAAGTTGAAAGCAATGTCATATTTCCTGGTATTTGCTGTCTGATACCTTGTAAATGACCAAGAAGGCATTGAGCTCATAACTCAGAATGCTAAAGACAGATAATCTCGAAAGAGGAATGTATTTGAAGGCCACTGGTTATATCTTCTAAGCCTTAAAGCTTTTCATTATTTTTGAAGACTGAGTTTTTCCATGAGCTTACTCATCCTCAGTAATTTCAGTGCCAACAGGTCAACAGGTGTCCTCCCCAATCAGTGATATTATGTTAAATTTTGTTTTTATTTCAAAAATACTTACGTGATATTTCTGTTCATGTTGGCCCTAGAAAAGCTTCAAACAAATGCATCAGAAGTGTATAGACAACATAAAATACTAACAAAAAAGATCATGACATACACTTTTCCTACAAACTGGAATAATTACGCAGTAAGAGCTATTTCAAAAGATGAAGTATTTTACTACTTTATTTTACCTTTGACTGAAATTCATCAGAAAAATAACTATTTCTACTTGCTCTTCATTTGGTCATGTGTTGGCATGATTTTGGGGAGAGAGGGTCATGATTTTTTTCAAAAATAGCTTTTGAAACTTTAAAGCATTACACAAATTGTAAAATTCCCTTATGGAAGAATTACAGAACTCTTTAACGGGGATGGCATCTTTCTACCCTGTCTAGAATTAAAACACAATGACTAATTAATGTAAGAAATTTATATTTGTACTGCTTTTCATTTTCCAAGGTGCTTAGTGGACTTTGTCTCAGTTAGTTGGTCTCAGTAACATAATAATGATGTCAGGGTAGGTAATATTAGTCTCTTTTTATAAATGAAGAAATTGTGGCCAAGAAGTCAAGTGATTTAGCAGAGTTCTCATATATCCTATATGACAGAGTTAGCCAGCATCAATACCCAGGCATGCTGACAACTGGTTCCATGCATTTTCCATGAGGTCAACTGCCTCCTCCAAATAGTAATAGAAACAAATTTCACCCATATTCTATCCTAGCCCCCTTAATAAATTTAACTAACAGTAGCTATGAATCCCTCAGCATCCCTTCCAGTCTGTGGCTTAATGTACTATACATTTGCTGTTTATCTACAGTATAGAATTTATACATAGTATTTCCTGCTCTAGGAACTGAATGCTTGAGTGGGTTATTGTACTGACAGAAGATTGAATATATTTTCTTTGATAGGGAAGTAAAACCTTATTTTTTTTCAGCAAGTGTATGAAACTCCTTACTCTTTAGCTATCAGTCCCCCAACATCCCCGTCTACCTGTCCACTAGTCCTGAGTAATCACTAATCAATTTCTCTTTCTATAGATTTGCCAATTTTGTACATTTCATATACATGGAATCATATAAGATGTAGCCTTTTATGACTGGCTTCTTTCACTTAGTGTAATGTTTTGAAGATACACACATGTTATAGCATGCATCAGTACTTCATCTCTTTTCAAGGCTGAATAATATTTCATTGTACAAATATATTACACATTATTTAGACATTCATCAGTTGATGTACATTTGGGATTTTTCCACCTTTTGGCCATTATGAATGATGATGCAATAAACAATCATGTAGAAGTTTTTGTGTAGATATATGTTTTTACTTCTCTTGGGTATATAACTGGAAATGGAATTACTGGATCTTAAGGTAATTCTATGCTTATCTTTTTAAGACACTGCCAGACTTTTCCAAAGTGGCTGCAGCATTTTTACAATCCCATCAGCAGTGTATGAATGTTATGCTCTTCGTTTCTTCCGCATCCTCACCAACACTTGGTATTATCTAACTTTTTATAGCCATCCTAATAAGTGTGAGGTGGTATCTCATTGTGGTTTTGATTTGCATTTCCCTTATAATTAATGATGCTGAGCATCTTTTTATGTTGCTTATTAATCATTTGTACATTTGTGGAGAAAAGTCTATTCAGATGATTTGCTCATTTTTAAATCGGGTTATCTTTTTATCTTTGAGTTGTAAGATTTTTTAAAATATGTTCTAGATAACTTATTTATCAAGTATATTATTTGCAAATATTTTCCCTTATTCTGTGTGTTGTCTTTTTACATTTCTGATAGTGTCCTTTGAAGCACAAACGTTTTTCATTATCATGAAGTCCAATTTATTTATTTTTTCTTTTGTTGCCCTTGCTTTTGGTGTCATATCTAAGAATCCATTGCCTAACTCAAGACCAGACTTACTACTGCTTTCTTCTAACAATTCTATAGTATGATCCATTTTTAGTTAATTTTGTATGTGCTGTGAGGTGAGGGTCCAACTTCATTCTTCTGCATGTGGCTATCCTGTTATTCCAGCACACTTTGTTGAAAAAATCTATTCTTTCCCCATTAAATGGCCTTGGCAGCTTTGTTGAAAATCAATTGACCATAGACACGTGTGTTTCTTTCTGGATTCTCAATTCCATTCTACTGATCTACATTTTAGCCTTATGCCAGTACCACACTATTTTGGTAACTGTAGCTTTGTAGTAAGTTTTGAAATTGAAAAGGCTGAGTCCTAAAACTTTGTTCTCTTGTGGGATTGTGTTGGCTATTCTGGGTTCCTTGAGTTTCCATAAGAATATTAGGATCAGCTTGTAAATTTCTACAAAGAAGCCAGCTGGGGTTCTGATAGGAATTGCGTTGAATCTGTAGATTAATTTGAAGAGTATTTCCACCTTATAAATATTGTCTTTCAATCCACAAACATATGATATCTTTCAATTTATTTAGATCTTTTTTAATTTCTTTCAACAAAGTTTTGTGTTTTTAAGAGTGTTACTTTTGCACTTCTTTTTTTTTGCACTTCTTTTTTAAAATTTACTTCTAAATATTTCATTCTCTTTGATGTCATTGTAACTGCATTCTTTTTAACTTTCATTTTTGTATTCTCTCTTAAAATTTATTTGTTGAAGAAACCACGTTGTTTTTCTGCAGAGTTTCTCCCCCTCAACACACAGACACACACACACACCTGCACTCTAAACCACACACACACACACTCACGTGCACTCTAAACCTAAGTCCGGATGTTGTTGCTTACATCCGTATAATGTTAACATATTTTTCCTTGTATTTTTCTAAAAATTCATAGTTATATCTAGGAGCTTGATAGGGTTCAAATTGCATTTTTTGACAAAAAATACTTCCTACGTGCTGCTGTGTTTTTCCATCAAGAAGCATATGATATATGGTTAATACTCTTTTTGTAATGTTAGAAGACATTAACTATTATTACCTAGATCCACTAATTCATTAAAGGTTGTAAGGTTATCATTCCTTCATAATTTATTAGCTGGGAATCTTTTTAAAACACTTTCCTCCCCAACTCCTTCATTACACTAAGGAATAATTTGTATTTAAAAAAAGCAGGTTAAATGTTTGAGTCACTCTCTTTATTTACCAGTTTTAAAATAATGAGCTAGCTTTCTAGGTTTGGCCAAATTGAACAATTATGTTTTTAAGTGTTTTTATGAATTTGTATATTTAAACATATTTGATATATTTCAATTCATTGTAGTTATTATCTTTACTGATGCTCAAATTGCCCCATGTTTGACTGATGACAGCCTCCTCAAGTCCTTTTGACTCAACTCTAATAATGTTTTTAGCTTCCTTGCTATCTGGTGTGACAAGATATTTTATGTTCATCTTGGATATTTCTTGCCACATATCTGAAGTCAGCCATTTATTTAAGTAATCCTGGGTCCTTTTATTGGGAAATAGCATTTAGAACCATCCTATGGGCACTATAGGTGAATTTGGGCACTAAGATTTTCATTGTTTCTAAGTATTTTTAGTGGGCTGAGCTTAAAACTGTTTTTTAAATGACTAAACTGAGTTCATACTGATGCCTCCCATAACTGGATAATCTTAAGAGATCTTTCCTTCAGGCTATGAAAAATCTGGCAAAGTATTCCTATTCCATAAGATTATCCCTGTGTCAAATGATTTTTTTAAAAAAATACTGTATCACCAGAAACTGTGACTTGCTCTAGGACAATAATAGGTAAATAGTTGACAAATTCTTACTGTCTAATTTCCTTTTTACATAGCTATGGTTGCCATAATTTCTGAATAAAACATTAGATGATCTCATGAGTATTGTTGTAAAAATTAGGACAATAGGACAAAGTATTTGAAATCAGGACTATCTGGAAAATATTACGTGTATAGTTGCCACATAAATATTCTAGGCCAAAGATGACAAATACGTTGCCCTATGAATATGTTCAATATTAATAATTAGGACAGCAGTTGCTAAATTGGGTCCTGAGCTGTTCTAGTCCTGCTAATAGATGTTCCATAAACAAAAGAAATTCATGTTCACAAAAGTTTTGGAAATGTAGGATTGAAAAACAACACAACAGATTTCTTTACTTCAGGACTCCAAGAGACGTTAATGTTTTAATACGCAACGTGACTTTTCTGGAAGGGAAATAGTATGCAGTGTTTATACATTTATTTGAATGCTTCACGGAACCCTTTTGTACATAGCAACTTGTGAATGCTGGACCAGGCTGTTCTTTTAAATTAATCACATTACAATTATGTCTTCCTGAAGCTCAGGTCAACGTATTTCAAACTGATCAGGATGAGACTTCGGGAGATCTTGTTCATTGAATGTTGAAGAGCGTGTGTGTGTGTGTGTGTGTGTGTGTGTGTGACTCTGAAGGTAACCCTATCTCTGGTATCCGAACGCAATCTTGGTTTCACCTTCTATCTACTGACTACACTATGATTCTATTGTGTGTGTGGTGTGTGTGTGTGTGTAACTGTGTTATAAAAATAGAATTTTTATTGTGTGTGAAGGACACTATTTGACAGATCTCAATGATTGACCATTGGGAATAGTCCCATCTGAGAACCACAAAACCATCCACAGCTGTTACTTTGAATCTTCGTGATGTCCATTTTTACTGATCCCTCACAACTAGTGTTAGTCATGTTGCTTCCGTTCTAGAAAGACAATAGTAGTTGCTTTTCAAGTGGCCTCTAGAGACTCTTTTAATATAGGATTTACATGTAGGAATCTTTGGTCTAACAAAGGATTTTTCTTACCCTTAGGTGTTCCAACATTCACTAAACGTGTGGTGCTTTCAGCAGTTGTGAGATCCTGACTACAGAACGAGGTATAGAAACAAAGATCCTTAAAACTTGCCAGTTGGTTTGGGGGTTTCTCAGAGATGATTAAACTGTTGGAAAATGGCATCTATGAGAAAATGAAAAAGTAGTCTAGATTGTTACACCTAAAGACGAGTTACTCTAATATGAAGGACTGTTATTTAAAGCATTTCACAAAATTATTTATTGAGGTGCAAAAAGAAAACATTGAAACATCAATATATTTATTTTTCTCATTCTTTTAAAATTTCTGTGCTGGAGTATTTTAATGTTTACTCATTAAAATGTATGTTTAAAGTAATGAGTAATATATATATGTACAGTAGTACATGTATATAATCTATAAATCCTTATACATATGTTGGGGCCCGTGCTCAATAGTTTTTTAATAGACTAAAATGTATGCGGAAAAATTGATTTAGAGGATTGTGTGAATCTCTTCTTCCTCAGAAGAGTGTTTTAGAGTGTATGTGTGGGGAATGGTGTTGGTTTAAATAGGAGCACAAGAGATTCAGTTACATCCATTTATTTTATTTAAATATAACAATTATTACTGATACAGCATTCATTCATATTCAACAAATATTTTCTGAGCATGTCCTTGACCTCATAGTCCTTCCCCACTATAGTTTAGTAGGGAAGACAGCTGTCAACCAAGTAATCATATACTTAAATGTACCACCAAAAATGGGTAAGTGTTATGAAGGAAAAATACAGCAAGTTGCAGGAGGCTACAAGAGTATAAACTGGGGCACCATCTCTATTCTGGGATTATCGAGAAAGGTTATCTTGAGAAGTGACATTTAAGCTGGGGCCTGCGGAGACTGATTGCACTTTTGCCTTGTCAAGAGACAGAGGAAGAGTGGCCTAGATGGAAGTAGCGGGTATGTGTGAGGGCCTGGATGGGGTCATGAGAGGAGTCAGGGCCTGTGCCACAAGGGCATAGGGTTTCAGACAATGGGGAAGCTTCAGATATGGAGCTGCCTGACAGAGAGGTGGATTGCAGGCTAAATGACCTCAGGAGCTTTGTCCTTCTTCAATTCCAGGGGGAAAATCACAAACTAGTTGGAGGTACCAGAGGGCTACAGAAAACAAGAAGAGACTAGCTGGTAGGCTAGGCACAATTAAAACATCGAATTCTGCCCCAGCAGCTATTCCGGGAAATTCAAGTAATGCCCCCTGTGTGGCCCTCTAGAACTGTATCTGGTAAGAGTAAAGGGCAGTGTGTCCTCTATGCCTGAGCTACAGATGTGGGCATTTTTTTTTAATTGCCTGAGAATTTCATAAGCTGTAGCCAGCTAGAGGGCCTAGCAATGTGTTGTGATTATGTGTTTTCCTGAGTTATTTGAAACAAGAGGGTGTACGTACTACCCTCTTGGCAAAATTAAAGGATTTTGAGCTAGGATAAATGAGGTAGATCAGAGGGTAATTGCAGGAAGTGAGGCAGTGGCTAGCCCTGCTTGAGGGCTTAGGCCCCAGGCTGCAGAGGAGCTAAGTGGGAGAGCAATATTTGACGGTCTATTGCCGCTGTGCCTACTAACCAGCTAGGGGAGGAGAAGGAGGACAAGGGAGACCAGGGTTGGACGATGAGCATGAAAGAAGAGTGGGCGAGCCAGGGAGCGCTTGCCACATGGAGGGCGGGAGGCGGCTACACTGGGTCCCCACCGCCAAGAAAGGGGCACGAGGAGGCGGCGCGGGCCCCGCCCCCTCCCCTGGCGGACGCGGGCGCGGGCGCGAGACGCTGCGCGGCGGCAGCGGCGGGCGCGAGCGGCAGCTGTCAGGCCACCGAGGTCCAAGCCGCACTTGCTGCCCCATTGAGGACGAGGAGGCAGCAGGAGCAGTGACGGTGACGCTAAGGAGCCGGACTCCCGGCACGCAGAGCTGACCTGCCTGGCACCGGCGGCCCTCTCCTGTTTCCTTCCCATTGTGTTGGGTAAGGTGCCTGTGCGTGGGCAGGAACAGGGGCTAGGGGCTGGAGGACCCGGAAGGCCGGGAGGTGGGGGGCCTGTGAGAAGAGGGAGAAAGGAAAGTCTAGTTGATCCCCAGGACCACTCGTAGCTTGGGAAAAGGGACTGAGCCGCTCCCGGGGTCGGAGTTGGGGGCAGGTGACAGTGCAGGGGGGCGTTGCTGAGTAATCCCGAGCTGCTGCCAGAGCCGGGCAGAGAGGCGCAGGGCTCCGTGGGGAGCGGGTGTGGCTCAGTGCGCATGCGCCACAGCCGACTCGCTCTAAGAGCTGGGGGTGAGGTGAGAGGACCTGGGTCGGAGGTAGTTGGAACTGTGTGTGACATCTCACTTTCTAGGTCCGTAATGCTAACAGTGCCCCTGTCGTAGAGATGCCAGCATTCTAGTCTCCTAAGAAAGCTTCTTTTCCTTGTGTTCAGCTCGCTTGATGTCATCCAAACCTTATCTACCTATTTGTCCCTGGGCAGTCTACTGGGGAAGAAGTGGCCTGGGGACGATGCCAAATTGCTATCTAGTGTGCCTTTGAGCTTATAGCCCTAGAGCTGTCGTTGTGAGGAGTGAAAGGTTAGATGTGAGACTCCACATTGGACCCTCAATCCTATATGAGTTGCATATAGGATATAAATGTGGGCATGAATGTAGGAATAGCGTTTCAGTGGCATGACAGCTGTGGCATTTGGAGTCGGCATGAATGTAGCTGATAACTTGTTAGCTCTGCAAAATAAATCCAGTGCGTCAGAGGGCTTCCCCGCTACGATGCACCCACCACCACCACCAACGCCAAGTATTGGGTTGTATTGGAAACACACTCAAACATTCAATCATTTCTCATCCGTGTTGAATTTTACATAAAGATAGCCGCGCCCAATTCTTCAGTGCAGTATTTCCAATTATTGTGCCAGCATTCAACAGTGAGTTGAGTAGCCCTTACCAGTGTGTCGCCACAAGATGGGCTTTCCCCACAGGTCCAACCATGTCTCCTCCCCTGTACAGACTTCCAACAGTGCCACTCTCATCCAGTGCCTAGCCCTCCCCAGTTGCTCTTCCCTTATCGAGCTTTGCAGTACACATCCCTTTCAAGACTTGCCTCCGAGCAATCTGCACTACTGATTTTGAGCATCATTCCACTCCATGGCAACTGAACTGATGCCAATTTGCTTTTCTGCCTCTCTTCTCTCCATCATCATACTAAAATGTACTATTTTCAAAGGTTCAACTTCTTTTTCTTCATTGTGCTGCCTCCTCCCCCACCTCCACCCCCACCTCTAAGCATTCCCAACTAAATACAATAATTTGAATAAGGCTTTGTGGGCGCAGGCAGATTCAGAAGGTTTCAAGTGTGTTAAAGAACAAAGAGCTGGGGAGTATTGGTTATGGAAATTCCTAATTCACCTTATTGTCCAAGACTGAGACCCTGATGGGGAAAAAAAAAAGTTAGTAAACTATCCTTAGAGCATGCTCATTAATGAGTTTGTGGGGGTAGGAAAGCGGAATTGCGTCTCTCGAATATTTGACTCAGTTAGAGTCAGATCTTTCTCTGAATGGGATCAAAATCAGAATAAGCGTTTTGGTCCAAATGCTCGCCCGATAGAGGACCCATAAGGGATGCATACGGCATTTGACTTTCCTATTTATGTATTTAGTGTTATCAAAGAATTCATTTGCCTGCTTAATGTTACCTTGTTTAAAGGCTTGGATTAAATCCAGCATATTCTGGGGGAGGAAAAAATGATTTCATTTGCTTTTATACTGTGCTAGTTCTTTTTAAGTATGTACTAAAGGACATCACATTCATTTTCAAACAATGGTGAGTGATTGTGGAGAGGCCAGCACCCACCGACAACATCAACTGGATGTCATTATTCTGCTCTTGTTTTTGGTAGGAATGGGGCAATGTATATACTTACTTTTAAAATGTGAGAGTAGGGGGAGGAAAACTCGAGCATTTCCCTTGACTTTCAACAGGTAGAATTCCCATTATGCCCCATCCAGAAAATGATCGAGTCAAGTTCATAACTTCTGCTCTTTAGTTACCTTATAAATAATAGTATTTTGACATCTTACAGAACTATGGATCTATTGTACCTTGGCATCAATTCAGAGGCATTAATTCTGGGCACCTACCTAATCGGTTAATTTGTAAACCAGTATTTATTATCTCCATGGAGGATCCTGGTGCTGCACACTGAAGGGGCTTCGAAGATGTACACAAACAGTGAGCTTACTATGTAGGAATTTAAAATCGATCATGTAAGAAAGACAGGAAAAGTTTGTTAACAAAATAAGGCAGTATAATGACATTATTTCAACTGTAAACAATGAGATCTTGAGCTTGCATGTTAATTTGTAAACTCCCTGAGGGCAAGACCTTGCCTTAAACATTTATTAATTCCCAACAGTATCTACACCTAGTGGATGTTTGGGTGATGAAGCTTTGCAAAGTACATTGGATGGGGAGAAACCAGAAGCAGGGAGAGGAGAACTTTCACAAAAGTTTAGATGTGAGAAAGTGTGGGCCAAAATGAGGATGGTAGCACAGGAATAGAAAATGATACTTCAAGAGAAAATCAGCAGGATTGAATGAAGGCAAGGAGACAAATCTAAACTGTATTCATTTTTACTTCTAGAAAATAAATGGGAGTTGGAGACAGCAGAGGAGAGTGGAGGGTTTCCTTAGTAAGGACACAACACACAATAGGCACTGTAGTGTTTTCTCAAGTATCAGTAGCAAGATTGGACCAGAAGACCCTGAAGGTCCCTTCAACGCTGAGATTCTGTGCCATATGCAGATGTTCAAGCTTGTTGAGGAACAAGACATTCTCAAATATAGAAGAAAGAGAAAAGAATTCTTATACTTTCACTAGCAGGCCCTTTCTGAGAAGGGTTAATACTGAGCCGCAAGGCCCTCACCAGTGCATGAAAGGAGGTGGAGGAGCCAGAGGAATAAAAATCTCAAACCAAATTTTTCAAAAAATGCTTACAAATCTTTGCAAACTTCATAAGCTTTTCAGTCTCCCCCAAAATCCTGTTAAGTAGGGCAGGTATTATCTGCTCTATTTTTATGTAAGAAGATACTGAAACAGAAAGATTAAATGACCTGCCCAAGTTCATAAAATAAATGAATGGTGTAACAGTGATGAAGACCCTGATGTCCTGATTACTGCCAGCTAGCTCAGTGCTCTTGACACTGAACCACATTGCTTTTCCTCTTTTTCTCTTGGCATAGAGCCTATAGGCCCAGAAGTTGTGTGTGCACATAACCAAATAGGGAATGCACAAGCAACTGCAGCATTATCTCAGACAGTTATTAATACATCATCATTATTCCTGGAGCTGAGCATTTGGTTTCCATATTCACTCAGTCCTTGACCTGTCTATTGAGTTTATCTGCAACTGGGAGAATAGGGTCAGTGAGTCTTTTAATGATGTGAACACCTGTTGCTAGGAACTCAAGGAAGCTTGTGTGGCATGGACGCTTAATACTAGCCATCAGAATCATGCCCTAGTTTGTACTTCTGTTACTTTTTAAAATGAGAGTTCAAGAGTTCTGCTCTGTAAAATTATCCTACAGACCGGTATAAAAAAAATTAAAAAGTGTGCTAACACTTGTTTCATCTCCATTTAAAGAAATGTTTGTTACTTGAGCTAATTCCAAAGACAGCAATTTGGGAGCAGGAATAAGAGGACACAAATCAGGAATTGTAGGAAACTTGAGAATTCTGTAGAGTGTATATAAACCAAGAAGGAGGATAAAGCCTATCCATTTAGGAGATATTATTTAAATTCATAATTACTGGTTTAGATATCTAATGAATCCTTATTATAAGTTTTATCTATATTTAGAAAATAACATGAGATTACTAAGCAGCAGATTTTTTTTTAAAGCTTCGTTCTTCCTCAGTAAGAAGACTACACAGATCTAGGCACTGTTTTTCTTCTTGGACCAGTACTCTTGATGCTGCTTAAATAAGATTGTTGCCATAATTAATTATGATATTAGATGAATGTATATTTAAATTTAATAACACCAGCTAAATATTAAAACTGGTGTTTAAGACAGATGACCTGCCAGGTGCAGCGGCTCACGCCAGTTAATTGAGCACTTTGGGAACATGAGGTGGGCAGATCTTCTGAGCCCAGGAGTTTGAGACCAACCTGGGCAACATGGTGAAACCCCATCTCTACAAAAACTACAAAACTTAGCCGGGCATGGTGGTGCGTGCCCGTAGTCCCAGCTACTCGGAAGGCTGAGGTGGGAAGATTACTTGAGCCCAGGAGGTCGAGGCTGCAGTGAGCCATGATTGCACCACTGCACTCCAGCCTGGGTGACAGAATGAGACCCTGTCTCAAATTTAAAAAATAAATAAAGAAAAGAGAAATGACCTAAACTAATTAATAAAATAATTAGCCAAGATAATATACTTTATTGTAAACAGGAAGCCCACAAACACAATTTTTTTCTGCTCTCTAATTATGTGGAATCAATTGCAGAGACAACCTTGAGACAGACTGGTGAGTGCACTAACAATTTTCTTGGAGATGGGAACGTTGGTAGGTATAAAAGGAAGAAGTTTCATCTCTGACTTAGGATTTCAACATATCTTAGATTGCTCTGTACTTTCCTTTTCCTGAATGTCATCTATTGTGAATATCATCTACTTTCTTTAATTTGCTTTTACTTTGAATGGAGAATTCAATTGAGAGACAATATAAAATGTAAAAAGTTATATAAATTACAAATTAGGATAAGTTAAAGTTCTTGAAATAAAATTATTTTGCTTATGTTAAGCATAGGTAGCATTTTGAACTTTTATTTTTGAAAAGCACCCTCTGTAGGTTACCTGAGGTTGCTGTGGGTTCTTTTTTTTTCTGACTTGAATATATTTTTATAGAGAGCCTTAACGTTATTTTATTATAGATTTTTTAAAATAATGTTTTCTATTCTGTTTTATAGCACGCTAAAAAGAAAGAATAAAACAACAACAGGAAAAAAGGAAAATATTTAAATTGTGACAAAAACCCACTGGGTAGGTATTTCAAGGGGGCACACTGTGGATTTGGGATATTTTAATATTTGATCTCTTAAAAATGAATATTTAGAAAAATATATAGCTAGTACACAGGCATTCCAAAATCATTTTAAGGGCTACTAAATTTTGTAAAATTATATTCAAATGTGTGTGCTTCCAGAAACTGTTTTGCATGCACTCCTTCAATTAGTGATTCGTTTTCATCTCTTTGGGTCTATTGTATAAATATCATCCAATTAACCTCATCACTGTTGAGTCCCCACAATAGACCTAGTGAGAAAGTACCTAACAGAATATAGGAAAAGGTAGTATTTGTTCAGTAAGCATTTGATCTTTTTATTTTAAGACACATTCTAGGTATTCCATGCGTAGACATGTTGTGGAGGTAACAAGTAGGGTACTGTATAAATATTAGCACTTTAAATTTTACAGTATGTTTTCAAATGTTGCTATTATGGAATTGAAACCTAAATCCAAAAACTAATAAGCTATTCAAGATTTCCTTCCTTCATGACAGCTGTTATATTGATATCAGTCAATTGTCATCAACATAAATGCCATTGTTCCATGAAGAAAAAAATATAGAAGATCCTTACTTGAGAGGGTGTTCCTATCAATGCAAGTATAATGGGGTAAATGCCTGAAGAAATGTAACCTTGTTCTCTCTTTCAAATTCTGGGGTGCGGTCTAATTCTGGCCCAGACCTCTACCGACAGAATCAAGAATCCAGTTTATGTAGCTTTCTCTTCTCAGTAATTTTTGCATCCATCAAGAGCAGACTTCAAACCCCAAGTCAATTTCATACTATTTGTCTATTGTTTGGAACTGTCCAAACCGGAAGTTAAAGTTGTCACACATTTGAGTGGCATTCCTGTTCTAGGCTTCCTCTCCTAGAATTGGGTCAGAACTGAACCAAATTACAGGACCATCTGCTAGTCCATTTACCCGTGGCACTCAGCCATTTTCCTGGCACAACAAAAGACCTCAGAAAAACAAGACCTATTTTTCCCCTTATGCAAAATTAGTTTTATTTCTTCCGCTGTACTACATCAATTAATGAGCATAAATCAGAGAAGTTGAATGAGAAGGCCTCATAATTCAGAGAAATTTGCTATGAAGTTGATTTCAGTTTCAGGTTTAACGGTTTTCCCTCCTACTTTTCCTTTTATTTTCAGGTTCTCTTGGTTACAAACTCCTTCCCTTCTGGTGCTGCAAAAATGAGTGGGAAATCCCTGCTCTTAAAGGTCATTCTCTTGGGTGATGGTGGAGTTGGGAAAAGTTCGCTTATGAACCGTTATGTAACCAACAAATTTGACTCCCAGGCTTTTCACACCATAGGGGTAGAGTTCTTAAATCGAGATCTGGAGGTAGATGGACGCTTTGTAACCCTCCAGATCTGGGACACTGCAGGGCAGGAACGTTTCAAGAGCCTTAGAACACCCTTCTACAGGGGAGCAGACTGCTGCCTCTTGACCTTCAGCGTGGATGATCGGCAGAGCTTCGAGAATCTTGGTAACTGGCAGAAAGAATTTATTTACTATGCGGATGTGAAGGACCCTGAGCATTTCCCCTTTGTAGTTCTGGGTAACAAGGTAGACAAAGAGGATAGGCAAGTGACTACTGAGGAGGCACAAGCCTGGTGCATGGAGAATGGGGATTACCCTTATTTAGAAACTAGTGCCAAAGATGATACTAATGTGACAGTGGCCTTTGAAGAAGCTGTCAGGCAGGTGTTGGCTGTAGAGGAACAGCTGGAGCATTGCATGTTGGGTCACACCATTGACTTGAACAGTGGCTCCAAAGCAGGATCTTCGTGCTGTTAAAGATAGGGAGCCTTTTAAAAATGTGCCCCAAGTAGGTCAGTCAGTAGTGTAAGAATAACTGTGCCCCTCTAAGAGTGCACACACAAAGAGGGTAAGAGACAAGGTTCTGACTGTGAAACAGAGCCTTTCAAATTGAAGTGTAGATCGATTTAAAAAATTAAAAATTAAAAAAAATAAAGCTCTATCAAGCCAAGTGTATTTTGCGTGATTTCTGCTATTTCCCCTTCTTGTGTGTCTCAGGACATATCAGAAAGTTTTAGTCCTGAGACAGTTAAATATTTTTTAAATCACAGTTTAAACCTAGAACCCAGCTGCATGAAGGAGTTAAAGAGCTACAACTATTTCTTAAAGTGTTCCATTAATCAACTAACAAATGTCACTATGAGACTCTTGCCAAGCAGTTTCTGACATTTCTGCCGAAGGGAAAAAATCAGACTTTGAGCTGTATTACAATAAAAATAATAATGCAAATAAGGATTCCTAGGCTTGAATTATAAAGAAATTGTAATGATTAGGAGTGCAAAAGTATAATGATATACACTGGCTTGTTTAAATTCTTATGGATGGTTTGCTCCCATCTGAGCTTTTCAAAAAATCCCATCTCAATAAGAGATACTCTAATGACACTGGCAATTGATTATACTTCTTGTGTTTGAAGTCATAGGATACTAGTGAATGGATTATGCTTAAATATGCCAACCACCTTTGCAAATAAATGGTTGGTCTGCTTTTACTTCCTAAGTCTACTTCTGCTGCATAGAGATGTTGCTTCTCTGACAACCTCTTACCAATTTAGCAATGCTGCTTAGTATATGAATTTGGATGCAGTGCTCTCTGCTCATAATTTAGATGGTCCTTCGATCCAACATGCTGGGCTCATGGAGAAGGCTTCAGAAAAGATTGGGGGATAATGAACTTTTCTCACAAGACTCCTGAACTCAAATATTTATTGTAGAAGAAGGAACTGGTTTCTTGTGTGTTGCACTGTATGTTCAACTAGCCTAATTAGGACATTGAAAGTGACAGAAGAGCAGATCTTAACCCAGTATTAGAATGAATTTCCCATAATCAGAGTGGCCCGACATTGAAAGTGACAGAAGAGCAGATTTTAACCCAGTGTTAGAATGAATTTCCCATAATCAGAGTTGTCCAACAGTGGAACGGACTGCCTTAATAGTGAGCTCCCTGCCTCTGAAAATATTCACTGGATGACCATCTGTTAGAATACCATAAAAAGATTTTCTGTACCGGCTACATGTTCAATATAAAGTCCTTTCTGGCTCTAAGTTCTATGAATCTATAAACTACATCAGTGCCATGCTGTGGTTAGATTTATCTGATGATAACAGCTAAGACTATGGAGAGGGACTTTTAAAATTCTCAAACCATTCTGTGGTCAATCCTTAACAGCAACTACATAGCTTTTCCTTTTGCTTTTGCACTGTGGCAGGAAAAATTCTTGAGCTCTGAGTAATCGTTATGTGACTCATAAAAAACATCTTAAAGCTCCCATGTTAAAATATAAAAATGGTTTGACAATTTTTGATTACCATGACTGTCAGTTATATACTATATTATGAATATGCAGTGTGGTTCTTGTTGGTTGATCTGTTTATCCTGCATAGATTTTAATCTGTATTTTAAAACATCTATGATAAAAATAGTGACAGACAGAAACTACCCCAAAAAGAGACCTAGGCCAGGAAGAGGGTGGGAGCTTTCATAGGAATACAGCCTAGAACTCTCCATTGTAGCCACGTATGGAATCCGCCTTACTTACATGTAGGACCTTTGTGCTTTAAGAGCTCTGGGACATATTGGCCAAATAGAAAAGAAGAGGACAGTATTTCAACTCAGTCATACTCAATATTTCCAATTAAGATATAACCCTGACACCATTGTTCAATTAACTTTGATGCCAGAAGTCAAAGCCAGAACTGGGACCCCACAGCTCTTAAGTACTGGTCCCTAGCCTGCCTATGCCTATAGCCAGCCACACTGGTTTCCAAGTTCTATGATCATTTTGCTACAATCATGTTAGGGTGAAAATCTGTACATCAGAACTGTTAAAATGCTAATTATTTTTAAGTGCATGAGACCTGGGGCCTTCTCTTTCTACTTGCACTCTGCTTATACTAGTTTCTATTTGTAGATCTCAGGCCTTCATCATAAAGACCTCCATCAACTCACAAAAGTACTTGTCTCTATTAGAGTGGCATGTGGTCATTTGAGTAAAAAAAAAAAATTACATGGGTATTGGATTCATAGGCATCCTGTCCATCTAAGACAAGTGTTAATATTATTGGCCCATCAACTGGAGCCCCTTTCCTCTTAGCCATACCATTGTTTTCTACCAAATTACCACTCAATATCTTAATAAAAGCACTCAACATTAAGTGACATAAACAGTGGCATTTGGGTAAGCAACACTCAGTGGGGTGCTGACATATAGTTTGGGTAAGATTAAAAAACACCAAAGGCTGAAATCTGTGAGTACCAAGAACTGTGCATATAGGTTTAGAAATTGACTGTGTACCCTAGAATGTGCAGTGTAATATTTTCAATAGGTGTTTTTTTAAAGAACACTAGATTTTTGGAATAATATATTTCTAATTAGGACTATATTGTTTTTCAATGGTCTGTTAAAACATCATACATAATATTTATTTAGTTTATTGTCATGTATTGGCTAACTTTCAGGGGCCTCAGATTCCATATGTCTTCAGTGGATTGATGAATATCAGGTTAATTTGTGCCTGCCCCAGCCATCTCTACTTTATTCTGAGGTATTCCACAATCCTCTTGTTGCAGGTGCTGCTAAAAAAAATCTCAACATTGTGTATCAAATATTTTCTTTCAACTGTAAAAAATCATCTGTGTTAAAGTGAATAAAAAGTGCATTTTGAATAACCAGCACACAAT